>NC_135900.1:36291012-36891012 GCF_964194155.1 Cetorhinus maximus
CTATTTTAGTATTTTACTGTTGTCCCAGATTCAACAGCAGTGAATCTGATCCATTGCTTCAGGTGCTATAAATGCTGTCAACACTTTTCTTGATAAAATCAGGAACATGCATAATATGGGCAACAAACAAAGCATAATATTGGCAGTAAACCAGCTTGTGGTGAATACATGTTAGTGTTCTAGAAACTGCAGACAATAAACATTTTGATCCCTTCCCCCCACCTGTTCTTTTGTACAGTAGGTTCTTGCTTTAAGATGCCCTGTTTTAAGTTGTTTCAATTTAACATTGTTTTTCAATGAGGCTGGTATTTTGCGTTTAGCATTATGGATTTGCATTAGCATCATTGTGCACCAGGTGTAAAATAGGGTTGCATGACCCATTTGGTGCCATTTTGGAGCAGCTTCTCCTGCTAGCTGAGCCTCCTGGTTGCTGTCAACCCTCCTGCTGGCTGACCCTCCCGGTCGTCAACCCACCTGCTTGGTGCCTCTCTAGTTTGCAGCTTACCTCTGCAAACCTGCAACTCGAATATGCTCTCACTCTGTAGGTTGCTTCCTGCCTCCTGCTGCCTATCTGCCAAGCCCTTGCTCACAGCAGGGGCTGGGGAGAGGGAAGTGGCGGGTGGGAGGGTCGCCAGTGAAAGGATCAGCGTGCAGGAAGTGTGGCCAGTGGGAAAGCCGGGGAGCATGATCGGCAGGGAACGGGAGGGTCGCAACTAGGCAAGGAAGTTAGCATAGGGTCGGTGGTGACCAGGATGTTCAGGGAGCAGGAGTTCAATGAGCGGGAGGGTCAGAAAGCATGATCGATGGTGACCAAAGGATTGGGGAGCAGGAGAGGTGAGGAACGGAAGAGGCGGTGAGCGAGAGAGACAGTGAGCGGGAAGCAAGTAGAATGAGTTGGCATATTTCTTAGATATTATAACATTTTATTTTATAAGTTATTTTGTTTACAAATGTTTAGCAATATACGTTATTTAAACTTGCAGGGTACAATGTTTTTTTCTGACAGGAAACCTTTTACATTGGTTGTAATTTGGAAATCTGATTCACTTAATGTTATTCCATATAAAGTTGCACTTTTCAAGAAACAACTACAAGGTTAAGCAAAGAATTAATGTATATGAGTTATGGCATCAAGATTAGATCTTCAGTGAGGCCTTCACAAACATCCTTCATTACTAATTTATTAGGCATTACCTCTACTTTTTACACTGTTTTCATAATTTAATCAAGTTTAATTTGATCTGGCAGAGTTCTTTAAACTTTACATAGCAAACAGCAATGTGCTTGAAAAGGCAGTTCCTAAAATTTAAGGCAAAATAGACTTTCATTTAGCCCAAGATTTAAAAAAGCCACAGGAAATTTGACTTGACAATTACGTTTCCTTAAAATTGGACTTCTCCCTTTAAAAACCTTCAGCCCTTTCTTCTGTTGCAAAAGGATGTTTCAATATCATTAGCCACTGGAGGGTATTTTCCTCCCGTTCCAAAAATAACCATAGAGGTCACCTTTAAGATATTTGCACCATAAGGATCCCCTTAATGCCAATAGTTGTAAACCATTCAGAAAACCATAGCAGGTACATATGAAAACAGTACATTTAGCCTAATCAGTCTGTCCTGTTGTTTTAACTCCACACTTATATGTTCTAACCACATTTTAATCACCCTGTTCCTAAATCCCTTCAACCCCTTCTAATTAATAAACTTATAAATGAGGGAAGGTAAAATGGTAAAATTAGTATTAATTTGCTTTGTTTCATCTTCTGTAACTTTAGTCATTGACCATAATCTGATCTGGCTTTTAGTGTTAGCATTTTAAATACGACAGTTTTAAGCTCTTATTTTTTTTCTGGAGGTCTTGTAAGTTAATCCTTCATGTAACCATTCTCCAAAAGGGTTGAAGCTTACTCTGGCTGCCTCTTGGAGTTTTGACCCCAAAACTTCAACAGCAGCTGAGAATACTTCCACGAGAAACACACTCACTGTGACTCACATCATTAGTGGCAAAGTTATCTGCTCAATGGCCAATGGCAGTACAGATTACCTTTCTTCATGAGAGATGGCCTTTCAGGACTTTGTATTACCATTAACAGCGAGGTTAGTGAATTTTCAGTATTCATGCTGCTGTGCTACCCTTTGAAAGCAAAACCACAGTATCTGTATTGTATGTGGCTCAGCGACAATCTAGGTTCATAACAGTTAACCTCATCAGTTGCCATAACTGCTATTCCTGTCTCAGGGGCTTGGTAACTTCGTGTCACTCTCACTCCCAATATTATGCACTTCCTTTGTATTTCTGAGGTCACAATTTTTGCTGAAGACTGAATTTTGTGCCTGCTGGTACAGGGATCTTGTGTATTTTATTCTCCAGGTCTGCTCAGAGATTACTCAGTGGTTCTTGTTTTGTGAAAAAGAAAAAAAAGTTGTGCTTTTTGAATAAAGGAGCAGATTTTTCCAAATAGATACAACCTTGTCCTAAAATCATTATGGGCTTCAGTGGATACAAACGTAACATCTCTTGTCAATCAATACAAGTTCTCTGCTGTCAAGGAACCTGCATAGACCCCATGTTTTAAAAGCTTTCCTCAACAGCTCTTTGTGATGTGAATGTTCACGATGAGACCACCAACTGCTTCACCCAGCAATACCTGGTTATGTTTAAATTTTCTTTTACATATCAAGAATAAGACAGGATGGTTTGACCCATCACAATTGCTTCTTTTGGTAAATTCTCTCTGCCCATAACGCAAACAATTAGCATAGCCCTTCTATATTCACAGCTAGTACCTTATTTCCTAAATTCTTTGATTTCCTTTTTATCCCTAGAGGCTATTTTCCCATATATGTATGTTTTACAAATATAACATCTCCTTCTTTCCATATGTCTTATGCTGCCATATTACAGTAATATTATGTTTTTCATTACATTGCGGAATTTTATTTTCTGTTCATCCATGACCTCCTTATTATTGACACGTCTCCTCTGCATATTGAAAGGCCAAAAAGAACTTTGCAATGTTCTCTTGCTCAATCTACAAGCACTTACACAGTGCAACAAAAGGAATTGCGATTGTCCTTGAAACATTCTTAAGGATAGTTGACTGGTCCAATGGTTGAATGATCTGTTCCACATTTAAATTGGTTGGCTGGCTCATCAACTGCTTGAGAAGTGTTAAAGCAGAACATTATAGCAGGTGTTGTGATTGGCTAACTTTTCTTTGTCTCACATTTCAGTTATGTGCGCCCCTGTGATGTTGTTAGTGGCCCATTAGTTTCAACCAACTACTGCGGCTTATCCCAAGAAAGTTTGAGAAACCTGTTTTTAACACAGAATATCTTTAAAATAAGTATTCCTCAATTTCTTACAGTCAATCATCTTGGGAGTTTTTGTGTAGTTGGACATTCCACGGCTTCATTTATAACTGGATAAAAGAAATCAAATGGGTGACTAATGGTTTATACTTCTTAAAAAGTATCAGTATATAGTAGAATAGGATTTTAATATTCTTGTAAAATGATATATGTATATTAAAAATATGAAGATGGTCAAACCTATTGCAGATTTTATAAAGTATTCATTCATTGCAACGCCTCCACCAATCAGAGTCCACTTGCCAGCCAATTAGCACTCTCTTCTCATGCAGTATAAATTGTTATTCCCCCTTTACTGTTGGTAATTTCGTGCAAGCTGTCCTGATGAGTGCAAGACGAAAAGCTTCAACAGCACATCTCTTTTCTCAGCAATACTCAAGTTCTGTACTACCAAGCAACTATTTATAATGAAATATCCCAAGATGCTCCACAGGAGCATATAAAACAAAGTATGACATAGAGCTACATAAGGTGATATTAGATCAGATGACCAGAAGCTGATCAAAAAAGTAGGTTTTAAGAAGTGTCTTAAAGGGGAAAAGCAAGGTGCAGTGTTGGAGAGGTGTAGGGAGGGAATTTCAGGGCTTGGGGCCGAGGCAACTGAAGGCACAGCCGCCAATGGTGGAGCAATTATAATTTGGAATGCACAAGGGGCCAGAGTTAGAGGAGCACTGGTATCTCAGAGAGTTGTGGGGTTGGAGGAGATTGTAGAGATAGGGAGTGGCAAGGCCATGGAGGAATTTGAAAGCAAAGATGAGAATTTTAAAATCAAGACATTGCACGTTCGGGAACTGGTATAAGGTCGGCAAGCACAGGGATGATAGAGTAATGGGATTACCTCAAGTTTACAGAAGGTAGAATGTGGAAGACCTGCCAGGAGTGTGTTGGATTGGTCAAGTCTAGAGGTAACAGGGACATGGATGAGATTTCAGCAGCAGATAAGCAGAGACGGGCAAAGTTGGGTGATGTTACAGAGGTGGAAATAGATGATCCTCGTGATGGCATGAATGTGAGATCAGAAGCTCATCTTGGGATCAAATATGACACACACATTGTGAACAGACTGGCTTAATCTCAGACAGTTGCCAGGGAGAGGAATGGAGTCAGTAGCTAGGAACAGAGTTTAGAATGGAAACTGAAAACAATGGTTTTAGTCTTCCCAATATTTAATTGAAGGAAATACCTGCTCATCGAGTACTGGATGTCAGCTAAACAGTCAGTTAAATAATAATTGAGCAAAACTGGGGGAGTTGAGAGAGATGGTGGTGAGGTAGAGCTGGGTTTTGTTAGTACATATGTGTAGATGAGAAATAGAAGAGCACCAAGATCCTTGGAGGATGCCAGAGATAATGGTGCAGGAGCAGTAAGAGAAACCATTGCAAGTGATTTTCTGGCCAGGTTTTGATGGATAAGAATGGAACTAGGTGAGAGGAGCCCCATCCAGCTAGATGACATTGGAGAGGGATGGTGCAATTAATTGTGTCAATGGCTGCAGATAGGTCAAGAAGGGTGAAGAAGGAAAGTTTACCTTTGTCACAGTCACAATGGAGGTCATTTATGACTTTGATAAGAACTGTTTTGGTTGTGTAGTGGGGGCAGATATCTAATTGGATAGATTCATACATGGAATTGTGGGAAAGATGGGATTGGATTTGGGAGCCAACAACATGTTCAATGGCTTTGGAGAGAAAAGGGAGGTTGGAGTTGGGATAGTAATTGCAAGGACAGAGGGGTCAAGGATTGATTTTTTTGATGAAACAATGGGTGGAATTTTCCCATTCCTCTGTCAGTAGGTTTATTGGCAGATGGGGGGAGAAATTGGCGGGAGGTCCAAAAATCAGTTTCATGCCGGCGTGAAATGATGACGGGATCTTCTGCTACTGCACGCCATGGTAGGTCGCAATTTCCACCAGAGGCCAGTATCAAACTGATTTGCATCCCACCAATGGGATGCACACGATGGCCTGACGGGCATCAGACCCACACGCCTGATTGTACGTGATGCCAGCTAGAAAACAAGCCAGTCAAGAACATATCTGGACCAATGTGGTGTGTAAAACTCAGGACTTACCTTAAGAAGGCCTTGGGCAGCTCGCGGAGACCTGACTAGAAGATGGAAGCCCCCAGCGACTGGACCCTGGAACACCATATGCAGCACTGGGTAAGTGGAGCTTCAACCACATGGATCTTCTCTGCGAAGCAGCATCCAGAAGGTGGCTCTCCCCAGATTAGCAACTTTGCCAAGGGATCAGACCTCTCTCCAGGGATTTCGCCAAGGCTTCAGACCTTCCTCCAGGGACTTTGCCAAGGGATCAGATCTTCCTCCAGGGACTTTGCCAAGTGATCAGATCTTCCTCCAAGGACTTTTCCAAAGGATCAGATCTTCCTCCAGGGACTTTGCCAAGGCTTAAGACCTTCCTCCAGAGTCTTTGCCAAGGCTTCAGACTTTCCTCCAGGGACTTCTCCATGTGATTGGATCATCCAACTGCAGGTGGAGGCAGCAAGGGCAGTGAGGGTCGGTGGGGTGTTTGAAAGAAGGGTAGGAGAGGAATGAAGAGGTGGTGCAGGGAATCAGGCCTAGAGGGTGTTGTGGCTGGTTGGGGGTGCTGGAGAAAGGGTATCAGAGGGGTCTTTCAAGGTATCAGATGGAACAGAGCAGGAGAGTGGGAAGGGCTGTGGTGGGCTGTGGGTGGAGGGGTTATGTGCATGTATGAAGGGGAATGGGAGGTGTTGAGATGTGAAGGGGCATGGGGGGGGATGTTCAGGTGTGGAGGGGTTCACAAGGAGGGGTTGATGGAGTCAGTGGTGAGAACTGAAGGTAGCCATGGTAGGAGGGAATGGTGAGGGTTACAGGGGGTAGAGGGCGCCGGTAGGGTTGGAGGGTGAGGATGTGTCGATGGCGCGTGAAGGGATACCGAGGGTTGTTAGTGGGGACGCGGAGATAGACACGGATTCATGGGAGTGGGAAGGATGAGGGCGGGCAAGCCAATGGTTACGGGGGTAGGATCCTTGAGGGGGTAAGGAGACTTCAACATTGATCTTGACATTGCCGAAGGTGATGGGAGAGGGTTGAAGGGTCATAGTGGGGAAGTTGAAAGTTATACCGGGGGCTCAATGGTTATGGGGGATAGGGTCTGGGTGACTGGGGGAGGGGAAAAGTGTTGGATCGCAAGAAAAACGAAACTACCACCGTTGCTGGGCTGGTCAAAACTATGCAGAGATCTCAAGATGCTGCATGGGAGTTGGGTCATTGGGTGGGTGGAGATGCAGGTCATCTCAACTGGACAACTGAAAGGGAACCCCAGCATGTAGCATTGACAATGCTAGGGTCCTGGGTCACAATAGTTTGAAGGATAAAAGGCTCAGTGTGTGCGGAGAGTGCTTGCACATGGCTTGCAAGGGCCCTGGCACATACCGTTGCCTCCCTGCAGATGCCTCATTCCAGGGGATGGGGTGCCCGCAAGAAGCTGAAGGGGGTGGGGAACACTAAGCCTTAAGGACTATAGCTGAAACAAGATAGTACACCACTAAAGTGAAAGTGATTATATTTACTAAAGTTCTCTCATTGTGACATTCAATTGTTAACCCATGCAACGAGCTGCAATATCAATATTTCTTGATTTTCTTTTCACTGCTACTTCTTCTAGGTGCTCCCCCAACATCCGGAGCAGGGGTGTAGGCAGCCTGCCGACCAGTTGACCTTGTTGCCTTGGATGACCTTGGCGGCCGTCCTCTGGAGAGCTGAGGCCTGGAGGGCCCCAGCTTTCTTTGGCTGTCCTGCTGTGGGGCAGCTGCTCCCTCTGCAGTGACAGAGGAGGATGCTGAAGGGGTCATAGGCAAAGGGGATTCGGAAGAGCCGTACAACCTCTGAGAGATCTGTGGAGGTCCCACGGGGTACAGCTGCTGCTCCCCCTCCCTCTGCGTGCCCAAAGTCCCCTGCCTGTCTACTTGAGGAGAAGGGGCACCTGGAGGGGTGTCAAGGTGCCCTTTCCTTCCCTTGCGTAGCCACTGCACAAACTCCCCCATGGATACCATGGTGGAGTGCAGGTCTGCACGCCTCTCTGGCAGGACCTGCTGGACTAGGATCTCCATGAGTCCGCCAACCTCCCCATGGAGACCTCCCTGCGTGCACGGTTGGCACCACTTCAGTCAGCAGCCGGACGGCCTCCTCCGCCTCGCATGCCACACTGTTGAGGGTCTCTGACACCTCTACCATATATTCTCCCTCCTCTTGCTGGCTCTGCACCATCAGTTGGAACTTTTAATTAAAAAAATATTTATTCAACAAGAGAAGATGAACTATATCACAATACTCCTTCACCCACCACTATACCTTTTACAGATGTATACAGATTTGTAAGGATAACACAAGTTACAAAAGCTTTCTTATACGCTAATGTACACAATAAGTACACAGTCCATGTAAATCTATGGTACCCTGTGGTCAGACCACCACACTCTGAAACCAAATGACAGATGCCACCTCAAACTGATGCTATGGATCTTTCCTCAATTCCCCACAGACACTTATCAACCGGTGAGCCAACCGGTCTCACTGCACTCCGTCCTTCACATGAGGATTTCCAATTTCCCCTCTCCAAGACCTTGCCTTGGAATCTTCTCCCAAACCGACGCTTTCTCTCAGATGCCTTCCGCAAGAGTTCACCTCCAGGGTTTTGAACTCACTTTCTGATGTTCCTCTTCCCTGAGTCATCACATGTATTCAAGCTGTCTTCCATGCACTCTCACCAACTCAGTGTTAACAATACATCACTGCTTTACATGCCCATAGCAAAGAGTTACAGACCTTCGGCTGTCTCTTTGGGCCTTCTTGCCTCTTGCAAGTTGTTATTACATTAAAGCTGCTTTCTGCAGCTTTTGCCTCTTTAAATCTGAAGCTTGGAGCCTTTCTCTCTGCCCCTCACTCTTAACTTTATTAACAGGACCTTTTCCCAGGTTCCTGTCCTTACTTTGACTAGAAAGTTTTCTTTGGAATTCCCCCTTCCATTCTCCTGGATTTTTGGGTTTTTTCTTAGCTTGGGACTGCTATCTGTCTTTCTAGGTTGCTTCTTTTTCATAGCTGTCTTCAAACCAACTGAACTCCAACAGCTTCCAAAACAAACTGCTATTTCTCTTCTGCTGTGTGTGTTTCTGTGGCAGGGACCTGCCCCTCTGGCCCCCTGTTGTTAGGCAACAGCCAGTTTTCTGCTGTTGTTTGTTTAACTCCTCAACGGTTGTGAAATTCCTCATTAGAAATGCAAGCACCTTTTTAAAGTGAAACTAAAACTCCATTTGACCTTAACACAGAGACACAGAAATACAAATCAAACTTAAATTTTAAAGCTATAACTCATAGCTAACACCCACAAATGCAAATATAATGTACTTAAACTATATCTATTTCCTAACATGTATAAGAGTTAAACAAAGCACTGTATTTCATTAAACACTTATAATTAAAACAGACAATCTCAACAGACCACTTCCTGTTCTACTTTTATTTCCACCCACGAGTTCTCCTTTACAGGAACTTGAGGGTTCTTTCACTTTTCCTGGCTGCAAACCAAGATATGTCACAGCTTTCAGGAATTCACTTTAGCTCCCCTCAGTGTTTCTGCTCATCTCTGAGGTATGAGATTTCTTGAGGGTCCTTCCACTAGGCAAACCCACCAACTCTCCTTCAATGCCTCACAATTATAGACTCCCCAGCTTAAGCATGGGCCTCACTGCATTCTTACTTAGTGACTGTAAAATCAGAAAGCACCCTTGGTTTCTGATAAACCTCTGCTCCTGGTCCACAGCTCCTGACAGATTCTTTCTCTGCCTGTTTTCAAGCTGTTCCAGCTCCAGATACAAACTGTCTGTTTCTGAGAAATCACACAGATAAAACCCAAAAACAAAAATTACCAAAAAAACCCCTGCAATCTATCCCCAAGGTAACATGGCACTCATGAGATTTTCCAGATAGCGATGTAGACTAATTAACTTTACCTTCAAATTATCCCTTTCATTCTGGGACCCACATAAATAATTTATATCTTTAATGTAGACAATTGCAATCTTACCCAACTCATTGGCTCCATTATGAAGCTAAGAGAGGACCACCTATTGTTAATTGCTTTCACACCCGTAACTCTAACTCCTTTAACAAAACATGGATCATCTGCCCAGACATCAGATTTTTGGTCTGGAGGTGGGGGCGGGTTATATTAGAAGTCAATGAGGTGACCCTGGATGTATTGGGGAGGATGCCGTTTGTGGAAGTGGGCTGGGTGGAAGGCCTGCCTCGGGGCTCTGGCACTGTGTCCAAAATTTTTTAAAAATGAACAATACATGAAACAGCCCAACAGCCCTCACCCTTCCCAAATACTCCATATGCCCCATCCTGTACTCATCCCAGATGGCCCCTCATACCCTCCGTGCCAACCTATGCCCCTGTACACAACCCCATGACCCCTTAAACCCTCCATGCCAACTTATACCACTGTACCTATGCCAATGACCCTTCATACTCTCCATGCCAAGCTATGCCCCTGTACTCACCCTCATAGTCCCTCATGCCCTCCATGTCAAGTTAAGTCCCTGTACCCCCCCATGGCCCCTTATAGCCCCTATGCCAACTTATGGCAACTCATGCCTACTACCCTTTCCCCTTACACCTACCATGCCAACTCATTCAGTATCCACTATGGGCAGACCTCAGGGCCTATGCAGATATGAGATAAAATAAAGCTCTAAGTGTCTTTTGCAGACTTCACTATATTGAAAAAACACTTTTTCATTAAAAACCCATTTACTGCATTTACATTTCTTCAACTACATAAATCCTTATAACAACAAACAGTTCATTCAAGTACACAACCCCTTATAACAATAAGCATTGGAATTCATACTCCCACTTCAAAGAGTTTATAACCACCTGTAGCTATTAATCAAACGGTGAAATGGCAGGCACCCTACTGTGATAATGGATGGTTGTGAAGTCAGTCATGCAGCAGTAATCCAGTAATGGAAATCCTCTAACTTATGTCACCCACAGGGAGAAATAGCAAGCAATGTTTTTTTTTAAACACTCCAGGCATTTTTTTTCAAAGATTGAAGGGGCAGGACTTTTAAATGCCTTGACAGCTTGAGAGCTGCCTTTTACAGGTGCTCTTGACAGGTACTCTTGGCTGTTTCTCTAAATACTTTTGACAGGTCCTCTTGACATTTCTGACAGGTCCTCTCAACAGATCCTCAACACTTCTGTCAGGTCCTCTTGATAGGTGCTTTTGATAGTTTTGACAGTTGATTTTGACATGCCTGTTAACAATTCTAGTGATCATGACAGTTAATGAGTTTATGAACTATTTATGCACATTCATGCCTACTTTTAACAATTCCAAAGGGCATCTGACTTCTACTAATGTTGCCTTGGGACTATATCCAAAGGGGTATCTTACCTCTCCAAAGGGGTACCAGGCTATCCAAATGAATCCACAAAGTTCAGACCTGCTCTTACCAGGTCTACTCTACACATGTCAGGTTCCACACTCCTGGGGCTGAATCTTCCGATCGGCGTGTGAGGGCGGGTTCCGACGTCATCGCGCGTCATCTCAATATTTTGTTCGGCGGGTGCGTGCCGGAGCCAGCTGCGCACCCACCGAAATGCCAATGGCCTATTAAGGCCATTAAGAATGTAATTAAGCTAGTTAAGAATGCTGACCGTCCAACCTTAAGGTTGGTAGACAGCCGAAAAGCCCAAGTGGCCTTCGGGTTTTTCAGGAAACCTCATCCACGGGCAGGATGAGGTTCCCTGAAGCTCTTATAAAATCAATAAAATAATTTCCCCACCTTTACAAACATGTCCCAACTCATGTCACACTGTCACATGAGGGGACATGGTTAAATAAATTTTAATATCATTTATTAAAGTTTTTTGTTGTCTATTCAGTCCCCCTGAGGCAGCTCTGCAGGGAGATTGCTGCGCTCTTTCGCACGCATGCGCGAAAGAGCGCGGGCCCTGACTCTCCCTCCTCCCCCCGCCTGCACAGATAGCGCTGAGTGCTACCGGCTTATGTATTACGCTGGGCGGGCCTTAATTGGCCTGCTTGTATAAAATGGTGGCGCACAGCCGATTACGGGCGGTGATTGGCTCTGCTGCCGCCCAGCCCACCCGCCATAGGAAAAATTCTCCCCATGGGTTAACAAAATTTGATTTGAATGGAGGCAGCTGATGATTTAAATGTCAGCTATTTTCCTGGCCCCATGAAAAGTAGCCCCATAACGCAGGTGACACACACATACACAAAACATAGTAACCTGCATTAGGTTAATTTTTGGCATAGTTCTCAATCAACCTAGCTTTAGTACACACCATGAATGCTAATCTCTCGTTCATGCTTGTATGTTTCTTATAAATTCAGGAGTGCCAGAACATAACTAAAATAATAATAGCTCGTTGAATTACTTCAGAAGATTAAAATGTTTTACTTGTGATGAAACACCTGTTTCATATTACTGAAAAAGGTTAACTTTCATATCTGTTCAGATATTTCAGAGCAGAATATTTGACGTGCAGCTACTTGCGCTTATACAGCACGTTTAATGTAATGAAACCCACAGAATGATTGGCAATGGGGAGAGATAATGGACAGCAAGCAGAAATTAGAAAGTGTAGTCCAAGACGTATGTCTTGAGGATGGGTGGAGAGGCAGAAAGGCAGCTGAGGTTGAGGAGGAGAATTTGAGAGATCAGGTTCTGGTGGCTAATGGTCGAAAGAGGTTGCTATGACAGCTGTCACCTGAAAATGAATAATTACATGCTTGTCTTCATCACCAGACTGCAGCCGTTATTAGAACAGCTAACATTGCCTCTGAAAGATCAGTACATTTCAATTTTTATTCACTTGTAATTTTTAAAAAAAAATTCATGTTGTAGAACTATTAATGTTTCTCAGTGTGACTTAGATCTTTGTGGTAGTTTTGGGTTATTTTATATCAAAATGGTCTTGCCTTATTTTCACGATCAATATCACAATGCATTGATTTGTTTGTAATTTTTTTTTCAAATTTTTATTCAGTATGAGTATTTATTGAATGGACGCAGGCTAACTAATATTGCTTTAAATTAAAACTTTTGTGAATATAAATATTATTTAGCAAATGCTCCCAAATGCATACTTATCACATCAGTATATTCTGTGATATTGCAACAAATATATTTGCAAGTTTTACAAGTGTTTTGTTGTCACCCAAAGACTACTGTGGAAAACAATGCGGTGGGAATTAATTGAATGCCTGAAGATGCAGTTAGTAGACTTAAAAAATCTGTTTTGGAGCTTCCTTGTTAGAGGCTGATGAAGGTAAGTAGTTGTGCTTAACATATCCTAGGCAAATACACGGTTTTCTTGGAGATTCGGACCAGTAGCAGAGTGGTAAATCCAGGTTATTGGAATGACCCTCTCCTAAGGGAGCATTCTTTGAAACCAAACACTGTGCTTTGGGAAACCATATTTACAGCTATAAGAGAAAGGACCGTTTGATTTAGTTAACCACATCACCCAAATCAAACATAATGATCACCGAGTGACAGATGACAGAACCAGATTACTCCACTGCAGCAAACCCTAACTCACCACGCCTTAAACTTTGAGCTGCACTAAGCATCACTTAATGAAAAATGTTTTATGATCTAATTTTCATCGCACTTATATTGTAAAAGTAACTGTTTTGTTGCCTCGCTAACTTTTATACTTCCCCTTTGACTTTGTCTGCTTTTCTGATTAGGCTTCATCCAAAGTTAAAACACACGAGACATTGATTTGCCCCTTACATCTTTGAACTTTATTAATATATAGCATCCCCAGGTTTCCTGTTTCATCTTCCATCAGACAGATTGCAAAGTTTTAAGCTATTCTACTAAAGCACAGATAAAAAACAACAGGTTTGTGATTTTTTTAATGGATGGGGACATCAGTTCTAATAAATTTTTGATAGTGTAATATATGAACTGATGCATTTTGTACCAATTCTATAATGCAGTGGTTTTAAAAAATCCCATCATGGAGGCTTTTTTTTCCCCAAAAGCAATTTTCTATTCAGGTTGCAGTGCTGCATCCTTCCTAAAGTGCAGCGCCCAGGACTGAACACAATACTCCAGCTGAGACCGAAGTAGTGTCTTATGCAAGTTCGACATAACCTCCTTGTTCTTGTACTCTATGCCCCTATTAATACAGTCTAGGATACTGTATACTTTCTTAACCACTCTCTCAACCTGTCCTACAAAAATGACCTTTGCACACATACACCCAGGTCTCTTTGTTCCTGCACCTCCTTCAGAATTGTGCCCTTTATTTTATATTGTTTCTCCATGTTCTACCTACTAGAATGAATCACTTCACATTTCTCCACATTGAACTTCATCTGTCACCTGTCTGCCCATTTCATCAACTTGTTAATGGCCTTTTGAAGTCCTACACTATCCTCCTCACAATTTATAATGCTTCCAAGTTTCGTATCATCTGCAAATTTTGATATTATGCCGCGTACACCAAGATCTATCTAGGTGATTAATATATATCAGGAAAAGCAAGGATCCCAACACTGACCCTAGTGGAACTCCACTACAGACCTTCCTCCAGGGTGAAAAACACCCATTAACTGCTACCTTCTATTTCCTAAGATAAAAGCAAAAAACTGCGGATGCTGGAAATCCAAAACAAAAACAAAAATACCTGGAAAAACTCAACAGGTCTGACAGCATCTGCGGAGAGGAACACAGTTAACGCTTCGAGTCCGTATGACTTAAAAGTTCTGTTGAAGAGTCATACGGACTCGAAGCGTTAACTGTGTTCCTCTCCGCAGATGCTGTCAGACCTGCTGAGTTTTACCAGGTATTTTTGTTTTTGTTTTACCTTCTGTTTCCTGTTACTCAGCCAATTTCATATCCGTGGTACTACTACCCCTTTTACTCCATGACCTCTCACTTTGCTCAAACATCTGTTGTGCGGCACTGTATCAAATGTCTTTTGGGAGTCCATGTACACCACAACAACAGCATTGCCCTTATCAACCTTTTCTGTTGCCTCTTCAAAAAAACTCCAGCAAGTTAGTTAAACACAATTTTCCCTTAAAAAAAACCCATGCTGGCTTTCTTTAATTAACCCGCATTTGTCCATGTGACTATTAATTTTGTTCCAATTATTGGTTCTAGAGGTTTCCCCATCACTGAAGTTAAACTGACTGGCCTGTATTTGCTGGGCTTATCTTTACACCCTTCCTTGAACAAGGGTGTAATGTTTGCAATTCTCCTGTCCTCTAGCACCACCTTGAATCTAAGGAAGACTGAAAAATTAAGGCCAGCGCCTTCACAATTTCCACTCTCGCTTCCTGCAGTATCCTTGGATGCATCTCATTCGGTCCTGGTGCCTGATAGCTTGGCCAATATCACCTCCTTATCATTGTGAAACCTTGTGAGCCTGAACTACTTCCTTTTTCACCATGGCCTTGGTAGCATTTTCTTCCTTGATAAAGACAGATGCAAAGTATTCATTTAATATCCCAATTATGCCCCCTGCCTCTATAAATCTCCTTTTTGGTCCCTAATTGCCCCTATACCTCCTTTTACTTCCCTCTGGGCCCTCTATATTCAGCCTGGTTCTAATTGTATTTTCTACCTGACATCTGTCATTAACATACTTTTTCTTCTTTATCTTAATTTCTATCTCTTTTGACATCCAGAGTTCTGGATTTGTTTGCCCTACCTTTCTCTTTTAAGGGAACGTATCTTGACTGTGCCCGAACTATCTCTTCTTTGAAGGTAGCCCATTGTCCAGCTGCCATTTTTCCTGCCCAGATTTGTTCTTACCCCATTGAAGTTGGCTTTGCCCCAGTAAATTATTCTTATTCTCGATTGTTCTTTGTCCTTTTCCATAGTCAACCTAAACAATGATACAATGATCACTGTCCCTAAATGCTCTCCTAATGACACTTGACCTACTTGGCCCATCTCATTCCCAAGAACCAAATCTAGCTGTGCCTCCTTTCTTATTGGACTGGAAACATACTGCTGTAGGAAGTTTTCCTGAACACACCCTAGGAACCTTTGCCCCTCTCTGCCCCTTACACTACTAATATCCCAGGTTGTATTCGGATAATTAACACCCCCCATTATAACTACTCCATAATTTTTGTACGTCTGTAATTTCCTTGCAAACTTGTTCCTCTACATGCTTGCCACTCCGTAATGGTTTATAGACTACACCGAGCAATGTAATTGCCCATGAATCTGTTATTTTATGTAGTAGTGGCTTGCTTCATTTGAAAAGGACTATTACCATTAAAATAAAAATGTGCCATTTGCACTCCTACAAGGATTACTCATGGACACTGCTAAGTCTCTCCTATGAGAATCTTCCTAAGACCTTTCATTGAATGTGTGAACAGGTTTCCATGAATCAGGTTGTGGAACTAAGTATCAGTAAATCCTGTACACACATCTGTATGGCATCACAAATATATTTTAGCAGTATGTCCCCACTGTTAGCAAGATAGCTTGAAGCTGTCAGTATATGTCACTATGAAGTTAAATATTAATACATCAGAGATAATATAATGGATGAGAAATTTTCCTGTTCTAGGAAATACATGTCACAACTTGTTTCAAAGATGTATGTAGCACCTTTTTATAAACCCTTTCTTTCTCCCAAAGAAGAAATAAAACAAAGTTTATTTTAATTAATTAGTTTAATTTTTTAATGAAATGCTGGTACATGGTAGAGAGCATGTTGAAAATGGATTTATTTTTAAAATTCTCTTTTGCTGCTGAAATGACACCAGGAATATTATTAATGAAAAAATTCCATAACTATGTTTGCAGTGGTATCATTTGATGTGATAGAATCTTTTACATGCCAGTCAGAACCATGTTCTTGAGTGGGGTAAGATAGAGAGCACAGACCATTGCTTCCCCACAGTAAAGGAGTAAAAATTCAAGAATGGTTCAGCATGGGCCACATTCACATGTTTCCTAGGTGCTAACTTCAGGATATTAACCGAAGCACGTTTTCTGCCCAAGCCCCTGTTGGGGACAGTGATGCTGGAGAGCCAAAATACTTTTAAAATACACTGTAGTTTCACCTGAAATTATGGTTTGTAGCCTGCAACATTTTTTGAACACCCTTGCTAATGATCCCAGCCCACTAATCCTACTTCTATCCCTAAATGACCTCCTGGTCTCTCAGTGCCTGGCATCAATACCTGATGTTACCCCTGAGCCAGGATGCTCAACATGCTAGTACCATTGAAACTGAGGTCTTCAAGAATCCATTGTTAAGAGAATTTTATTTCAGACCCCTGAAAGTTTTCTTCTAAAAATGAATTTTTTTATGCTTCTAGAAAAGCTGAAACTTGCATGAAAGACTAAGCGCTTTTGAAGCTAATTAATTGACTAATCCCTTTAACCCGTAAAGTCAAGCAGGTATGGGTATTGATCATCCTTTAAGACTTTTTAAGCAACTGTAACTGTCAGAACTTTTAGGACAGATATTGCAAGATTGTTATCCACCATTCACAAAGTTTTCTTGATTATTTTCAGCAGCCAACCGAGCCATTTACAGATAGTTCATAAGGTAATTTGTATGTTAATTTGGATTTGGATTTCTTGATCAGAACATTGGAATTGGGTTACTTCTTCTCATGATAACTTTTCTAGAGAAAATTCAGGTAATATTAAACTGCAGATAGCTGTGTTTTAACAACTAGATATTACATCTTTGAACAACCAATGTTGACATCTCAGGTCTCTTAAGATCCAAACTGGAGCAATTCATCAATATCTGAATCCATCAAAGTTTATTTAGTTGAGCTTAGTTCTGATTTGGAGTAAATTCAGAAGATCCCTTTTTGATGAGGTTTGCATAAATGCCTTCTTGTAATTCCTTCCTATTTGTACTATTCAACTATAAGAAACTCCTGCCTAAGTATTGATAAAATATATGGATTTGTATTTCAAATTCATGTAACATTATCTCCCCAGACCAGTACATACACGCAGATTGAGTGCCTGAATCTGAAGGATACCTCCTTTCACCTGAATAGATGCTAAGTGGCCTGATTTTGAAATAGCACAAAAAATGGGGAAAAAACCTCAACAAAATGGCATGAATTACCAACTTTTATAGAATACAATTTGCCATAAAAGAAATGATGTCATTAACTTTGAGGGAGAATTCATTACACATGCATGAAGGTCATTTTATATCTCAACCCCTCTTCTCTCAGTCCTGCAACTTTTCAAAAGGGGCATAGGAATTTTAATTTTATTTCTATTTGTTTTTATTACCCTAACTTTGTTTTTACACAATTTGGCACTTTACTGTATCACATACCAGACAGTAACACTCAGTGATCCATCTTCCTCCCAAGTCCTAGTTTAATGCACATTATTGTAGACTGATGCAGTTTATTTATCCTAGTTTACTCTTTTATTCTTTTCCTCTTGCCAGTTTCTCCCGACTGTGTTGCTATGGTCCCAAAGGTATAAGTCTTCCTTTGCTATCTCTTACAGCTGGCCATTCTGTGTCTGAGCTTTAACAGTGAGCTTGGCTTACTGTTTTATCATGATGGCCATCACATGTGATAGTTACCACTGGATAGCAGTTAGGAGAAGAAACCTGGACTAGTGCTCTCCTTTGCCAAACCCAGGGCTTGTTGTAGCATTCCCACCATTGCCCTGACTGTGTTATAAATTGTTGTGATAGTTTGAAATTTGGTATTCTTGCTTTTTGTTCTGATGAGAAAAGCTTTGGCAACATGTCTCTCTTTTCAGCAATATTCAAGTTACGTATATCCATATCTTGTAATGTAGTTATTTCCTTTCTTCTTTAGGGTTGGAATTTTACGGTGGTGGGATTTTACGTTCCCGCTGAAGTCAGTGGAGTTTAGGATGGCTCGCCACATTTTGTGTCCCCATCCCCGCTGCGACAGGGCCGTAAAATTCCAGCATAGATCTTTCTTCATCCCTCCATCTGCCCCCACTCACATCCCCCCACCACGAGGGCAATTAACATTCCTCTGTCGAGAGGGTAAGCACACAAGCACTCTTATGCTAATCCAAAAGCAAAATACTGCCAATACTGGAAATCTGAAATAAAAGCAGAAAATGCTAGAAATACTTAGCAGGTCTGGCAGTATCTATGCAGAGAGAAAAAGAGTTAATGTTTCGGTTCATGGCCTTTCATCTTATGCTACTCTGTCAGTGGCCACTGGAAAATTTAAGAGAATAACTTAAGGTGGCGCTTTTTTTTCCCTTGACCTTATGAGGGAACAACTGAGTATCTACCTAGTAAAGGCATCACTGAGATTGGGAGTATGAATCATAGATGGTTATTTACATGCTAAATACTTGTATGACCATGCTGTGATACACAAACATATTCTGTCTTCAGGTTGCACTCCAAATTACATTTTTAAAGTTCAGCTGTATTAAAGGCTTACTAATTTTATGCTGCAATACATTTTAGCATTTTGCTTTTGGTTAGCTGGGTGTCCGATGTGCATGAAAACCTATCACTATTTTTGAGTCTCCAAGTCAAATCTATGCCCACCAGTAGGGCATCAGTTGGCTCAGTATTAAGTGTACACTCTCTCCTCGTAGGAAAACATTGTAATTACCCAAGTCCAAGGAACTTAAGTTGTAAAAATCAAGGTGGAGGGACCTCCATGTGCTTAGGGGGTACTTCTTTAGTTTTAACGCAGATTATCAATATAGAGCATTCTTAAGTTCCTCACTATTTGTCCAATTAGGACCATCCTACTACTTGGACATTGACTTTCAGGGTTATCTAAAGCTAGGTGGTGAGAAAACCTAGCTTGCCCCAGAGGTGGATCTATTTCCAATAGTGAGCCAGGCGTGCTGATAAATCATTATGATGTACTATGGACTTGGTTGGTTCAAATATTGGATTATCATGTCTACAATGCAGGTTGACTACATTCTAAACCTCCAGCATCAGATAGTTATCTTGGAGCTAACTTGATCCCAAAGTGATTCTGCTTAATTCTTTCACCCTCCATCAAAGAAAGATCAATGTAGTATATTGACTAATAAAATGCAATTAGAGAACTCACAAATTTTGTTATGAATAACAAAATACAATACTTCTGGAAAGATTATATTCTGTTCTGTTATATTTTACTTAGCACACTAAGATCAATTTGACCATAACCAATTATTCTAAATGTTTTTTGGCTGATTCTTCTGAGTATCAGCCGCATATAGTTGTCAGATTTTGCAGCAGTGCTGAACGAACAGTGCTGTTCCTCACACTTGGCCACAAACCTTCGATGGGTTTTTGTGCTGGAACTTGTGGTGGTTAGAAATCCATTTAAATGCAGCATCCTCACAAGGGATCTGGGAGCAGGGTGAACAGAACAAGCAATGGTTAACCAATCAGATCGAAGAAGAATCTTTACCTAGGCATGCAGAGACTGAACCAGAAGTGTAAGTTAGAATAGTTCATTCAATGTAAATCATGTACGGAAAGCAAGATAAAGAAAGGGCATGGTGGGATTAAGAGAGAGAGGTAGAAGGGACAAAGTAAAATTAAAATGTTAATAACTTTTGAAGATCTCCAGCAATAATTAAAAGCTGAAGGAATGAGACTCCAAGCTTGTAAATGATGATTTTCAGTGCTTGAGAGGCTATTTGGCAGTAATTAAGATGAACCATGTCACTAAAAATTCATTTGCACTTGAATGGGCAAGCAGTAACCTTTTTGGAATGTTTAATGAGTATATGTCACTTACTTACCCCAACTTCACTCTGTTGTTATGTATTTCAATGATAATTCCCTCGGTGAGATATAGAGATACAGTTATAGCAAAGTCTGGAGGAACAGAGCGTCTCAGATAGGAACTTGCTGATTTCCACGTTTAACTGCATGTGCTGTAAGTTCAATCCAATTTCTTCCTTTATGGTGAGCACTGGTAGAATAACTATTATTGCTCCTGCAAAATTTGGGTTTACATTGTCTTAGTATATAAAACTGTTTGTTTAAAAAATGGGCCTGCAATACCTTCCAAATCTACATTATCACACTTTCTCCAGAGAAGAGATGATGCTTATCGTTAGCAATTTTAGTGGTTTTCAAGCATTTAACTGAAAATGATAAATGAACAGAAAAAGAGAAGTTTCTTTCCAGTGCAAAAAATCTTAACATTCATTTTTATGTCGTTAACAGGTGCAAAACGAATGGCTGATTTTGGATCATTTGGATTCAAATTCAGTTTGTCTCAGGTAAAGGGATATTGGGCTCTCTTGACAAACCTGTTTATCAAAGCTAATTTGTGAGTGAACAGAGTTGTGGCAGCAGCCACACAGGTCGAAATTTGCGGGCTTTTCACACACCTACAATATACTGGTTATTCCATTGCTTATTGGATATGGTGTCATTACTGTGTGTTCCATTTTCACATACTCAACAACAGGCAATTAGGAATGTAAATGGCATGTTAGCCTTTATTTACGAAGAATTTGGACTATAAGAGTAAAGAAGGTTTATTGCAGTGGGGCCTTGGTGACATCACACCCGTATACAATTTTGATCCTTTTATCTAAGGAATTGTTGCCTTAGAAGAAACATTAGACTAATTCCTGGTTACAGAGATATGTGCTGTGGTGCAACAAGATCTGGCACCACAATTTGCAGATGCCCTGCCAGTGGCACTTAGGGTGACAGTGGCTCTAAAATTTTATGCTGCTGGCTCTTTTTAGGGGTCTTCCTCAGACCTCTGTGGCATTTCACAATCAGCCGCCCGCAGATACATCAAAAATGTTACAGATACCCTCTTTGCTTGGGTGGGATGGGGTAGGGGCACATAAACTTCCCTGTGGATGTGTCGGCACAGATACAGAGCGCCAGGGGCTTTGCAGATATGGAAGGCTTCCCTCAAGTACAGGAAGCTATAGATTGTACCCACGTCACCATAAAGGCACCAATGTGCAGGTGGTGTATGGCCACACCAAGGTATTCCTGCATGTGTCCAGGAAGCCACATTTCTTCAGGGAAATGCCCATCCCCAACAAGAGAGAAAACCGACAGCACATACAGAAATCAGTGTCATTAACATGGCTGAAACCATGACCATCATAACTCTTTCCCTCAACATAGTGCACAAATACACCTTGAGAAATCCTTTACAACCTGGACCATGCATGTCTTTGTCAGAGGCTGTCAAGGAGCCTATAGTTCCTATAGTCAAATTAAGCTCACTATACCAAGAGTGCCCATAGGGAGCATGAATTTAGACCCACAACCTTCAGATATGATTGTATGTGCCAACAGTACTGCAGCAACTACACATTGTGCAGGATAATGCCACACTTGTGTTTGCCACTCTTTCAACTACCTTCCACATCATCCCTCCGTCACTGGATTCCAGTGTCAGGAGTGTGTGACCTCTACAACATGCAATGCTGCCAAATGTGCTCCCTGTGAACCCATGGCCTCTATCGCCTAGAAGACAATGGCTTCAAATGTAGCGTAGAAACCACACAAGCCTGCTTCCCTGGAGCATTCATGGCATCTTGACATGTGAGGAATCCACTTTAGTAACTGTTTAACAACCACTTGCAGATGACTGCCATTGACACAGCACTCATGATTGAAATGCACCTGATAAACCGGATTTGATATTGAGTCTGATCATTGCTCCTTCCTTAAAGACAATCATTGATGGACAAGAAATGCTGCAAGGAGCATGTGAATCCACTCTGGGTGATGCTGCATGTATCTCTCCATGAGATTGGCCATTCTATCATGGCTGGAGTTCAAGTGGTTGAGTCTCTGAGACAAAGTAGAACTCATCACTGCGATGGACTCCTGCATGTATAGTGCGTGAGCTGTCATGCCTCAGGGAACTCCAGCAAATATCCATAATCTGCTGCTGATGCTCCAAGTACTGTGTTCCATAAGGTGACTCCTGGGGCCTTACCTCCATACCTACAGGAGTATCATCATGACTGTCCTCCCTCATATGAGGAGGGACTGTGCACAGATGTCTCTGACTTGGACACCTCCTCCTCCACTCTGGTGCGGTGTCCTTCAGCACGGGCCACCGACTCTAAATGCACGCTACATCATTCCGATGTGCTAGTATCTGTGTTGATGGGAAGTGGGCTGGTCAGATGTGATGCTGCCTCCTTGGACATCTCTTCCTCTTCCTGGTGTTTTGCTGCCTCCTTGGACATCACTTCCTTCTCCTGATGTCTGAGGGATAGGCAGCCTGGGATTTGAGGGGGTAGTGGCGGTGTACGAGTAACATTGGGATATGCGTGAATTAAAAAAGGAGGTAACGAGATTTAACCCTTTGCATTGTGAGAGCATGCTCAGATACACACCATTGCCTTTAACCATAATTGTGATGCACTTATCATGCAACCCAACCTTTGCACTCTCTCTCATACCAACATCCACTTCTGCTAGTGAAGTAACAGGATCACCTCCACCATGTTCTACAGTGCCTCTGCCACCACATTTAGCACCTGCTATGGGTGATTCTCCATCCCTGACAATGAGCCAGGCAGGCACCCTGGCTATCTCCATGAATGCCTCCTCAATGTTTCTAATCACCTGTAGCCTTGTGGACCCCACTCTCAGTCCAGGCCATTTCCCTGGCATTGTGGGCCCTTACAACACACAGAGTGATGTCACCTTATTATGTAGTGCTGCCATGGACAAACCATTTGAATATGGCAGGGCATCACAATGGACATTCACACCTCTATTCCATTACTGCATGCACAAACAGGAGCAGCTTGGACATACCTCTTCTATAGCATGGAACCTTGTATGTGTCAAGCCTCCAACCTCAGGTGCAGCATTCGGATGTCAACCATCACTTGAACGTCTGTGTGCTTCTTGCAAAAGTGCAGTAGGTTCTGGAACTGCTTCCTGCACAATGCCCAAGATCTGGCAAAGTCCCCTCATGGTGGAGGCATGTCCTTTTTTTGACTGTGGTTCCATGCTTTTGAAGAGGTATGTCCAATCTGCTCCTGTACGTGCATGCAGTAATGGGTAGACATGTGAATGTCCACTGTGACATCACTCTGTATGTTGTACCTAGAGACAAAAGGGCCTAGAATGCCAGGGAGATGGCCTGGACTGGGGATGGTTCCACAAGGCTACGAGTGGTTAGAAAGATTGAGGAAGCATCCATGGAGGCAGCCAGGGTTCATTGTAGGGGAAGGAGAATCGCCCAAAGCAGGTGCTAAAGGTGGTGGTAGAGGCATTATGGAACATGGTAGTCATGGTGGAGGTGATCCTGTTAGTTCACTGAGCAGAAGTGGGTGTTGGTATAAGAGAGAGTGCAAAGGTTTGGTTGCATGATAAGGGCACCACAATTATAATCAAAGGCAATGATGTGTATCTGAGCATGCTCTCACAATGTAAAGGGTTAAATTTCATTACCTCCTTTTGTGTTTCACACAGATCCCAGCGTTACTCATCCACCACCACCACCACCACCCCCATCCCCATCCTCCCCCCTTCTGGACCTCCTTGACCAGGATCTGGAAGCTCTGGTCACTGAAATAGGT
Source organism: Cetorhinus maximus (assembly GCF_964194155.1). Classification (NCBI taxonomy): domain Eukaryota; kingdom Metazoa; phylum Chordata; class Chondrichthyes; order Lamniformes; family Cetorhinidae; genus Cetorhinus; species Cetorhinus maximus. Next base: position 36,314,961 of record NC_135900.1, read on the forward strand.
CACCGCCTCTCCTGTTACTTCCCCACTTGGCATCCTTTGCAACATTCTGGTGAGACAATTTTTAAAAATGGGCATTTAAGGCTTCCAGATTCAACTGATCTTACACAGAACCTGTGTCTGCTTACATTCATGAACTATGTTCTCTATCTCAGCACTGCCTAATGTGGTGGGAGGGAAGGGGAAAGCAGGGTGGCATGGCATCTGTTACTGTCACTTGTGTGCTCCCGAACACAAACTGCCCTGCTGGCCTGCACCCTCTCAGTCACACTGTTCTGTCATGACAATGTATAGTTGTGAGGATCCTGGGCAAGGCTCAGTTGCATGGCTGCACCCTGAGAGATAGGTGGAAAGAGGGTAGGTAGAAGGGCAAAGATTCAGCATGTGGTATCTAGCAGTCATCCTCTGAGGCATTATGCTAACCTGAGTCAATACAGAATATTATGAGCAACTGATGCTGCCATCTCCATGGCTGTGTCTTGTGAAGCTGTTCCAGCCTTAACTTTGGAAAGTGTGCTCCTTCATTACAAGGTGAAAAGGCAGCAATAATCTCTATATTTTCCTATGGAAGGCCCAAGATGGGCCATCTCTTCCAGTGTCAGCAACCAACTAACTATTATAGTTAGTGCTCACCTGATACTTGATTGATGTCACCTCCCAGCAACAGCAGCACATCCATCCACTTCCTGCCTCACAACAGGAACTCCTTACAAATTGGCTTTTTATACTGTGCCCAAGACATGTTTTGCATGCAGGACCTGCTTCCACATTGCTACTGGTCCTGGGGTCTGCAGGCACAGCTCGATCCTGCCCCTATCCTGGAGTGAAAATCCGGCCAATCAGGGCAGTTTCGGCGAGTCGGGCAATTTCCCAACTATGGGCACCTGCCTTGGGAGAAAAAATCCCGACCCCTGAGAATGAAAGGGTATGGGGATAATGCAAAAGTGGAGTTGAGCTAAAAGATCAGCTGTAATCTTATTGAATGGTGGAGCAAGCATGAAGGACTGAGTAGCCTACTCCTTCTATTTGTTATGTCCTTCTTTATATAATGGATATGATGATAATTTTATCTGAAATGAAAATAAAAGGAGATTGAATGGTTAGGACACAAACCTTTAGGTTCAGATCCATCCCAGACCGATAGGATGAAATTCTTGTCTCTCTGATTGTTGTCAGGATCTTGTATTAAATGAATGTGGGAAGATGCAACTCATTTCATAGGCAATTCAAGCCTCCAATATAAAATCCTTGCTTTACAACTAATTCAAAGAAGCCATGAATAAAGGTGGTGTGGGAAGTAGAGGTGCTCAAATTGATGCAGTGCAGGTACCTCTTCAGAAATTATGTTTTAAGATTGTTAGGACAGAGTAAAGGAGTGGTTCACTCTTCAGTAGACCAGCACTGTACCTGAGCTGGGAATCCTCAATGCTGTGACAGATACCGAAGGTGGAGAAAATAAATCAATATGTTGGCATACATTTCCTCAATTTAATGAAAACACAAAATGATCTAAATATATATATTTTTGAAAAATTGATTCAAAAATCAATAAATTGCAGTTTTTAAATGACCAAACTTGGAGATCACCTTAAATGTTATCCATTGTCATATACGAACTACCTTACAAGAAATTTTAAATCAAGAACATATTTCAACCCAGTGCACTTGTTGAGTTTACAACTTGCCATCAGCAGCTTTACGGAAGGCATTGTAACATTTAATTATAGCTCTGGATATCTGACCTTGTTTATTACTATTGACATTTAAGATTTGAAATATTGCTTATTTGAAACTGTACTCCATTTGTGATGGCCACTCCAATGCCTGGTTCAAAAATGACTTGAGCAAGGAATGCTCAAGATCACCCAATTATAGCCAATGGGGAACTGCAAGAAGATAGAATGAAAGAAAGGTAGGATGTAAAGGCTGGGCAGTTCAGAATGCGAGAACTACAGAACCACACGATAACTAGGGTTAGATAAGGGGAAAAGTCTGAACAAATGAAGCAAAGAGAATAAATAATAAAAGCTTGGATATAATTGCCCTGTGTACATGAGTAAGATCACATGGGGAAAAAAAAGGTGACAAAAGGGTTTACTTGTGCTTTTTCTTGCTGCATCAAGTCAATGCATTTAGTATAAAAAAAGAGCAGAAAGCGAGGTGTATGTATGTGGTCCAGCAATGTTGGATTCCTGCAGTGGAATAGGATGACTTTTTTAAAAATCTGACAGGATTTATCAAAATACTTGTTCCTTAAAATTATGTACATCACTTCTTTTACTGTTGTGTTAAATATATTAACATGTGTATACAAAACCTGTTTCACAGCTGTTCTGTGTAGGATAGGTGTAGGGGAGCAATTGATGAGCTCATGGTTTCTGTGAATTAGCTGGAAATGCTATTAATACATGCTTTTCAGCTACTCAGCAATTATGAGGCTAAATTGAGTTACTCAGTCTAGGAGTGCTAAATTAAATGAGAACCTGGTCCTTTCAATGATATTGCAAGGTATCATTTTTGTACACATTGTAGATTTCTCTGTGATCTCTTCCATCGGGGTTGGGGGTGGGCAATGAGGGTGTACGGTCGTGGCAATGGGCAGAACACATCCCCCTGCCCACCTTATGGAAGTAATCTGAGGCCTGACTCATTTTCATGGTTAGTGCTCATTAACATTCTGTTTACGAGTTGTTTGCTCATTTGGATCAAGTCATCTATCAGAGTAGACCAAAAATCTTGCGGCTCCATGTGAAGCTTAGCCAGGTGCTAACCTTGAGCAGTAGTGGAGGATTGGGCTTTAATACTTCGCCTAAAACCACAAAAATAATTTACAAACTGTTTTTTTATGAACATATGAATTAGGAGCAGAGGTAGGTCATTCAGCCCCTCAAGCCTGTTCCACCATTCAACAAGATCATGGCTGATCTGATTGTGGCTTCAACTCCACATTCTGCCTACCTCTGATAACCTTTGACTCCCTTGTTAGTCAAGAATCTATCTACCTCTGCCTTCAAAATATTCAATTACCCTGCCTCTGCCGCTCCCAGGTGAAGAGGGTTCCAAAGACTCATGACCCTCTGAGAGAAAAAATTGCCTCTTATCTCTGTCGTAAACGGGAAACCTCTTATTTTTATACTGTGTCCCCTAGTTCTAGTCCCTCCCACAGGGGGAAACATCCTTTCAGCATCCACCCCGCCAAGCTCCCTCAGGATATTATAACTTTCAATAAGACCACCTCTCATTCTTCTACACTCCAATGGATACAGCCCCAGCCTATCCAACCTTTCCTCATAAGATTCCCCCTCCCCCCTCCCAATCCCAGGTATCAGTCATGTGCACCTTCTCTGAACTGCTTCTAACACATTTATATCCTTTCTTAAATAAGGAGACCCAAACTGAAAACAGTATTCTAGAGTCAGGCGATGTTATGTTGGTGAAAATAGGTGGTCTTAGTGATACGAATATACGAATTAGGAGCAGGAGTAGGCCACTCGGCCCCTTGAGCCTGCTCTTCTATTCAATAAGATTGTGGCTGATTAGAATGTAACCCCAACCCCACATTCCTGGTATGAATATGGGGTTGGAAGCTCTTTTCAGGGTCAGAGAAGTTGGAACAAGTTGACATTAGTTTGGCATAAATGCTGCACTGTTATTTTCATGTGTTACTGCCTTGTGCCTACCCAGCTAAGGGGATAAAATTTAGCCCTTTTGGTTGAGACTTGTAAAAATGAAATGTTTTGCTAAGCTTTTAGTTTTCATATATTGCACCTGTTTGTAAAAATTTCTGGAGAATTCAGTGCTACATTTTGTAGAATTATATTTTTGAAGCATAGAGCCCAGTTTTCAGAAATCCCTCTAAAGAATACTTTATAGTACATATATCATGCCTGTGATGCAGCTTTTTTTTCCTCTTTGACTATTAGGTGTTCACCCATCAGGAAAAGAGGTTTTTAGCTGCAGCTGGCTGTTCTAATACACCTCTCAGTCATTGTTAGTGGAGAGGCATTGGCAGGGTAATTTGCCAATTCTTTTAGCTGGGCATAATATATTCAAGAAGCTGAAGAATGAAAGAAATTGTGATATATGAACATGCTACTTAAAAGTAAAAATCTATATTACATTACAACTAAGAGTATATAGAATTAGTGTAAATCCAGTGCTGGCACCCAACTTTACTCAATAACACTGAATCTTTTGGGGATATCCTTTAAAAACAGTTTTGAAGACATGAATATTGCACATTAAAACAAAAAAGTAATGTTCTTGTTCAATAACTCATTCACGTGAGCAAGAATTTTCCCATTTTCAATGTATCATCCACAGCTGAAAGTTAGGTTGTGACTTTTGGCTAAAGGTTACCCAGAATGTTCCATCATTGCTATTTGTGGGAAAGCAGCCTGCTATAGCTTGCCACCTCCTTCAGTGGCTTAGCGAAGATTAAGAACTTAGTAGAAAGTGAATTACTGGCGTAATTAGACATTTTGTGGTTAAGCTTATTAGTAAGTCATTCTGCTGGGCGAATAGGCTGACTTTCCAAATTGCAATTTTACACAAGTTGAGACATTTAAATGAAATCCAATTCTGCATACTTCAGATGCTAAGAGGTGAGCAGAATATTCCTCTGCATTATAGTGTATCCAGAAACTGAAGTGCAGATTTCAAAATTAGGCCTATTTGATAGGCATATAGAAGCAAAAATGTTTCTGGTACAAATGTCTGCTACATGAGATCTTATTGTATGATAGAAAGACCTAACTTTTGAGTGTTATGGAGCAGTGCTTAATAATAGTCAATACAATAATCTCAAAAATTGATAGAAGAAAAATTACCATAGATTGCGGCTTTGAAGCTTTGAAAAATCCTTCAAAAATGGGGATCAACCTATACACTGAGTATAAAATGTGAACAGCAGGTGTTGGTGCAGGAGGACCCACTTCGGTTCATCGGTCACCTTGTGTGGCCTTATTTGTGTGGGCATGTCTTACATTCCTGCACATCATCTTGGCAACAGGGCCTGTATCGCTTGCTTGATCCCATGCACTGACATAAGATGGCTATAAACCTAAATATGTATCTCTGAGCTACAAAATTGAGGCCAACTCCTAATGCGAGTATAGCCCTAAACATGCAGTTATTAGCTGAGAAATAGGGGGTCATCATGTATGCTGAGTATAGGCCTAAACATGCATTTTAGTGCAGAAAAAATGGGGTGATCTTATATGCTGGGTTGGCTTATACACCGTCATCTATGGTAAGATACCATGATAGTTGACCCTTGTGAATCTGCTGTTATAATTCCTCAACCTTTTAATTCACAACCTGTGTTTTTACAAATAAGTAGCTAATGATTTTTGGAACAAAGAATTTTAAGTACAATTTCTACTGCAGATAATTACAGTACTGAACAATAACAAATAATACTAAGTTGAAATGCGATAAGGAACTTGTGACTCCTGTGCAATTCACCTATTTTTTGTTAACCAGTGAACTAAACAAATATGATTGCATTGATAATTAGATGAAGGGTAAGTGAAATATTTTCCATATTTTCTCCAGCTGTTTTCTCAAAATGACAGTATACCATCAGTCACTGGTTTGCAATGGTTGCTTTTCTTTTTTTCCCTCGTTTTAAAGAGGTGAACACAAGACTCTTAGAAATGTACATTTAAAACTTAAGTATGATTTCTTTTAAAAATTAAGCCCTTCCCTGGAAATTACATATTTTGTTTGACTCATATAATTGACTGAAACTCAGTGCCTTGTTCCTAATGAATAATTCAGACTACTCATTTGTCTAAATAAATGTCATTTTGGGAAGGCGTTGCATAACCTAGGTTTAGATCATGCTGAATCCATCAAGCACCACTCATTTTATACATTAGGAACCAAAATAAAATTCCATAGTAACTGATCTGATGCTAGTAGAAAATATTGGCCTCCAATGAACTAGGGATAGCCTAATCAATTCCCAGGATTTGGTAAGAAATATTTTCTTCATTCTTCTTGATTTTTTTTTCTCTCCTTTTCTGGAATTGACTCATGCTGGATTATAGTTCCATCAATGCCAGCACATGACAGGACCTGTGCTGTGCCTGGAATGAGTTTGAGACCGCTGAGGCAATAATCATGTGTATTTTTATATATTGGTTAGTCTTCCGTGGAAATGTGCACAGACAAAAACAGAACACAAATCATTTTCTACTTGTGCCCCATTCTTACTATTTTAATCTGCCTCTGTGTCTTTGGGTGAGATTTTAACTCATCCACTTACATGGAGTTATGTTTGTCGCTGCTTTTTCTTTCTCTCTTTAAAGCTTTCAAAAACTTTCTGTTGCTGCTGCAATATCTATTTGCTTCTAACTTTTGTTGCTACTTTAAGAAGCTCCTTTAATATTTGTGGGTGATGTAACACACTGGCATCTATGGAAGTATAACCCAGAAAAAGGTCAACGCTGGGACAGGAGTGGAAAAAATTAGAAAAAACATATTTGATAAAAAGCTCTCCGAATAACATTAGTAATGCATTTTATGACCACTTAGAGAAAGGCATATCATTGGTATGCATTTGTCACAGCTTACCAATTTGATCCACTTTATTCAATAAGTTAAAAGGTTAGTGGATGATGGTGACCCAGTAGACATTGTCTACGAGGACTTTTAGGAGGGTTTTGATAATCTATTGAATTAAAGATTATTTAATGGATAGAATTGTGGAATTATTGGTAACCTGCTGTGGTGGCCTGAGAATTGTTTGAATGCTTATTGTTTGTCAGTGGATTTGGAACTGCTTAGAAATTGGTTATTCATGGTGTCTTCCAGGGATTAATCGCTGGCTAGGTCAACATTTGTTGCCCATCCCTAATTGCCCTTTAGAAGGTGGCGGTGAACTGCCTTCTTGAACCGCTGCAGTCCATGTAGTGTAGGTACACCCACAGTGCTGTTAGGGAGGGAGTTTCAGGATTTTGACCCAGTGACAGCAAAGGAACGACTGTGATATATTTCCAAGTCAGGATGGTGAGTGGCTTGGAAGGGAACTTCCAGGTGGTGATGTTCCCATGCGTCTGCTGCCTTCGTCCTTCTGAATGATCATGGTTGTGGGTTTGAAAGGAGCTGTACAAGAAGCCTTGGTGAGTTTCTGCAGTGCATCTTGCAGATGGTACACACTGCTGCTACTATGCGTCAGTGGTGGAGGAAGTGAATGTTTGCGGATGGGGTGCCAATCAAGCTTTGTCCTGGATAGTGTCAATTTTCTTGAGTGTTGTTGGAGCTGCACTCATTCAGGCAAGTGAAGAATATTCCATCACACTCCTGACTTGTGCCTTGAAGATGGTGGACAGACTTTGGAGAGTCAGGAGGTGAGTTACTCACTGTAGGGTTCCTTGCCCCTGACCTGCTTTTGTAGCCACAGTATTTATATGGCCATTCCAGTTCAGTTTCTGGTCAATGGTAACCTCCAGGATGTTGATAGTGGGGGACTCAGCTGATTTGGTACATTCCTTCAAGTGAGAGCTGATTCTGCTTTTGGCTGGGGTGGAAATTATCTCATGTAAGATGTGTACTGTAACATAAATATAAAAATAACTTATTATTTTGGGGAATGTGTCTTAATGTTGCAAATGCTGTGACAATTGAGTGCATGCTCGAGCAGCTGATGTTAATTTGGGAAAGGTTAGGGCCTTTATATATATAAAACCAGTTTCCATCTGTATGCTAGAGAGACTGTGCTTATGTTACACTGGGTTTTGTGAATAAACCTCTGCTGAAGACCAACTGGGTCCAACTTCTTCCTGTACCAGATGCCTGCTCATTAGATTGACAATGTGCTTCGGACACCCCCAGTTAAAAACAAATCTGGTACCAATCATACTTATATCCCTTTTATGTGCTTAAAAAGAGGTGTTCAGTGTACCTATTGCTTAAATTGCAATTCTATGTCATACTTTCACCTCGCATTGATGTTTAAACGTATCAAGCTAGGACATGAACAAAAGATAGTGTTCTAGGTTGGCATGTATGCTTGGTCTCATTAGGATCCAAGTCTCAACTTGAAAGGTGAAAGTTTAAGGAATGGAGAATAAGGCAAACTTGAGGCCTCTGAAACTGTCAGCTTTCCCTGTCATTACCCATGTGAAACTGAGTGCAACTTCAGGATATTGAGCATGTGCAGATCAACACAGAATTCCTGATGTTACAATCTGCCACTTGGTGCTGCATCAAAGGATGTGCTATGCACCCCATCCTCTCCCCCCCACCAGAACCAGCAATCATTGAAATCAACAAGGACTTTAACTTTCCCGCTCCCGCGTTGCTGTTAGAAATCTCTTGTTTGCTAAGTTCAGGTTTCCACCCCTGCCACAGTATCAAAAAGCTCTTACCAAAGTCGCAAATGTGACAAAGGTAAACTTTTCCTCCTCATCCTTCTCAGCCTGTCTGCAGCCTTTGACACGGTTAACCACACAATCTTCCTCCAACGCCTCCCCACTGTCGTCCAGCTAAGTGGGACTGGTCTCATGTGGTTTCTATTCTTACCTACCTAATCATTGCCAGAGAATTACCTGAAATGGCTTCTCTTCCTGCCTCCACACCTGTACCTCTGGTGTCCGCCAAGGATCTATGTTGGCCCCCTCCGATTTCTCATCTACATGCTGCTCCTTGGTAACATCATTCGAAGGCACAGTGTTAGTTTTCACATATATGCTGATGACACTTAGCTCAACCTCTTGACTCCTCCACTGTTGCTAAATTATCAGACTGCCTATCCGACATCCAATACTGAAATTTCCTCGAATTGAATATTGGAAAGACTAAAGGCATTGTTTACGGTCCCCGCTCTAAAGTCCGTTCCCTAGCTACTAACTTCATCCCTCTCCCTGGTAACAGTCTGAGATTAAGCCAGACTGTTTGCAATCTTGGTGTTACTTTTAATTCCAAAATGGGCTTCTGAACTCACTATGCCTGCCTTTTTCCACCTCCGTAGCATCACCTGACTTTGCCCCTATCTCAACTCATCTGCTGCTGAAACCCTCGTTCATGCCTTCATTACCTCTAGACTCAAATATTCCAATGCACTGCTGGCTGCTCTCCCACGTTCTACCCTTCATAAACTGAAGTCATCCAAAACTCTGCTACCCTTAACTCACAGCAAGTTCCATTCTCCTATCACCCCTGTCCTTACTGACCTATGTTGACTCACTGTCAAGCAACATTTTGATTTTAAAGTTCTCATCCTTGATTTCAAATCTCTCCATTGCCTTGTCCCTCCTGATTTGTGTGATCTCCTGCAAACTCACAAACCTCAAAGGCATCTGAGCTCCTCTAATTCTGGCCTTTTAAGCATTCCAAATTATAATTGGAAGTGGTGGCATAGTGGTATTGCCACTGGACTAGTAACCCAGAGACTCAGGGTAATGCTCCGGGGTCTGGGGTTTTAATCCCTTCATGCAGATGACGGAATTTGAATTCAATAAAAATCTGGAATTAAAAGTCTAATGATGACCGTGAAACCATTGTCGATTGTTGTAAAAACCCATTTGGTTCACTAATGTCCTTTAGGGAAGGATATCTGCCATCCTTACCTGGTCTGACCTACATGTGACTCCAGGCCCACAGCAATGCCCCCTGAACAAGGGAAATTAGGAATGGACAATAAATGCTGGCCTAGCCAGCGATGCCCACATCTAGTGAATGAATACATATATTAAAAAAACTGCTCCACCCTTCAGTTGCCTATGCTCAAGCTCTGGAATTCCCTCCCATACCTCTCTAACTCGCTTTCCTCTTTTAAGACTCTTCCTAAAACCCAGCTCTTTCACCAAGCTTTTGGTTATCTGACTGAATATCCCCTTATGTGGTTCGGTGTCATCAGGGTCTGGGAAAGGGGGATGCACAGGGTGCAAAACACCAGGAGCTGGGGCCTGGGTACTTTGTCGTAAATGGAGTTCTCGTTATTATCCAGACCAAGCAGTGAGAGTTGATCCAGGGCGATCTGCAGCATCTCTCCTCCTCCTTTCCCATTTTATTGTTGCTGCTGCCAGGGTTCCGTTTCATGTTGGTGAAGAACAATCTTGGCATTAAAGGGGAAAGAGTGAGAGAGGGAGAGGGGCTAAGCTCAAGAGAAGCAGGAAGGGATCAGACAAAAGCAAACAGGAGGTGTGGATACAGGCAGAGAGAAAGGGATGGGAGTGGGGGACAGTGGAGGAGGAGAGGGGGAAAGGGAACGAGGCGAGAGTCAGATTGAAGCAGCGCAGGAGAGGCTCCCCAGGTGTGAGCCTGAACCCGAGGCAGTGGCCGATCCTGGTGCCAGTGGTCCCCCCAGTGCTTTTGTCATCTTGTCCCAGTGGGAGGTGAAGGCATTGAGCAAGGCTATGGAGTGAGGACCCAGAGCTGGTTTGTCAAGGTGGCTGGGGAGGGATGTTTTTGTATCATATATATATTATATATCCTCTTCCTTCCTTGTCTCTGTCCCCGGCCAGCAGCAGGGTAAGCCTCCGCCTGGCTCAATATCTGGCTTCCCTCTCTCACTCTTTGAGTAATGCAGCCCCACAACATCAGCCACATGTGGCAGTGTTGGTGGGCAGAAGTGAAGTGGCGAGAGGTCTCATTGACTGCTCCTGTCAGGGAGGGAGAAGGGACACAAGCACCAGCAAATGAATGGGACCATCCCCTCTCCTAATGCCCTTCCTCTCTCCCTCCATCCCTCCCTTCTACAACTCTCCAATTAAGAAACAGTGTGAGCTGCAGCATGGAGACTGTCTTCATTTCTATACAGAACAGGTAGTTGAAATATATAGAACAAAACCTGATGGGCTTTCTTACAACCTGGGTTGCAAGTATTGAATCTTTCACTGCCGCCAGTGCAGTTCTTGGTGGTAGTAGCAAATATTCAAATGCGAACTTTGAAGGCCCAAGTGGAGAAGGGTTCCATGTGAACAGCAGTTGAACTTGGGTCAGTCAGTCCTAAGAGATAGGCGAACGCCCAAGTATGAATTTACTGTCACTGTGTACATAGCACTGTTGACGACCCCTTCCATTACTTTACTATCAAGCAGCAGTTGCTTTGCAATAACTTGCTCTCTGATGCCCAATTTAGATTCCGCCAGGGCCACTCAGCTCCTGACCTCATTAGAGCCTTGGTTCAAACATGGACAAAGAGCTGAATCCCCGAGGTGAGGTGAGAGTGACTGCCCTTGACATCGAGGCCCATTTGACCGAGTGTGGCATCAAGGAGCCCGAGCAAAACTAGAGCCAATGGGAATCAGGGGGGCAAACTCTCCATTGCTTGGAGTCATATCTAACACAAAGGAAGATGGTTGTGATTGTTGGAGGCCAATCATCTCAGCTCCAGGACATCACTGAAGGAGTTCCTCAGGGGAGCATCCTAGGCCCAACCATCTTCAGCTGTTTCATCAATGACCTTCCTTCCATCATAAGTTCAGAAGTGGGGATGTTTGCTGATTATTGGACAATGTTCAGCACCATTGGTGACTCCTCAGATACTGAAACAGTCCATGTCCAAATGCAGCAAGACCTGGACACTATCCAGGCTTGGCCTGACAAGTGGCAAGTAACATTCGTGCCACACAAGTGCCAGGCAATGACTATCTCCAACAAGAGAGAATCTAACCATTGCCCCTTGACATTCAATGGCATTACCATCACCAAATCCCCCACTATCAACATTCTGGGGGTTACTATTGACCAGAAACTGAACTGGGCTAGCCATATAAATACCGCGGCTACAAGAGCAGGCCAGAAGCTAGGAATCCTGTGATGAGTAACTGACCTCCTGATTCCCTAAAGCCTGCCCACCATCTGCAAGCCCAAGTCAGGAATGTGATGGAGTACTCCCTACTTGCTTAGATGAGTGCAACTCCCACAACACTCAAGAAACTTGACACCATCCAGGGCAAAGCAGCTCGCTTGATTGGCACCACATCCATAAACATTCACTCCCTCCGACGCACAGTAGCAGCAGTGCTTATTATCTGCAAGATGTAATGCAGAAATTCACCAGGCTCCTTGGACACCACCTTCCAAACCCACGACCACTACCATTCAGAAAGATAAGGGCGGCAGATAGATGAGAACATCACCACCTGGAAGTTCCCCTCCAAGTCATTCACTATCCTGAATCACCGTTCCTTCACTGTCGCTGGGTCAAAATTCTGGAACTCCCTAACAGCACTGTTACCTACACCACATGGACTGCAGTGGTTCAGGAAGGCAGCTCACTCACCTTCTCAAGGGAAACTAGTGATGGGCAATAAATGCTGGCCCAGCCAGCGAAGCCCACATCCCTTGAATGAATTTAAAAAAGGCACAATGTGAAGAATATGTTAATGAGGCAGTCACAGAAATCAGTGTTAACGTCTGCACAGTGTTATAAATAGCTGTTCAATTAACAATATTGCATGATGCATTTAGAAAAAATTTGTACCCTCTGGTTTGTTTAATAGTGGCAGTGGGAGCACCTATAGGGTGCATGCAAACTAATACTGCATTATATTGTTGTTGCTCTTAACATTAATGACCCATACTGCATACATTGGATGATATTTCTAACCAGATGCCAACAATGGTTGTTATCATTTTACTAGGACCTTTCTGTGATTGTTTGGTGAATTGATTGATTGATGAATCTTGAAAGAAAAATAACATGCATGATTGAGAGGGAAGGTTAAAGGCGTGTGTTGGAGATAAGGGGCTCAGAAATGGGAGAAGTACCAAGGCCCCTGATTTCTCTCTTGGGCCCTGTGTGTTGTACTTTATTTTATAATACTCCTGTGTAGTGCCTTGGGACGTTTCATTACATTAAAGATGCAATATAAATATAAGTTGTTGTTGAGACAACAGTGATGTAATTAATAAAATTTAATGAACAACAGAACTGGCTTGAAAAAATAATTTATATTCGTGGAGTGTTGTTAAATGATTGATTCAATTTTAAAGTTTTTTTTCAGAATAGTTTATCTTTTTTCTTCACCCCATATGTAAGCCCCAATCATTTAGCTACTCTATGTAAATTAAAAAATATATATATTTTATTTTATTGCTTTTTGTTTCCTGCTTGGATGGCTGTGAAAATGGTTTAATGTGATTGGCTGCCAGGTCAGTTTCACACCATCACTCCAGCTGCGGGCTGGGAATTCTCCAGTAAAAACATTGCAATCAGTTGCAGTATAACAGCGCAGAAATAAAGGTGAAAGTCTCGCCAGAGATCTCAGCAAGACCTACTTCGAGGTCAGCAGTGAACCTCCTTGCTTCGTTGCTGACCACAAACTCCAGGCTTTTCTGTTTATGACAATCAAAGCCGAGATTTTACAGCCCTGTCATGGCTGGACCCGCTGCGGGAGATTCGGTGGCCCAGCCAAAGGTCTATTGACTTTTGGCAGGACTGGACAATCCTGACAGCGGGCGGGGCCGGAACATCCCACCCAAAATTACAAATAGAATTTACATGAGCTTTGTTCATTTCATTTTTATAAACTAAATGTATGAAATTTTGTGAATTGGATCTTATTGCGAATATAAATCTTTGGTAATTTGAAGTGATTGTCATAGAATATTTTTACTGCCTTATCCTGTTTCACTCATAAAAGATGCATCCAACAGAGGGCATTTTGTAGCTTTTGAACTTTGCTATTAATGGCTACTAAATGCAAGTGAGAATGAGGGGAGAATGTAAGATACATGAGCAAGTTCCTGCTGACCTGTTCAGTACCTGCATTGTAATAGGCTGTATTTCAAACCTCTTGCCTTTGACAAATGGCCCAGTGCTGAAAGCTTTGTCCAAGGTGCTGAAATCTGTGGTGATGCATGAGCAGGTCTACCTGATAAATTCTCGTGTCACATTGTGTGTGATGGTGATTTATCAATTTTGTGATTTTTTTTTGGGTGCGAGAAAGACATTAGCATTGTAAAGATACAAATCTTCAGTATTACTGGATATTTTGGGAGCTGCTTCCTCATATTACTTTAGTTTTCATGTCTCTAAAAAAAATGCATCGGTTCTCCAAATGGGGGAATAAAAATTCCCTGACTATAAAAACGATAAGAAAAAAATTCAATGTCATATGTTGAAGATGAAATGTATGAAATCTTGTACTTTTGTAAAAGCAATAACTAACAGAGGGCATGATAGCTCTGCTGTTTTAGTTTATGCACCATAAAGTGAATAAAGCTGAAATTGGTTTGAAATGTGGTTGAACTGCAGTTAATGAAAAAATTATGCACCTCATCTCACCTGAACAATAAATAAAAACGTGCACAAATCAGACACTGGTGCAGAGCTATCTGCCACTCACGTGAAACTGAAATTCATGTTTATCTCTTTTATATTCATTTAAAAAAATAGACTTCTTGTAGTTACTGGCAACACACTTCCAGTTCAGAAAAATATTGTAACACTTGAATTTAAAAGGGAACCAGACATAATTGTGAGTTTATTCAAAAATGTTAATTTTGTTTCCAAAAAAATCCATTTCACATACTTTTTACTCACCGTGTGATCTAGTCTAACGGATTGCATCCATTCAATAACACCACATGTGGCATTCTATTTTTGACTGCCCAGCTTCTAAACAACTGCCAGCTAAAGTATTGTGTAAAACAGGACAGGAGGTATTGCTCGGAGACCACTATTACAGTCCACTACTGTTACACATTACATAGTTAAATACAGGAAAAATACTTTTAACCTTCACCTAGCATCAGTGTGCCATTGTACCATCATATCTTTTGACTGCAGAGAGCAGTTTAACATTGACAGAGTGGATGTTGGGTTGTTACAACTCAGATTGGCTGGTGATTGTTTCTTTTTAAAGATGTCATTCTTAAAGGCACACTCTCACCAATCCACATCTTTGAATTGTCTTAATTAGTATTAGTGTATGTCTGTCCATCATACAACAAATGTACTGTATAGGAGAGGGGTTTCCTCCCCATTTCCTGTAAGCATTGTGAGCAGGGCCTGTGCTTTTATTTTCTTCTTTTGTACCCAACATTTAAAAGCAGACCAGTTGTAACTGGCTTATTTTTTACATTTTGTTTTACAAAAAAGTTTTATGAACAGCTTGCTGATACATCTATTACAGTGGCTTTAACTTCCAGTGGCCCATTCTTCTGTTTTGCTGTGTTCCAAAGATTGATGATAGGAGGGTAAAAGTTGTTTGATGGAAATGTTGCTTTATTCAGCATGTACTTTTCCAAACAGCTGTGGTTGGAATTACACTTCATCTTCCAAGTCACATAAGAGTAGAGACTTGTCATGCTAATGACACCAAAGACTGCACCAAGGACAGCCACAAGTGCTGAGGTTGTAGTTTGTCCACTTGACTTTACAGCTAGGTCTAAACCATTTGTTGTGACATTGATGCATTTCTTTTCAGTTTGTTGATGAATGCTCGCTACATGAACACATACCTCATACTCAGTTGATGGGTTCAGATGTGTTACGTTATACATACGCATATCTGTTGGAACTCTGACTGTATAAGTAAGTTGGGAGTTGTCAGAATTTGTTTTGGCAGACCATTTAATATTTGATGACACACTGTTTGAAACAGCCTTCCAGGACACTAGGATAGAATGTGATGTCACTTCTTTTATTCTGATATTCAGTGATTCATTCATGGATTGTGCAAATGATCCATTCACTGTTATAACAACTGTTTTCAAATCTGCTCCAACCAGATTGTGGGCTACGCAAGTGTACAAGCCTGCTTCCTTGTTGCTTATATTAAATAAATCCAATGTTCCTTCAAGGTATATGCTATATTTATCAGTTGCAGTGTTAGGTAGAAGTTTATTGCCAGATGGTGTGATCCAGTAGATTTCAGGCTCTGGCTGTCCTGTAGCTCGACAGTGAAGAGATGCTGAGCTCCCACTGTTTAAATTTAGATCAGAAGGGAAACTTTCAGAAGCTATTAATGGAAGGCACATATCTGTCATTTCTCGAAAAGGAATCTCTCGGACATGCTGACCTTTAAATTCAGGTGGGTCGAAACAAAATAAAGATTGTAGTTCCATAAATCGAATATGCGTTTTATTCATGTTAATCCAGCGAATGACACAGTCACATCTGATTGGATTACTATGAATGCTGACTTCCTGCAGTTTAGGTAAAGATTCCACTGTGCCCCTGTAGAGAGCACTTAGTGCGTTGCTGTTAAGCATTAATGTTTCAAGTTGGGGAGCTCTGTAGAATGCATTTGGATGGATATATGATAGCTTTGGGTTGTTTGTAGCTTCAATTTTTGTTAGTTCAGGCAAATTATCAAGAGCAAGACAATCAATAGAAACCAGTTCTGCCATATTATTAATGCCCAGCTCTTTCAAGTGCAACATATTTTTGAAATCCCCTTGTCGTATTCTCTGAATAGGATTTTTATTCAAATCCAAGAATTTGAGATTGGGGACTTTCTGAAGAGCTGCATGGGGCACAGTGATAAGTCTGTTGTCATAAAAAGAGATGCTTTCTAAATTGTTTAGGCCAACTAAGGTATTGTCCCCCAATTCTGAGAGCTTAATGCCGGCTAAGACCAAACTACGTAGATTGATGAGAGGTTTGAAGCTCATATCTTGAATTTTAGTGATGGGATTTTCTCCTATTGTTAGAATCTCCAAGCTTGGGATAGTCTCAAACCAGTAACTTTTAATCATCGTCAATTGGTTAGAATTAAGATGCAGTCTGAGAAGGTTATCGAGACCTATAAATGCTCCCATTGCAATGCTGGAAATCTGGTTATGATTAACATAGAGTTCCTGCAGGTTGCTAAGTCCAAGCAAACAGCTGTCAGGCAACTCAGTGAGCTTGTTTTCCTCCATGTGCAGTGACATTAGTTGAAGCATTTTTCCTAGGTTGATGTCACAGATTGCTAAAAAATTGTTTTGAGATAAGTCTATCTCTGTAAGATTGACCAAATAGTCTATTCTGTTCTCGATTTTTGAAATGTTGTTACTCTGTAGTAGCAAAACCTGTGTCTCAGCTGGTATTCCTTGTGGAAGTGAAGCGAGGTTTAAATCATTGCAGTCTGTTGTAGGAGCTTCCATATAAATGGATCTTGGTGTGAACCATGGTCTGATTTCACAAATGCAGGACTTTGGACAATCCATATTTCTTCCGACTGTTTGCACTATTGCAGTGACTGCAAGCCCAACAAAAAAACAGGCATTGAATGATGTGTCCTTCATCGTGGATTGGCTTCCTCTGCCCAAAAATAGGTGTTTAAAGATTCTGCAATTACTGTTCTTAAGTTTAATCACCAGATAATTTGTTACCAAGCACTGCACATTTGCTGTCTCATATATTCCATGTGAGTGGCAGATTTCTGTCCTTGAAAGGAAGGAGTAAGCTTTCAATTACCCTGTCCAAAGATGCCATGCACACTGAGCATATGAAGGCTGTTCTACCCTTGATGCAATGAAATTGATAAACTGGAATAGTAATATATTTGCAGAATTTTGTGCGAGATTATGCACTTCATTTATTCTTCTGTGGTCTGTCTATGTTTCCAGAACATCTTTTTAAATAGGCATTAAAATTGCGTGGAATCACCTACAAAAAAAAAGAATTATTCATCAGACTATGTACAATCAGGTATCCATAAATTTACAAAGGCACCACAAGGTTTATGTGCTGAGTAAACACATTCAGATATACTTATGCAGTAAGTTTTCAAAAAGGATGAGAATATGAAGTTCAAAAATAGTAAACAAAAGTAAATTCAGATGACTAATTAACCTTGACTCAATTAGCAATATTAACACTTCACAGACTTCAGTGTTAACAAATACACTTTCAAATGTTCAAGAATGCGCACTGTAGTGTTGTAGAAAATTCAGCTAAGCCTGCATCACCTTTTCCAGCATTTTATTACCTGTGAGGGGTCCATTGCTAATTCATTTTTGTAGTACATTCTGGGAAGGGTGGCTTTTGGGTAGCCAATATTGTTGAAGAGCTGCACTTTCATCAGAATTCTGGATTATAAAATAAGCGTTTACAAACCCAAAGTTTTGTCACACAGAGGACAGATGAACCATTTTCTCTACTGTACATAATTATACATCAGAACATTTGGCAGAGGATTTTGTATTTCTCTAAACTATTGATTTTTTATAAAATAGAGTTCACTTTTGTAAAGTGATTTCTTGAGTGGCCTTTAGGAGTTCTCTGTAGCTGACTAGTTGCAACCTGGCAGGGACAGGGCAGCAGTGATGAAACAGTTTTATTCTAAGATAAAAAGTGGAAGTTTTCCCACCCTGGGAAAATCACACTTCACTGCAGGCTGGTGTCACTGGCAGGCTCGTGACTCAGAAGTAAATCCACCTCCCGATTTCTGCTTCCGACAGGGAAATCTGGCCCTTATACTCTGACTGATGTGAAGGCTCTGTATTTGCATGTTTTCATAATAAGAAATGCTTAAACAGAAAATGACATAAGCTTGTTGGCTTAGAAATAAGATTTTGTAGCCTTAAAATAAGCTAGACCAAAACTCTGCTGCCCATATCCTAACTGGCACAGTCCCACCATCCTTCTGCTTGCTGATTTTTGCTTCTGGTCCTTGAGCACCTCCATATGAAAACACTAATCCTTGTGTTCAAATCCCTTCATGACTTAGTCCCATGCTATCTCTGTAACGTCCACCAGATGTAAAACTTTCCAAGATTTCTGCATTCCTACAATTCTGGCTTCTTATCCATACCCTTGTCCCTTTACCCCACCACTAGTAGCCATACCTCCAGCTGTCTAGACCCTAGAATTCCATATATATGGAATTCCCTCCCGAAGGAGAAGCCCTATCCACCTCCCTCTCCTCCTTACAACACCCATTAAAATGACCTCTTTCAACCAACGTTTTGGTCACCTGTCCTATGTCTCATCCTTTGATTGACCTAATGTCAAATTTTGTTTAATTACACTCCTCTAAGATTCCTTAGGATGATTATATTAAAAGTGCATGTTGTTGATTTATATGAACAGATGTTTCCTGTTGTGGGAGACAGTTTAAAAATAAGCGGTCTCCAATTTAAGATAGAAGATTAGGAGAATTTTTTCCTCTCACAGGGCCATTGGTATATAGAATTCCCTTCCCTAGAGAGCAGTGGAGGGAAGGTCATTAAATATTTTTAAGGCTGAGTTAGATAGATTCTTAATTAACAACAAAGTCAAAAGTTACAGGGGGTAGACAGGAAAGTAGAGTTGAGACTACAATCGAATCAGCCATAATTTTATCAAATGGCAGAGTAGGCTCGAGAGGCTGAATGGCCTACTCCTGCTCCTACTTCGTATGTTCGTATGCGTTCCAACATTCTGTCTACCTTTGATGTTGTGGAATGAGGGCTCCTCTCTGTGAAGGATCAAGCCTTATCCCAAGAATTAGAGAGAAAATGGGGTGAGTGGCAAAAGGAGTCATGCAGCAATTGCGTTTAGCCTGAGAGTCAATTTATGTATCCATAGCTCTGGGAAGAAAATAACATCTGGTTTCCTCTTGAGACTTATTACTTTTGAATCTACTGCCCTCCTGCCCCACACTGAAATTTAACAACAGAAACTTGTACTTATATTGCACTTCTAAGGTACAATATTTCTCAAAGTGCTTAACAGAGAAATAGCAAGAGGAAGGGACACTGAGCCATGAGATGGTGAGTGAAAGTTAGTTCAATCAGATGAACTTTAAGTAGGCTGAATTGTTGGAAGAAGTTGCAGAGGTAGGAAGATACGAGACCATGGTGGATTGAAGACAAGGATAATGACTTTAAAGTAAATGGTTTAGGGAACAAGGAATTTGTGCAGATCAGTGCAAATCAGCAAATATACCTTGGTAATGGGACAGAATGAGGACTGTTGTGTTTCGGATAAGTTGGAGTTTATGGAGGGTAGCTGACAGAAGGCCAACAAGAAGCAACATGGAGTCCTGAGGTAACAAGGGCAGAGACGGGGAATATTGTGGAAGGAGCAGAAAGTCTCCTTGCTGACATCCAAGTTAAATTATCATGTAATCTTAATTTGCTGAGCTAACTAATTCATTTTCTGTTGCTGAATTGATGATGTCAAAGGATATCCTATTGAACTTTGTTTTGAACTGTTTTATTTAAAGCAATTTTAATAACTTGGATATTGTTGTAAATCCAGTAATAACCATTTTGACCACTTATTCTCCCCAGGTGAAAATCTAATTGTATGTTCTTTCATAGGTTGAGCAGTCACACAGCATGATCACTACCTCACATTGCACATTATTAGCACCTTGTTGTGGTTGCTATGCAACAACCATACAACCTGTGGTAATGTCTTCACAGGTGCTAATAATATAAAAATGGTGTTATTTTGCAATGTCTGTCATTGGACTCAGATACACAGTATTCCAGCTAAAAATCTGTAAATATCTAGACAAATACCAATAAGATCAAAATGTGACTTTTTCATGCTGCCTGATATAGGAGTCAGAGCCCAAACATTGTGCTCAAAGATTAGGACAGCAAACAAGATTTACGAAGAGAATGTCAGTGTGAAACATCTGAACAGATCCACATATAATTAAGGATGTAATGATGTAGATATCCACCACCAATGAACAATGGCAACAGTGTGTACCATCTACAAGATGCACTGCAGGAACTCACCAAGGCTCCTTAGGCAGCACCTTCCAAACCCACAACCGCTACCATCTAGAAGGACAAGGGCAGTAGACACATGGGAACACCACCACCTGGGAGTTCCCCTTCAAGCCACTCACCATCCTGACTTGGAACTATATCGCCATTCTTTCACTGCCGCTGGGTCAAAATACTGGAACTCCCTTCCTAACAGCACTGTAGGAGTACCTACACCACAGGGACTGCAGCGGTTCAAGAAGGCAGCTCACCACCACCTTCTCAAATGCAATTAGGGACAAGCACCATATGCTGGCCTAGCCAGCGATGCCACATCCCATAAATGAATTTTTAAAAATCCTTTTGTTGTATGTTATATAGTAGATATAAGAGAAGCAACACAACACAATTATGAAAATAAAATATTGACAAATTCTTCATCAATTTACCCATGACTGCACTGTCACAAAGCTGAGTTACAAATATGTTATGAATCCAATTGTGAGAATATCGCATAGGAAGGAAAAATCAAAAATACTTAAAATAATAAGGAAAAATGAACAAAATAAAACAGCCTTTGGAATTTTCTTAAAAAATAAAGACAGTTTTAAAATTAAATGAAGGGAAAAATGAAAAAAATAATGCAGCAAAAGAATATATAACTGAAGTTGAAAAACTGAAATATGTGTAAAACAATGGATTGGATTCCAACCCAACCAAAGGATTTTCCAACAAGTTCTGTCGCATTCCCTTTTCAGCCACACAGCTGTTTGTCTCCACAGACCTATAATTTCTGTTTCTATTGCTGCTGATTTTACCACACAAGTATAATTAGTAATTTTGGAGGACAAGACTTTCAGAAATGATACCTTCATTGTGCTGTTCTCAGATATATTTAAAAAGAACATCTGCCATGCAAACTTATTAGTCTGTAGTTCTCCTGGTGGCTTTGTGCATGAACAAATATTATGCTTAAAAGTGAGCCATATGGACAGGGAAAATCCCAGGTTTGATCTGTGGTTTGTACTGAGATACCAGGAGAGCTGTGGGGTTGAACAGTTGCCTCAAGTGTTCTGAAATCTTAGGCAGGGAAATCAGAAGATGGTTAAAAAGATAAATGTGGTCCCAGCTGACTGCAGTCTGCCTTCTGATGTGAATGCTAGCTATCAAAGTTAAAAAGAAATACAATCATCACATTAAGCAAAAAAAAAACACTAAAATCTCCCCATGAACATGCTGTTTAAAATTAGAATGTAGCAGTTTTGGGAAAACCAGACATCTTGTAGAGCCGTATGTTACTTTTGTTGCAATGACAACATGCAAAGGCAATTTATTGGGGCTTTTTTTGGTTGCAAAAATTTTGTCACAAGAATAAAGGTTTTTTGCTTTTCAGTGACACACATTTCCCTTTAATTAATGGAACAAATAACTTCTGAACGCTGCTAGAATTGTAAAAACAATGCAGCATTAAAGATTATCCTCCATGTAGGCAATATATTTTTATGCTTTTTGATAGGTTGAGAGAAGCAATGAGGCGCTCTTGCACTGTAATAATAAATCCTTATTGTCCTTATTTAAAAGTACATTTTGGAAGCCTGAGTTTTGAATTTTCATGGAACTTGTAATTAACTTGAACGTGTCATTTCATTTGATTAGAAATATTTTTTAAAAACATACCAAGTTACATCCCATTGTAGCACACAGCTATAAATTTTATTTTAATATCCTATCTCTTCACATTCTGTGATTAATAATAATTATTTGGTTGCTTTAACTCTATCCTAACACATAGCATTGCACCCCTTTGAGGGACAAAATAGCCTTTCTTTTGAGTATCAAACAGGCATTGGTTATGATTTATACATTGTTCCAGACAATATCCTGGAAGGAGTGCTCTTAATCTTTTGTGCCTTCCAATGTATGGCATCAGATGCTTGAGGAACCCACCTCTAACCAAATTAGGATTAGAATGTGCATAACAGGACTAATTAGAGGCATGGCGCTCATCTGGAACTCAAAGTAGTATGACCAGTTCATTTTTCAGGTTCCAATTTGAACTTTGCTTGTTCCATCAGGCAACAAAACAGTAATCTGCTATTTTAACAAGCAAGGAGAAACCTAATCTCAAATGTGGCACCTCATCTACTGATACTTGCTTTAGAACATAATTCTTTTTGGCCATCACGTGGAGGGAATTCACGGTAAGACTACTGATGCAACTGATGTGTCCTTTTTAATTAAAAATCTACTCAGCAGTAGTCCAACAATCCTTCAAAAAATAGTGCTTCTTGGAATAAACTTTTCCTCTACAGAAATGACTAACTTCCTTTTCTTTAGAAACTAGTTTTGTATTTTTATAGGCAATAAAACATGTCCATCACACAGAAATCCTTCATACTTTTCAACAGGAAAGATATTCTTTGCCAATTCACAAATCAAGGGTAGAATTTTTAGGTTGGTGGGTGGGCATGATCGGCTGGCCCAGGATCGACTGGGGAACGGGCCACCAATCGCGATCGGCCCCTGACCGTGATTTCACGCTGGCTTGGCCAATTAACGGCCGGCCAGCCAGCGTGAAACGTATGCTGAGAAGCTCAGCGCTGCCAGGGTGGGGGTGGGAAAAGGGCGAACATTGACGTCAGCGTGGGCGAGCGCTGAGAGAAAGCTCCCTGAAGGTAGAGAGCTGTCTCAGGGAGCTGAAGACCTGAAAAGCATTAAATAATTTTTTTAAAACCAGGATAAAAATGTGTAAGCATCACAATCAGTCGCCTGAACATATACATGATAAAAATGCTGTCCACAGATTTTTCTTTTTCTTTCATTTAATAACGGAAACCACCCCCTTGGATGAGGTTGTACGAAGAATGCAAAGCCTGCCTGGCTGATTTGCCCATCTGCCAACCGTAAGGTTGGACGGACCACGAAAAATTGGAGACAAATTGCACGTTTGATTAACTTAATTGGCCTCTTAATTGTTGGCAGGCGCACTTCTGACTCTTGCGCACGCCCACTGACTGAAATAGCTTGCACGATTTTGCGTACGATCGGGTTGGGCGTGCGCTCGTACGCTGAACTAAAAATTCTGCCCCAAGTGGAGTCACTTCACTGATTACTTGAAGGCCTAACGCAACAAAGCTTTTCTGAAACAGTAAGTCAATGGTACAATAGCTTCACAGTTTCTACACAAATCTCAATACTGTGATTCTATACTTTTTACATTTATTTATTTTTTTTCAGTTAAACCAAGGGTAGTAATTATGGTTTTATTTAGTGTGTAAGGTACCTTTAAGAATAATACTTGTTAGGCAAGATCATATGATCTGTAGTAACCAATAAGAGAGTACCATGGACTACCTCAGCAGTCAGTGTAGTGATAGACTTGAAGTTGAAAGCACAAGTGTAGTTGCTGCTGAGTATATTGTAAATTAACTTAATGTTTCCACCCAAGAAGTGCCTGCAGATCAACTATATCATTAATAGCACAACTCGGCCACCCTACAACAAACTGGTGACATGGATAAAACAGGATTGAACAGAAGAAATCAAGTTAAAAAGAAATTGGCACTGTACCTCTCCCAGTCATTGTAAATAGCAAGCTCCATTAGAACTGAAGAAGTTATCCCCTTTCAAAATGCCACATTTTGGGAGAATTGATCCTTTTGAACCTGCCACAGACGATTGGTCTCAAAAGAACACCTCACGTTCTTTTTTCAAGCAAGGGAAATTACGGGGGAAGTGAAGAGGCGAGCGATCCTCTTGGGTACTTGTGGAGCAAAACCTACTGTCTGATTTGAAGTTTGACAGCACCCAGTGCCCCAGATTCAAAAACTTTCCATGAATTGGTGGACCTCATGAAGGATCACTTTCAACCAAAGCTCTCAGTCACGATGCAGAGGCTCAGGTTTCATTCAAGAAATAGAGCCCCGGCTGAGACAATTGCGTGCTACGTGGCAAACTTGAAGCAGCTAACGAAACATTGTGAGTTCGGTATGACTCTGAATGACATGCTCAGAGATTGTTTAGTGTGTGGTGTGAAAGATGACTTTATTCAGAAAAAAGTATTGTCCGAGATGAGTCTGGATTTCAAGAAGGCGTTAGAGATAGTGCTGGCCATGGAAAGTGCAATAAGAGATTCAACAGCAATACAGGGTGCGCAAAGTGGCACCGTCCTCCACATCAGGTGGGAAATCTCAGCCGAAAGAGGTGCAAAAAAGGGAGACTCCTCCGAGAAGTGGGAAACAGCCCCCGCTAGCCGAAAAATAAAGAAGAACTTAGCAGCAAAATCAAAGAATAATTTTAATAGAGGTGGAAACAATTGTCATCAGAACAGATGCAATGGAGGCGAAAGAACTGAGAGAATGGGATGGAGTCCATACAGGAAACGGGGTGTGAGGAGCTGTAGTCAAGGTAGCTGTGGGAGTCGGTAGGCTTGTAATGGATATTGGTGGACAGTCTATCACCAGAAATTGAGAAATCCAGCATCTGCAGTTCTTTGCTTTTATTTGTAGCTAAATGGATATTGGAAAGTATACTCCACTACAATAGCCTAGTGAACAGTGAGCCCATGGGTAACGTGAAGGCTTACCCAACACAGTCAATGGCCATGTCTGGAGTTTCATTCAACGATGTGCCTATTGAACTTGAATGAAAAAATCAACCATTCAAAAAGCATGCTGACTGTATTTGGCAGTTTCTCAAATTCTTGCCTTTAGCTGATCTGTTCTGTTGGTTTGTTGTGCAAACCCTTTACAGAGGCTTCCTCCTGAATTTTACTATTTTGATATGCTCCTTTGGTGCACAGAATTCAGAAAGAGGAATTATCTCCTTTCAATAGCGTGCCTTTGAAAAATATTTATATTGTGTTGGATTGCAACTATCCTCATATACAATTTAGTAATACGATTTGTTATTGCCAATTTTGTGCTAAACAGCCTCTCTTGGTCAGTGTTACTGATCACAAACAAAAATGGGCTGCAATGGCCTGTGATCTCGAGTGCACCTTTTTCTGTCCAGTGTCTATTGAAACAATATTTATGACCCAGGGATCATATAGTTTGCAGACACTATATGGATTGAATATAATAGAGGCACAAAGTATCTGACTAATAAAGCATTGATTTAGACTCCAGATAGCTTAGGTAACAGATGTTATCAATTTTCATCCATATTAAACACTAAATATCCAGGCCGTAATTTTCCGGCCCTGCCCACTGTTGGAATCTTCCGGTCCTACTGAAAGTCAGTGGACTTTTAGCTGGTCTGCTGCATCCTCCATGGTGAGTCCCACCACGGCGGGGCTGGAAAATCCCTGCCCCAGTTTAATGAACAGCCTTAAATTCCCTGTTATACTATTTGCAGATTTTGTTTCTTTCTCAATACCCATTTGAAAAAGGTGGCACAAAATTGTGTTATTTCCCATTGGTTTGCTCCATTTTCATAGTGTCCTCTCTAACATTAAGTTATTAAGTATTTGTGGTAATTATGGGTTTATGTAATGTGTAGTATACCTTTAGGAAGGATGTTATAAAGGAAGATCAGATGATCTTGTTTAACCAATAGAGGCTACCTCTGTAGTCAGTAGTTAGTAGTCAGTAGTATGGAGATAGGGTTTGATGTGGAGGTGTGAGCTATAGCTCAGTTCATAGCACCCTCGCCTTTGAATCAGAGGGTTGTGGGTTCATGTCCCACTCCTGGAAAACCAAGAACTGTGATTGTACTCAAAAGAGTTGCAATCTGTGACTGTTGATAACTCGAAAGAGTTTGATGTAAAAGCACACAAGTGTAGCTGCTGAGTATCTTGGTAAATAAACATAATGTGTTCCACCTAGGAACTGTCGCTGATCAATTCTATCTATAAGTACCAACTGGGCCACCACTTACAACAAGTGTGCAACCAGGATCCACAAGACCCAACAGTATTGCTGAAATGGTCACCATGCCCTTTTCCTTTTGATGAGGGAGTTTCTTTTTGTAACTTGTAAGTTGTAGTTCAATGCTGAGAGAAGAAGAATTTGTTCTAGCACTCTGCAACATTCCTGGACACTGGGACTATAATGTAAAACCATGCTGTTTATATAAAACCCTTTTGTGACACACATTGCGTGAGTCTGGAAATGTTATATGGCAATGAACTGTAGGGAGACAATAATTTTCAAAACAGCCCAATTTTTTCTGCATCAAGGTTGCTTTCTCTAATAGTTGCAGAAAAACATAGGAGACTGAAACTGCAACAAATATATCTTCCTTCCCTGAAATACACAAGAATCATATGTTCTGTGGCAGTACTTGTACAGGGTCTGAAAGCCAGGTGTCCAGAAACCTGAGTTGTCCGAAAACAGGACACTTTTAGTCTGTGCCATGCATCAACTTTAATTAAGTAAAAAACTTACCTGACAATTTGGCTAGGTGCTGCATTGCCGCAGCGTTGCACCTGCCTAGTTATCCCCTTTGTCGCTTACGCACCACTCTATTCCCAGGCTCCAAGCAACCCTTGATCACACCCAACCCAGCTTGACCCGAACCTACGATTGCCAACCCTCCAGAAGTGGCTAGGAGCTCCCTGGAATTGGCTAAACAAAGCATTCTGGGAGCACACCAGCTCCCGCCAACAGTGGCAAGGACCAGTGGCCAGCCAATCACAACCTACGCTTGGGTACCACAGAAGGTCGCTGTTCAGCAATGGTATATTTATAAATTACTGAAGGTAGTTAGGGATGCTGAAAGCCTAAGCTTTAGTTTCTACGGAGGTCTGGGGTGATTTACCCTGTGCACTTCCACAGTCCCTACTCCAGAGTTATGGTTTTTGAAGTAGTCGGTCCATTTTGGGGGCATTTTCAAACTTAGTGTTTTTTCAATTAAATAGTTTCTCCTTTAAGGGTTGCGGACATTTAAAAAATGAAAATAAATAGTTTACAGGATCCATTTACTTTCTTTGGAAATCTAATCTACAATGCATTGTATATTTACGAGATACTAGCTCACTGTCCTACCGGTTCTTGTCCTGGACCTGAAGGCAGGCCTGAGCCAGGTAGGAGGTTAGTCGATTGAAGATGTTTGGATTGGATTATTTTAAATAAACAGTTTTTAATTTGACATAACTTCAGGAGGGATAAGGCTGAATTGATACCAAACCTTGCAACTGACCTGACTAAGAGTCAGAGTAAAACATTAACCTGTTTTTTCCCCCCTGTTTTAGATGTTGATCAATCTGAAATGTAGTTCAAACATGTTTGGTTTTTAATCTCTTAAACTATGAAGGTAGAAATTAATGTGCATTAAATGATCTATTTAAACAGAGACAGCAACCTTTTTCAAAATAAACAACCAACATGACCAGTTCTGACAGCCTCTGCCAGACCTATCATTCAATTTATTGGATTGGTTAACACCACCAATCCTAGATTAGGAAAAATGTTTTTTGTGAAATGCTGACAAATTCACACACGGGTTAAAATGCTGACTGTGGTGGTTCAATATATCAACCGTAAGCAGCCAACAGTGTAACCATGGCAACATCCTGGACATACAGGAAGTACTTCCTATTTCAAGATTGCTAAATTATACACAAGCCATGAAGACTGGTATATTGGACAATTTCCTTTTCTTGATGGACAAACTCATCAGCTCTGACTAACATTCAAAGGAAAAAATGTGGTGAATAAAATACCAGCCTTCACGGATACCCAAGCTTGTTACAAGGTTACATCAGTGCTTAGCAGGAACATTAAATGAAGTAGAGTGCCACAGCAGAAAGTTCCCCCTTGAGATGATGGGTGAACAGAATACAAACAACAATTGATATTTAGTATCCCATAGAAATGCACTGCTTCGGTTGCCAATGTCAGAGTTCCACTGATACTATCTGTTGTGATGTTTGCAATGAATTAGCATTGTCTTCCTGGCTTAAAGAGGAAATGCAGCATGAGAGATCCATGTGGGGACAAAATAAATAATTTGAAAAAAAATGTCATTTTAAAAATCCACATTGCATATAAGGATGCTATTTTTATGAATGAGGTATGATTTACTTCTTAGCTCTCAAACAGAATGTTAGCAGTGCGGTTCATCACTCAAGCTTGTTTACTTTTAATTTAGTTTGGTGACATTTCAACTGGACTTTCTACGTTGATGACATGGGTGGAGGGAGTGAGTAAAAGATTATTGTGTTCCCTTCTCTCCTACCCCTCGTAAATCACATTTTCTGCCTTACAGTCTAAGGAGCCACACTAGCAGCAGTCATTGCAGTCCATGGCCAATTTTTTTTTTGTTATCCGAGTGTTTGAGGTGGATCCACATTGTCAGAAGAAGCTCACGTAGAAGTAGAAACTATCAAGCTTTTTTACAATCAGAGACAAACCATTATTGACATTGTCGCGATACAGTAGTTTGCTAAATCACAAAGTACCATTATTTTAATCAACTTAATCTCTGTACATGAAACCTAATTACTTCTCTTCTAGGAGTTACTAACAACAAAATTGGAGTCTTTTAAGAGCTATATAAAAATCAGCAATCTACCATGCAGTGCATCATTAGAGGTATCAGTGCATATTTTATGATCTAAAAATAATGTTTTCACCCTCATGTAATAGAAGAATGTACAAGAGAAAAGACTATTGCAGTCTTTGGATGGTCTCAATTGCGCAATTGAAAACTTTCAACTAAAAGGGTTGAGCAGATATGATATAAAATTTTAATTGTTTAGTTTACGATGAACAACATACCACAAAGATGGGCAGGAGCTTAAGTTTCCTCAGGCATTCTGATCAACTTATCAAACACAGATACTGAGCAGAGATTGCAATATTTCTCAGAGGGGGAAAGGAAAGTCAGAGGGGAAGAATCACTTGCAATGACACTTCCAAGCAGCCAGTTGCAAGGGTGGTTGGGCAGCAGTCTGAGAGTAAGCTGTGCATCTGTTCTTTCAACTGCAAAGTGTCTAGCCAGGTGGAGGAAAAAAACAGGGTGATGATATTGTGCTCAAAGGAGCTTATCCAGGAATACGCCCTCATGGAAAAGAAAAAAAGCAATAAAAGTAAAAGTTGCTTACTCTAGTTGACAATATATTCCAGAATTGGCATATTGGGGACATACATAATTTTCAAAAGGTTAAACATCCTGTGATAGAGTTGTGAAACATCTGCACTTAATGCATAACTCCAGGAAGACTCATTTTAAGATTCTAATTGCAGAAAAATTTTCACAAAACCTGATATGAAAGGGTTATTGCCAACTGCCAGGTGCAAATATTTCTAAAAGACTTGGCTTACTGTTTATGTAATACATGATGTCTTATTACTTGGTAAGGTTCCCCACTATAGTCTTCCACCAGGACATTTTCACAGGGGGTGCACATTGTGTGCAGTAGATGTTCTTGAGTTCTGAAGAAGAATCATATTAAACTTGAAATGTTAACTCTGTTTCTCCCTCCATGGATGCTGCCAGACCTGCTGAGTTTTTCCAGCACTTTGCTTTTATTTCAGATCTCCAGCATCCATAGTATTTTGCTTTTAATTAGAAAAGTTCAACAGATTTGTAGGTTCCTCATTGGCTTCAATTACTAGATTACCATGGTGATTGCAATACATTTGGAACTTATTTTTTTTATATTCAAAAAGTATATTATGTAACAGTTACCATAGAATTATCCACTATTTTTAAAAACAGAGCAGTGGCCTTGTAAAATATTTCCCATGATAATTTGAGAACTTACCCTTAATTTGAAGAGATCCCTTTATAATAAATAATGCAACACTGGACAGATTAATTACAGTATCATGGTGATGGAATATGATTGGAATCTCATAATTAGGTTTGTTTCACATGCTGTCAGTCTGTATATTTCATGCTTCACTTCACAAGGAGAGGGTACATTGTTCCTGATGGAAAGGCGTTCTCAGCTAGGATAAGCCAAGCATTGTTGCTTGTCACCAGAGCAACAGAGAAGTAAAGCGAGGCAAGCAGAAAGGGAGAGAAGAAAAGTGTGTTGGGCCTTGGCACTTGTTCTGTTTCCACTTCAACGGTTAAAGAGATGGTAATTAAAAAGTAAAAAATGCAGCAGTTACATAGTACCATGCCCTGCTGCCAGTAAGGCGAGCAACTCACTTTGCCGCACCGTTTTATAGGCTGTAAGCATTTTCAAAGCACAGCTGTTGGCCACAATAGCCTTTTTTCAAACACAATGAATAAAAGAACTACTTTGCAATCTCTGCCTTTGCAGCCATTTTAACAGTCTCACTTCTGCAGCCTTGTAAACCCATCTGCAGAAAGAGAGGAAAGAAAGCATGATTTAATACCATGTTGGCTTTCTGAATTGCGGTTAGCTGAAAAATTTGACCATGTAATGCACCTAACAAATCTAGGGGCAGAATTTTTCACTTGGCGTGTGGAGGGCACGCTCGAGCGTAAAATAGTGCTTGGTGATGTTGGGCGAGTACGATATTTTGGTCTGGGGTGCGTGAGCGTGTCAGAGTCGCATCCGCCATTAATTAAGAGGCCAGTTAAGGCCATTAAAAAGTCAATTTACGCCGCTTTTATGTTGCCCGCGTAATTTAAAATGGGAGGTGATGGCGTAGTGATCATGATTTCATGATGACCATGAAACCATTGTCGATTGTCAACCCATCTGGTTCACTAATGTCTTTTAGGGAAGGAAATCTGCCATCCTTACCTGGTCTGGCTTACATGTGACTCGATCCACAGCAAGTGGTTGACTCTTAAATGCCCTCTGAACAAGGGCAATTAGGGAGCCATCACCTCCCATTTTAAATCGCATGGGCAACGTCAAATCGGCATAAATTGACTTTTTAATGGCCTTAACTGGCCTCTTAATTAATGACATGCTCACGCGGCCCCAGACCAAAATATCGCGCTTGCCTGACGTCACCACACACTAGTTTATGCTCAAGCTGAGTGAAAAATTCTGCCTTACATGGGCAACAAATGCTGGCCTAGCCAGTGACACCCACATTAATAAATAAATTAAAAAATTTCATGCTCGTCGCACGGGCAAAATGGGCAGGCGGCCAGCCCACAATTTCAAAAACCTCATCCACAGTTGGGATAAAAAGGGTCAGCAGTATTGCCAGTGTGAATAGTGAGGAGTTTGGTAGATAATTTGCTGCTGGTGACTTATTGGTATATGGCAGTTTCACCTCTGTTTGCGGCTTCATTGTTAGCATTTCTCCTTGGTGTCTGCAAGGACCCTGGGGAATTCAGACCGTGTGGACCCTTCCAGGTATCAGACAGGCTTCTGTTACCCTGCTAATGGGGATTGTGGTCTCCACTGGTGGCACCTCCTCTGAGGAGGAAGAGAGGGGCAGAAGGGAGAGGAGGCCAGGTGTCCCTATGCAGCTTCCAGGGGAGCGACCTGTGGGAGGAGAGGCACAGGGGGCGCAGGGCCAACTGGCAGTCTAAGGCTTTAGGGGCCGCAGAAGACACCACTATCCTGCTGACAAGGTTTACAGGCGGCAATACAGCTACCTCAAAATGTCTGAGATGCAATGTCAAAGGAGGCTCCGCCTCTTGAGAGAGACAGTGACCTCCATCTGTCAGATGATTGGGCCTGAGATCACCTCCGACTATGTGGGTGGACATACCATGCCAGTGGCTCTGAAGGTCACAGTGGCCTTTAACTTCTATGCATCTGGCTCTTTCCAGGTGTTAGTGGGGGACCTATGTTGAGTCACCCAATCAGCTGTCCATAGTTGCATCAAGCTGGTAACAAAAGCAGTGTTCAGGCAGGTATTGATTTTCATTCATTTCCGTATGGATGAGGCCAGCCAGGCTGAGCAAGCCAGAGGCTTTGCTGTGATTGCTGGGTTCCCCCACATCTAGGGTGCAATCGACTGCACACATGTGGCCATCAAGGCATCAAAGGGTCAGCTGGGTGCCTCTATTGACAGGAAGGGATTCCACTCCATGAACGTGAAGATAGGATGCATATTCTGCAAGTCTATGCAAGGTACCCTGGCAACTCCCATGACATGTACATCCTGAGGCACTTCCAGGTGCTGAGGTTCTTCAGTGCTCCAGCCTAACTGGATGGATGGCTGCTGGGTGACAAGGGCTATCCCTTGAAAAGGTGGCTCATGATGCCTCTCCACCGCCCAAGAACAGAGGCAGAGCAGCAGTATTACAGGAGTCATACCTCCACAAGGGCAGTGATAGAGAGGACCATAGGTCTTCTGAAGATTCGCTTCTAATGCCTGAACCATTCGGGGGAGCAATACAAAACCCCCCAGATAGTGGTCGTATGCTGCACTCTCCACAATCTGGCACTGGCAAGGGGGGACCCACTGGAGGAAGAAGATTCTGATATAGCTGCACAGGCCACAGCTGATGAGGTAGTGAGTCAGAAAAGGAGCACGGTGAGGAGAACACTGAGGGTGTGGAGGCGACCTTGGTAACCTCCAGGGAGGCAGGGACACCAGGGACGCCTTGATCCAAAGCTCCTTCAGCTAGGCTGCCAATTAAGCGCTATCACCTCATGCCAGGGCTGCCGCCTCCATCCTGGATGTCTGAAATGACCCTTTCCTTTGACCCCAAAGTGCCTGTGCAATAAAGTTTCAAGTTACCCACGTCCAGCATTACATACTGGCATACCCTGCACCACATTAAATAAAAAAGGTGAAGCACACTCAGGCCATTACAACAAAAGAAAATTTATCTCACAGTGACAGTCAAAACAAATTAACAGAACCTTCTCTGTTCTTCAACCCTAGACCAGTTAAAATAAAGCATTGCACAACAGAAGATCACCTGTGACTAGTGCCTCGTGCTCATGGTGCCTTAAACTTATGTTTGCAAGTGCTATGTCTTGGTGCTCTCCCCTCGCTGGCACTGGCATTGGAGACAGTCTGCTGACTGTGCTATCCTGTTGGCCTTGATGACCTTGGTGGTCGTCCTCTGGCCAGTGGACCCAGTGTTGGCCCTGCCTGGGAGGGAGTGGCCAGTTTCACAGCTGGCATCTCCTCAGTCATCACAGCCTCTTCAGATGCTACGGTCACTGGCAGAGTGGCGGAGGAGCTGCTGCCGTCACCCAGAGCGCCCTGAGAGGAGACCGCAGAGATGACAGGCAGCTTGTGCGCCAACGTGAGGTCACTATGGATGTCCCTGCTCATCACTGATGGATGGGCACCCAGCTGGGATACTGGGTGCCTCATCCATCTCCCACATGGACACTGACCACTTGAGGACAATGCCTATATGAGGGCTTGCAGGCCCGAGTACAACCCCAGGAACCCCTGATTCTGTCCCTGGAGCTGCTTCTCCATGAGAGCCCCCATTTTCTCAATGGAGGAGGCAATGCGCTGGGGCAAGAGGGTCAACACAGTGCTGATACTCTGCATGGATTCCTCCATAACAGAGACCATGGCACACATACCCTCATGGATCTCCGCCAGATCTTCCCACACATCTAGCTGGACATCCAGCATCTGCCGCTTAATGAACGACTCCAGAGGCTCATCATCTGCCTTTAACTGAGCATCATCCTGTTCTCCAGCAATCTTCCAATTGCCAGCACTCTCTGCCTCAGCCTGCACCTCAAGTGAGTGTGAAGTGCCCTCACCACTGTGTATCAACATTCCAGCCTAAGATCTAACACCCACCAAGGTGCTTGTATCTGTGCTGGTGTCTGGTTCAGAGAGCGGGTGTGACACAGGTACATGTGGAGCCTGGTGGTCCTCTGGTGTCAGAGGTGTGTCTTTGGGGTCCTGCAGTTGGGTGCATGGTGGCAAACCTAAGGAAGAACAATGACATGTCATTAGTTTAAGTCATCACACTGTCACTGTGCATGCCAGGCACCCAGGTGAGACCATGGAGATCCGTATCATGCTGCCATTGTCTTTCAATGATTAACGGGGAATCCATTTTTAAGGCTCCCATCAATGATGAGTCTACACAAGAATGTTTGCACCATCCGAAACTTTCGCTGCTGTGCACTGCACCCTTACCTTCATCTGATACCCCAGCCTCTCCAGCTCCAAGGCGTCCTGCTCGTGTCTGGTTAGGATTAGGAGGTTAGCAGGGCCTCTGTTAATCCGCAACCTTTCAATATTGTTATGGGCTGTCTTCTTCTGAAAGGACAAGAGGAGCATTGATTAGTCCACTCTCTACCTGCAGCACCATTGCAGCCTGGCCAACCCCAGCTGAGGAGCACCTTGCAGGGCACATCCGTGTCGTGGCCCTTGAGCCGCAAGGCACTCAGTCCAAGCAGCTAGGGCTCACCCCCTTGGCCAGCTCTGGTGTCACTGACAGTTGGCACTCAGACTCTAACACCCCTGATCTCCATGGGGGGAATGGCCAGCCCTTAACACTTCAACACACTGATCCACGCCAACACAATAATGACCCTTCCTGAGCGCTGCAGGTCTGTAAACCTCTTGCGGCACTTGACCCAGGTGTGCCACACAACATCATGGCTGCTGACCAGCACTGCCGCCTCCTCCCAAGCTCTTTTTGTAAGGTGCGGCGGCCTCCTCCTTCCATCCCTGCAGGCAAAGGTGTCCCTGCTGGCAGCCACCTCCCCCAGGAGGACCGCGAAGCACTCATCAGAAAACCAGTGGCGCCTGGCGTCTGCAGCTGCATTTGAATCCATAATTTTTAATCTCCTGCTGACAACACTGAAGATGTCTTCATCACCAGCAGCCTCCCAGGGCCTGACTGTGCTGGTTTTAAACCGGCCACTGGATCACCATTGCATCTGGCAGCCAATAGGCCACCGCCCTGCCTGCCCCTCCCTGACCATTTGGGAGCTGCCAGCATGAAATTGCGATCGGGGGCCGTTCACGGGTGGCTGACCATTTCCCAGCTGTTCCCGGGATCACTGACCATGCCCACATGCCAAACTCAAAATCGCACCCTAGGTTCTTTTCTCTTTCAGAAATAAAATAGATACACTGGAGCTTGATGGAGAAAGCATGACATAATTAATAGAGAGCGGAACAAAAATTATTTTTAACATGCATCTGAATCAAGGAATGGATATTATTTCCAAATAATGCACTTTGCTTTCCGTTTTATCTTGACTAAATGACCATCAATTTAAAGAAAATACTTTTGAAAATGGCGATAGACATATAGTTTGGAATTTTGCGGACTCTATAGACTTTAAGAAATGGTGGGTGGGATTTGGAGGTGCTACGCCCATTTCTGACAGATCTCATTTTTGCCACTAGGGGAAAGGGAGTGGGGGCTGACTTACACATTAATGAAATGAAACTCAGCAGGGCCATTTGAACTCAGTGCTGAGTTCAAACGGACTCCATTTTTGCTTTACATCATAAAAGTTCTTGAAGGGCTGTAGGTTAAGGCCTGTAGAACTGTCAAGCTGTAAACTTATTTAAATCCCAGCCCTTTACAAATTAAAATAAAGGCCGTGTCAGTGAAAGTTGAAAAAAATCTGATCTAGCAGTTGCAATTGTTGTTTGTTGACATTACCCCAAAGGCTATTATTATATAATTATTAGTGCTCGACTGCTTTCCACAACCTGTCATCTCAGTAAGGGTTGTAAAGCCAGAGATTCATTGACAGGTCAAAGAGGTTATTAAAGGATTAGCTGTTTTTGATGTGGAGTTATGAATACAACTGTTTGTTTTTGTAAGGGATTAAGTACTTGAGGGGATTTAAATGTTTTGAATGGCCTTTCATGAATGGGAGTGTTTTTTTAAAAACTATAGAAAATGCTGTAATAGATATCTAGAATCTTATTTTATCTCAACATGGCTCCTGAGGTCTGCTCATGGTGGATACCTGGGAGTTGGCATGGAAGGTATAAGGGCAAAGGGTGGTGATGGGGGCATGAGTTGGCATGGATGGGGAATGGATGAGGGGATCTGGGGTTTGAGGACCATAGGACCTAATATTTAAAAAAACAGCTGGGGCGAAGTCCCATAGAACCAAGGCGTGTCTTTTAAAAAGCCCCTGTGGCCACCTCCAATCGGGGGCAGTGGGCCCGACTCCATCACACACCCACAAACCTCCAGAGCGAAAATCCCATCACACAGAGGGGTTTCTCCCAAGGTGGGCGCGGCGAGCCAGGACATTTCCTAACTCGAGCTGCCTGAAATGACAGCGAAAATCTGGGTCATAAACTGATTTTCCAAGGTGAAAAGACAGACCAAGAATGTGATGTGATTATAAATACACTTAAAAATGTTTAAGGTAAAAATGACAATGAAGAACTTTAGGTAACTTCACTGTTGTTTTACTGCTGCAGAACAGCATATTGCATTGCATAATAAATGATTATTATAATATTAATTATAATAATAATTAAATTATTAATAGATGTAATAAATCTATTACATTGATTTACTATTTAAACTAAACCTGAAATCACTTGTAGCATTGCTGAAGAAGAGTAATATTGCTAAATAATCTTTCAGGGTCAGTTTTATGATACTATTTGATCTGTTCCTGGCAAGGATAATTTGTTAAAGATGCTGTTGCCAGAGAATGAGGAAATCATGTACAATGGAACTCCAAGGGTGGCTTTTAGTTGTAACAGTCAAATGAACAGCTCTGTGGAAATGGAATGGGTAATTGTGAAGGATAGGTTAATAATCCTGCTTATCCATGCTCCCAGTTTCTCTGTTCTAGTTTCTCTGCAAGAAAATTTGCAGTCATTGGGAGATTTGTGGACCTATCGTAGAGAAGAATGCATAGGTTGGCTATTAGGATGAACATCCTCCTTATGGCTTCCCTAATGTTTAGTTTCTTTTAAAGTATTTTATTAAATTATTTGAGCTGAAAAAAGATTTTAAAGGAAACGAGTTATGTGATATATATATATATACACACATATATATATATATATATAATACATTATATATTAGTCCATTTACTGTGTCGTCCTCTTTTGCTGCTCTCAACAGTTGATAGTGTACTTCTTATTCCAATAGAACTCAGAATAACCACCAATTTCTATTACTTACTGAGGCAGAGGCATACATTACTCAACAGTAATACACTGTCCAAGAGAATAATATTGTTGTGAAGATTCATGAAAGTAGCAATGTTCAGTTCTGTTAACTTAACAAACTGGTTTCTAGTTCATTGTAATACTGTTTTGCAATGTTCTTTTTACCAAAATTATTTGACACATTAATTCTGAGGCAAGGCAACTTACTCAAGCCGCTGAGAAAAGTCCATTTTTTGAGATGTTACAGTAAATCAATAACTTAAGCTTTTCTTTTTAAATAGCAATTAGATATTCTAGTAAATGCAATATGATCTCACTTTGTAACATGGCAATAATGGCGAATGATTGTCCTTTATAGCCAGTAATGGCTTGTTTCAGGAATTCCTGTCTAAAGATCTTCATGCATTATCAAAATGGACGTGTTTTGTGCAGTAATGGGTTTTATTGTCAAATTAGGCTGTAATTTAGAGTGACTGATGTGTGAACTGAACTGCTGATTAGCTAACTGGGACCATGATGTGCAAAAACTGCAGATTGTGAAAATCTAATAGCTGTAATAATTCCTTCCAATGCCATTGAAATTAACACGAAAGAAAAACAGAACTTCCTTTTACTTTCATAATTCTACTTTGTATTGTACAGCATAAATGTGCTCTGGGGACATGGTCAGTTGGTTTGCATTAAGCATATTTAACATGGTTAAAACTGCATCAAATTGGTTTGGGCTTTAGTTACATGATGAATATGACTTCATGCAGCTTATAATAGTTAAAACTGCAGTGCTTCGCAATTGGTCCATAAGTACATTTCTCTGGAACTCTTAAAGGAGCCTTCCTGTTTTATGATTTTAGCAGCTTTAGTCATGAAGGTATTTATGTTTCCTGCACACTTCAGAAACATGCAGGTTGCATATTTTTTTCATACCCCTAACCTCTGCTGGTTATCTTTGGTTTTACAGCACACAATCTTATAGTTTATATCCAGCACAATAAAGGGTAAAACAAACATGAGTTAGTAGAAAAAGAACTGTTCAGAAATGTTTAATAGTGAAGAGAAGGTATTGATTTCACTGTTTAACCTCGGCAGGAATATAACCCATATCATTTACAATAATTATTATTGCAGAATGCAGGAATACAAGCCTTAAGCCTCAATCATCAGACAGGTTGTTAATTTCAGCATTTACACTAATGCCATTCTTGCTCTAGTCCTCAAATCGTCTATCTCTATATCAGCTGAATTATAAGACAGTTGCATTGTCATGTGCTGATCATCTATCATCTGATTAGAAGGAGGGGTCCGCCTGGCAATAGACAAGCATAAAAGGCTGAATGTGCTCAACCTGCTACATTTTGTGTGACAGGAGAGTTAGAGCACTATCCCATGTAGATAAATAAATACATATCAGAGTGAGTAGGCAAGATTCAAGGAAAAAGATGGTGTGCGCTTTGAAGCATTGAACTTACTGTGGAACTTAAGTCATCAAAAAAATTATTACCTGAACACAGCCAAGCCAATAGCAAAATATTGTATTTCAAAACAAGTTCAATTCTCAGCACTTAATTTATTGCACTATTACATTTAGAATGTTTCTATTGTAAAGCCAAATATTCGTTCTTGTTTGTTAACTGTGAAACTTTTATAAAAGAATTTTATTTATATAGCAGCTTTCGTGACTCAGGACATCCCAGTGCACTTTACTACTAATGAAGTGTAGCCAGAGTTATAATGTAGGAAATTTTATATTTCAAAATGTTTTGGATTGTTTGATCCACTTTTGTGTTCACTAACACTATAAAATATTAGGATGTAAAATCACGCACAATAATTTAAAATAGTTTAATCAAGAGAGTTATCTGATTCAAAGCAACAGAAATTATGCTGAAGCCAGATAAAAATATCCCTGTATTCCTCTAATAGCAGTAATTAAGAATTGAAATAACTACTATGATAAAGCCAAGCAAAAACAGTGTAATTAAGAAGAACATATTTGAAGACTGGTTACTGTACCAATGACGGGGGAAGGGCTACTAAATACCCAGCCTTTGAAACATTACAACATTTTTGCTGCCCTTGCCACAGGTTTAACATAACTCAGTGGCTGTAATCTTGCCTCTTAATTCAGAAGGTCATGGGATCATGCCCTCAAGATATGAGGCAAATGATCCAGACTGACACTTCAGTGCATCACAGAGGGAGTACTGTACTGCACTTTTCAACTGTCTTTCAGGTGAGATATTGAACAAAAGCTTTGTCCACCTATTCTGGTCGCACTATTTGAAGAAGGCAAGGATGCTTCTCAGGGAACTGAGCAACCTTTTTTCCCCTCACCCAAATGTCACGTTACTGTGTGCAAACTGGCTGCCACACTTCCCTACATGACAATGCTAGACATTTGATTGGTTGTTAAATGCTTTGGGCAACCTGGTAAAATGAAAAGCGCATTATTGTTTCTTGATATCCATGTAAGGCAGTGAAGAAAGGAACTTAACTAGCTCGGTAGTAGGAAGTTGCAGCATTAGTAACTGCGCCCCTATTAAGTAACTGTTACTCATTCAAGTTTGTCTTTTGGTGTTTTTTGATTTCAGTGGTGCAGTTGCTTCTGTAAGCAGTAGAAGCATCTTATCTTTAAGGAAGCTAATTGACACTTTTATATCTACCTGTACAATAGCAGGACCTTAGGGTTCGCGTGGTGAACTGATGTGAATATGTGCCCTTTGCAAAGCAGGTTAACAATAGATGTGAAGATGCTTGGTTCAAATTGTTTTAAACCATAGTAAAGTGTATATGCAGCACAATGGTTAACTTCAGATTTGCTGATTTAAATAGATCCAATTTATCTCCATGCAATTTATCTCCATGCAATAACTTAAAATAATGAAAATGTTATGCTGCCTTGCTTTTCTGGGTCATTTCCCATGACTTAAATATACCAATTTCTCTGGATCCTGACTTTTTTTGAGCCTGCTTTTCCTGTTACCGCTTTGCTTCAGCTGTAAATACAAGTCTGTTTTTAAGATGTCTAGTTCTGCTTTATTTCCTGACTTTTCACAGTCAGAAGGAAATCAGAAACTTTCCAACATAATGGGTGTGAGATGCCCATCAGCTACGGAGACAATTCATTGAATTGCTTATTATTTACAGTCTATGAGGAAACAAAATCAAAGTTAAATATTAGTTTCTCAGATCCTGCTTTTGTTTCACTACAATTATCAGTTCTTAAGAACAAACACTATGAGTCAAATCTTTATTCCAGACCAGAAAAACCCAACCTGTGCACTTCTGCGACTCACAAAATGTACAGTTGACCCATGTGTGACTTCAAACGCCGTTTCGTCTTTTCACATTGGGATTGGGTTCGCAGTGCATTTTGTGAGCCATGATGGAGTGCATGAGGAGTATGGGTGCAGAGGCAGGCTGTGTAAAAAGCCTGTCTCGGTTCTCCAACACAGCAGCTCAACTCTCAACATTGTTTAAAGGCTTCCTAAACCACAGCTCTCACTCCACAGCCACCCCATGCCCACTTATGTCGCCCATGCCACACCTTTCCCTATGCCTCTCATGTATCCTCCATATCCCCTCAAAGCTCCCATGCCCCTCTTTCCCCCATTATTCTTCCATGCCCCCTCAGACCACCCCATGGCACCTCTATGGCCTCATTGATTCTCTATAGCCATTCACCAACTATGCACAATGTACATTCCTCAAGAGCCATGTAATGGAAATGGGAATTGTTTTAAAATCACTGGAAAACATTAAATCTTTAACAATCTAAGAAAACCCTGAATGCAAACACACTATCATGGACAAAGAAAAGGGGAAAAAGAAACGTGTAATCCTTTAAATACTTTTAATGTTTGTTTGTAAACCTAATATCACATCAAAGACACGTACTGTTATTATAAGCTCCTAAAAGTTTTAATAGTTTCACCTGCTGAGCTTAAGCT
This sequence comes from Cetorhinus maximus, assembly GCF_964194155.1. Classification (NCBI taxonomy): domain Eukaryota; kingdom Metazoa; phylum Chordata; class Chondrichthyes; order Lamniformes; family Cetorhinidae; genus Cetorhinus; species Cetorhinus maximus. The sequence goes on from NC_135900.1 coordinate 36,356,422, forward strand.
TTTGAAACCCAGCCAAGCATTCACAACAGAACAGCTGCTATAATAGAAGCTTCCAGCTCCATTAACAGAACAGATATCCATTTCCATTTCAAAGCAGAGTGCCTGTCAATCAGTGGAGGGGAAGCAGATGCAGAACATTTTTTCTACCTTCATCAGCAGTTTTTTCTCCCCCCAAAAACAGCCAGATCTGGCAGTCCAATTAAATCAGAGCACAAAAATATTACAGCAGATGACATCTGGATACATTTTTCACTGCTTAAAGTGTTTTCTCCATTAGAAAAGTACTTTAATGTATGTGAACAATTACACGATGCTGGTCAATGTAAGGATCAACTTACCTTTAAAGGATAGACATTAGGAAAGCTAAACAAGGGATAGCTATATTATTAAATTTTGTTCCTGAATGTCTCAATGCAATGTGGGAGGCCATTTGAAAGTGAAAGGATGAGGCAACCATGATGTACGTGCTCATCATTTGCACACTAAAGAAGTAACAGTGGGTCCCAGCAGATATGAGTGCCTTTTGTGCGCTTGGATTGTGGATCTTTATTTGTCTGGATGGCTGAAGTCGTAAGAGCCAGGAAAGACGAATGAGGGTAAGTACCTCCCAAGCCTCCCTTGCACCTAGATCTTGGTGCCCTCCAAGCGGCCCCTCATGTTTGTAAGGATGTTGCACTTCTCTGGCTTCCTCAGCACTTTTCTCGCAATCCATATGCCTTCAGTAGTCAGACCTATCCCCCTCTACAGTGCCAGGTTGTGTAAAGTGCAACCGACCAGCACTATCCAGCAGGACCAGGGAGAGAAATCATAGGCCTAGGTGCTTCTCCTCTTTCCAGACCCTCAGGTGTGTCTGTGCAACAAAACTGAACGGTTCACAATTGTATCTGTTTCGTGATCAGCAAGTCTGAAGACTCTGCTGTTTGCTGCTTCTCACTACAATATATTTTCAATATCTACTGTGCAACACAACTTTATCATAATATTTCAATACCTCAAAAAACTCATAAAAAGCACCAAGATAGAGTGGAATAACAGGTAAGTAGATGATAATTAAATTATGATAATTTAAATCTGGGTGAAAATTTTATATTCTTTGGAACCGCAGAGACTGCTTATGTTGGGTTTTCCTGCTCCTGGATCTAGAAGGGGGACCCAATGCAGTAATAGCAGCTGGTTTGCCAAATGAGTGGAGGAGTACCAGCCTCCACAAGGGCATATATAGATTCCATGCAGACTTGGGCCAATGCTTCACCTCTACATCACAACTAAGTCAAATGACCAATGCTGGTTCACAGAGGAGTGCAGAAGACCATGCTGAGCATGCCAGAAGATAAGATGTCAGCCTGGTGAAGCTATACCACAGATTGCGAAACAGTGAAGGCAGTATGCTATAGACCAAGTGAAGCAATCACACAACTGACAAATCAGTCAACACTTTGCGACATCTAGTCATAAATGTTGGTGAACAATTAAGCAACTAAAAAGATGTGGCAGGTTCTCTTGTGTTCAATGCTGATGAAACCTTAATTCTGTTTCTTTCTCCACAGATACTGCCTGATCTATTGAGTATTTTCAGTATTTTATGTTGTTACTTAATGTGGAAAATTGCCTAGATATACTGTGTCCATAAAAAGCAGGAAAACCACTGCCCTCTCGACGACTGACTCTCAATTAGCAGCACAGTGATGGAAGGAGTCATCAACAGTGCTTTCAATGCCCCACTCACTGATGCTCAGTTTCAGATGCACCTCTAGGCTTCATTATCACTGGTCCAAAATCTTGGAACTCCCTAACAGCATTGTGGGAACACCGTAACCACATTGACTGCAGTCGTATAAGAAGGAGGCCCAAGGCCAGCATCAGCATCTGATGGCAGCGAGGGAGGGCAGAAAATGGCAGTTTTGCCAGAGATGCCTATAACCCAAAAATGAATAGTAAACAATTTGGCATCAAGTCAATACACTTCACATGGTCATAGTTGTTTTTCTAACCTGTGCTACAAGGGGAAGAAACCTTCCACAGATGATTAGCATTTAATGACTTCTGATTGCTCTTTCAATGCACTCTCTGAAGGCATAAATATTTAAATTATAAAGTAATAAGATAGCAGTTAAAGGTAATTTGTTCTTCCTATTTTGGTAGGAAATTTTGATGCAATAATGATTACCAACTAAAAGTTACTCTTGTATACTTGATGTTTTATTCTGTACAAAGATTAATGGTAGGTACAGTATCTATTTCTTAACCTTGTTACTTACAAGATAGGAATTGATTCACATGGACCAGAACCTTTATGCAACATAGATGAAAATATTTTTTTGGAAAAGTCTTATTCATTTTCACACATTACACAGTGCAAACTCTCGACTACACTCCGCACTATTGAAAAAAATCAGACTGGAATATAACTGACAGCTTTTATTTTAACAACTACTTTTTGTCACTGCTATGGTGTTGACATAGGCCTAAGATGCAACTTTCTCAGTGTGCTTTTGGTTTCATGCAACTAGACAAGTAGCACCACTAAATAAAAGCTCTGAAGAAGAGTCATAAGGGCTCGAAGCGTTAACTCTGTCTTTCTCTCCACAGATGCTGTTAGACCCGCTGAGTTTTTCCAGCATTTTCTGTTTTCGTTAGCGCCACTAAATGTTGTGTGAAAGTATAATTTTGGCATATGCTGACATTGTCAGCTGATAAAAACTGAAATACAGTAATCTTTTGTTGCATTTTCTAAAATGCTAGCTTCAAAATGCAAACATTATTCATGTATTCACTCAAACATGTTTTGAAAAATAAATCAAATTTCTGTAATCCCATGTTCAGCTAACCATCTGTAAAATTAACTGAGGAAAAATGAGGTTTTCCTTTGTGAGTTTGGAATCTATCTAGCAGATTGGAAGCACTGCAAGTAATGCTGCCCATTGGTCTCCTGAGTTTTTAACCATTTGATTACCTTTTCATGCAGTTTTGTCTTAGCTCAGAATCTCTGGTGCTAAGAAATTAGCTTTAATTTTGGTTTACTTTTAGAAATTGCATTGTAGTCATGGCTAACCAGAGTACAAAAAAGTACAAGCTAGCACACAATACAGTTAGTAACAACAAGTGCTTTAATTCATGTTAAACTATCCCACTCTAGGGAAGAACTTGAACATTCAGTATTCCGATAGCTTTGCTAGATAAGGTCTGCAGTACTTTGTACAACATGTACAATTAATTTTATATTCAGCAAACAGGACACTATTAAGGATTTATACTCTAAGAAATGAAAAAAAAATCTATCAGCAGATATTTGTACATGGCCCCTCATAAAATCTGTGACATTTCAGAATAAAAGAAGGAATTTGCATTTATATAGTGCCTCACTGTATCTCACAGGACATCAAAACTGTCTAACATTCAATAAATTATTTTGAAATGAAGTAATTGTTGTTAAGCAGGCAATTATTTTCAAATTTATTTTGAGATTACAGCCTTTATTTGTTCCAAAATTTATTTTCTGAGAAAACAAGAAAAGTTCTGTGTATTCAAGCTTACATTGATTTAAAAGAATCTGTGGCCGGGATTTTCTGTGCCCACCGGCGTCGGGTATGTTCGGTGGCGTGAGCGGACAACATGGCAAGAAGGCCAAAAATTGGTTTCACGGTGTCGTGAAACCAGTTTGCGATCGTCCGCTTCGCTTGCCGATGGTGGGCCACGTTCCCCGCCATCGGACGTCGGGAACCTCATTTATCATATATCAGCAAATCATTATAAGGCCAGCCCACCGGACTCATCCCATCCCCACTGGATCGTCACCCATGTCGGTGGCAAAACATACCGAGGTGTTTCACAACAGCCTATATAAGGCGTGCACTTGTCCTAGGCTGAGGAGGCAGTCTCCAGACGAGATGAGGCCAGATGGACATGTGAGGGTATGTGTGTGAGACTGGGTGGTGATGTCCCTTGAGTTGGCAGTGAGTGAGATGCCAGTGAAAGTGTGATGAGCTTGAGTGTGTGAGTTTAGAGTGATGAGATGGTTGCCATACCCTGGCTGTACGGATGAGATCATTCATCCTCTATCTGCATTGGATGGCCAACCCCTTCTGCACAACATTGGCAGTGGTGATCAGTGCCATCGTCTACCAAGCCGGCGTGGTAATGTAGCTGCCCCTCTTGCAGCCAGAGCAGGGGCAAAGGACATCACAGTGGGCCTCCATGGCATCCAAAAGACACTCGAGGGCTGCAATCTTCTTGCCTTTCGGGGCCATGTCTTCTTTGCTGCAGTTTTGGCCTGGAATCTCTGAACACGGCTGTACTTTAAATGTGGTGTCTGGCGTGATGAAGTGGTGAGGTGATGGCGTGGCAGGCGAATTGGAGCCCACCCGCCATTGAAAAGGCATGCATAATTAATGCAGTGATGATACAGCGTGAAAAGCCACCATTGTGGCCGGCGGGTAAAACGCCATTCTACCCTCCCAGTGCTTAGTGCAACTCTGGGACGATTCCGCCCTGTATCTCATTTGAAAATTAATATTTTGCAACTGATTCATGTCAACCACCCTTCGAAAACTTTCTTCCTTATTGTTTGATCAACTGTTTTAATGCTGGTTAATTCATTTAATCTGCTTTATAACTATTGCCCTGAGTTTGTATGTTTTAATTTTTTGTTGTATTTCTTTGCTATCTGTAAAACTGTTAAAAACTAAACAATAATCACATTCATTTGCGATACATTTTTATGTGTTCTTTAAATCTAATTGTATTTCTGATGGAAAATTGTTCTCAGCTAAAAACAATTAGAAAAATGCGGTTTGGGGTGCTGTGTACAGTATTGGTCACCTTATTTAGGATGTAAATACTTTGGAAGCAGTTCAGAGAAGGTTTACCAGACTAATACCTGGAATGGGCGGGTTGTCTTATGAGGAAAGGTTGGACAGACTAGGCTTGTATCCATTGGAGTTTAGAAGAGTAGGAGGTGACTTGATTGAAACGCATAAGATCCTGAGGGGCCTTGACAGGGTAGATGTGGAGAGGATGTTTGCTCTTGTGGAAGTATCTGGAACTAGGGGTCACTGTTTAAAAATAAGGCCGCCCATTTAAAACAGAGATTAGGTGAAATTTTTTAACTCAGAGGGTCGTGAGTCTTTGGAACTCTCTTCCTGAAAAGGTGGTGGAAGCAGAGTCTTTGAATATTTTTAAGGTAGAGGTGGATGGATTCTTGGTAAGCAAGGGGGTGATAGGTTATCGGCGGTAGGTGTGGTGCAGATTTGAGGTTACTATCAGATCAGCCATGATCTTATTGTACGGTGGAGCAGGCTCAAGGGGCTGACTGGCCTACTCCTGATTCTTGTTTGTATTTTCTTCAAGTTAAATAATGAACTGATCCAAAGTATATCACAGACATGGCATTTAAAAAAGGTCCATTCCAGAAGTTTTAGTGAACATAAATTTAAAAACAAAATGCAAATTTATGCCAAGGGCCACCTTTCTAGTGCTGAAAAACCCACCACTCTGCTGCAGAACTACAGATAACAGTTCCACCGACCTCCAATGGACTCCTGAAGTAATTCCAAGCCCGGTGACTGTCTCTCCCCTACCCTCCATACTTGCTGTGCTAAAAACAAAGGAGTCTTATCCCCCGCCCCAAGCCCCACCTCCCTCCCCTGCAGCACTGTCAAACTCATGAACCACCCTCCATATTTTAATAACTACAGCTCTTCTCCTTTGTTGCTGAACTCTAGGCTCCCCCCTTCACACCACCATGTTCCTTAATGCTAGGTGCCTACCTCTCCAGCCTTGCTTCTCACTTTAAATAAAAATTCAGTACATGTGAAGGAAAGTATAATTAAGGCCTAAATTACATTTTGTTTTTGAACAGAATTGAGGAATTTTTTACCAAGAAAACCTCTGTGGAAGTGTAATAAAAACACCTACTCCTCCACAGTCATATCAAGCTAAATGAGACCATTCATAATTTCAGTGTTCTGTTTGATGCTGAACTGAGCTGTAAACTTTGCATCAATCTATCGCTGAATCTGCATACTTCAATCTTAGCAGCATCACCTGTCACCACCCCTACCCTCAGCCATGAAATGATGTGATCTTCACCGTGGCAAATTCAAGAAACATGCAAGGAACAGCACCAATCACAGCACACGGCCTTTTTTGACCTCACAAAAGCCTTTGTCTTGACTCTGTCAATCACAAAGGCTTGTGGAGTATCCTCCTCAAGTTTGGCTGCCTCAGAAATTTGTCACTATCCTCCGCCTATTCCACAATGACATGCAAGCTGTGATCCTTACCAATGGAACCACCACAAACCCTTTCTTAGCAAAAGTTGAGATTAAATAAGGCTGTGTAATTGCATCAATGCTTGTCTCCATTTTCCTTGCTGCAATACTGCACCTCACCGCTAGACAAGAAACTGTTCAACCTACACCGCCTTCAATCCAACACCAGAACCACACCAACCTCAGTCATAGAGCTTCAGTACGCAGATGATGCTTGTGTGTGTGGTCACTCAGAAACTGAGCTCCAGGTCGTCCTCAACTCCTTCTCTGAATCATATGAGAAAATGGGCCTTTCACTAAACACCCCCCAAAAAACTAAGGTCATCTTCCAACCCACTCCCACAGCACCACACCTCCTCCCATCAATTAAGATCGATGGCGAGATCCTGGAAAATGTGGACTTTCTCCTTATCTCCTCTCGACAAAGGCAAATATAGGCAATGAAATTCATCATTGCCTCCAATATGCTGGTTCAACCTTTGGCTGATTGAAGAAAAGGGCATTTGAGAACCAGGATCCCAAACCCAAGACTAATGTCATGGTTTACCACACAGCAGTGGTTACCACACTCTAACATGCTTTGGAGACTTGAACAACCTACACCTCAAAGCACTGAAGAAGTACCACCAGCGATGCCTTTGCAAGATCCTCCAAATCCAGTAGCAAGAAAGGAAGTCCAACAGCAGCGTCCTCTCCCAAGCCAGCTTGCCCAGCATCGAGGTTTCTAATCACTCACAACCAGCTTTGCTGGGTGGGACATATAATTCGTATGCCTGACACCTCACTCCCAAAGCAACTGCTCTACTTGGAACTCACTCACAGCATGAGACTCCCAGGAAGACAGTGGAAATGCTTTGGGAGTGTACTCAAAGCATCCTTGAAGAGATCAAATATACCTAACGACTCATGGGAGTCCCTGGCTTGTGACTGACCAAAATGGAGAAAGCTTATCTGGGAAGGAACCAAGCGCATCAGGAGATTTCATTGGAAATGTGCAGATGCAAAGTTGAGGCATCGGAGGGAGCATACATACTTCCAAATAACACAAGTACCCAACCCTTAAAACACCACCTGCCCTGCATGAGACAGAGTCTGAAGATCGCACATTGGACTTAAAAGCTATCCCAGAACTCATCAAACCAGACTGTAAACAAATCATCCTTGATCCTGAGGGTTTGCCTAAAAAGAGAAGTAGTAAAACATCTATTGTTCACCTCAAACATTACAATAGGAGATCTTCTGGTATTATCTTAATTTGGTTTTGGGAAAGATGTTTCAGAATTCAAACTTGGCATTTGAATTTTTGTATTTGATTCATTAGAAAAAAGTGACTATCTCTTTTCAGTTTTTACGTCAACTGCAGTAGGCCTTTTCTTGTAACTAGTAGTTATTTTCTGTGCCTTCCATTGTTGGGCAATCATAAGAACATAAGAAATAGGAGCAGGACATTAACCTCCTCAAGCCTGCTTCGCCATTCCATAAAAGCATGGCTGATCTGATATTGACCTCAACTCCAGTTTCCTGTCCGTTCCCCATGACTCTTGACCCCTTAGGGCCTATAGTTCAAGAATCTGTCTATCTCAACCTTGAACATATTCAATAACTCATAGAATATCAAAGATTCATGACCCTCTGAGAGAAGACATTCCTCCTCATCTCCATCTTAAATGGGTGACCCCTTATTCTGAAACTATGTCCCCATGAGGGAAAACATCCTCTCACAATCTACTCTGTTAAGTCCTCTCAGAAGCTTATATGTTTCAATAAGATCACAACTCATTCTTCTAAATTCCAGTGAGTATAAACCTGCACAACCTTTCATCATAAGACAACCCTTCATCTCAGGAATGAATCTAGAGAGCCTTCCCGGAACTGTCTCCAGTCCAAGTAAAACCCTTCTTAAATGAGGAGACCAAACTGTACTCAGTATCCTAGGTGAGATCTCACAAATGCCCTTTATCACTGTAGCAAGACTTCTCTACTTTTATACTGTACTCCTCTTAGAATAAAGGCCAATGTTCCATTTGCCTTCCTAATTACATGCTATACTTGCATGCTAACTTTTTGTGCTTCACGTACAAGATGACCCAGATCTCTCTGTATCGCAGCATTTTTAAAAAAATATATCATTTATGGGATGTGGGCTTCGCTGGCTAGGCCAACATTTATTGCCCTTCCATAATTGCACTTGAGAAGATGTTGGTGAGCTGCCTTCTTGAACCGCTGCAGTCCATGTGGTGTAGGTACACACACAGTACTGTTAGGGAGCAAGTTCCAGGATTTTGACCCAGCAACAGTGAAGGAATGGCGATATATTTCCAAGTCAGGGTGGTGGGTGGCTTGAAGGGGAACTTCCAGGTGGTGGTGTTCCCATCTATCTGCCCGTGGATGAGGTTTCATGAAAAACGCGAAGGCTGCCTGGGCTCTTCGCCTGCCCGCCAACATTAAATTTAATTAATTAGGTTTTAAATGGCCTTAATAGGCCTTTGACAGCTCAGCGTAGCTGACTCAGCTGCGCGCCCGCCGAACTGAAAATCTAAATGACGCGCGGTGATGCCCGCCCGACGTCATCGTGCGTCACTTTACGCATCAGAGAGCGGGCCCTGACTCCGCACACCGACACAAAAATTCTTCCCAGTGAGTTGCTGCAATCTCCGTAGAGACTGATAACTTTTAAAAAGAAATTTGAACATCCAGTTAACAGCTGGAAGAATGACACAACAAGATTTAATTTTTAAGACATTTATTGTAACAAAAGACTAAAAGCACTGTTGACTTAAACATTATCTTTGTAGGCAACATATAGTTTAAACCACAAAACAGAACATTCCTCTTTTTCTTTTCATAACTGAAAACACACTTCACGCTGTCCTTTAAGTAGGCATTCAATTAACCCGGAAGCAGTCCAAGCTGTTTCTTATCTCCTGAGGGTTTATTTCTGTTCTTTTCCTCCCTTATCCTGAGAACTTTTAATCTCAGAACTGTTTTTCACAGTGAGGTATTTTCTCCAGAGATTCTTTCTCTGGCACAAGCTAGCCGAATCTTCCAGCCTCATTTTAACTCCTCATAAATTTGGTCTTTTCAATTGTGGTTCGAGCTGCCATCTGCATTTCTGTGTGGTGAACCACAGCACCTTGCTACCTATAGCTACTGTCCCTCTCCCAGATCCTGGCAGACTAACCTTGCCTATGAGTTTTCAGGGATATCTTAGACCCTTCTGCTATCAAAGCCCATCTCAATGCCAACATGATCACATGGGCCTTGTATCCAGGTAGAAATGCTGATTAGCTACTGATAGGACCCCAATTCCCTTTTATCTTGGAAAGAAACAGATAGTTTAAAGCACAACTGTTTACAATCCAATGTTCTCAACACCATTCTGGGACTTTGGAGACTCACAGACTATTCACTGTCAGCACACAGGCTGCTGTCAGTGTTTTCAAGTGTAAACACCTTGCACCTTCTTCTCACTAAAACAATCTGGACCCCTTTTAATCTCTAACAATTGAATCACCCAGGCTTGCTGTCAGGCAGACTTCAGAACAGGTCCTATGACCCCCTTCATTTTATCCTAAGTTAAAGACACTGTCCCAAAACAATCTTATAAACTTCAAAATTGTAACAGAGTACATTTCAAAAGTATTTCTTAGGCTGTAAAGTGCTTTGGGCGTTTGGTAGTTATGAAAAGCACTATATAAATGCAAGTTTTTCTTTCTTTTAACTTCCTTAGATTGCCACAGATGGTTCATTCTTTCACAGAGTCTTTATTCAAAGGGGGAAAAAAGTTGTTAGTGGCTTGAAGAATTGATAAATCAAGGAATGCCAGAACTATTAGCTCCTTTTGGGGAAAAGCTTCTTAAGAGCATCTTTCTTTCAGCACTCCCAGTAGGCAAGAAACCTCAGAAGAAGTATTGGTTTTGGAAAATTGGGCCAAATTCTTTTCCCAGATCACAAATCTATATTCACATCAATGTTCACTTTTGAACTTAAAAACTGCACTGAACAGACAAATTCTCCAATCCACCAGATCAGCTTCTCTACGTCAACATAGAGGCTGGTTAAAGCTTGATTCAACCAGTCCTAATGCCAGGAATTAGCACATCTTGTAACTGACTTCATTTGAAAAACTCTAGATAGTTTTCCCTCCATTAATAGAGAATGTGAGAATGACCATTTCTGTCCTGTGGCATTAAGCTTTCAAGCTCCCATTTGCTGAGCGTACAAATTTGTACATCTTCCAAAATTGTGTTTGAAAATGCATTTTCCCTTGATAGGGAATTCAGGTGCTTTTAGATAGCCAGGGTACTGTTTAACTGGAAGGTATTCTCAGGCCTGTATTGACTTGTACTGGCTTAATTTTGTGCATCACTAGATGGACAAAGAAATGTATTGAGAACTATGCAAGTCCCAACATGAAACACATCATTAATTTTTATTGAGAATGTCATGCAGTCAGCCAGGCTACAATTAGATAGATACTGTTATGCATTCAATGTGTAGACTTGAGATGTGCAAACGAAGCCAAGATAGTGTATAAGTTTCATCCAGCTTAATTTTCAGAGTTTTATTTCTACTCGATAAGATGAGATGTCGACACCATTGTGTGGCTATTGGACAGCTGAAGGGTTGGAAATAAAGCTCTCGATATGACTGTACATGATCAGTAAATAATTTGTGCAATTGACAGGGAGACATCCTCTGAGAAGATTAGAGGGTATTTTAAAAGTATAGTCATCCCCAGGTAGGCAAGTTTTAAACATGTACAATTAGATTATACTCTACATGGAGTATTGCACACATTTCTGCCAAACATTGCTATTTGGATCCGGCTCCAAAGAGATGCAATTTGGCAGATCTGTGATACTATCTGCCTTGGGCTCCAAGTAGACAAATTCTCCTTTTTGAACACACGCACCTCTATGAGAATTGTGAATGACATGTGAAGGATAAAAAAAAACTGATTGCTTACTTTTAAGTGTTATAGCTTTTGTCCTTCAGATTAATTTGTTTTCCATATATTCCAAACTCCTTGCCTCCAGACCATGCACTTCAAGTTTTAATTGATTTCCCCAGATTAGGTTCTCTGTATTAGGTTGAAAGCAAATTTCTCGTTTCATTTCTTTGGAACACAGTTGTCTACCCTGCCACATTTCTGTAAAAGTCCCTAACATTAGTTAACAATTTTAAATTTTATTATAATTTTGTTTAAAAGTACTTGTGTGCTTTGAAGGATGGTTACATTTGTTTAATCATGTGGTACCTAAAATCCTATGGATGGAAGGACAAAGATTACATAAAAAACAGAGGACTTTAGTAATTTCACGTGCTGGTTTTCAGATTGTACTTTTGGTATAGATGAGGAATTGTAAACCTTGGATCATATTGTGGTCTAGTTAAGAAAAGTTATCTGCAAATAAACTTCTGCTATAATGAAAAAGAAAATGAGAGAAGAATGGAATGCTGGATATATATGCTGAGACATCTCTTGCAACTGCTCACTTACAATTGATTGAACAGCAAATACTGAATTATTAACTTGATACATTTGTCTGTCTATATCCTGCACTACAGAAGTGATTAAAGCACATTTAATGTTTATGAGTAGATTTTTTCACTGCTGCCCTAGTGGAATGAGAGGAATGCCCATGATTTTGCAAGCAGTAGTCAATGGTGGTCATATTGAGTATCTGGGAACGTCAATGGCAGTACAGCATAAGACTTTCAAGCCTTAAGCAGATTTTTCTTTTCTTGGATGATGAAAGTGGAGTCTATGAGGCTGAGCAAGTTAGGTAGAGGAAACACAATTGCAAAGACTTTAATTAGATTTTTAAATTATGAACAATTTTCTTTGCCAAAGCAAGAGTTCAACTGAATACCTTGTTTTGCAACCTGCTTTTTCTCTAGGTAGGAAGAGATGGAGTTTGGGCCTTCCCTTAGTAAGACACAATGCTTCAGGTTTTTCCTATAGTTTTAAGCACTTGGCCTCTGGAAGTAATATTCTCCTCTTACATGGAAAACATTAGCAAGTAATTAAGCAGCATACTTTGCAGGGTTTCTGCTCATCGAATAGTTCAAACAATTATATAAAAGTTTGGTTACTCAAAGTGTAGAAAGTGAAAATTAGGCTAAATATCTTGCGAAGTGCAAAATTGCACCTTTGTGCACATTGATGTGGATCTTCTGTATGTAATCCTAAAAACACTCAGACCAAGTATATTAAATTATGATTGAAATTTTTTTGTTAGGCATTTTCTCCCTTTCAAAGTGTTCTCCACCTCTAATGCTATGCAGCATTCCTCGGAGTCTTCCACCGCCACTCTTCATGACGATCACTAGGGGATGTGTGAGAATGAAACAGATTGACTTAGCCAACAATTCTTTCTCTCTCTCTCTGGGAAAGTGTCTTCTCTAGTCCAGTTAGCTGAGATCAGGAATTCACCAAATGTTACCTTATTGGAAATCAAAGGAGTAGATCTATGTTTTACTATTTGGCAGCACAGTGGATTAGTCCAGCTACACAGTGCACAGCTAGAGCACATGTTATTCAGCAAGTCTGAACCTTTGATTATCAGTTTCTTTACAGATTTTTTTTATTACAAACGACATTTTTTAAAAAATGATTTTTAAAAAATCAGAACTTTTTGTTGTAAAAACTCAATGTAAAGTATGGCAGATGATTTATCAAACTATATTGATAGAATTTCTATTTCAGCATATTGCCATATTTTTCTTGCAACACCTACTTGGCTAAGGCTATTTCTCTGAGTCTTTATACTGGATTGGTTATCCTTCCTTTTACCAACAATGTTTCATTGGAAGTTTTAAAGAAAATAACCACGACTCTCACATTACCTCAAATTATTCTGAACTATGGTCCTACTAAAATCATAGAACCCCACAGACCGTCAAAATGACAGACAGACAGAGTCAAACTGACCCTTAAAGAGTGAGTTAAATTAGGCCAGGATATTTAGGTCAGCGAGCGAGGGGTGGGGCCCCCTCGCCGACACGTAAAATGACGCGGGATGACGTGGGGCGGAACTCCCGACGTCACCCTGCGTCATTTCAATTTTCAGGTTGACGGGGGCGCAGCTGAAACAGCTGTGCACCCGCTGACCTGTCAACGGCCTATTGAGGCCATTTAAAAAGCAATTAAGCTCATTAATGGACTTGCCCATCCCTTAAGGTTGGCGGGCAGGCCGGGAGCCCTGGCAGGCTTCAGGAAAAGCATGAAGCCTCATCCATGGGCGGGATGAAGTTTCATGAGGGTTTTTAAAAATTTAATAACTGTTTGATTGACATGTCCCAACTCATGTGACAGTGTCACATGAGGGGACATGTCAGGGAAGTTTTAGTTTTGCCCCTTCACCATTTTAAAATTTGGCACCAATCTCCCTGAGGCAGCACTTAGCCTCAAGGAGACGAGTGCGCTCTTTCACACGCATGCGCGAAAGAGTGCACTCTCGGTTGAGGGAATCCCCACCCCGCCCACACAGGGAGCGCATAGTGCTTCCTGGCGGACGTCACACTGGGCGGGCTTTAATTGGCCCACGTAAAATGGCGGCGCACCCCCAATCGGGGGCACGATTGGAGGCGCACCTGCATGCGCCTGCTCCTGCACTTCCCCCCCAACGGGGGGGGGGAAATTCTTCCCTCGGTGTTTTATCACTGTCTGCCTTAGAACACACTGCTGTGTTTTATGTGTGTATCACTTTTGTTTGAAATGAAGGTGCAGCGTATGGAATGTGCTGACACATTGATTCATCTGTCTAGTGTAAGGTTTGATGGTTACCAGACAGAAACATTTCCACTTCTGGTGTAATGAAGCTGGAACTTTTAGTTTTCAGATTTTGTTTCTGTGGAAGAATGAACCTTTATAACCTAGGTTAACATTCCTAGTTTAAAAAAAACATATTGGCCAGCACATGAAGCAGGGTCACACTCAAGCTGAGTAAAAGTGAATGGACTGAATTTGCTGTTTCAAACCCCGGTACCAACTAGACCCAAAAAGATTAATTACATTATACATAATCAAGAAGTGTACTCAAATGACCTTGTCTTTCGCTTCATTTTTCAACTTAGCAGCATGGAGAAAAGTTGAAAATTAGAAGCTTTCTGTGTTGGGATTCATAGGTTCAATTTGATGACACAGTATCAAGTAAAGTCATTTTATAATGGAGCTCCTTAGGAAAAAAGCAGTTGTTTGCAGGACCTCTAAAAAGGAGCTGCTTTGCACAATTATAGGGTAGAATTTTACAACAGCGAGGGCAGAGTTTTACATCCCGTGGGCGGGTGCGCGCCCAAACCGATCGGGTGTAAAATCACGCGAGATAACATCGAGCGAGCGTCCTGACATCATCGTGCACTCACGCGATACTTCGCTCAGTGGGTGCGCACGGCAGTTGGAAGCATGCCCGCCGACAATTAAGCTGGCAATTAAGCCCATTAACGTCGCAATTGTCTGCGACTTTTCATGACCTGTTCAACCTTACGGTTGGCGGATGGACCAATCTGCCAGGCAGGCTTTACATTTTTCATGAACCCTAATCCAAAGGCGGGATGAAATCTCCATTAGGAAATAAAATAAAAAGAATTATCTGGGAACAGCATTTTTGTGAGGTATGCTTTCAGGTGCTTGATTGTGCTGCATGGACACTGTTTTGCAGCTTTTTAGTGCTTTATTTTATTATTTGCAGGTCTGCAGCTCTAAGGCAGCTGTCGACCTTCAGGGAACACTCTCACAGTGCTCACCTGCGCCCGTGGTGATATCGTCGCCTGTCCTCTTCCCACCCCCACTCCAGCAGTGCTGAGCTTTTCAGCACGGGTTTCACGCTTGTTAGCCATTAATTGCAGTCGGGGGCCCATTTCCTGACCGCTCCCGGGCCTGCCTATCACGCGTGCCCAATGAGGGAAAGATTTAGGTCCGGGTTTTTATGGTCCCGCCGAAGTCAATGGAGTTTAGAATGGCTTGCTGCATTTCATGGCGACGGGCCCATAAAATTCCAGCCATAGTTTTTGTTATTAGTGTGCCATTTGATTAATTGTTGTTATCTTTCTCCACTGTGTCATGTTCATGTGATGAGAAAACTGTCCTTACCTAGGCCTCTTGGGTTGCATGCCAGTTCTAAGAACTGTGAATGCATTAAGCTACCATTTTCTTTAAAATTTTCTTTGCGGGAAGATGCTATGGAAATCCAGAAGGCTTGAATTAAAGAGTAAAAGTCCCTCTGACCACAACATGGATAAAGAAAGCCTGAGAGCAAACATCACAAGTAATTGAATAGCATGAAGAAATGACCTCACTTGAGTTATATTCTTCAAATGGAAATTAGATCAGGGACAAACTAGTTACAGTTACGTGTATAGATGGTAATTGTGACCACAGTAACATACATTATGGCAACACTAGTTTCTTTGTTTTAAAAATAATAAGAATAAGCTAATTAAACCATTATTTGCACTAATGCAGCTTTGTCAACTCTGAGACAGCCTCTTAACATTTCTAAGAAATCATGTGATAGGGTTTGTATAACAGATTAATAAAAACTGGTTTTGGTTGTTTAATTAGCCAAAGAAAAGAAAAGAATGTAAATATATTTTTTAAGCTAAGAGATTTCAAGGTAACTGTTCTCAAAGCTATTAAGTTTCACATTTCCAGTTAGATGTCAACCTCACTAGTAAAAGGGTACTAATAATCTTTACAATTGATAAGATGATGCCACACCAGATTATTCTTTGCTGCAATAACTTACAATATCATCATAATGTTAAATTTTGATTGGCAGCATCTGCTACAGTGGTCATAATGAATTTAATAGGTTTGTAAAAATGAAAAATTTCCAACTTTTATTTTGATTGATTGAAGGTTAAATTTGGCTCTTTGCCTAACCATTCACTAAATTTTCTATGTGAAATATTTTAGCTATTATACAAACATACAAATTAGGAGCAGGACTAGGCCAATAGGGCCTTCAAACCTGCTCCACCATTCAATAACGTCATGGCTGATCTGATTATGGCCTCAAGTCCACATTCCACCTAATCCCGATAACCTTTGACTCTTTTATTAGTCAAGAATCTATCTACCTCTGCCTTAAAAATATTCATTGACCCGGCCCTCATCGCTCTCTGGGAAAGAGAATTCAAAAGATTTACGACCCTCTGTGAGAAAGCAGTTCTTCTCATCTCTGTTTTAAATGGGGCAACCCCTTATTTTTAAACTGTGTACCCTAGTTCTAGCCTCTCTCACATCCTTTCAGCATTCACCCTGTCAACTACCCTCAGGATCCTATGTTTCAATAAGATTACCTCTCAATCTTCTAAACTCCAATGGATACAGGCCCAGCCTGTACAACCTTCCCTAGTAAGATAACCCATCCCAGGTATCAATCGATTGAATCTTCTCTGAACTGCTTCTAACACATTTCTATCCTTTCTTAAATAAGGAGACCAAAACTGAACACAACATTCTAGATGTGGCCTCACCAATTATCAAGTATAATTATAGATACTTTCTTGCATCCTGCAAGAGGAGGTGATGGCGTAGCGGTATTGTCGCTGGACTAGTAATCCAGAGACCCAAGGTAATACTCTGGGGTCTACCGAGTTCGAATCCCGCCACGGCAGATGGTGGAATTTGAATCCAATAAAAATATGGAATTAAAAGTCTAATGATAATCATTAAACCACTAATGTAGTTGACTCTTAAATGCCCTCTGAACAAGGGCAATTAGGGATGAGCAATGAATACTGGCCTAGCCACATCCCATGAATAAAAATAAATAAGCACGTGCACAAGCTGCATTTCTAACGCAATCTGAAAACCTCTACAAAGAGATCATGGGCTCCATCACTGTAATGGTACAGCTGAAGTTTTCCAATGAAAGTCAAAATATTTATACAGATTTTCATATTATAGGATTTTCATACAAAGTAGGGACCCCCATATGTACAAAGTACAAGCATTATCCTGGGTCTCTGTAGACCTAATAGAAATCAATATCGAAGCATTTGGAAGTTAAGGGTCATTGCAGCATTAATCTAAAACTCAATTGCATGTGTGATTAATTAGAACAGGCAGACATATAACTCATATGTCTCATAAAGATATTTACCAAATACTCATGTTGTAAATTTATAAACCATAATCTCAATGGAGATAAACTTGGATTTCTATCACTGCTCATTTCCCTCTGGAACCACAGCAGTCTGCTGCTTCAGAGAAGTGGAATCACTGTGTTTATGGAAATAAATTGTTTAAAGGCTTACTTCACTAAACATCTACTAAACAAGAGACCTCTGAAAGGTCAGTACGTACTGTTAATTTGTAATTCATAATTGCATAGGAAGAGTTTTATAAAAAATCAAGATTGCACTGGTGACTGTAATCTTCATGGAACAAGGTCATCAATAGCAAATGGCATAGCTGAGAATATATAGGTCAATATAGTCTTTCTCATTGCCAAATACTTTTCATAAGTAAACGTTCAAGAATAGACTATCAACATCGTGACCAGATTAATGGCACTCTTTCACAGGTTATCCCAGGTACAGAAAATGTATGTATGTTGTTTGTAGGTCTGTTCCACAAAGCATTTACTGCATTAAAGTGTTTTTGTAAACAGTGAAAAAGGAGAATTAAATCTTAATCCTTAGCGTTTGCCTATTTCTATGAAACTAGCACAGTTAGCTTGAGAAAAATGACCCTTGGTGGTGAAAAGCTTTGGGGCCAGCGTTCAAAATACATGGGGGTGGCAGACAAATTTTCCCCTGAAAGCCCCTAATATGCCAGGGAAAATTCAATCACAGACCAATTAGAGAAAAGTCACCCCTAGAAGTGGAAAGTGACAAAATCTGTGAGGAACAGCTCCTGTAATCACAGGCTGTTTCTCTCCCATGATTGCTGCTGGTAGGTTCACTACTGAACCTATCATCAGCAAATGCAGGAGAGAAACAGCCTGTGATTGGAGGTGCAGTGAGCAGAGGGAAGGCGAGTGGCAGTGCTCAGCCTGAGGCCTGAACACCAGAGTAGCAGTGGTGAAAGAGGCTGTAGGAGCAGAAAGAGGTGGCGAGGAACTGGCTGGAGGGCAGGAGAGGCAGCAAGGGAGCGGCTGTGGGGAGGGGGAGAGAGGTGAGAGTGATTGGCTGCAGCAGGGGAGAGGTGGCAAGAATGCGACTGCAGAAGAGAGAGCTGCAAGGGAGCTGCTGCAGTGGGGAGAGGTGATGAGTGATTGGTAGCGGGGCAGAGGCGACCAGGATGTGGCAGCAGGGGGAAGGTGGCAAAGGAGCGGCTGCGGGGGTGAGAGGTAACAAGGGAGTGACTGCAGGATAGGAGAAGCAGCGAGGGAGCAGCTGTAGGGCAGGAGAGGCATCGAGGGCGTGGCTGCGTGGGGGAGAGGTGGCAATGGTGCGACTACACGGGAAAGGGGTGCAAGGGAGCTTCTGCAGGGTGGGGGAGGTGCAAGGGAGCAGCTGCAGGGGGGAGAGGTGACCAGGATATGGCAAGGGGGGGTTGGCAAGGGAGTGGTTGCGGGGGGGTGAGAGGCAGCAAGTAAGTAAGTGGCTGCAAAGGGGGAGAAGTGACAAGGGAGTGACTGCAGGATGGGAGAGGCAGTGAGGAAGTGGCTGCAAGTCGGTGAAGTGGCGAGGGAACGACTACAAGGTGGGGTGAAGTGGTGAGAGAGCAACTACAGGTTGGGAGGATTGGCAAAGGAGAAGTTGCAGGGTGAGAGATGGCGTGGGAAAGGATGCATGGGGGAGAGAGGCTGCGAAGACGAGTGTGGCTGCAGGGGAAAAGAGGCTGCGAAGGATGAGAGGCTGCAGGAGGGGGAGTGGCTGCGAAGGGGGTGAGGGACTAGGGGGTGGGGAGGGGGTGAGGGACTAGGGGGTGGGGAGGCTGTGAGGGATTGGGGGAAGATTCTGCGAGGGAAAGAGAAAAATTTTAAACCTGTCAGCAAAGGAATACTCAGCTAACTGGGAGCCAGGTAAACCTGAAGTCACTGAGGCAATGATTTCCTTGCAAATGAATGTGTGGTCTCTAGCTTAAGGCTGCAAAATTCAGGAGCTAGTGCCACTGTATAGGAAAAGTGCTGTGGATGCTATTATAATGCAAACTGTGTTAATTGGATAATTTGTTACTGAACAGTTTTTTTCATGGGGAAGATTTGCATTTATGTGTTATCACATTTCAAAGTTTCATATACTGTGAATGACTTGAGATGCAGTAACTGTGTTAGAGACAAACATGCAACTATTTTGCATATACTCTGATTCCAAACACTAACAAACAACTTGCATTTTTGTAGTGCTTTTTAATGACCTCAGGATGTCCCAAAGTGCTTTATAGTCAATGAAATAATTTGGAAGTGTAGTCACTGTTGTAATGAAGGAAATGTAATGAGGTAAATGATCAATTAATTTAGGGGAGTCTAGGACTAGGGAGCATAATCTAAAAGTTAGAAGCAGATCTTTCCAGATTGAAATTAGGAAACACACAAAGAGAGGTAGAAGTCTGGAACTCTCTTCTGCAAACAGCAATTAATGCTAGGTCAATGAATTGTTAAATTTTAAATCTGAGATTGAGATCTGAGATGCAGTAAAAAGGATAGTAACTGCTTGGTAAAAGTCTTCTAGCTTTGTGCATATATGATGAAAATGCATTAGCTGTGACCTCACCGGTCTGCAGAAGGTGTGTTTAGAGTGATGGTTTTTTGTGGTAGGAGTATATGTAAGTTATTTCGAAAAAACTTTTGTTGCTAACTTATGCCTGTTGTTTTCTTATGCTGATTTAAATATAGTGGTCTCTATGAAATTAATGCTTTTGTTGTGACTTTAAGTTTAGTGGAGGGGTGATGATCATTGAGGAGATTGATTGATTAATTCTTCTAATTCTGCTTCTGTGTGAGTCCAAATACTCATATGTTGACATAAATACAGACGGTAATGTTACTACATGACTGCATCACCTAATAAAGGAGATAGTGAGAATGAAAAAGGAGCCCCCAAAAATCAAAAAGTAGCGTGTGTAAAAATCTCCAGAAGAGCTGTCGAAAATAAAAATATTTTGACCCCTGTTTGGGACTCAGAGGTCTAAAGTCATCTATTGAAAATGGTGTCTGCTAACGCTCCTGTAAAGCATTTTGGGACACTTTTTACCACATTAAATATACTGTACAAATACAAATTTTTGCTTCTCCAAGGAATGCTAATGAGCTGGTTTTGTTTTGTAAGTTCCTTCCCTTCTGTAGCTGTGGATATAACTACAGCTGCTGATCCTATTTCACAATTACAGATTCTATTTCCATATTTTCTTCCTACTCTATGTGTTCCTCATTGATTTTGTCTTGGTACATTGCTGTTTCTGGACTCCTGCATAATATTGTCATTTCTTGCTGCATATTTCTTCTGTCCTCTCGTGTAAGAAATGGGTAATACAAACTTGGTATAGCCTCAAAAGAATAGCATTATGTCTTCTGTTGGCCCATTGTTCTAAGGAGTTGTTATCTATCTTTTACAAGTGATGGTTCCAAGGAGTGTCTGAGTCTGAGTGTGTCAGAGCATCTAGCAACTTGCATGTAGTATTCATTTGAACTTTTATGCCTCAACCCTTTAAAACTACCATCACCACTCCCTTCTTGAAAAGCACATCTGATGATTACAATCTCAGTGTCTTACTCGACCCTAAGCTGAATTTCAAAACCTATGTTTTATCATTATCAAGTGCCTACTTCTACTGCTGCAATATTGCCTGCCTCTTGCCTGATCTCACTCTCATCAGTATTAAGTCTTGTTTTCTCCAAAAGTCCCTTCGCCAACTTCTTGAGCTCCAGCTCACATCAATTTCAAGTGTTCCAAAACTTTACCACCAGCACTTTTAGGGCATTAAGTTCTATTTTCCTTCTATTGGCCCCCTACTTCCCCAAAGTACCAAATTCCTCATTTTTATTATAAATCCCTTTTTGGTCCCATTCTCCATCCTCATCATTGCAAACCCCTGCTTCCCTTCCATACCTCGGGACTTAGTCCTTGGTCTCCTATGCATCACTCTCTATTTGTTCTGGCATATTCTGCAAATCCCTCCCTAAAGCCTTTACTTTGCTACCTCTTTTTCTTCCTTTGAAAATCTCATCAAAACCTGTATTTTGAACCATGTATTTTTTTTATCTATCCCAAATTTTATTACTTTGCATTCATTCATCCTCTGTGAAGAATCATGAGTGGTTATTATGCTAAGAGCTCTAAATAAATGTAAGTTGTTCTTGTATAGCACAGGCTTGGGTACTTCAGTTCACCAAATGCCAAATAGCAAAATTCCTAGTATTTTTTTTGGAGGCACAGGATTAAAAGCATTGGTACACGCTGCTTCTAGTGACAAGTATCATTTCATTTACATTGCTACTTTGATAGTGACTTTGGAGCTGCAGCAAATTAGCTGTACAGATGTGTTAAACAACTAGTGCTGAACATCCTGAAATTTGCAATCCTAAAAGGGCAGAACACAACTCTCCTCTGCTATTGTAACTTGGATGGAAAGTTTAAATAGCAACAATGGGCCACTTACTAAAACTGAAACATGCTACCGTAGGTCTAACACAGCTAACTGATGAGAAAACCACATTAATTATAGCAACTATTAGCACTGCTGTTCAGCATAAAGGTTAATGCTTCAAGTATGAGGGCTGTAAATTTTTTAAAAATAATCGAAGATTTATGTGTCCCATTGTACAGAGACAGTAATTGAATGTTTAGGCAAATTGGTGAATACACTGCATTGATATCAAGGTCAGACATTAAACCTGCTGTGTATTACAATGTTTGCTTTTATTTCAAATTTAACAGCATTCAGTTTTTTTAATTTCAGGCTTTTGTAACATTCACCCCTCATCACCCATCAAAAATGCCATTGTGACTTTGTGTATGAAGGACATCTCTTGATGAAAGTTTAGCTTTTTTGTATTTTTCAACCTGTAACCTCTTCATGTTCTTTTTGTTGCATTTCATTTTTTCGCTATTCCATTTTTCCCCCTTTATTCTTTGTTCTCATTCTTACACTCCAGTTCATTGTTCAAATTTCTCTTTATTTATCTCCCTTGTGTGTTTCTCCTCTTTTCTTAGTCTTATTCCTCTTCTTTCTGCTCTTCTTTCGCTGTCTTGACTCATGAATAGCAGCCAAGCAGTGCTCACCATATAATGCATAAATATGATGTCCTCCATGCTCTTTGCAAATGTACTACTTGTACAGAAAGAAAAATGAATATGTTTTCAATTATTTGTTTAAATGTATGGGATTAATTTCTGTTGACTTTACCAATGTTAATTTCGGGACAAATACCAGTTGCTGCCATTTTAAATTACGTCATCTCTGAACACTGTCAAAATGATGGGTTTCAGGAATTTCTCCCCCATATCTATATTTGGTAGCAGTACCAAGTAAAAACAAATTCTCGTATAGATTTGTGTACTAGGAAAGTTTACAGTATGCTTTATTCCATGAAAGAATGCAAATTTGGAACTTGAACTGGAATAAACGGCTTTCATGGAGCTAATTTTAACAGATGAATTATGTATGTATTCTGTTATCAATGTGGATGACAGTATAGACAATTTTTAAGCTTTCTTTTTCTTAAGTTCTCCTTGGGTCTCTCCAGGTCATGTACTAGTTTTCAGGCTAACAGGGTGAGCGGGTAATCTATTCCTGCCTCAACCGTGATTCTCTTAAACTACATATAAGGATATGGCAGAGTGTGGCCTAAGGTGACTCCTCTGATTTTTCCCATCCAACATTATGGGAAAGTGTCTAACCTTTATTTGAAAAAGCTTACCTCCTACCACTATATCAGATAGTATGTTGATGCTGGTGCCAGTAGTGAGAGTTTTAATCTCGAAATGAAGATTTAATCCTTTCTTTTAAAGTTGGTTTGTTTTCATAATTTTGTCATTTAGTCATCATTTTGAAAATTGAAATTTTATATATTTTCTTTGTACAGTGCTTGTATTTTAAAAGGCATCCCTTGCCAGCAGGTTCATCAAAACCAGTTGTGTGTCAAAATTAAACATTGTCAGTTAGCTGTTATTTCCATATGTCTAGCACAGCATGCTACCTTTATCAGATTATAAATCATTTTAACCTGTTTCCACATTTTATTTACTTTATCTATTTGTCTATTTTTCAGTTCAAATGAAACTTAATATTGTAAGATGCAAACAGGAATGGTTGCCACCCACAATATTCATCCTATGCCTGTTGTCGAGAACTTGCTGAGTCCAGTAAAGCAGCATGAGAACAGTAGCACAAATTGAGTGTGTCCCTGCCCCTACAGCCTGCTACTACTAATTATGTATCCCTTTCACAGTTTTTTTTAATTGTGCTACAGGCACACTGTGATGTTAGAATGTTAATTTCAAATCTAGTTGAGGAGCCAATAGATTCTATAGTTATTCTTATCACCAGTCAAGAACAGTCAGTCAAGAACAGGTCTGTTCTTAATAGCTGATTCACCACAGTTTCATTAAGGACAAAAACACGTGGGGGTGGAGACGGATTTTATAGCAAATGTTTTCTACTGCTGGTAATTTTCTAGAAACTATGCTGGTTTAGCAGGAGTAGATTAAAATGCGCAACTAAAGAGTTTCCTTAGCAACTTGCAACACGTGATTACAATTCCTGTCTTTTATTTTGATGATAGCACTTAAATAATTGTATTTAATGTGTACCATAAAAGGAGAGTTTGGGTGAAATGGGAAATGCATTCCGTAAAGAATTTTCTTGTATTAATGCTATACCAGCTAAGCATGCTAGAGATGACTAAATCGGATCCCTGTGTAACCATGGTGAAAACAACGTGAACACCATCTTCGATGATTTAATCTGAACAACTTTGTCTCAAATCATTGTAAACCCTAAAAGACCTTTTTGGATTGAGCTAAATGGAATCTAGATTGTGAGCATCAAAATTTACATCTTTATTGTATTCCTTTTTATGTCTCTTAAAACACTGTGGCATTCTCTATTGTAGATTCAGTTTGATGCATTGTATGGTGACAAATATACTTTGATCTACAGTTGCTTCACTTCCTTTCCAATTTGAATGCTGCTAATGTTTTGCTTACATTTACCATGGTCCCTTTTTTGCTTTCTCTGTACATCCCAGCATGCAAATACAATAATTTTCACGTTATCCTACTAATTTAACTTCATAATGTGCAACCTCCTTGTATTAATCCGAATTAGATGGATTTGGTTCTGGAATTCACATTGTGTTCATAGTGACTTTTTGCAGGACCACTGATTTCCTCTAGTTGAAAAGCAGTTTGCTATTGAACAATTTATACAGATGCGTTTTTTGGCTGGCGGCATACAGGCTCTTGTCTTACAGTCATTACAGCATAATGGGGGAAGGCACTAACTTACTACCATGTGTAGACCACCTACTACTGTTCATGTATATACACTCAAGGATAGCAATTAGAGAAACGTCCCAGTTGTCTTATTTACTTGCATTCACTAAGTGTTTAAATGTTCACAAAAAGTGGTTTGAATGTAAGTGAGGCCTTGTTGACAACCTGATAGAAAATGAAAGTGGTCATGCTTCATTAAAGTTACAGAAAACTAACATCACTTCTCCTCCTCACCCACCCACTGCAATTAAGTACAAAATATTGTTGTTTAGCACTTTATGAATTTCTTTGTTAATGAGGCTGCCCCTATAGCATGCAGCAGTTACATATTTAGATGAAAGACTGATCCAATGCAGTGTGATCAGAACAACCTGTACAAAAGACTATGCCTCCAATTGTATCATAGACACATTCAAACACAATTGCCCTGTCTTTAATTATTTAGTTGTGGAGAAAAAGCAATGTTGCATCATATTGTAGAAGCTGCTTTATTATCATTTACCAAAGCTGTTTGATTTAATTCATGGAATTAAGTTAGCAGCATTTTTAAAGGACAGGGTTATGGTGCCAAACCAGGTAATTTTAGATTTTTTTTTAAATCCCTGATTTATTGGAAAAATGCTTTTTGCTTTTACACAACAATGCATCAGAGTATCATTTTTGCCTGACAGCACAGAGAAAGAGAAATGTCAAATGCTTTGCGAAATATTATTAAATGAAGATAATATTTAAAAGCTTCTATGCTTTGATCTTGTTAGTTATGGATGGAGTTCAGAAATAGAGGATATAATGCAATTTAATCTGTACCTGCCTTGCACCACTGTGTTGAATGTATTAGTAATCAGATTTTTAACTGCCCTCATTTCAGTGGGCTGTTTTAAAGATTGTCATTAACTATCAACCTGCAGACTTAACCCAACAGAAGATCAATAAGCTTTTGTGACATCTTGCCTTTGTGCCATGGGTTATTTTTGGTTATGACCTAGGACAAGATCAGAAGCTTTAACCTGAATCCACTTTTTTAAAAGAGATTGCCCCATATTGATTACTGGTTAAACAGGATAGTTAACTGACTGCCCTTGCTATAGCTTTCTTTAACTCCAATATTCTAGTTGCACCTTTCTACTGATTTGAAGCATGCACAAAGGATATAAAATCCCAGTTCTCTTTTGTAATATACACAAACTGACAATGTTCTTTGAATTTTTATTTTTATTTCAGGTCTGCATTCTCTGATTTGGGGCGGTGATTTTTGATACCTAGCGAATAAAGTATCATAACTTTACACATCTCAAATATTCATAATACTATTGGTTAGGAGGGGCGATGGAATCTGAGAGTTCAGTTTAATTGAAGACCCACTAATCTTGTAACATACATCTGTCACGTTTTAGCAATAAGAATTTCTGGAAACAGACACGCAGCACTATTAGGCATGAAGCATCAGAACTAAAATTTAAAAAGAGCTTACCTTAACATCCTAAAGCATCTCTCTCAATTCGTTTGGCTTCCTTAGAGCTTGTGACCAAGGATATGTTTTAGATAGTATGGGTGTTCAGAAGCATGTATCCGACCCTCGGATGTGCAGCAATACTTGAGCTGTGCCCTAACAATAAGCATCTGTTTGCGTTGTTTGCTGTAGCTCTGCTGTCGAGCCGAGACAGACAATCCAGTGTATGAAAATGCTGCTAAGCTCCTTTATATTTCCCCTCGTATCCAGAGTCCTTAGTGGTGCATGATTCACACTATCAGTTGTCACATTGACATCGGGCTGCCTGCTCAGCGGTCATTAATAACTGAACACCCTCCACTCCCCAGAGAGGAGCCAATGATTTCCTGGAGCCTAGGTGTATCCTTTGCAGCTGCTTGAGTCTGGTTGGATGAAACAACTTGTCCGTCAACTGGCTGTGATGCTGAAGAGTGGATAAAAGGAGCAAGTGTTTAGATTTCCCTTTGTATCCTTCCTAGCTGCTCTGCTCACATTCGGGAACATATCGGCGACACTTCTTGATAACGTTGTTGCTGTCCGCATTTAACATTGCTCGATGGTGCTTTTGATTTTAATCAGTGATGATACTCACCTAGTTTTAACTCTGAGAGTGCAGTGAGCATTTTCCTTTATATCACATTTATTTTAACACTACAGGTACGGTCACAGGAAAACACTCCGCACATATGTGATGAGATAGTGACTGGAGCTTTTCTCACCTATAAATCTACCATAGGTAGCTCTACATTTAAAGCTTGATGTGTACGGACTACAACCTATTATTCTGGACATTCGTTCATAAGCTTTAAAATGTTCCTCGCAATATCTGAAAAGCGTCTGATAGTTTTCGGCATGTGCACCTTGAATTTGTTTGGAACATTTGAGTTCCATTATTGCAATCTCCACAGTTACAGATTAATCTGTTCAGGAGCATTTTCAGTTCATTATTTTTCAGTGCAATTTTCTTTCCCAGCGATAACCTAATGGAATTCTGGTTCAGAGTTGTACGATTATAAAACCTCTCTCTTTCTGTTATGCAGCACGTATTTTCACTAAGAAACTTTGTAACCTTAATGGGAGTACTGCACAATATGAAAGGCATTGAATTGGAATACGGATAACACCGGAGAGATAAATGGCAGTGCACTGTAAATATAATGAGAACAAAGTGCTAGGAATGCTCTTGTAAAGCAGTTCGGATCAACTGCAGTTTGAGGCCATCAGAAGTCCTGATGTGTGTTCCTGTTTTGTAATCCTCTTCCCTACATTAATTATTTTCTGTGTAACACACTCGAGGGTTTCAGTTGTGTTTGTGAAGAGGGGAAGTCTAAGCAATTTGCACAGACATTCAAATCCATTGGGAGCATTATTTGATCCTTTTTAAAAATCTTTTTAACGAAAAACTGAAAAGCCGATTGTCACGTTAGTTTAGGATTGTAATCATGTCAGTTTAATTGGGAATCCCGACTGAAAGGGTAATGCACTTGGCTTTACTTAATTGTCATTTATGCAAAATGTCAATAATATTTAACACCCTATCAGTAAGAGTAGGTAGTTTTATTCCTACATCTAATTCGCGTGTGTCGACCTTCTAGTCACACTGAGTAAGCTTACCAGTTCAGTGCATACTTGTACTAAATTGCAGTTAATTTGTGCTTGGATCCGTGCCCACTATATACGGAGGAGATTTTTGCCCCATCAGTTGGTGGTCGGTTTAAAGTCTTGTTCCAGGAGCTGAAAGGTTGGTGTTCCAACCGAGCCCCATCACTAGAAGCTTGCTTATAATTCTTCAGTTCCAGGTTCAGGTGAAGTCACTGATAATCTGTTCGTGAACTGGTTTTCTCGCCCAAAGTTGTTTCAAATACAAATTCTGTAGGTGTCAATCAAATCTCTTTTCAGACGCATATTCTTGTAAATTTCTCAATATGGTTCTCAATATATTGAAAATTATTCAGATAGTATTTTAATTGAGTTGGAATGTAGGAAACTGATACTGGCGCTAAGTTTGGAAACTTAGCCACCCTGCCACCCTATCCAACTGGCACTCTACCACTCTGCCACCTACCGCCTTGTCACCATATCCAGATGGCATTCTACCATCCTGCCACCCTAGCCACTTACCTCACACACACATTCACTAACACACTGAAAAACTATCTAAATGTCTCAAAGCTTTTCAGTGTGTTAGTGAATGAAGATGTACCAAAATACAGCAGAGAGTAAATTAATAACTCAGCAAAAACTTGAGTTATTAAGAAGCATAGCATTATTACTTTTATTGTCACTAATGCCCTTTCCCATACAGATTTTTCTTTTTTCTTGTATTGTGTACCATTGCTTGGCCAAGAGGGTGCATGTCTATCAATGTTTTACAGTAGCAGGCTTCACTAAGAGAGAGAATGATTGACACTGAGCATCCTGTGATGTATTGTTAATGAGCATGCAAGGTGTTTTTGGCAGAGCATTTATTTCAGACAAATGTGCACACTTGTACAGAAGCATCTGAAGCAAAGCAACAAAGACTCATAACATGCAAATGAGAATTAGACTACCCATCAAAATATCTTACTGCTTGAGCAATTCACATTCCCCCATTCCATACTTTCATTCCAAGTTAGTTGATAAGAGAGTCTTCAAAGTGGAACAATGGATGACTTAGCTTCAGTCTACCCTCTCACCTTTGCTCAGGCGATTGCACTACCTATGTTATCTCAGCTGATAATTTGTGAATATCGGGAACAGTGAAATCTGGAAAAGTAGTCAATTTTCCATATCTTGGAAGCCTCCTTTCGACAAAGGGAGACAAAGACAACATCGTCACCTCCAATGTACCAGCTTGGCCTTTGGCTGACTGAAGAAAAGAATCGTTGAGGATCAGGATCTAAAACCTGAGACTAAGGTCATGGCTTACTGGGCAGCGGTGATCCCTGTGCTACTATATGCTTCGGAGACTTGGTTAACCAATAGCAGGCATCTCAAAGCATAGGAGAATTGCCACCAGCGGTGCCTTCGCGAGATCCTTCAAATCTGGTGGCAAGAAAGATGGTCCAGCAGCAGTGTCCCCTCCCAAGCCAACATGCCAAGCATCGAGGTGCCGGTCACTCTAAACCAGCTCCACTGGGCAGAATATTCGTATGCCTGACAGCAGACTGCAGAGGCAATTGCTTTATTTGAACTTGGTTGCCGCAGGAGACTCCCAGGAGGACAGCAGAAACACTTTAGGGATGTCCTTAAAGCATTGGTGAAGATGTCAAACATCCTCACTGATTCATAAGAGTCCTTGGCTTGTTACCAACCAAAATGGAGGAAGTTCATTTGGGAAGACACTGAACACAATGAGAAGCTTCGGTGGGAACATGCAGAGGTGAAGTCGAGGCATCAGAAAGTAAACAAACTTCCCGTCAACTCATCTACCTGACCCTTCAAGCATTACCTGCCCTGCATGTGGCAGAGTCTGCAGATCACGCAGTGGACTTAGCAGCAATCTCAGAACGCATTAAATCAGAGTGGAAGCAAGTTATCCTTGATCCCAAGGGACTACCTAAAAGAATATTAGGAACAAATAGTTATAATTCTTCTCAGTGAGGAATTGGATTAGTACTTGCCTCAAAGATCAGTTTCATTTCTATCTTCAAAAAATATATTTGGGACTCTTCTCCCTCTAAGGTTTTTTTTAATTTTTTCATAGGATGCGAGTATTGCTGGTAAGGCCAGCATTTGTTGCCCATCCTAATTGCCTTTGAGGAGGTGGTGGTGAGGTGATGGGTCTAGTAATTTTATGATGAATGCCTTTTTCAAATTAGTTATCCCACCGGACCCAGCAGTAATTCAACAGAATATTCAGAGACAAGAGTATATAAATGAGGCAATGGAATTACCTGTGTGTCGCTGAGGCATTGGGCCAAATCATCTGAGGAGTGGAAATCACCATCAGATTGCCACTCTTCTCCTATTTTTTTTTACACAGCACCAGAGCTCCGCATTTCTGGCCCTGACTCCTGAACCAACCCTCTTCAGAAATGCAGGGTGTGCCTGTTCTGGGAACACTTCCCCATAGGGCAGGATCATCAGGTGAAGCCAAGCACTCTCTGCCATATTTTGGTACATCTTCAATCACTAACACACTGAAAAGCTTTGAGACATTTAGATGGTTTTTCAGTGTGCTGGTGAATGAATGTGAGTGAGGTAAGTGGCTAGAGTGGCAGGATGGTAGAATGCCATCTGGGTATGGTGACAAGGTGGCAGGATGGTAGAGTGCCAGTTGGATAAGGTGGCAGGAAGGTAGGTGGTTGGTGGCAAGGTACCAGCTGGGTAGGGTGCTAAGGTGGCATGGTGGGTAGGGTGCCAGGGTACCAGCTGGGTAGGTAGCAGAGTGGTAGGTTGTAGGATGGTGGGTGGCAGGGTAGTGGATTACAGCGTGGGTAGGGTGGCAGATTTCCAGCTGAGTATGGTGACAGGGTAGGTGGTGTGGCAGATGGCAGGGTGGTGGGTGGCAGGGTGTGTTGGGTGCCAGCTGGATAAGGTGGCAGGCTGGTAGGTGGCAGAGTGGGTAGGGTGGTAGGGTGCCAGCTGGGTAGGGTGGGAGGTTGGGTGATGTGACAGGATGGTAGTGTGGTGAAGTTGGGTCGGGGGGAGATGGGGGAGTTGGGAGTGTCAGTTATATAGTTACCCAGGAGTTAGACATGGTGTTTTCCTGTCTAAAATTTCCTGGATAACTATTCAGGTAAGTGAGTCAAAACCCTCTGAAGTCTCTGACTCTAACTCAGAGTTGCAGACTTTTTTGGAGGCTTCCCAGGCAATTCCCTCGGATTCCTTGCATTGGGTCTTTCGAGGGGGCTCCCCCAGGGCATTTTGTAGGGTACCTCCGAGGTACAGCCATCGGGACATCAGAAGATCTGGGCCATTGTCTCAATAGTACTATCTGATAATCCAGCCCCGTATTATAGGTTCCCTTGAGTTAGTATGGTACTGGATGAACCAATACATTTCCAGAACAGAAAATTGTAAAAACTTGTCAATTATCAGAAGTTTTGAATGATTCATTATCTAAACTAATTAGTAACATCTATCTTTTATTTAACTCACTTGAGTTAAAATAGGCTTCAAACATTTCTTGGTCAATGGACCAACCAGTTAAATGGCTAATTTTGGAATGATTGTATGTAATTTGTTGCTGAACTGCAAATGAATGAGTCATTATACTTTTAAAATAATGTGATGATCAATTGTAATTAAAAAGGTATTTAAAAATCATGGGTAAAACTTTCTTTAGCCAAAAATAAGATAATTATCACACCCATGAGAGGACTTTTGATTATTCATCCAGCTCCTCTGATGAAAACACCATTAAATGTTCAAGGACACTAGGAGTGTATCTTACATGGTCTTGATGTATACATGCTTTTGTACCAACTACTTAACTTTGTCTTTGGTGTAAATCTGGCATCAGATTGATGGTATAACAATAAATGTCCTGATTCCTCTATAATTAATTGCTCTACTTCATGTCCCCCTGCAACATTTCAAATGAAAAGTTTTGAGTGCACTTTCACATTGTACTGGCTCGAGTCTTAACAGCTGATACCTCCCAATATAAATGGAGTCCTGTAATCCTCGTTAATGGTGTAAATTAAACTTCCTGGGGTTGGTAGATTGCTGCTGGTAACAAGTTTGATGTGTGAGCAGCTGGAGGAAGTAAACCATGCACATTGAACACTCTTCTAAAACGAGGTCAAAATACGTCAAGTACAATGCTTCAGGTGTGAGCGGCCTGGATCTTGCTGCAATAAGAGGGGCAAGGCTATTGACATTTGCCATTTTTACAAGGTAGATCTGACAGCAATGTTTGGCTTCTGCACATGCATAGTGATACACAGAAATCCAGAAGTTGCTTTAAGAGATACTCAGCTTCTCCAGAGGGGTCACTGTTGCAATCCTTGCCAATAGACTGTACTGAAATCACTGTAATGGCGTGAACTTGCTGTAATTGCCCTCTCATTCTGCACTAAAAATGGCTGGAAAAGTTAGGACTGGTATATTTAGGAGTGAGTGAGATTTTAATTGTGTAATAAGTGATAATTGCTGCTGAACAACCTCTATATGCTGGAAAAATTAAGTTTATAAGTGTGCAGTTTCATTTCCTCAAGAAAATTAATGTTGCAGATATTAAATTTTTAAAAAACTTTTCCAGTTTGTCTTTTATCTCTCTCCCATAGTCCCATCCATATTTCCCAAGCATTTTTCACTCCCTGGATGTGATTCAAATGTAATTTATAATCCCAGTGTTTTATTTCCTAATTTGGACTGTGTAGCTCATGAGCTTACTTCATACTGATAGGCAAAAAAGCTTTTTTGCTGCTTGCCCTGTTCACAGATACCACCATTCCCCTGTAGAAGACACATGCACTGAAATATATGTCAGATGATTGGAAGTCTCTGCTGACAAGCCCATGAAAAGGCTGGGCAATGGCATGTGAAGTAAGCAGTAAAAATTGTTCCTTTGCTGCTGAGAACAAAATCCAGACTATTGTTGCTTTATTCACTCAGTGTTGACATTAAAAAAGCTAGTGAAAACAACTTAAACTACCTAAATTTGTCTTGCATTGTGTTATGGTCAAAAAGCAACAGCTTACAGGGTACTCATGTGTTTATACTGGACCACTGATGTTTGGCCAGTTGATGTGGCCTCATTCTTCATTTAATCAGAAGCAGTCAGTAAACTGGTACACCATTACTTCATCACCTGAGGTTTTAAACCAAAGCATGGCAGCATAACATTAATGGTGACAGTTCACTTCTGGGATACAAATTATGTTACCACAGGAAAAGTCATCAAATAATTTAAACTTTAGAGAAATATTTGTCAACAAGGAGCAAAATAGGCCTAGAATTATCCTAATTCTAAAGCATCGCTATGCAGTTTTAATTGATTCTTGACAAAATATTTTTGATATAAATATACTTGTGTTTCCTTTCTGTTTGCCCTTATTGATAATGTCAGAGATGCAAGACATAAAACATGTTCTAAGTGCTGTGCCAAAACTGTTGAGATAAATTTCACTTTGGACTGTTGGATCAAATTTGACCTGTTGCTTTTTAACGCATTCAGTTAATGTTTGCATAAAATTCCAGAATTGCTTTGATTTCAGCAGAAAGCACATATGTACTGTCTAATGCTTTATTTGTGCTGGAGAGATGATGATGTAGAAAGCTGTGGTTGGTAGGAACTCTGCAGAGTGGTGGTGGTGGTTAAGGATGAAATGCAACCTTTCACTGGAGTGAAATGTTTTTTGATAAACAAAATGTTGTCTTGTGATAGTAAATTGCTATGAGTCAATTAAGTTTATTTTAAATCTTCAATACGCTGAGCAGCACTGTGTAATGAGCACTTTTTTTCACCCCATTGAGCTCACTCGTGTGATGTTTACCACTATCAACTGTACCATCCCTGTTTTAACCTCTTGAGGACTTCAGAAATATTTCTGCACCAGTAGCAAAACTGTCAGGATTATGGTCTGCTTAAAATGTATTTTGAGAACTCTGTGTATTTATATTTTTAGCTTTGTATAGTTAGCTGAACACATTTTGCTTTATTTTATAGTTTAATCTTTTATTTGGTTGTCAATTCTCCAGCGATGTGTCTGTGCACCATTCACTGCGTGGGAGGGTCAGTGGGCTTTTGCCAATGATCTCTAACTATGAGAGCAACCTGCACTGATTCAATGTTGTGAGGGTTTATGGATCCACCTAAAGCTCTTGAGATGGGAAGATCAGTGGAATTAGAATTCAGATGGCAGCTCTAGAATGGTATTGGGTTCAATTATCTTTTGCTACTCCAGATCAATTGGTGGAACTCATTATCTGTTTCCTTGTTGCGCCATTTTCATTTCTGATTTCCCCAAAAGAAGCCACATGTTGTATATTCAGGTTGAGCAGGACCGTGACCAGCATTTGTGTGACGAATGCTGCTGTAATAACTGTATTTT
This sequence comes from Cetorhinus maximus, assembly GCF_964194155.1. Taxonomy (NCBI): domain Eukaryota; kingdom Metazoa; phylum Chordata; class Chondrichthyes; order Lamniformes; family Cetorhinidae; genus Cetorhinus; species Cetorhinus maximus. Next base: position 36,390,561 of record NC_135900.1, read on the forward strand.
AAAAAACACTAAAAATCGTGCTCTGATATATTCATATGGGATGTCTATTGTGAGAATGGGGTTTGTGTGTGTGTGTATGATTTAATTAAGCTGGGTGGAGATTAATAGGAGACAGGTTGTCTGGGGGGTTTAAAACATGAAAAGGATAGAGATGTTAGGTTTGAGGTACAAGTGACTAGGTTAGATCTAACATTTGCATTTTTGGATAAGTTGAGAGTTTGGTTGAATAACAAAGGGAAGTCAGGGGTGACAAGAAACATGCTTGTGTCTTGCAGGAATGCCATAGGAGAATAGAAGTGGGGATATTATATTTTATTGACCTGAAAGCAAAGACAAGATAAGAACATGAAAGATCTTGAATTCATAAGGATTTGAGTTTCAAAGAGATGTGAAAACAATGGAACCTGAGATGAAAGGGGAAAAAAGGAAGTTTAGAGTTACCGTGGAGAGTTTAAGGAAGCTGTTGAACTGGGGCTAGAGCTGTGAGCTATAGCTGGAGCTGAGTTGAGCTGGAGCTGAGCAGGGAACTGCTGGAGCTGGTAGCTCTGGGCTGAGAGAAGATGCATGTTTGAATCAGCCGTCCAGTCAAGCCAGAAATGTCTTGGGCTGAAAAAAAGCAGTTTTGTTCTGAAGTTTGGATTTCCACAGCAGAGTGGAAGAGTGTTATAGGTATGCCTTTATTGAAGGTACAACATTTTGCCTTGGGTAATATTACTGAATTTTTATAGTTAAGCATCTATAAGGGAGTGTTGCCTAGAAGGTGTTTACTTGTGGCTCTGACCAAGTAGAGAGTCTTTTTGGGGGAATGTTTTGTAAGACTAAGTTTAACTGTGTATCTGTAATCTTGTATGCTTAAGATTTCTTTCATTCTTGTTCATAAAACTTTTACCTTTTAATTTTTAAAAATCCCAAAATGTTACTGGACAACTTACTGCTGAGATTAGTACATCTTCTTCTCGTTTTCAGAACAGAAAAACAAGGGTATGGCCCGTAAGCCAAGCTTCCTTCTGGGGTTTGGTTTGCGCAGCAATTAACATCAGCTGTGGTTAGAACACTATACGCAATTGCTTGAAAGATGCTCTACGTGACTCAGTGCAAACTTGATCTTGGAGCTCTGGGATTATCAACAGTTAAATGTAAAACCAGATTACATGGACGTGCTACACAATATTGTCTGTGCAACATGTGTGATCTGCTCTTGTATCTTGATGGCATTTTACAGTTTATATTTTCAGTTAATATACAAGTAATTTCCGAACATACAAAATAGGAGCAGAAGTAGGCTATTCAACCCCTCAAACCTGCTCCACCATTCAATAAGATCATGGTTGATCTGTTTGTGTTTCGAGTTCTACATTCCCATCTACCCCAGATAACCTTTGATTCCCTCGCCTTACAAGAGATTTATCCACCTCTGCGTTAAAAATATTCACTGACCCTGCTTCCACTGCCTTCTGAGGCAGAGTGTTCCAAAGTCGCACAACCGTCTGCGAGAAAATATTTCTCCTCATCTCTGTCCTATAAGGGCAACCCCTAATTTTAAAACAGTGCCTCTGAGTTCTGGACTCAGCCACAAGAGAAAACATCCTTTCCATCTTCACCTTGTCAAGACCATCCAGGATCTTATTTACTTCAATCAAGCCACCCTCACTCTCTTCTAATCTCCAGTGGAATCAAGCCCAGCCTGTCCAATCTATCCTCATAAAACAACCCGCTCATTCCAGATGCCAATCTAGTAAACCTCCTCTGAACCGCCTCAAATGCATTTACATCCTTCCTTAAATAAGGAGACCAAAACTGCACACAGTATTCGAGTGTGGCCTCACCAATGCCCTTCATAACTGAAGCATAACATCCTTATTTTTATGTTCAATTCCTCTCGTAATAAAGAATAACATTCCATTAGCCTTCTTGATTACATGCTGTAGCTGCATGCTAACTTTTTGTGACTCATGCATGTGAACACCAAGATCCCTCTGCACCTCGGAATTCTGTAGTCATTCTCCACTTAAGTAATACTCTGCTTTTTTATTCTTCCTGCCAAAGTGAACAACTTCACATTTTCCCACATTATACTCCATGTGCCAGATTTTTGCCCACTCACTCAACTTATCTATATCCATCTGCAAAGTCCTTATATCTTCTTCACAGCATACTTTCCTACCCCCACAACAGACCCCTGTGGGACTCCACTGGTTACATCCTCCAAATCAGGCAAAGACCCATTGTATACTCTGTTTTCTGCCAGCCAGCCAATCCTCTTTCCAGGCTAATATGTTATCCTCTACACCATGAGCTTTAATTTTCTGCAATAACCTTTGATGTGGCACCTTATCAAATGCCTTCTGGAAATCCAAGTACAGGACACCTACAGGCTCCCTTCTATCCACAGCACATTACTCCTCTAAATAACTAATAAATTGGTTGAACATGATTTCCCTTTCACGAAACCATGCTGACTCTTCCTGATTATCTTGTGTTTTTCTAAGTGCCCAGCTATAACTTCTTTAATGATCGACTGTAGCGCCTCCCCCATGACAGATGTGAAGCTAACTGGTCTGTAGTTTCCTGTTTTCTGCCTCCTTCCCTTCTTGAATTAGCGGGGTTATATTTGCTACTTTCCAGTCTGATGGAATCTTTCCAGAATCTAGGGAATTTGGAAAATTAAAACCAACGCATTTAATAACTCATTAGCCACCTCTTTTAAGACCCTAGCATGAAGTCCACCTGGACCCGGAGACTTGTCAGCCCACAGCTCCATCAGTTTGCTTAGCACTGCTTCCCTAGTGTTTGCAATTTCACCAAGTTCCTTTCTCCCCTCCGCCTACTAATTTACAGCTATTACTGGAATGTTTTCTATATCCTCTATAGTGAAGACAGAAGCAAAATAGTTGTACATTTCATCCACCATTTCCTTATTATCTACAATTAACTTCCCATTTTCACTCTCTAAAGGACTGACACTCACTTTACTTACTCTTTTTCTTTTTAAATACCTGTAGAAACTCTTGCTATCCATTTTTTACATTTCTAGTTAGCTTCATCTTATACTTTAATTTCTTTCTCCTGATTAATCTTTTGGTCATTCTCTGCCATTCTTTATATTCTGACCAATCATCTGACCTGCCATTCATCTTTGAGCAGTTATATACTTTTACCTTAAGTTTGATGCTTTCCCTAACTTCTTTAGTTAATCAGAGATGGCAGGTCATCAGCTTAGAATTTTTCTTTATAGTGGGAATATATTCATTCTGAGTATTCTGAAAAATCCCCTTAAGTGTCTGCTACTGTTTCACTATTGATCTATCCCCTAGCCTAGTATCCCAGTTCACTTCAGCTGGCTCAGCTTTCATGTCCACATAGTTGCCCTTATTTAAGTTTCAAATACTAGTCTTAGACCCATTCTTCTCCCTTTCAAACTGGATGTAAAATTCAATCATATCGTGGTTGCTGCTACCTAGGGGTGCCTTTACTCTGAGGTCATTAATTAATCCTGTCACATTACACAATACCAAGCCTAATATAATCTGCTCTCTGGTTAGTTCCAGGATGTGCTGCTCTAAGAAACTACCTTGAAAGCATTCTATGAACTCCTCATTCAGTCTACTACTGCCAATCTGATTTTTTCAGTTTATATGTAGATTAAATACACCCATGATTATTGCCATCCCTTTATCACAAGCACCCAATATTTCTTCTTGTATACTTTGTCCTACATTGTGGTTTCTGTTAGAGGGCCTATAGACCACTCCCACTACTGGCTTCTTTCCCTTACTATTCCTTATCTCTACCCAAACCGATTCTACATCCTGATCTCCTGAACTAAGATCATCTCTAACTATTGCATAAATGCTATCCTTGATTAACAGTGCTATCCCTCCACCTTTACCTAGCTTCCTATTCTTCTCGAAGGTCATCTACCCATCAATATTCAGGACCCAATCCTTGACATCCTGCAGCCACATCTCTGTAATGACTATCAGATCATATTTATTTACTTCAATATGCGTTATCACTTTGTTACGAATACTATGCACATTCAGATACAGAACCTTTAGTTTTGTCTTTGTTATCTTTGTGACATCTAGTCTTGATTCTTGATGCATTCTTAGGTTTTTATCTCTCTGTCCCTTCCTGCCATTTTCCGACCCTCATTTCCCATATTACTATTTTTCTCTCTTACCTTATCTTTACTCTTTGATATACCACATCTTTCCACACCTGATCCCTTGTCCCAACTATTTAGTTTAAAACCCTCTCTACTTCTCTAGTTATGCAGTTTGCAAGAACACTGGTCCTAACACGGTTCGGGCGTAGACTGTCCCAACAATACAGCCCCTACTTTCCCCAATACTGGTGCCAATGCCCCACAACTGGAACCCACTTCTCCCATACCAGTCTTTGAGCCACGTGTTCACCTCCCTAATGATATGTACCCTATGCCAATTTGCACATGGCCCAGGTAATAATCCAGAAATGATAACCTTTGAGGTTCTGCTTTTCAATTTAGTACATGCTCTCTACGCAAGAACCTCTTTCCTAGTTCTACCTATATTGTTGGTATCTACATGAACCAAGACAACCGGATCTTCCCCCTCCCACTGCAAGTTCCTCTCTAGCCCTGAGCAGATGTGCCGAAACCTGGCACTGGGCAGGCAACACAGTCGTCTGGATTCATGCTTTTTGCTGCAGAGAACAGTGTCAATCCCCCTCACTATACTGTCCCATACTACCACTACATTCCTTTTTGCTCCCGCCACTTGAATGACTTCCTACCACAGTGCCATGGTCAGTTTGCTCAATCACCCTGCAGTTCCCGCTCTCATTCAAACAAGCTGAGAAAATCGCAAACCTATTGGACAATTGCAGAGGCTCAGACTCCTGCACTCCTGCCCTCTGAGTCCACTTACCTGCCTCACTCACAGTCACACCCTCCTGTCCTTGACCACTGACCAAATCAGAAGACCCTATCCTGAGTGGTGTGATTGCCTCCTGGTATAAAGCATCCAATTAACTTTCCCCTTTCCTGTTGTGTCACAGATTCTGCAGCTCAGCCTCCAGCTCAATGACTCTGAGCCAAAGTTCCTCAAGCCGCAAACACTTATGCAGATATGTTGTCCCTAAATCACAATGTTATCCAGGAGCTCCCACATGCTGCAGCCTGTCCTGCCATTCTTAACATGTAAATAATTGCTTAATTATATTATTCACTTATTTATGTTGCTTTTTTATATATTTTATTAACTTTACCACAATCTGTATACTATTTTAAACCTTGGGAATAGAATGGACCTTAACCCGTCACAAGATACTCACCAAACAGCTAGCTCCTTCCCCTGTGGTAGAGCAAGAAACAATTCCTATGGGGTGAGAAAGGTAGAAAAAGGAAATTAACACCTTCCCCCCTTCACTGAACTTCCCCACTCACCAAATTCCAAGTCTGCACTCAGTTTCTCAGCTGCACTCCATTTGCCTCTTTATTCATATGTAAACTTTTGATTGTAGACTGTATGTAAATGGACAAAAACTTAACAATATCACTTTGTGTTGTCAGTCTTTTCTCCTTATAGATTCGACAAATTAAGTACCTTTCATACCAGAGTTTTCTTTCAGTAACTTTAACATAAACTGTAATTTTATCCTCCTGTTACCGAAAACTTTACAAGCAATGTTATCTTCTAACTGTAGTGTTTTGCATTGCACTTATTTAATTTACATCATTTCTTCTCAAGGTTATATCACATCTGATACAGTGCTACAATAAATATAGAATGTGACATAATACTGAAAACTCTGCAGAGAGTACTTCCTAGTTTCTTGATGGGCTCATTCAGGTGGATGTGAAAAGGTCTTAAAAAGTTCCTGTTGCACTACCATTTCCTGTGATTCTTCTAGTCAGATTGGAGACAGATATGTCACATGTGTACACTGCTTTACCAGAACTCATGCTAAGGATTCTGAGGTGACCCTTCCAAAGGGTCGAGTGAAGGGAGACTGAATTTGGGCCAATTTTGACAGTTTTGATCAAAAAATAAGTCCTGTATATCACATTTGTTCCTTTTCTTATATAGACCCGGATTTTTCAGTGATAATGACAAAAGACTGTTAGCGTTTGCTGTCATCAGCCCATTAAAACTTGCCACAACTTTGAGAATCTGCACTCCACTGCATTGTGGAAGTTCCCCTGGAGTGCAATCCCTAAGCAATCAGTGAATTGACAAAAACTTCCACTTTCATGAAATTAGTTTTTTTAAAAATTCATTCACGGGGCCAGCAATTATTGCCCATCCCTAATTGCCCTTGAGAAGCTGGTGGTGAGCTGCCTTCTGAAATGCTGCATTCCATGTGGTGTAGGTATACCCACCGTGCTGTTAGGGAGGGAGTTCCAAGAGGTCGACCCAGTGACAGTGAAGGAACGGCAATATATTTCCAAGTCAGGATGGTGAGTGGCTTGGAGTGAACTTCCAGGTAGTGGTGTTCCCATGTATCTGCTGCCCTTGTCCTTCTAGATGGTAGCAGTTGTGGTTTTGGAAGGTGCTGTCTAAGGAGCCTTGGTGAGTTTCTGCAGTGCATCTTGTAGATGGTACACACTACTGCCAATGTGCGTCGGTGGTGGAGGGAGTGAATGTTTTTTGTGGCTGGGTTGTCAATCAAGTGGGCTGCTTTGTCCTGGATGGTGTTAGGTTTCTTGAGTGTTGCTAGAAACATAGAAAATAGGAGAAGGTCATTTGGCCCTTTGAGCCTGCTCTGCCATTCAATATGACCATGGCTGATCCTCTATCTTAATGCCATACCCCCGCTCTCTCCCTATACCACTGGACACCTTTGGAGTCCAGAAATCTATCTATTTCCTTCTTAAAAATATTCAGTGACTTGGCCTCCACAACCTTCTGTGTTGGAGAATTCCATAGGTTCACCACCCTCTGAGTGAAGAAGTTCCTCCTCATCTCAGTCCTAAATGGTCTGTCCTAGTATCCTGAGACTGTGACCCCTTATTCTAGACCCCACCACCAGAGCAAATATCATCCCTGCATCCAGTCTCTCCATCCCTGTCAGAATTTCATACATTTCAATGAGATCTCTTCTCATTCTTCTAAACTCCAGTGAATACAAGCCTAGTCGGCCCAATCTCTCCTCATACGACAATCCTGTCATCCCAGGAATCAGTCTGGTAAACCTTTGCTGCACTCCCTCTATGCAAGTATATCCTTTCTTAGGTAAGGAGATCAAAACTGCACACAATACTCCAAGTGTGGTCTCACCAAGGCCCTGTACGGCTGCAATAAGACATCCTTGCTCCTGTACTCAAGTCCCCTCGTAATGAAAGCCAATATGCCATTTGCCTTCTTAACTCCTAGCTGCACCTGCATGCTTGCTTTCAGTGATTGGTGTACAAGGACACCTGGATCCTTTTGTACATCAGCATTTCCCAATGTATCACCATTTAAATAATACTCTGCCATTCTGTTTTTCCTACCGAAGTGGATAACTTCACACTTATCCACATTATACTGCATCTGCCACGTTTTGTCCACTCACTCAACCTATCTAAATTGCACTGAAGCCTCGTAACACCATCCTCATCACTCTCATTCCCATCAAGTTCCGTGTTGTCAGCAAATTTGGAAATATTACATTTGGTTCCCTTATCCAAGTCACTGATATATATTGTGAATAGCTGGGGCACTGATCCCTGCAGTACCCCACTAGTCACTGCCTGCCACTCTGAAAAAGATCCGTTCCTTCCTACTCTCTGTTTCCTGTCTGCTAACCAATTCTCAATCCATGCCAATATATTACCCCTAATCCCATGTGCTTTAATTTTACACACTAACCTTTTATGTGGGACTTTATCAAAAGATTTCTGAAAATCCAAATCACCACATCCACTGGTTCTCCCTTATCTACTCTGCTAGTTACATCCTCAAGTAACTCCAGTAGGTTTGTCAAACATGATTTCTCTTTCATAAATCCATGTTGAGTTTGTCTAATCCCGTTGACATTTTCTAAGCGCCCTGTTATCACATCCTTTATAATAGACTCTAACATTTTCCCTTCTACTGATGTTAGGCTAACCGGTCTATAATTTGTTGTTTCCCCCATCCCTCCTCTTTTAAATAGTGAGGTTACATTTGCCACCCTCCAATCTGCTGGGACTGTTCCAGAATCTACAGAATTTTGAAAGCTGACAATCAAAATGTCTGCCATTTCCATGGTCACCTCCTGGGATATAGATTATCAGGCCCTGAGGATTTATTGGCTTTTAGTCCCATTATTTTCTCCAGCACTATTGTTTTAGTAATACTAACTTCCTTCAGTTCCTCCTTCTCACTAGACCCTTGGTTCCCTAGTATTTCTGGGGAGTTATTCGTGTCTTCCTCCATGACGACAGAACTAAAGTAGTTGTATAATTGCTCTGCCATTTCCTTATTCTCTATTATAAATTCTCCTGTTTTAGACTGCTAGGGACCTACATTTGTCTTCACTAATCTTTTTCTTTTTACATACTTATAGAAGCTTTTACAGTCCACTTTTATGTTCCTTGCATACTCTATTTTTCACCTCTTGATCAACCTTTTGGCCTCCTTTGCTGAACCCTAACTGCTTCCAATCCTTGGGCTTGCCACTTTTTCTAGCAACTTTATATGACTCCTCTTTGGATCTAATACTGTCCTTAATTTCTTTTGTTAGCCATGGTTGGGTTGCTTTTCCTGTTGTGTTTTTGTGCCAGAAAGGAATGTATAACTGTTGCTATGCATACACTCGTTCCTTAAACATTAGCCATTGCCTATCCACCATAATGCCTTTTAATGAAGTTCCCCAATCTATCTTAGCCAACTCACACCTCATACCTTCATAGTTTCCTTTGTTAAGATTTAGGATCTTAGTTTTAGATCAGACTACTTCACTTTCCATCCTAATGAAGAACTCTATCATGTTATGATCACTGTTCCCTAAAGGACCCTGCACAACAAGATTATTAATTAAACCCTTCTCGTTGCGCAATACCAAATCTAGGATAGGCTGTTCCTAATCAGTTCCTCGACATACTGGACTAAAAAACCATCTCGTGCACACTCCAGGAATTCATCCGCCACAATATTATTGCTAATTTGGTTTGCCCAGTCTATATGCAGATTAAAGTCACCCATGATTACTGTAGCAACTCGTTGCATGCATCTCTACTTCCCTGTTTAATGCCATCCTCTACCTTATCACTACTGTTTAGAGGGGTATAGACAACTCCCGCTAATGTTTTCCGCCCCTTGTTGCTTCTTAGCTCCACCCAGACTGATTCTACATCTAGATTTTCTGAGCCAATATCCCCTCTCATTATCACACTGATTTCATTCTTAACTAACAATGCCATTGCACCTCCTTTTCCTTTTTGCCTGTCCATCCTAAATATCAAGTACCCTTGGATATTCAATTCCCAGTCTTGGTAACCCTACAGCCATGTCTCCATAATTGCAATCATATCGTATCCGTTAACATCTATGCGCGCTGTTAATTTGTCTACCTTGTTGTGAATGCTGCATGCATTCAGATACAGTGCTGCCTTTAGACTTGTCTTCTTAACATTTTTACACATTTTATTTCCTACCATGGCTGTATTTGCTGCTAGCCCTTGTTTCCTCTGCTTTCCGCTTTTGCTTTCTAGTTTTCTGTCTTTCATCCCTACCTTTTCTGCCCTCCCTTGTGTCTCCCCACTCAGGTTCCCGTCCCCCTGCCAATCTAGTTTAAACCTTCCCCCACAGTTCTAGCAAATACCCCTGTGAGGATATTGGTCCCCTTCCTGCTGGCATGCAACCCGTCCAGCATGTATCGGTCCCACCTTTCCCAGAATTGGTCCCAATGCCTCAGGAATCTAAATCCCTCCCACCTACACCATTTCTCTAGCCACACATTCATCTGGTCTATTCTCCTATTCCTGATCTCGCAAGCACGTGGCACTGGAAGTAATCCTGAGGCCCTGCTTCTTAATTTATTTCCTAGCTCCCTATATTCTGCTTTCAGGACCTCATCCCTCTTTTTACCTAAGTTGTTGGTACTGATATGGACCACGACCTCTAGCTGTTCACCCTCCCCCTTCAAAATGTCCTGCTTAGTGACATCCTTCATCCTGGCACCAGGAAGGCAACATACCATCCTGGTGTCACGTCTGTGGCCGCAGAAATGTCTATCTGTTCCCCTTACAATAGAATCCCCTGTCACTATTTCACTATTGCTCTCCCACTCTCCCCGCCCCCCCCTCCCCACCCACTCTGTGCAGCTGAGCCACTTGTGGTGCCACAGACTTGGCTCTTGCATTCCCCTAAGAATGCATCTCCCCCAGCAGTGTCCAAAATGGAAAGTCTGTTGGACAGGGAGTTGGACCCAGGGATCTCCTGCACTACCTGCCTAGTGCTTTTACTCTGTCTGGCAGTCACCCATTCCCTTGCTTCCTGTGCACTCTTTACCTGCGGTGTGACCACCTCACTATACATGCTGTCCATAAAGATCTCATCCTTGCAGATGCTCCACAGTGACTCCAGGTGCCGCTCCAGCTTCGAAACACAGATTTCGAGTAGCTGCAGCTGGAGATACTTCCTGCACACATGGTCGCGCACTGGAGTTGTCACATCGCAAATGAGGAGCATTCCACTTGGCCCAACTGCCCTGCCATGATGTACTCTTAAATTACTCGCTTTACTTTTACTTCCTCTCGTTTGGAGAATATTAAGAACAGAAGAAATACTTACCAGGCCCTATTTATCAAGCCGCTCTTCTTACCAAGGAAAGGTAGAAAAAGAAAGATTCTCTCCTTCCCTCTATCATCAAATTCCAATTGAAGCATTCTAATACAGCCCAAAGTAGCACTCCAGTGCAGACAAAATCAGCACTGTAGATGGCTTGCTGTCTGAATCTAGCTTCTGAAAACCTGTTTAAGCCAGTTAACTAATTTACTAGCTGCATCTGCAAATAGAGCCTGTATAACCCCTGTTTTAAAGCTGAACTAAAACTCACCTTCTCCCAACCCAAAGAGCAACTTTTAGTTAGACTTTAGAAAGAAACTAACCCTTAAAAGTCCTTCTCTCACAAAACTCCAACTGGTGCACTCTAATGCAGCTCACAAAGCTAGACCAGCATTCATGCAGGCAAGTGGAGAGTATTCCATCACAGTCTTGACTTGTGTCTTGTAGATGTTGGACAGTCAAGAGGTGAGTTACTTGCTGCAGGATTCCTAGCCTCTGACGTGCTCTTGTAGCCTCAGTATTTATATGGCTAGTCCAGTTCAGTTTTCGGTCAGTAGTGTTGATAGTGGGGGATTCAGCAATGGTAATGCCATTGAATGTCAAGGGATGATGGTTAGATTCTCTCTGGTTGGTAATGGTCATTTCCTGGCACTTGTCTGGCATGAATGTTACTTGCCACTTGTTAGCCCAAGCCTGGATATTGTCCAGGTCTTGCTGCATCTTGCTACATGGACTGCTTCAGTATCTGAGGAGGCCTGAATGGTGCTGAACATTGTGCAGCCATCAATGAACATTCCTAGTTCTGACCTTATGATGGAAGGAAGGTCATTAATGAAGCAGTTGAAGATGGTTGGGCCTAGGACACTACCCTGAGTAAGCCCTGCACTAATGTCCTGGAACTGAGATGATTGACCTCCAACAACCATTACCATCTTCCTTTGTGTCAGGTATGACTGTCACATATTAAGATCCTATGACCATTTCCATAGTGAGTATTTGGGAAAAGAAGTACTTTTACATGTGTTTTACAGCACAGAACTAGGCTATTCGGCCCAACAGGTTTCTGCTCCGCACGAGCATCCTCCCACCTTTCTAATGTAATCCCATCAACATATTCTTCTATTCCTTTCCCCATCATGTGTTTATCTAACTTTCCCTTAAATGCATCTAAACTGGTTGCCTCAGCTATATCTTATGGTTGCAAGTTGCTCATCCTAACCACGGTCTGGGTAAGGTAGTTTCTCCTGAATTCCTTGTTGGATTTAGTAGTAGCCATCTTAAATTTATGGTCCTAGATCTGGTCTCCCTTGCAAATGCAAATCTTTTCTATAACTACCCTCTTAAACCCCTTTATAATCTTAAAAAACTTTAATAGCTTACCTCTCCGTCTCCACTTTACTCAAGAAAAGAGTCCCAGCCTGAATTCTTCCTGATAGGTACAACTGCTCAGTCTTGGTATCATACAAGTAAATCTCTTTTGTAGTTTCTTCAGAATCAGAACTATTCAGTATTCCAAGTGTGGTGTAACTAAGATTTTATATAAGTTTAGCACAACTTCTGTGTTTTGCAATGAATCCCTCTAGAAATGAGCCCAGTATGTTGCTTGTTTTTTTTTAAATGACCTTATTAACCTGCATCGCTACTTTTAGTGGCGTGCGCATCTATACCCCAGATTCCTGTGCTCCTGTACTCTACTTAGACTCTCCCTTCCCAAGGAATATATGACCACCTTATTCTTCCTGCCAAATTATGCCACCTCACACTTTTCAATATTAAAATTAATTTGCCAATTGAATATAGTTTATTATTGCCCTCCTGTATTTCGTCCTCTTCTGATATGCAAAAATATTCTAACCTAAAGGAATGGTTCCTGAGTCAAGAAAACTCTGGAAGATTTTAGTTTGGACATCTACAATGTTCTCAACTACATCCATTAAAACCTTGGGATGGAAACCATCTGGTCTTGTGGACTTGTCACTCTTTTGTGCCATTATTTTCTTAATTGCTGTTATTTTGTTTAGATTAATTTTAGTGAGTATTTGTCATTCAATACTATTCAATATTAGACTCCTTGGGCTTTCTGGTATGCTGAACTCTTCCTCTTCTGTAAATACCAATGCAAAGTAATTAAGCAGCATTTCCTCCATTTCCTTGACAATATCACTGTCATCAATTTTCAAGGGGCCCATATTGCTCCTGACCTCTTTTTCCAAATATAATTCACGGGATGTGGGTATCACTGGCCACATAGAAACCAGAACTATTCAGTATTCCAGGCTAGCATTTATTACCCATCTATAATTAGAATCATACAATGGTTACAGCACAGAGGGTACTCATTTAGCCCAGTGTGTCCATGCTGTTGCTGTATAAAAGCTATTCAGCTAGTCCCACTCCCCTGCCTTTTCATCGTAGTTTTGCAAATTTTCATATTTAGATAATTATCCAATTACCTTTTGAAAGCTTTGGTTGAACTTGCTTCCACGCACTCTCAGGCAGTGCATTGCAGATCCTAACCACTCGCTGCATAAAAAGGTTTTTCCTCATGTTGCCTCAGGTTCTTTTGCCTTTCACCTTATATCTGTTTCTCAACCTTTCCGCCAATGGGTCAGTTCTCCCTTCCTACTCTGACCAAACCCCTCATGATTTTGAATATCTGTGAAATCTCCTCTTAACCTTCTCTTCTGTAAGGAAAGCAAACCCAGGCTAATCAAGTCTTTCCTGGAAACTGAAGTCCCACTCCCCAGAACCATTCTTGTAAATCTTCTCTGTACTCTCACTAATACCTTTACATTCTTCCCAAAGTGTGATACCCAGAATTGGACACAATACTCCAGTTGAGGCTGAACCGATATTTTATAAAGGTTCATCACAACGTCTTTACTTTTTACTCTATGCCTCCATTTATAAAGCCCAGGACCCTGTATGCCTTATTAATCGCTTTCTCAGCCTGCTCTGCCACCTTCGAGGATTTGTGCACATATACCACCGGCTTGCTCTGCTTCTGCACCTCCTTTAGAATTGTATCCTTTATATTACAATCAAAGTTTATCACTTCACATTTCTCTGCATTAAATTTCATCTGCCATATGCCCACCCATTCTATTAGCCTGTCTATGTGCTGTTGAAGTATGTCACTATCGTCCTCACAATTCGCAACACTTACAAGTTTTGTGTCATCTTGAAATTTTGAAATTGTGCCCTGCACACCCACCCCAGGTCATTTATATAGATCAAGAAAAACAGTGATCCCAGTACCGACCCCTAAGAACTCAACTATATACCTTCCTCCATTCTGAAAAACAACCATTCACTACGTTTTCTTGTCTTTCAGGTAACTTTGTATCCATGCTGTTAATATCCCTTTTATTCCATGGGTTTCAATTTTGCTGAAAAGCCATCATCAAATGCCTTCTGGAAGTCCACAAATTATCACATCAACTGCATTAACCTGATCTACCCTCTTTGTTACTTCATCAAATTAGCCTAACATGATTTGCCCTTAATAAATTGCTGTTGACTTTCATTAAGTAATACACATTTGTCCAAGTGAATGTTAATTTTGTCCCAGCTGATCGCTTCTAAATGCTTTCCCACCACCAAGGTAACATTGCAACTCTCCAGCCCTCTAGCACCACCCTTGTATCTAAAGAGGATTGAAAGATTATGGCCAGTGCCTCCGCAAATTCCAGCCTTACTCATCTCAGTGTCTTTGAATTTGTTTGCACCTCATCGAAATTGGCCCTCCCCTAATTATTTTTACCCTGGATTAATTGTTGTCCATTCCCATAGCTAACCTAAACCTTATGATGCTATGATCACTGCCCCCTAAATTTTCAGTTACTGACACTTGATCCACTTATCCCACCTCATTCCCTGGAACTAGATCCTACAATGTCTCCTTCCTCATTGGACTGGAAACATACTGTTGCAGAAAACTCTCCATAAAAGTAAGACACTTGGAGCACATATAGGAATGACTGATGCCATTAAATTCGGTATCTGTGGGAAATGAATTTGTAACACATGGGCGGAACTTTACGTTCCCGTTGTGGCGAGGCAGGGCCATAAATTGTGTTGAGCCATTGAAAAGTCCATTGACTTCAGCGGGACTGTAAAATGCTGCTGGCGTAAAATTCCTCCCATGTACTTTAAGCACAATAGGGTAAATAGATGTGTGTGTGTTTAGGGGGGGTGAAGGGCGGGGAGGGAACACACTTTGAATCCCAGGGAGGAGATTAATGGATTAAATGACTTCAAACCTGCTTAAAAGCAAAGCAGGAAACTGTTGGATAATATAAAATCAGCAACTCAATATAAGGATATCGGAGAAAGAGCCTCATTTGCTATTTTATTGACTTTTCATCAACCCACTGACATGGTCATTAACATATTATCTAACAGTCTACTACTAGTTTCATATAATTCAACCCATTAATTTCCTCCCTGTGATTGGCATGTTTTTTGTTTGATTTTCCTTCTGTTCCTTTTTTTCTACAATCCTACTTGTCTACCTTTCAGTTTTCAATTCTGAAGAAGCGTTTGACCTGAAACCTGTTTTTCTCTCTGTATATGCGCACACAGTGCCTGTTGCATATTTCTGCATGTTCTGTTTTGAATTGGGGATGTTCTTTGCCTGATCTTAACTACTCAGAGGATAAACTTGCTGAGCCTTTGGGGAAACCTGGGAACCATATTTCATTAATGTGTCATGTTTTGTTGAGTAACATGGCTTTTTTTTAATATAAGTTAACCAAGATGATTTCATTGCATCGCATGGGTCACATTAATTCATTGAAGCAGTTTGGGTTCAGCATCAGACTGCAAGCACTTTGTGAAATTAAAACAAACGTGGATTTTATTTTGTTGTCAAACAATCTCTGTGTGAAAACAATTATTCTCCTTATCAGTAGGCACATGTGACAGCTTTATCAAAATTCTGAAGTGATCTTATTTGGACAGCAAGTAAATTGAGTAAAATGTCAACATTTGCTAATAATACCAAACTTGGACTAGTGGCAAACAGTAAGGATGATACACATCAACAGCAACGAGGCATGGATATGGTAGTAGAATGGGCAGACAAGTGGCAAATGGAAATTAATACGAAGAAGTGTGAGGTGATACATTTTGGCAGAATAGTTAGGGAGAGGCAATATAAACTGAATGGCACAATTCCAAAGAGTGTGCAGGGACAGAGAGACTTGGGGGTGCATGTGCATAGATTTTTGAAGGTGGCAGGACATGCTGAGAGAGTGGTTAGCAAGGCATAAGGGATCTTGGGAGACCGAAAGGCAGGCTGTGGCTGCTGCTGGAAGTTGACGTGTGCTGGTTTTGAAGAGAGAGTGAAAAAAACACAACAGTGACATAGCAGGAAAGCCACAGATTATTTGGGTGATGAATAACTGCTGTTAGGGTTAGTGTGTAAATAGCTGCAAATTAGAAAAATGTAAAATTCTCTTTGTTTTTAAATTAGCCCTCAAGAGGTACCTTACAGGTGGTAATGTTTATTAGTATTACTAAGGTTTAAATTAGTAACAGAAGTGGTTGGTGTGTGGAGGCATTAATTTTTTAAAAATGGAAAAGTAATTAAATAATGAGTTAATTAAAACACAATAAGGATGGTTGGGCAGGTGATGTGTTGCAGCTGTAGTATGTGGTTTGAGATGGACAGCATTGTGATCTATAGCAACCATATCTGCAGTAAGTATCTGGGTCTTGAGGAACTTTGGCTCAGAGTTGATGAGCTGGAGGCTGAGCTAGGAACACTACGATGCATTGGGGGGGTGGGGGGCAGTGGGACAAAGTTACCTGGACATTTGGTTCCAGGAGGTCAGTGGTCAGGGACTAGAGGTGTGACTGTAAGGGAGGCAGATATGAGGATTGAGCAGGTAGAAGTGGTAGAAGCCCTTGCAATTGTTCCAACAGGTTCAAGGTTCTTGCAGCTTGCATGGATGATAGCGGGAGCTGCAGAGTGGATGAGTGAACCGGCCATGGCACCGTGGTGCAGGAAGCCATTCAAGTAGTATATAGGAATACAGTGGTAGTAGGGACAGTATTGTCAGGAGAATGGACACAGCATTTTACAGCCATGAGCGTGAGTCCAGAGGGCTGTGTTGCCTGCCTGGTATCAGGGTTTGGAACATCTGGTCGGGGCTGGAGAGAAACTTGCAATGGGAGGGTGAGGATCCAATTGTCTTGGGCCATATGAGCACCACCAACATTGATAGCACTAGGAGAGAGGTTCTGCTTTGGGATTATGAGCAGCTAGGGGCTAAATTAAAAAGCAGAACCACAAAACTAATAATCTCTGGATTACTATCAGAGCCGCAAGCAAATTAGCGTAGGCTAAATAAAATTAGAGAGTTAAATGCATGGCTCAAAGACTGATATGGGAGAAATGGATTTCGATTCATGAGGGACTGGTACCGGTACTGAGGAAAGTAGGAGCTGTATCGTTGGGGCGGTCTTCATCTGAACTGTGCTGAGACTGATGTTCTAGTGAGTCATAGTCGAGGGCAGAAGAGAGGGCTTTAAACTAAATAGTAGATGTGAGGGATCAAGTGGTGGCAGATGTGGAAAATTGAAGGTGAAGGACAAGGCAATAGCTCAGAGTAGCTAGGTGAGTAATGATAACCAGAGTGTGGCAAATAGGGGCAGAGCATGCAAACTTAAGAATGCACCAGCAAATAAGAACAGAGTTTTCAAAAGTGATAAAAAGACAGAATTAAAGGCTCTGTATCTGAATGCATGCAGCATTCATAACAAAATGGATGACTTGTTAGCACTAATAGAAATAAATATGTATGACCTGATCACCATTACAGAGATGTGTTTGCAAGATGACCATGACTGGGATCTGAGTATTTAAGGATATTTGAAATTTCGGAAAGACAGGAAGCTCGGAAGAGGTGGTGGAGTTGCCCTTTTAATTAATGGTGACATTAGTACGGTAGTGAGAGATTATTTTAGTTCAGTAGATCACAATGTAGAATCAGTTTAGGTAGAGATAAGAAATAGCAAAGGTAAGACTCACTTGTGGGAGAAGTTTATTGCCTCTCTAACAGTAGCTGCTCTGTAGGACAGAATATACAGGAAGAAATAATGAAGGCTTCTAAGAAAGAAACTGCAATAATTATGAGTGATTTTAATATTCATATAGATTGGATGAATAAGATTGGAAAAGTTTACCTGGAAGATGAGTTCTTAGAGTGTATTCAGGACAGTATCTTAGAGTAGTATACTCTTGTATCAGCCAGGGACCTGATAATGTGCAATGTGACAGGATTAATTAATGACCTCAAAGCAAAGGAGCTTCTGGGCAACAGTAATCATAACATGATAGAATTTCACATTCAGTTTGAGGGTGAGAAGTGTGGGTCTGACTAGTGTTTTAAAATTAAATAAAGGAAATTATAAGGATATGAAGATAGAGTTGGCTAAAATGAACTGTGAAATTTGATTAAAAGATAGGACAGCAGAGAAACAGTGGCAAATATTTAAGGAGCTATTTCATAACACTCAACAAAGATACATTCCAGTGAGATAGAAAGATTCTAAGAGAAGGATGTGCCATCCATGGCTAACTAAGGAAGTTAAGGATAATATCAAATTGAAAAACAGTGAGTACAGTATTGCAAAGATTAGTGCTAGGTCAGAAGATTGGACAGATTTTAAAACCCAAAAAAGAATTGCAAAATAAAAGGGAGAAATAGGGGAATGAGAGAAAGCTGGCTAGAAATATAAAAATAGATACAGGAGCAAAGGGGACAGATAGCCAGTCCCAAGCTAAGGGAAAGCCTAAAAAATCCAGGGGAATGGAAGAGGGGAAAGTCCAAAGATGATGATCTAGTCAAAGGAAGGACAGGGACCTGGAAAAAGGTCCTGTTAATGAAGTGAAGAATTAGAGGCAGAGAGAAAGACTCCAAGCTTCAGATTTAAAGAGACAAAAGCTGCAGAAAGCAGATTTAAAGTGAGAACAGCTAGCAAGAGGTAAGAAGGCCCAAAGAGACAACTGAAGGTCTGTAACCCTTTGCTACAGGCATGTGAAGCAGTGGTGTACTGTTATTGCTGAGTTGGTGAGAAAATGTGCATGGAAGACAGCTTGAATGCAAGTGATGATGCAGGTAAGAGGAACATTAGAAGGAAAGTTTTAAAACCTTGAGGTGAACCCTTGTGGAAGGCTTCTGAGAGAAAGTGTTGGTTTGGGAGAAGATTCCAAAGTGAGTTCTTGGAGAGCAGAAATTGGAAACCCTCATGTGAAAGACAGAGCTCGGTGAGACTGGTTGGCTCACGGTGTGACAAGCGTCTGTGGGGGAGGGGGAGGTGGGGTGGAGGGTAGTTGAGGAGAGATCCATAGCATCTGGTTGAGGTGACATTTGTCATTTGGTTTCAGAGTGTGGTGTATCTGACCACAGTTTGCTATAGGTTTACATGGACTGTGTATTTACTATGAACATTAAGTATAAGATAGCTTTTGTAACTTGTGTTATCCTTACAAATCTGTTTATATCTGTCAAGGTATAGTTGTGGGTGAAGGAATATTGTAATATAATTCATCTATTCTTGTTGAATAATTTTTTTTGTTAAAAGTTCATTAGCTGACTTCGGTGACTCTGCTCAGTAGTCACTCTCCACATATCTAAACAAACAAATAAAAGTTAGGATCTATCAAGCTGAGTTCCACCCTGGGATCAGGCTTGTCTAGTGGTAACTTCAGCTGGGGAGCGGAACACTGGCTATTTTAAATTTTTTTTTAAATGGACAAAGGGTTTACACTGACTGAAGCCTGGCTAGCTATGGCTCACACAAGAGGAATTGGTAGCCTTCAGAAAACAACAAGGATCTTCTTGTCTCTAAAGAGGCACTAATTCACCCTGTGACTGCAGAAATCAAATTCCAAGGAAATGCACAAAGACCCTTTACATTTCTAAGAAAGAGCTCTGGCCAACGGAGGTGATTGCTGGGATTTTCTGTGCCCTCCGGCATCAGGCATGTTCAGTGGCATGACCGGACAATATGGCATGATCGTTTTCACTACGCTGTGAAAGCAGTTTGCAATCGTCTGCTCAGCCCGCCAATGGCGGTCTGTGTTTCCTGCTATCAGACGTCAGGAACCTCATTTTCATACATCAGCTTATCATTATAAGGCCAGCCCACCGGACTCATCACACCCACCCACTGGATCGTCCGATCATGTCAGCGGGAAAACACGCCCGCGTGTTTCATAGCAGCACATAAGCGACATGCACCTGGTGGGCTGCACTTCACTCAGGACTTTAAGGTTTGCTTGCCTACCTTGCATTGGTCAGCATTCGCAGTCATCAGTGCCGAACTGCACAGACAGCACCACATCATTTTTAGGAGGGCTCACGGATAGTTCTCTACCCACCAGATCAGCCATATGTGGGTGGCTTTTCAATGGCTGCAGGACAAGGTCTTACTTGGGGAAGGGGCAGAAGTGGCCTCAGGCAAGGGAAGAGGCTGCAAGACGAGAGCTGTACTGGGGAAGGAAGGTATCCCAGCGTGTGTGCGGGGGCACATGTTGATCTGTGCAAGTGGCCTCAAGATGGTGAGGGCTGAGGAGGCATGTGAGGGTAAGTGTGTGAAAATGGATGGTGATATCCCTTGAGCTGGCAGTGGGTGAGATGCCAGTGAATGAGTGATGGGCTTGAGTGTGTGAGTTTAGAGTGATGAGATGGTTGCCATACCCTGGTCGCACAGATGAGTTCATTCATCCTCTATCAGCATTTTGATGGCCAACCTCTTCTGTGCAGCATTGGCACTGACCGCCACTGCCATTGCCTACCAAGCCAGAGTGGTAATGTAACTGGCCCTCCTGCAGCCAGAGCGAGGGTAGAGGACATCACAGCGGGCCTCAACTGCATCCAAAAGGTGCTCGGGGGCTGCAGTCTTCTTGCCTTTCGGGGCCGAGTCTTATTTGTTGCTGTCCTGGGCTAGAAGCACTGAGCGCAGCTGTACGTGATAACGTGGCAAGCGAATGAGAGCCCGCCCGCCATGTTTCCTGGGAATTCATAAGTAATATGACAGGTTTGGGATGATATGGCGTGAAAACCCGCCATCACGGACGGCAGGTAAAACGTTTGCACTTAGTGCAAATCACCCCAAGCTGCTAGAACCTGTAATATTGCCTTGTGGAGCTAAATCCAGGCAGTCTGCCATCTTCCATCAGCAGAGCAGCAACAGAACCAGAACCTGGTTGAGGTTTTAAATTGCCTGGCCCTCAACTACACTGTTTTCTTTTGGTACGTCTCAACCTCTGTACCAGTGCCTAATGCAAATCTCATTCATCTCTACGTGTTTCTCTGATTATGCAAGTCAGCGTTGCCAGGATCACCCTGCATTAGTTTCAGTTGGCTAACTTCTCTGAAGGAATACACCATTGGACTTTTGATTCTGGACTCACATGAAACAATAATTCTTATTTTGTCTGTGGCCTTTGCCCTGTACCTCTTTCTTTCCTTTATCTCACTTTTATTATGTGGACGTACCAGGGGCTATCTTGCGAACCCCCTTCCCATGTTTTTGAGTGTGTGTAAAATAAACTAACCCTCTGATTTTGCCCTATCTTGAGTTTGTTGTGGGGTTATTAATAGAGGATTGGATCCCCAAAAACTAATACGCCACTACTTATAAAGAGGGAAATCAAAAATCAAAAACACCTTTCTGTTTACGGATGAGTGGCAGGAAGAGAAATCAGGGCTGTTTGAAATTAAACCCCCTCCTGTCTGTAACATGTGCCAGAGGGATCAGTGCTTGAGCCTCAACTATTTACAATCTACGTCAATGACTTGGCTGAAGGGACTGAATGTATGGTAGCTAAATTTGCAAATGACACTAAGATAGGTAGAAAAGTAAGTTGTCAAGAGGAGGTAAAGAGTCTAGATAGGTTAAGTGAGTGGATAAAAATTTTGCAGATGGAGTATAATGTGGGAAAATGTGAAGAATAGAAAAGCAATATGTTATTTAAATGGAGAGCGATTGCAGAACTCTGAGATACAGAGGGATCTGGGTGTCCTGGTGCATGAATCACAAAATGTTTGTATGCAGGTACAGCAAGTGATTGGGAAGGCAAATGGAATGTTGTTGTTTATTGCAAGGGGAATGGAATATAAGAGTAGGGAAGATTTGCTACAGCTGTACAGGACCTTGGCGAGACCACATCTGGAGCACTGTGTACTGTTTTGCTCTCCTTACTTAAGAAAGGATATAATTGCATTAGAAGCAGTTCAGAAAGGGTTCACTTGACTGATTTCTAGTTGAAGACTGACCTTATAAAGAAATGTTGAACTGGCTGAGCCTAAACACATTGGAGTTCAGAAGAATGAGAAGTGATCTTGTTGAAACATAAAATATCCTGAGGGGACTTGACAGGGTGGATGCTGGGAGGATGTTTCCCTTTATGGGAGAGACTAGAACTAGGAGACACAGTTTAAAAATAAGAGGTCTCCCATGCTGATGAGAATTTTTTTCTCTCAGAGGGTCATTAGCCTGTGGAATTCACTTCCTCGGATATCAGTGGAGGCTGGGTCATTGAATATATTCAAGTCTGAGTAGGATTGATTTTTGATTGACAAGGAAGTCAAGTGTTTTGGGGAACAGACAGGAAAGTGGAGTTGAGGCCAAACTCAGATCCCCTGTGAACTTATCAAATGGACTACTGAATGGCCTAGTCCTGCTCCTAATTTGTATATCCTTATGTTCGTAAATAGAGGTATTGAGTTCAAAAGTGAGAAGTTATGCTGAATTTTTATAAAGCTCTGGTTAGGCCACAACTAGAGTATTGTGTGCAGTTCTGGCCACCACACTTTAGGAATGATGTGAGGGCACTTGATAGGATTGTTATGGAATCCGTGGTTTCAAAGCTTGTATATTTTGAGACATTGAAAAGGGAAAATGAAGAGGGAAACTGACCTCCCAGTTGTTAAGAAACTAAGACTTCAAATGAGAATTGGAAACCAAAACTTCTGGTTGAAATTATGTAAAAGGAGACAAAACCATCAGGGTTCAGTAGAAGTTCATGAGTTCAGTAGTGTCGAACAGGTAAGCTGAAGAAGACAGAGGCTAGATCCAGAAGCTGAGAATAAGCAAATACACAGTTTTGGAGCTGTTTCTGTTACTTGAAGCTAACATTGGTCGATATACACCATCAAACCGAGTTGAGGATGTTCTACAGATGTGCAATTTTTGGTGAAGATTGTACTTGTGGAACTTGAGTAGATTGCGCATTGCTTTTGGCTAAGGGATCAGGTTAATCCTAAAAGAAGAGGAGCTGGAATTCTTTGTGAGGAACCCAGAATTTTGAAGGATTTTGTGACTGAGATTGATGAAATAGATGCTGGATTGACTGCTGAGCCACTGCGTAAGATCTGCCATTTCATGTGTAATTTATGGTTTATAATTGACTGCAATTTGCCTGTCAATTCATGTTTAACTTAGATTGATTTCTGAGTTTTAGAGTATGGGGGTTAGCTAAGATAGTATTTAAAGGTTGCTTTGTTTGACTCTTGGATAGTAAAAAATTCATTTGTTAAAACACTGGAATCTTGTGGCTTCATTCTTTCAGTCAAGAACTGAGATTTCAGATTTCTTTTAAAAAAATAGTTACTGGTCTCAACCAAGATCATAACAGGATGCAGAGGAGATCTACCAGAATGGTTCCAGGGATGAGGGCTTTTATCTACAAGGTTAGATTGGAGATCTCTTCTTGGAACAAAGTGGATTGAGGAAAGATTTGATAGAGGTGTACAAAATTATGATAGGTCTGGATAAGGTAGACAAGGAAAAGCTTTTCCCTTTAGCTGATTGTAGAAGGGCTATGGGGCACATATTTAAGATTTTGGGCAAGAAATGCAGGGGTGATGCGAGGAAGAACCTTTTATGCGGGCAGGTGGTAATGACCTGGAATTTGCTGTCCATGAGGGTCATGGAAGCGGAGATGATCAATAATTTCAACAGGAAATGGGTGGGCACTTGAAGGAAATAAACTTGCAGGGTTATAGGAAGAGAATGGGAGTGACTAGATTGCTTTATGGAGAGCTGGCATGGATGTGATGGGCCAAATAGACTACTTATGTGTTATAAATGACTCTATATTTTGAAAATATGAGTTCAGTACAGATTATGTAATCTTTGTGTTATGCTTGTGCAGGATTACAGTTTTCCAGATTGCATTTTTTTAGACTTATATTTAGTTTGCTCTCCGCAAGATTTTGTCTGTCCTGTAATACATTTGTATAGAGATGATGTTGCTCAAAGTCAGTCCTCTGGCTTACCTTGAGTATAAGGTTTTCCATTGATCTATATGCAGATAACCTTTGTACAACAAAGGATCTTGCAAGTAAATGCACATTCCCCAGGATCAACACATGACTGTTCCATCCTCAGCTATGTGCCTCTCTGGGTGCGATACTTGAATGAACAACTGGGCCCAGATGCCTGAGGTTTTTAGGCTGTTGTCTGAAACCATTGCTCACAATTGTGTGACAGAATTCATATAAGCCAGGAGAAGATAGGATATTTGGATATATAAAACTGTGTCGTCCAGCATAGAGCTAACCATTGGAGTCCTCAAGCAGTGATTTGTGATTCCCCTGCACGAGGGTGGGGCGCGGTATTTTGGAGGATGAGTCAGCCTTAGTGTGCAGAATGACTGCAACATGCTGCATTATCTCACCATCAAAAAGGGCCTTCACTTAGAGCTAAATGAAAAATGAAAAATGAAAAAAAAAAGCATGACCATGGAAGATGAAAGATTCCACCTGCTTGAACCAGATGATGAAATCATATTAGCGTGGATGTTTAGGGATAACCTGGTTCTTAATGACTTCACTTGAAAGAAAATGGTATATTGCCAAGATGATAAACTCATACACCAGACATTTGACTGATGCCATAGACCATAACCACAAATGATGCATCATAAAATCATCAGATTTTATAGCACAGAATAAGCAGGATTTATTATATCAATTCAATGAAAAACCATAGTAGTTATTAATATGTACAATTGATGAAAACTCATCAATGACAGAGAATTGGTGGACCTGGCTTTTATGGTGTATTGTGCTTCCAGAGATTAGCCAATTATTTGTTTAGATTCTGCCTGTGGAGTGAGTTTTGAAGTATTTGGTTGAAGCTAGACCCTCTATAAATTAGCTTTTTCATGCTATGTTGTACCTAGTTTCCTTATCACCCTGACTGAAGAGCAACCTGTAGGAACAGAATGAATTTGTTTCTAATTTAGAGTAAGCTGCCCGTGTGGCCATAGGTATTAATACAAATGATAGATGAGCAATTATAAATAAATAAATCTTTACTTTTGATTAAGCAACCTCTGTAAAACACAGCTGTGATTACCATTTAAAGTTGTGTTTGGCTTTGTGGCCTACAAATACAATATTATTCACCTAGATTAAATGTTCACCTGATTTCTGTAAGCAAATTAGTTCAATCTGAAAGCAATCTTTTAAATGGATAGTGAATACAATAACAACTTGTATTTATTTGGTGTTTTTTACATAACAAAACTTGCCGAGGCACTTCACAGGAGAATGATAAAAGAGCATTTGACACTGAGCTACATAAGGAGATATTGAGGCAGATGACAAAAAACTTGGTGAAAGAGATAGATTTTAAGAAGCGTCTTAACGGAACGAAGAAAGATTGAGAGGAGCAGAGTTTTGCGGGGGCAATGCCATTAAGAAAACTTAAATTTGTAGAAATAAAAAACTGCAAGTGGCGTCTCAATCACATCCTTTCACAAGAAAAAGGCATAAAAGGGGCTATAAGAATTCAAATGTCAAGAAAATGATTTTAGTTAAAATTTTCCCCTCCTCCCATGCCTCTGAAGCACTTGGCTCAGCTTATTCCAGTTATACCAATGTGCCAGCCTGATATTTAGGAAAAATGTACTAGCATTTTTTTGGCATAACAGTTGTTATCTGCTACTTGTCTTGATATACAACTTGCAATCACTGCTCAGAGCAGTCAATGTTAAGTTAACTAAGATCTGGCTGAATACATATAAATTATTACTGGTAAAATATAAAGCATTAATTGATTTGATTTCTAAGGGCTTCTAATAATAACAAATAAAACAAACTTAAATGTTTTTATTACTCTCAAAGATTCTTGATTCAGCTGCCAGCTAGCATTTCTTCCAGCGTTATTTGATTCTTAACTTGTGTAGCAGTGAGTGCCTACCTTTATTATCAAAGTTGCTTTGAATTGCTTCTTAAGATTGTTGCAGCTGTGTTTTTGCACTCTTTTGTTCTTTACCCATTAACCCATAGATGAGTAGAAGTCCTAGTGTTCTCTAACGTTTGCCAATTTGATATTTTAATTTAAGCGCAATTCATTATCAATTATCTAATAAATCAATCAGAATGGATTGCAACGAATATGGTGGATTTCTTGAACTTAATCAGAGTTGGAAACGATTATAACACTAGTTATATAGCAAAAACATATGGCCATGACAAGAAGCTAGTATCAGTCCAGGTTGGACAGGACAGCAGGTATGCACAAACAGCTCTTCTTTTTCTTCCTTTTCCTCTTCTTCTCGATGCCTTACGCCTTCACAACTTCTCAAACTATCCAAGAATGTTAGATCAAAGTCAGCATTGACTTACCCTTAGGAATTTCTCTGCACTGTCTACTGCCATAGCTTCCTTCAAAAACTCATCCTTTATACCTTTTTGTAGAGTAGACCTGCATGTGATATTGACAGGACTTAATCGTCCTGTATAAGTTCTTCTTACAATAAAAGTGTCCAATGGTGCATTGAGTTCTTTGTTTAAACCATGGGATAGAAGCCCATCCTTATGTTCTTTTCCACTTTTTGGGGGTCTACATAGCCATAACACACAGCTTCTGTCCTTGACCAATTATAATTTTATACACTTTTCCCTTATCTCATCCTGTGCTGCTTCCCACGGTCAACCTCATAACTCCCTTAAAACATCCCAT
Organism: Cetorhinus maximus; assembly: GCF_964194155.1. Taxonomy (NCBI): domain Eukaryota; kingdom Metazoa; phylum Chordata; class Chondrichthyes; order Lamniformes; family Cetorhinidae; genus Cetorhinus; species Cetorhinus maximus. The sequence goes on from NC_135900.1 coordinate 36,417,287, forward strand.
TTCCGGCCTTCAAACTAACTTTCAGAAGCCTCATTGTTTGTTCCAATCTGTTATCAGTTGTTTATACTCAGAGCTACTCATAGAGGAAAATTTTCCCCCTGTCAAAGACGTTGTGTGAGGGCGGGCAGGGCCGGGCACGAACCCGATTGGCGCCCCTGATCAGGTCCGTGCCTCCATTTTACATAGGCAAGCCAATTAAGGCCTGCCCAGCGTGACGCGTGCCTGGAAGTGCTGAGCGCTCCCTGTGCGGGTGGAAATGGGATTCCCTGAGTCGAGGCCTGCGCTCTTTCGCACAGGTGCCTTTGGGAGATTAGTTTAAGTTATAAAAAGCTAAATAAGGAAAAGAAAAAATTTAAAGACTTGTCCCCTCATGTGACAGTGAGCTGGGACATGTCAATGAATTTTTATAAACATTTTTATTCAATTTATAAGCACTCCATGAAACCTCATCCTGCCCATGGATGAGGTTCCATGAAAAATGCGAAGGCTGCCTGGGCTCTTTTCCCTCCCGCCAACCTTAAGGTTGGACAGGCAGCTCAGTTTATTGCTTTAATTAGTTTTTAAATGGCCTTAATAGGCCTTTGACAGTTTGGCAGGCATGCAGCCGACTTGGCTGCGCGCCCGCCGAACTGAAAATCTAAATGACGTGCAATGACGTCAGGATGCATGCCCGATGTCACCCCGTGTCATTTTAAGCCTCGGCGAGCAGGGGCGGGACCGAAAATTCTGGCCATAAGGTTGATAATAAGCTGTTCATTATGGTTATCCAGCCTAATTTCTTGTCAGACTATTGAACCATGGATGATTCACTAAATTAACTTCTATTCTACTTCCACGCACTAATTAACTTTCTCATTTCAGCAACCATTTTAATTAGGCAAGGTTAGTGGGAAAATCTAGCTTTGTAGTATGCTTGCTTGTTTTTAGTATCCAGTTACTCTCCCACTATTGCAGAGGTCTCACCTGGCCGTGACCCCTTTCCAGCTTAGCTACCATTACCTAATAATTCCACTGGCTTCGCTTCTAGAGGAAGTAAACCTCAGACAGTTTCCAGTAAATGAAATTTACAGCACCAACCTAATCCTTTATTTCAAGTTGGTTATATATATATATATACTAGACAATTTGCTAATTTCTAAAACTAGGCAATTTGTACTTTCCAGGACCAACTATTTTTTTTCAAATTGCCCATTTTGACAGCTACCTTGAAACAATCATCAAAGGAATTAAGATTCAAAGTCTCTTGACATCTCTTACATTCACCTGAGCGGCAAGATAAAGAATGGCTTTATGGTAGTGACATGACGGAAAAAAAGTGTGTGCAAAGCTGCAAAAAACATGCAGTACTCAAAAGGTTAATATATATGACCTCAAAAGAAATAAATTGATCTTACACTCCAATATTAACTCATGAAAGCAACAATATTTTTGACTTAGTTTTAAGAATAAACTCATGAAATCACATTTTTTGCCTTAATATTGGATTGTGACAGAGCAGTAAGACAAGCCCACTGACAAATGGAACATGTCTGTATTTGTAGCACTGTACATTTTGAAGACTTTGTATTACATTACTTTCCCTATTTTGCCAGCAGCTATTGAAATGCTTGACAGGTTAAAATAAGCATTGGTAAATTTATTTTCTTCTCTTCAACAGGCCATTATGATTTTTAAATATCACAGAAAATATAGTTATCTGCTGTTTTTAAGATCATTATCAGTTTAATGTTTTCTTTGAATGTAGTTTCCTTAATGAATGTTGACAGGAAAGAATAAATACGAGAACATATAGATCAAGATCAGTAGTGGAGGAATGCAGTTGATTAAAAGAGAAAAGTGATAAGGACAAGGTACTATATGAAAACATAGTTTAATGTGAATATTGTCATTTTAAGCTATTTCAGAGTCTAGAATTTTACTATATTTATACAACCTTAGCTTGTAAGCCAAAATACAATTGCATTATTTAACAATATCTAAAAAAGCATTTGAATTGCTGTATTAAGATTTTATTTTGTATATTTTGTGTCAGTGTTAACCACTATAATTTGGGTATGGCAATTTAATCAAAAATTGCAATGGAAAAAATACATAAATTCTGTACTTGGCCAACTTCATTTTATTTATGCTGAGTCAAATAATTGTGCTCGATCTTTAAATGTCAGCAGAACTTGTACTCCTCTAACTGCAGTAAAGTTCCTCGGCAACAGTCATTTGAGTTTTTGTTTGCAAATGCATATTCCTCACTGTCTAAATCCTTTCTCAAGATCTGTTCAGTCAGTTGGAAATAGGATATTAAAACCAATATCTAGAAAAAGTAACACACAAAAGAAGTCCCACAGCCTATCACACTATACAATAAACCCTATTTATACAATCTGGTTGAATTACAGTTTAAATTTAGAGCTGTTTCATCTTCACAACTTAATTTAGCTTGTTATTTGAAGCTAAATTATTCAAAATGTTCTTTTAATAATGCTGACATTAAAAGAGACAAAAGATTGAATAAAACTGCCCAGTGAGCTCCACCTGCATAAAGGACTAGAATAACAATGAATAAGAAAGTTATAATTACAAAGGACGCCTCAGGGTTCAGTTGACATTGATAAACTATTTGACCTTTTCTCTTGCAGTTAATGACATCTGAACCTCTTGATGCTATGACTTGATTAAAAATAGGTATTTGTGCCACAAAATTATGACCTTTTACTGGGCTACTTCTGCATGATGTTATTAAAATTCTAATGAATTTTGGAATTACCATTTAGATTCCCATTAGATCCTATGAGATACAAGAATTTGAGAATCAAATATTTCTTCATTAAAATTTACAGTATCTTCCCAAGTTTATTGCTGCCATTTCACACAAACAAGTTAGTAATGCTCTGCCAAGAATGAATAGACTTCCAATAGGATAAAAACTATGGTCTAGAGAGATAGCAAATTCTGGAATAAATTTCTTACACATTTACAATATAAAGTGATTGCTTAATGTTTTAAGTATGTACACAACTCAACATATTTGCTTTAAGCACCCAGGCTATCAAGACCTAGAAATTGCATTGTTCCCCATCTCCAATGAAGATGATATGTATGCTACCTCTGGCCACTGCTCATTCAGCACATTTGTAGATAATTTCTTAAGACAGTATGTACACTTCTGAATCTGACTTTCGTTCTTGACTATAAAATGGTAGTGGACAGGAGATTAGCTTATTTATGTATAGATTTTATGCGGCACTGTGCTCACAAAACATACTCATTAGGTCATTTTGCCTCTAACCATAGACACATGGCAACATTGTACCTGGTTGTCCATTGAACTGACAATGATATTTTGATCAGGTCATAGCTTGGGATGCGAGTTGGTATTTCTTCACTTAGGAGATCTTGTATGCTTCACTCATCCTATGTGCATGACATATATGACCACATTTAACTTTGCTGCAAGTTCATTATCACAGGCCTTTGCCCTATCAGGAAAGAGTCTGTTAATTATTAATAGATTCAGGAATTTATCTCATCTTTTGACTACATATGCCAAGCCAAGACAGCTGGAGGAGAGGCTGGTAGCTACAGTAGGTAGTCATTGACACCTTGTATGCCTGTTTCATTTCCCCAGGTAAACTACTAGATTTTACTAATGGTATCTTCGCCTCCTTTGAATTGATAAGAATTCTCTGCCAGGTTTAGTGCTATATGTTTATCCAGCAAAGGATGGATATTCCTTCATGTTATTGCTGATTAAACCAAGGCTCCACCGGCCCTCTCAGGCGGACGTAAAGGATGCGACAACACTATTCCAAGAAAAACAGGATAGCCCTCCTTGGAGCCCTGACCATCAATTATCCCTCAATCAACATCACTGAAACAGATTATCTGGTCAATTACCTGGAAAAACTCAGCAGGTCTGGTAGCATCGGTGGAGAACCTTCTGTTGAAGGGTCATGAGGACTCGAAACGTCAACTTTTTTCTTCTCCGCCGATGCCGCCAGACCTGCTGAGTTTTTCCTGGTAATTCTGTTTTTGTTTTGGATTTCCAGCATCCGCAGTTTTTTGTTTTTATCTGGTCAATTGCCTGTTATGGTTTGTGGGGGCATGCTTTTGCGAATTGTCTGCTGCAGTTTCAACATGGCAATGCTGATCATGCTTGAAAACTATTTCATTGTCTGTGGAATGCTTTGGGACGTCCTGAAGTGCTGAAAGGCACTATATAAATGCAAGTTCTTTTTGTAACTAACTGGCCACATGTGGACTGCCTGTTAACCAAAGTAGCTATACAATGTAAGGCTGCTGTCAGTGCACAGGCTGTACTTGGAGGCGAAAACCCTAGCTGCGTGCAAAATAAGGGCCTGTGTATTGCCATCCAATGGTAGTACAATGTCTCCAAACATCCATACATACCGAACAATTATGGAAATTATTTTGAAACAAGTCACATCTCTTACCTGCGATGTTATGGCAAAAATGATGTACAGCTCTTTTGCCTGTTCACCCTCAAACTTTCCCTCCCATCAAAATAGTTTGCTAATCATTTCTCATGAGGCAATGTACCTTTCATGCAATGAAGGAAAACAAAATCAAAAATTTTGTTTGCTTTAACAAATAAAGCTCAAACCTATGATAATAAAGGTATGTTTTATTGGTACTTTAAACGAACACATGAATTCGGAACAGGGGTAGGACACTCAGTTCCTTGAGCCTGCTCTGCTATTCAATAAGATCACGGCTGATCTGAATGTAACCTCAACCCCACATTCCTGCCTACCCCTGATAACCTTTCACCCCCTTGTTAATCAAGAATCTATCTAGCTCTGCCTTAAAAATATTCAAAGACTCTGCTTCCATCGCCTTTTGAGGGAGAGTTCCAAAAACTCACAACCCTCTGAGAGAAAACATTTCTCCTCATCTCTGTCTTAATTGAGTGAACACGAGTTCTAGATTCTCCCACAAGAGGAAACTTCCTCTCCACATCCACCCTGTCAAAACCTCTCCGGATCTTAAAGGTTTCAATTAAGTTGCCTCTTATTCTTCTAGATTCCAGTGGATACAAGCCTAATCTGTCCAGCCTTTCCTCATAAAACAACCCACCCATTTCTGGTATTAGTCTAGTAAACCTCTGAACTGCTCCTATCAGTTTAGCTTATGATTAGCATAGCATACAAAAGAAAGAACCCATTTTTGTTCAATTGCTTTAACTGGCAACATTAAATTTTTAAATATTTCTTGCAATATTTGTCAATTAACAAAAACATGATTGAAATAATTTTGATGAGTAATATCTATTTTTGAATAATTGAGGAATTGATGTCACCATGTTTTATAGTCTTAAGATGACGGACAACAAGAAATTTAGCTAGTGAGCTAAATGAGCTAAACATATGTCCAATTAGCCAAGCTCTCTAATCTCAAATTATAATATAGACATGAAAATTGTAAGTACTTTGCTCTTTTTGAATAAAAATCGCCAAAGCATAATAATAAAATTGAGTTTGTACTCTGTTAAAAAAGGAGGGTTCACTGAGGAGAAACTCCTCAGCTTTTGGATCCAGGCATTGGTTCCCTAGCAAGCAAAACATTTGTGTAGTATGCATTTCTCCTGTCAGAGTTTCCTCTTTAGTCTATTATATGTGCTTACCGACAAGGTACAAAAAACCTTATCAATGTCACACTAATTAGCAATGCCAGCATAATCTCAGGGTGCTTGTACTGGCCTACATGTTTGTCTGGTTATGTAACCCAAAGCTTCACAGCGTATACAGTACGTTGATTAAACCAACAAAAGTGGCTATATGATCCTATAATGAATTTAAGATGCCAGCACAGTATCTTTCCAGTGCACAACTCTGCCTGAAAACATGAGCACCCTTTATTACAGTACAATGTGCTGTTCGTTGTATCGTGTATCAGAAAATGACCCACAAAAACTCCAATAAGTTATTTCATGGTTGAGGTTCTCATCCATGAAATATTATGAAGATTGGAACTATGTTCTCTTCAGTAATATAGCTGGAATCTCCACACCCGCAGTTAAAATTTTTCTCCTGGTTAATGATGCCATTCAGTGAATAGAATCCTCACATGTCGTGCTGACATAATCAGAAAGACTGTGCAGTCTGTAAATGTTCATCTAGCAAATGTGGTTTCAAAGCATTTAATATTTCATGCAATTTTTGAAACGTCACTCATCATACAAGCAATGTGAAATGTTCAACCATGAAATAGGATTCTCATTCAATGATTGAAGAGCCTCCACATAAATTACTTGAGAATTATTGGGTCCTTTTCAGTCATTAAATAGAAAGAGTATTCCATGGCTAAACATTTTGTATATTCAATGAATATGTAGATAAATCAATCAGAAGTAATTGGATTGAACATTAGAAGGAAAGAGGAAAAAATAGCCATTCAATGGGTGTAACCAGCCTATCAGCTTGTTCATGTTCAGGACTTTCTCATCCTCCATTCTGTCCATTTTGATCTTCTTTTCTCATTTTTCCCCTCCTAAGGTGTTGACTCTTTCCTGGGATATGATTCCAAGACTGCTGTTTGTTTGGTACTACCTCATACATATTGCCATTATTCTTGCCAGAGTCTTGAGGGTGACTGTCAGTGGGCTACTTATCCATAGTAGAGGAGCTTGTTTCTGTCCTCATCCAAATCAACAGATATACATTGCCACCAGAGGATGTGTGTCATAATTTGAAGCAAGAGCCCAGGATGGTTTCCCCTCTGTAATCCAGGATGTTGACGCCAATTGCAGCAGCCATACAGCCATCTTAGCTGTAGTACAGCTAATGTTGATCAGATAAAAGCTTGGATCTTTCTAGCCTTATGGCTCAGCTATTCATTGGCTCAATACACTGAACCAACAGTAGATCCAATCTATTTTTTAAAAAGAATGCTCAGCCAGTCCTTCATGCACCATCTATTCATATGATCACAGCTCTAAGTGCAAAGTTCTTAGACCAGATGAGAAAGGAGATAATATGGATTGCAGCCTACAGAGGTCCATGCTGGATTATTTTTATGGATATACTGATTCTATCGATAAACTCCAAAACTGTACTAGCAACCAACTGTTCTAAGTAAAGTCTTGACATGTCTGAATATGCCTTGTTCTTTAATCAGTGTTCACTGGTTTCAGCACTAAATAGATTGGAATGTTCATTATAACAGTAATAACTGACGTCTCATGGGAATGGTGTGAACAGCAATCTGTTGGTGAAGCAACGTATCGTAATCTCCTTAATAAATTAAAGATAGTGTAAATATTCCTGATCTTTGATTGGGTATTTGATTCCAAGTTACATCTCTACTACACTGCATTTTGCACTGGCAAATGATGCCGTAATGATTAGTAACTAAATACATACAGTACTGTAATCTGATATGTAGGATTCTCAATCCTCAATATATCTTCACAAATCTAGGAGGCCTAAGAGCTGTGTTCAATTGATGAAAAGATCTCCACAATGGTGAAATACTGTATTTCATAATAAATGCTGTTCTCAAAGTAGGCCACTGATTGATCCTCTTGTTGAAGTATAAATGCTAGTCAAGCGTTACATAAAGAATTGATGGCTGGTAATTTGACTGACCTTGCTGGCTTTTCGTTGGTCCTTAGGCTGTTTTTTTAAAGATGTTGACCAACACCGAAAGCATCCAGAGATTTCAACCAGTGATTAAAATTTCATATGACAGAAAACCTAGGTTTCTGCAAAGTAGCTTTGATTTATGGATTACTACAAGGTTAGGTTGGAGATTTGGCAACTACAAAGCTACTTATTACTAACTGCCACTTTACATTTCCATACAATGCACTAAACGCCTTACATTTGTGAATATTGTCTTTCAGCCATTTAAGCTAGGATGTCAGCCGAGTTAACCCAAGGGATTTGAAAGAAAAATGTCATGTGAAAGGTGCAATGATTCAATCATTTCAATCGCTGAGTGATGGTTATCTGACCTCCATAAGGTTAAAAATAGATTTTAAGAGTTGTCTGCTGCAACTCTCATTTGGATATTTAAGATGCTGGAATACAGACTGTAACTTAAAACAGCTGAAGACACTTGATAAGAAAAGGAGTGTATTTGATTAGAATATGAAGTGTACCTTATGGCACTTCAGCACACTTTTGGGTAAATGTGCTGAACTGGGGATTGGGTTTCATTTCTTCTCGTACAAACACTCGAGAAGCTTGACATTGTCCAGGACAAAGCAGCTCACTTGATTGGCACCACATCCACAAACATTCACTCCCTCCACTGCCGACACACAGTAGCAGCAGTGTGTACCAGCTACAAGATTGACTGCAGGAATTCACCAAGGCTCCTTTGACAGCACCTTCCAAACCCACGACCACTACCATCTAGAAGGACAAGGGCAGCAGATGGAAGGGAACACCATCACCTGGAAGTTCCCCTCCAAATCACTCACCATCCTGACTTGGAAATATATTGCCGTTCCTTCACCGTCGCTGGGTCAAAATCCTGGAACCTCCTTCCTAACAGCACTGTGGGTGTACCTACACCACAGGGCTGCAGCAGTTCAAGAAGGCAGCTCATCATGACCTTCTCAAGGGCAGCTAGGATGGGCAATAAATGCTGGCCCAGCTAGCGAAGCCCACATCCCATGAATGAATTTTTAAAAATGCATATTCTTCCTTAGCAAGAAATTAAATATTTAATTTGTCCGCCAATGACACTATGAAATAATCCACAGTCTGTTGCAGTAATCAAACTAATGGGTCCTTGCCTCACTCTGAAGCTACAATTTATCACTAAAAGCACAGTGTTCAGTACCATTCACAAGTTCTCAGTTACTGATGCAGTCAGTGCCCACAGGCAGCAAGACCTGGACAACATTCAAGCTTGGGCTGATAAGTGGCAAGTAACATCTGTGTCACACAAATGCCAGTTAATGAACATTTCCAGCAACAATCTAATGATCTCCCCTTGACATTCAACAACATTACCATCTCTGAATCCCCCACCGTCAGTACCCTGGAGGTTACCATTGACCAGAAACTTAATTGACCTAGCCATATAAATTCTGTGTTTCCAAGAGCAGATCAGAGGTTGGAAATTCTGCAGTAAGGAACTCAGCTCCTGACTCCTCAAAGCTTGTCCAGCATCTAAAAGACGCAAATTAGAAGCATGATTGATATTCTCCACTTGTCTTGAGGGCAGCTCCAATCACACTCAAGAAGCTCGACACCATCCAGGACAAAGCAACATACTTGACCAGTACCCGTGCACCACATTAAACATTTAATCCTCCACTACCCACGCACAATGGCAGTAGCCTGTGCGATCTACATACAGGATAAACTGCAGCAACTCGCCAAGGCTCCTTCAAAAGTATCTTTCAAACCTATGACCTCTATCACCTAAAAGAAGGGCAGCAGACACACTGGAACACCACCACCTGCAAGTTCCCCTCCAAGCTACACGTCATCATGATTTGGAACCAAATCACTGCTCCTTCACTGTCGCTGGGCCCAAAATCCTGGAACTCCCTTCTTAACAGCACTGTGGATGTATATAAGCAACATGGACTGCTACAGTCAAGAAGGCTCATCACTGCCTTCTCAAGAGCAATTAGGGAAGAGCAACAAATGCGAGCCCTTGCCAGTGGTGCTCACTTCCTATGAGCAAATGAAAAACACCCCTCTGTTTTAATTTATCCTGCTGTTTGTTTCTATACCAACTGTTTCTCATAGTAGTGACCAATGAGACCAGGTTTTACATTCTCATAATAGTCCAAATAGCTGCCACAGAAAGGGATGTACTATTGTGTTTGCTGGACTGCTTTTGACCTCGGATTCCAGAGTTAAAAGTAAGCATTAGAACATAATGCTCTAGTCCCTGTAACTGTGTCACACTGAAATTGCAATGAAGGAGCAAGTCATTTGGCCCAAATAGTCTGTTTTTGTTAGTCCTTCACATGAGCCAAACTCTAACCTCATGTGCCCCCTCTGTTCCCCTGCCCCTTTATTCCCCTGTTCTTTGCCTATCTAACCTATTTTTACAGATAAACATGCAAAAAAAAAAGACCAGCAGAAAAAGACTAGCTGGTATATCAAGTCTGTCCCATTCAGTCATGTTGTAAATAAACAACTGAACCTCAATGCTCCCAAGCTTCCCAGCAACTATCTAATATGCTGGGAGGGGTAAAAATTGGGGAGACGCTGGCATAGTGGCAATCTCACTGGACTAATAATCCAGAGGGGGCATGGGTTCAAATCCCACCATGGCAGCTTGTGGAATTTAAATTCAATTAATAAATCTGGAATTAAAAAGCTAGTCTGATGGTGATCATGAACCATTGTCAATGGTCGTAAAAACCCATCTGGTTCACTAATGCCCTTGAGGGTTGGAAATTTGCCATCCTTACCTGGTCTGACCTAGATGTGATTTCTGACCCACATCAATGTCATTGATTCTTAAATGCCATCTGAAACTGCCTAGCAAGCCATTTAATTGTATCAAAAAGGAATTAAACCAGATGGACCATCCGGCATTGACCTAAGCTTTGCAAACAACAACAGCACACCCAGCCCTTTCAACCCTGCAAAAGCATCCTTACTAACATCTGGGGCTTGTGCCAAAATTGGGAGAGCTGTCTCACAGATTAGTCAAGCAGCAGCTTGACATTGTCTGTAATGTATGATTCCATGAGTATGACTATGTCCTAGACACTATCATCACTATCCCTGGGTAGGCCCTGTCCCATCAACAGGACAGACCCACCAGAGGTGGCAGCAGAGTGGTATACAGTCAGGAAGGAGTTGCCCTGGAAGTCCTCAATATTTGACTCTAGATTCCCACGAAGTCTCATGTCATCAGGTCAAACATGGAAAAGGAAACCTCCTGTTGGCTACCATGCACCATGTTCCTTGGCTGATGAATCAGACCTCCCCTATGTTGAACACCATTTGGAGGAAGCACTGAGGATGGAAAGGGCACACAATGTACCTTAGGTGGGGGAACTTCAATGTCCATCACCAAGAGTGGTTTGGTAGCACCACTACTGACCAAGCTGGCCGAATCATAAAGGGAATAACTGCTAGACTAGGCCTTTGGCAGGTGGTGAGGGAGCCAACAAGAGGGGAAAACCTACTTGAACTTATTTCACCAATTTACCTGCTGCAGACACATCTGTCCATTACAGTATTGGTAGGAAAGACCACTGCCACTACTTGTGGAGACGAAGTCCCACCTTCACATTGAAGATACCCTCCATCGTGTTGTGTAGCACTCCCACCATCCTAAATGAGATTGATTTCAAACAGATATATCATTGCAAAACTGGGCATCCATGAGGCGCTGTGGGACATTAGCAGCAGCAGAACTGCATACAACCACAATCTGTAACCCTGTGGCCCGGCATATCCCTCACTCTACCATTATGATCAAGGCAGGGGATCGACCCTGGTTCAATGAAGAATGCAGAAGAGCATGCCAGTGGCAGTATCAGGCGTACCTAAATGTGAGATGTCAGCCTGGTGAAGCTACAACACATGCATGCCAAACAGCATAAGCAGCATGCGACAGGCAGAGCTAAGTGAATCCACATCAAGAGATCAGATCTAAGCTCTGCAGTCTTGCCACAGCCAATTGTGAATGGTGGTGCACAATTACACAACTGACTGGAGGAGGAGGCTCCACAAATATGCCCATCCTTAATGATGGGGGAGCCTATCGTTGGCTGGAGCATTTGCAGCCATCTTCAGCCAGAAGTGCTGAGTGGATGATTCATCTCGGCCTCCTCTGGAGTTCCCCAGCACCACAGATGCCAGTTTTCAGCCAATTGGATTCACTCCATGTGATATCAAGAAACAGCTGAAGGCACTTGGTACTGTAAAGGCTATGGGGCCTGACAACATTCTGGCAATAGCACTGAAGATTTGTGCTCCAGAACTTGCCTTGCCCCTAGCCAAGCTGTTCCAGTACTGCAACAACACTGGCATCTACCTGGCAATTTAGAAAATTGCCCAGGTATGCCCTTTACACAAAAAACAGGACAAATCCAACCCAGTCAATTATCACCCCATCAATCTACTCTTGATCATCAGCAAAGTGACGGAAAGTGTCGTTGACAGTGCTAGCAAGCACTAGTCAGATATAACCTGCTCGGTGATGCTTACTTTGGGTTCCGCAAGGGCCACTTAGCTACTGACCTCATTACAGCCTTGGTCCAAACATGGACAAAGGAGCAGAACTCAAGAGGTGAGGTGAGAGTGACAGCCCTTGACATCAAGGCAGCATTTGACCGAGTGTGGCATCAAAGAGGCCAAGCAAAACTGAAGTCAATGGAAATCAGGGGGAAAACTCATCACCGGTTGGAGCCATACCTACCACAATAAGTATTCATTTCCTCCACCATCGACGCACAGTGGCAACAGTGTGTACCATCTACAAGATGCACTGTAGCAACTCACCAAGGCTCCTCCGACAACACCTTTCACATCCGTGACCTTTAACACCTAGAAGGAGAAGGGCAGCAGATGCATGGGAACGCCATGACCTGCAAGTTTCCCTCCAAGACACTCCCCATGCTGACTTGGAACTATATTGCCTTTCCTTCACTGTTGTTGGTTCAAAATCCTGGACCACCCTTCCTAACAGCACGGTAGGTGTACCTATACAACATGGACTGCAGTGATTCAAGAAGATGGCTTACCACCACCTTCGCAATAGCAATTTGGGTTGGGCAATAAATTTTTGCCTGGCCAGTGACGCCCACATCTCATGAATGAATATATATAAAAAATATAAATTAATAAAAAACTGTACCAATTCAGGGGCTTTTGACAAATTCCTTCTGACTCCTGAGACAATCAAAAATTAGTCCCTGGAGACAACAGTGGCTACAAAGTACATCACCAGGCTAAATTTAATCTTGTATCTGCTTAGGATATGTTGCATTAAAACCACATGTCACATGCTAGCAGGTTTTATTGCACTTAAAGTATTGTGCAGGACTGTCATTCTGGATTAATCAACAAATATATATGTTACTTAGAAAAATTGAATAATTACCACAACCTCCTTTAATGTGCTTAAGTATCAGAAATTCTGCATTTTAAGTATAAATTTTAGGGAAGCAAAACTGAAAAGAAAACCCATTTCTGGGAATAAGGACCTACACTACTGTCCCACCACCCATAGGTTTCAAGTGTCTAACTGCAGTGCCAAATTCTGCCAGTTTCTGAGAAAAAAATTTCACATCTGAAAATTTAGTAATGTTTCAGGTAGAGAATATTTTTGTCAAATTCTGAAGAAGGCCTTCTATCTGAAACATTAACCTATCTTTTCAGATGCTGGACGCTGGAAAACCTTCTGTTCATTCTCATCAGAACTGAAAATGGAATGAATCCTGAAATTCCAGAATAGATGGTTATCCTGAGAATAAATCTGAGTTTGGTTAAAAATTGTATTGGTTTTGAAGTATATTTAAACACTTCGCTTTTCAACTGTTAAACTTTTGATTTGATGATTTTTCAAACGCTATTCAAAATGCTGATTTAGGGTCCAGTTTCTTCCTAGATGCCAATGTTTACGAAAAAATCATATTAGTAACACTCTTATATTGCAGATTTGGTAAAAAAAAAGAATTGCAAATGGGAAATTTCCGCTAATAACAGAAAATGCTGGAAATACAAAGAGTTTGTGAGCTTTTGAAAAGGGAGGATTATGTTTCAGATATTGGTTCTTCATCTGAAATTAACTGTTCTCTACCTGAGATGTTATCTTTTGTCTTTTCAGATGCTAACAGCCCAATATTTTCTAAATCCTATTATCTTCTGAGATCTGATGAGTGCTCCTTTTGTGGCATTATATGCTCCATCATGTCTGATGTGATGTTACGTGCTAATTTGAGCGGCTTTTTTTAAAGTACAAAAAGTAATGGGTATTGAATTTCAGTACGTGCATAAAAAGCCAATGATGCTAGGTCTCATCTGAAACATGAAACCAAGAATTGTGTATCAACTGCTTGAGTGGTGTGCTGCCATTTGTCAAAATGACCTGATGAAAACAATCATTTTGTGGAAACATTTTGAAGTACTTTTATCAAGTATTTACTTTAAAAAAATTGTGGTTGCACTAAGAGAAGCAAGAGAAAACAAATTACCAAAATATGATATCACTTTGGCTTGGGAACAGTGTTGAGTTAAAATGAATTTATCAGAATCCTGGTAATTCTGTTGGAAAACCCTGGTCCTTGTGAATAAACTAGTTCAAAATGATTTGATTGTTACAATAGCACTGCACATTTCTAGACAATAGAACAGGTCTGTTTAATAGAACAAGGATTATCTTTGATTCAGCTTTTAGTTCCAGAAGGGTTATTGATCAAGATTTATTATATATGCTGTGACATCACTTCAGAGCAATTGGGTTATGTTTCAGAAAATTTAAGTAGTATTTTGGATTGGTTGATTGTATCTTTTCCAGCTTAATCGACACTGTATCGTACTCATTGGGCAGGGTTTGCAGCTTGGTGTGTGGGTGCGCGCCCGACACGACAAGCATGAAATAGCGCGCGGTGACGTCGGACCAGCGTCCTGATGTCATCGCGCACTTATGCGATGTTTCGGTCAGTGGACGCGCGAGAGTCGGCTGCACGCCCGCCGACCATTAAGAGGGCTATTAAGCCCATTAATCAATTAATTAAAATGAATATTTTGCTGCCTGTCCAACCTTCTGGTTGGCGGGTGGGCGAATAGTCCAGGCGGCCTTTGCATTTTTTGCGAAACCTCATTCATGGGCAGGATGAGGTTTCCAGCAATGACTGAAGAAACAATAAGAAATGTTTAAACTCCTTTTTCACATGCCCCTGGTCATGTGACTGAGTCATAGTTGGGGGGACATGTTTTCCTTATTTTTCGAATCTTTATTTTTCATCTTAAAAATCTTCAGCTCCCTGAGGCAGCTCTGTGCCTTCAGGGAGCTTTCAGTGAGTGCAACCCCACGCACGCTCAAACTGCAGCTGTTAATTGGCCAGCCTGTGTAAAATCACGGTTGGGGCCCGATTGCCGGCGGCAGACCGTTTCTCGCTGCTCCTGTTCCCCGTTGAGGGGGAAATCCTCTCCGCTGTGTTAGATTTTTTTTCCAAACAAGAGTATTATGTAAAATAGAGCAGGAATTGTTAAGTCAGTCTGTAAGTTATTATGTCAGTTACTTGAGCAACTGTCCTCTTTGCCAGTAGGCATTGAAATATTATATGCAATTAAGAAAAAAACGAATTGGGCAGTTGACAACTCATTGCTAACTTTATCTGTCCATAGTGATGCTCAGTTGGAGAAATTGCAATGCTTGGTGCTTTTGTCTTGACTGCAGATCATTTTTTAATTTTAGCCCCGAGTATGGATTGGCCACAAGGCAATAAAATATAATCCCTAGAACCAAGCTGCACTATGTTGTAGAGATTAAGCCAAGTAGTATGCTTACACTGTCTCTTTGTACCTCTCCCTGTCCTTAGTTGTGATTTGTGGCCTCTAAGATGACAGGCAGATCGTAAACTTTCACAGTTGTGAAAGGACAAATCAACAAAAGGAAACATTTTTAAATTCACATGAATAATTATCATCATTTCCAAATGGAGCCAAATTTGATAATTTGTTGCAAATTAAGGTTCCATCTGCTTAATTTAAAACTCAGCTGTTAGCAGTGAAAGACTTGTATCCAGGATCACAACATAAACTGCAGCATCACATCAAAGTGGCTGATGAACATTACAAACTATCAGAGAATTCCTTTGCAGTTTGACAAAGTTATTACGTCCTGGAAATGTCTTGCAGCCTGCATTATTCTAACAACATGTCTGCAAGTCAAGTTCCTGGCAGTTTTTCTTCAGCAGGAAGTTGCTGCTGCTGATGGAGGCAGGTGTCCTGGCAGACCATGAGCTCCTGAGATTGAATAGAAAAGCTATTAAACTGTTGTGCCGTGTAATTTTAAACTGTGATAATATTGGGTTTTATTACAGAGGAATAGAATGCATTCTATATTGATAACAGTTTGATTTAACTTCAGGAGGGACAATTTATTCTTGATTTTGACTGGTAAAAAGAGCTGGTAATGACTGGCCACAGCTGTTGCTAGGTCTAGTACGAAACTCACTGCTGTATCTTTATTTTTGTTGTATTTTGAATGTGGGCTGTTGGACATTCTGGGTGGAATTTAATGTCAGTGGCGTGGGTCTCGCAGGTGGACCCGGAAGCGGGTGGCAGTACTGTTCTGGGCAGAAGTGGCTGGTTGAACACAATTACACTCAGTTGTAGCAAACAGAAAAGTTGAAAAAGAACAAAACCGCATGGATCACCCAGCGCAGGCCTAGGCACCAGAATGAACAAAGGCACACCCTGCCTAGATGACCCTGCAAAGTCCACCTCACTAACATTTGGAGACTTTGTGCCAAAATTCAGAAAGCTGTCCTACAGACTAGTCAAACAACAAAATTATAGGATCACAAATCATACCTTGCAGCCATTGTACCAGACTGCTCCATTACTATCCCTGGGTATGCTCTGTCACAGCAGGACAAACCTATCAGGGGTGGCAGCACAGTCAGTTAGGAATGACACTGGTAGTCCTCAACAATGACTCCGGACCCCATGGAGTCTCATGGCATCAGATCAAACATGAGCAAGAAAACCTCCTGCTGATTACCACCGAATGCCCTCTCTCAGCTGATAAATCTGTACTCCTCCATGCACTCCACTTGGAAGAAACACTGAGGCTGGAAGGGCACAGTATGTCCTCTAGGTAGGGGGCTTCAATGCCCAGCAGCAAGAATGGCTCACTAGCACCACTACTGACTGAGCTGGCCCAGTCCTGAAGGACATAGCTGCTAGACTGGGCCTACAACAGGTAATGAGAAATCAGTAAGAGGGAAAAACCTGTTGGATCTTGACCTCAGCAATCTATCCATGATGTCCATGACCGTATTGGTAGGAGTGACCACTTTGTCCTTGTGGATATAACATCCCATCTTCATATTGTGTTGTGTAGCACTACCATTGTGCTAAAGGGGATAGATTCAGAACCGATCAAAACTGGGCATCCATGATGTACTGTGGGCTATCAGCAGCAACAGAATTGTATTCAGCCACAATCTGTAATCTTATGGTCCAACATATCCCTCACTCTTCCATTACCTTTAAACCAGGGGATCAACCCTGGTTCAATGTTGAGTACAGGAGAGCATGCCAGGAGCAGCACCGGGCATACCTAAAAATGAGGTGGCAACTTGGTGAAGCTACAAAGCAGGACTACATTCATGCTAGACAATGGTAGACAGAGCAAAACGACCCGACAGCCAATGGATCAGATCAATGCCTTACAGTTCAGATACATCCAGTTATGAATGGTGGTGAACAATTAAACAAGTAACCAGAGAGGGAGGTTCCACAAACATCCTCATCACCAATAATCTGGGAGTCCAGCACGTCAGTGCAAAAGACAAGTCGGAAGCATTTGCAACCATCTTCAGCCAGAACTGTCGAGTGGATGCGATCAATCTCGGTATCCTCCTGAGGTCCCCAGCATCATAGATGCTATTCTTCAGCCTATTCGAGTCAATTCCATGTGATATCACGAAACAGCTGAAGAAATTGGATACAGCAAAGGCTATGGACATTGACAACATTCCAGCTGTAATACTGAAGACTTGTGCTCCACAATCAGCCACACCCCTAGCCAAGCTGTTCCAGTAAGGTTACAACACTGGCATCTACCCAAGAATGTGGAAGATTGCCCAGTTATGCCCTGTTTACAAATAGCAGGAAAAAGCCAAACCAGCCAATACCACCCCCTGAGTCTATTCTAAGGCCAGGATTTCCCGGTTGGCGAGCAGGGGGCAGGGTCCGCTCACCTAAGCGTAAAATGAAGCCGCTTGTGGCCATTGACAGAGTCATTGAAGTTTACGGTTGGACGGTCAGTCCGGGAGCCCTGGCGGGCATTAGTAAAAGCAGGAAACCTCATCCACGGGCGGGATGAGGTTTCATGTAGGTTTTTAAAAATGTAATAAAAGTGTATTTGAATGGATATGTTCCATTTTTTACAGGCTCAGTATCACAGTCTCAAGTTGGAATGTGAGAAACAGGCAAGTGAAAAGACAGAAATGCAGCGACACTGTGTTATGTATTATGAAATGTCTTATGGATTGAACATTGATGGACATGTCCCAACTCATGTGACAGTGCCACATGAGGGGTCATGTCAGGGAATTTTTTTTTTTCTATTTTTAAGATTTTTTATTGTGGAGCCAATCTCCCTGAGGCAGCACTTAGCCTCAGGGAGATGAGTGCACTCTTTCATGCGCATGTGCAAAAGAGCGCACTCTCGTCTCAGGGAATCCCCTCCCTCCGCCTGCACAGGGAGTGCATAGCGCTTCCTTGCGAACATCATGCTGGGCGGGCCTTATTTGGCCGATTGGGGGTGCTGATTGGAGGCGTGCCTCCACGTGACCACTCCTAAACATCCCCCCAACGGGGGCAAAATTCTGCCCTAAATTACCAGCAACATAATGGAAGTGCTATCAAGTGGCACTTAGCAAAAATCTGCTCACCAATGCTCAGGTTGGGTTCTGCCAGGGGCACTTGACTTTTTTTAAATTTTATGGCATGTGGGCTTCGCTAGCTAGGCTAGCACTTATTGCCTACCCCTAATTGCCCTTGTGAAGGTGGTGTTGAGCTTCCTTCTTAAACCACTGCAGTCCCTATGGTATAGGTACACCCACAGTACTGTTAGGGAGGGAGTTCAAGGATTTTGACCCAACAACTGTGAAGGAACGGCGATATATTTCCAAGTCAGGATGGTGAGTGGCTTGGAGGGAACTTCCAGATGGTGGTGTTCCCATGTATTTGCTGCCCTTGTCCTTCTAGATGGTAGAGGTTGTGGGTCTCGAAGGTGCTGCCTAAGGAGCCTTGGTGAGTTTCTGCAGTGCATCTGGTAGATGGTACACACTGCTGCCACAGTGCATCGAGGCGAACTAAGAGTGACTACCCTTGACATCAATCAGCATTTGACTAAGTGTGGTGTCAAGAAGCCCGAGCAAAATTGATTTCAATGGGAATTGGAGTGAAACTCTCCACTGGTTGGAGTCATACCTAGCACAAAGGAAGCTGGTCATGGTTGTTGAAGGTCAATCATCTCAGCAAGACCTGGACAACATTCAAGCTTGGAATGATAAATGACAAGTCACATTTATGCCACATAAGTGCCAGGCAATGACTATCTCCAATTAGCAAGAATCTAACCATCCACCTTGATGTTCAATGGCATTACCATCGCTGAATCCCCCACCGTCAACATTTTGAAGGCTACCATTGACCAGAAACTTAACTGGATCATCTCTATAACTACTGTGGCTACAGGGCAGTCAGAGGCTGGGAATTCTGTGTTGGGTAACTCACCTGCTGACTCCCCAAAGCTCATCAGGTGTGTCCTGGAATACATTCCACTTGCCTGGAAGAGTGCAGCTCCAACAGTCGACAGGCTTGACACCATCCGTAACAAATCAGCCAACTTGACCAACACCCGCATTCACCAGCTTAAACATGCGCTTCCTCCACCACCATCACAGCAGCACTGTGTACAATATACAAGATGCAATACAGCAACTCATCAAGCCTACTTTGAAAACACCTCGCAACCCACAGTACAAGGGCAGCAGATGCGTGTGAACACGACACCTGGAAGTTCCCCTCCAAGCCACGTCCCATCCTGACTTGGAAATATATTGCCATTAAATTGCCTGGTTAAAAACCTGAAACACGCTCCCTAACAGCACTGTAGGTGTATCTACACCATATGGACTGCTAGGTTCAAGAAGGCAGCTCACCACCACATTCTCTAGGGCAATTAGGGATGGGTAATAAATGCTGGCCGAGCCAGAAATGCTCACATCCCAGGAACGAATAAAAAAAAACTGGTATCCCTATTTCTCCCACTTTTGAAATCAGTTACATTGAAGCCACTCCCCTGTATGTAAAAGCCTGGTGTTTGCAATGTTATGCTAATATTCTTAGTTGTATCTCAGATGTTTGAGGTTTAACACAGGAAAGTCCCTGGGGTGACTGTGGGGATTCCACAATTGGCCTAGGCATCACTGTGTCAGCTATGAAAAGAGATGTTCCTGATTGTCTTCACCCTCCTCCTATCACCTTCTGGAAATTGCATGTGAATGACCAAAATCAGTATTAAATTGTGATACCTCTGCAGATGAATAGCCATCTATTATTCAATATTTAGGCCCACCCCGAAAGAAATAGCCACCTGGATGGTGTATTCCTCTAAGTGATGTATGTTGACCAAAGTTGTAGCACAATTAATTTTGTTGTAGCATTGAACGTAGTAGATTGTTTTTGTTTTTATTTTTCTGGCAAGCATTTGTAATATTCTCTCACAACTATGTTGCACAGTAATGTAAATCTGTAACCTCATGGCCTGGCATATCCCCCACTCTACCATTACTGCCAAGTCAGGGGATTAACACTGGTTCAATGAAGAGTGCAGGAGGGCATGCCAGGAGCAGTACCAGGCATACCTAAAAATAAGGTGTCAACCTGATGAAGCTACAACACAGGACTACTTGAGTGCCAAGCAACATAAGCAGCAAGTAATAAACAGAGCTAAGCGATTCCGCAGCCAACGGATCAGATATAAGCTCTGCAGGCCTGCCACATCCAGTCGTGAATGGTGGTGGACAATTAAACTACTCACTGGAGGAGGAAGCTCCACAAATATCCCAATCCTCAATGATGGGGGAGCTCAGCACATCAGTGCAGAAGGTAAGGCTGAAGCATTTGCTACAATCTTCAGCCAGAAGTGCCGAGTGGATGATCCATCTAGGCCTCCTCCTGAGGTCCCCAGCATCACAGATGCCAGTCTTCAGCCAATTCGATTCACTTTACGTGATATCAAAAACGGCTGAAGGCACTGGATACTGCAAAGGCTATGGGCCCTGACAATATTCCGACACTGGTACTGAAGACTTGTGCTCCAGAACTTGCCGCGCCCCTGGCCAAGTTATTCCAGTACAGCTCCATCTCTGGCATCTACCCAGTCATGTGAAAAATTGCCCAGGTATGTCCTGTACACAAAAAGCAGGACAAATTCAACCCTGCCAATGACTGCCCCATCAGTCTACTCTTGATCATCAGTAAAGTAATGGAAGGGTTAATCAGCAGTTCTATCAAGTATCATTTACTTACTATAACCTGCTCACTTACGTTCAGTTTAGGTTCTGCCAGGATCACTTACCTCCTGACTTCATTACAGCCTTGGTTCAAACATGGACAAAAGAACTCCAGAGATGAGGTGAGAGTGACTGCCCTTGACAGCAAAGCAGCATTTGGCTGAGTGTGGCATCAAGGAGCCCTATCAAAACTGGAGTCAATGGGAATCAGGGGGAAAACTCCCTGCTGGTTGGAGTTATACCCAGCACAAAGAAAGATGGTTGTGGTTGTTGGAGGTCAATCATCTCAGCTCCAGGACATTGCTGCAGGAGTTCCTAAGTGTAGTGTCCTAGGCCCAACCATCTTCAGCTGCTTCATCAATGACCTTCCTTCCAAGGTCAGAAGTGGGGATGTTCGCTGATGATTGCACAATGTTCATCACCTTTCAGGCCTCCTCAGATACTGAAGCAGTCCATGTCCAAATGCAGCAAGACCTGGACAATATCCAGGCTTGGCCTGACAAGTGGCAAGTAACACTTGCGCCGCACAAGTGCCAGGCAATGACCACCTCTAACAAGAGAGAATCTACCCATCACCCCTTGAAATTCAATGGCATTACTATCACTGAATCCCCCACTATCAACATTGTGGGGGCTACCATCAACTAAAAACTGAACTGGACTAGTCACATAAATACTGTGGCTACAAGAGCAGGTCAGAGGCTAGGAATCCTGCGGCGAGTAACTTACCTCCTGACTTCCCAAAACCTGTCCACCATCTACAAGGCACAAGTCAGGAGTTTGATGGAGTACTCTCCACTTGCCTGGACGAGTGCAGCTCCAACAGCACTCATGAAGTTCGACACCATCCAGGACAAAGCAGACCGCTTGATTGGCACCACATCCACTCCCTCCACCACTGACATACAGTGGCATTAGTGTGCACTATCTACAAGATGCACTGTAGGAACTCACCAAGGCTCCTTAGGCAGCACCTTCCAAACCCACGATCAGTACCATCTAGAAGGCCAAGGGCAGCAGATGCATGGGAGCACCACTGCCTGGAAGTTCACCACCTTCTCAAGGACAATTAGGAATGGGCAATAAATGCTGGCCTTGCCAGCGACGTCCACATCCCATGAATAAATTTTAAAAATCACATCAAAATGTGACGTCACATGCCTTGATATGGCAGGCCTGACTCTTTCTCCTTTCCCCAATAAAAGGTTGTCACAAGAAGTGTCCATTTGAAGTATAAACTGAAATTTTGAAAGGAGTATATTAACGAGTAGGTTAGACAAAGGAGAGCCTATGGATGTTATCTACTTGGACTTCCAGAAGGCCTTTGACAAGGTGCTGCACAGGAGGCTGCTCAGTAAGATAAGAGCCCATGGTTTTAGAGGCAAGGTACTAGCATGGATAGAAGATTGGCTGTCTGGCAGGAGGCAGAGAGTGGGGATAAGGGGGTCCTTCTCAGGATGGCGGCCATGACTAGTGGAGTTCTGCAGGGGTCAGTGTTGGGACCACAACTTTTCACTTTATACATTAATGATCTAGATGAAGGAACTGAGGGCATCCTGGCTAAGTTTGCAGATGATACAAAGATAGGTGGAGGGACAGGTAGTATTGAGGAGGCGGGGAGGCTGCAGAAGGATTTGGACAGGTTAGGAGAATGGGCAAAGAAGTGGCAGATGGAATACAATGTGGGGAAGTGTGAGGTCATGCACTTTGGTAGGAAGAATAGAGGCATAGACTATTTTCTAAATGGGGAGAGAATTCAGAAATCTGGAGTGCAAAGGGACTTGGGAGTCCTAGTCCAGGATTCTCTTAAGGTTAACTTGCAGGTTGGTGCAGTAGTTAGGAAGGCAAATGCAATATTGGCATTTATTTCGAGAGGACTAGAATATAAAAGCAGGGATGTGCTGCTGAGGCTTTATAAGGCTCTAGTCAGACCACATTTGGAATATTGTGAGCAATTTTGGGCCCCGTATCTCAGGAAGGATGTGCTGGCCCTGCAGAGGGTCCAGAGGAGGTTCACGAGAACGATCCCAGGAATGAAAGGCTTAACATATGAAGAACGTTTGAGGACTCTGGGTCGATACTCAATGGAGTTTAGAAGGATGAGGGGGGATCTGATTGAAACTTACAGAATACTGAAAGGCCTGGATAGAGTGGACGTGGGGAAGATGTTTCCATTAGTAGGAGAGACTAGGACCCGAGGGTACAGCCTCAGAGTAAAGGGAAGACCTTTTAGAACAGAGATGAGGAGAAACTTCTTTAGCCAGAGAGTGGTGAATCTATGGAATTCATTGCCACAGAAGGCTGTGGAAGCCAGGTCATTGAGTGTATTTAAGACTGAGATAGATAGGTTCTTGATTGGTAAGGGGATTAAAGGTTATGGGGAGAAGGTGGGAGAATGGGGTTGAGAAACTTATCAGCCATGATTGAATGGCGGAACAGACTCGATGGGCCGAATAGCCTAATTTCTGTTCCTATGTCTTATGGTCTTATAGTATGGTGTAGTACCAGTGAAGATATGATTTCCACTTCCACTGATAATGGTACACATAAAGTGTGATAAATAGCTGTTATTGAATAGCAATAATGAAGTCAACAGTGACTGTTTTAACAGGGTTTAGCACACTAGCAAATTAATTATGGCTAATTCACTGTTAAAGCACGAAAGAATTTAAATGCCCAAGTAAAGAAATGCTGGTACTTTCTGAAATTATTTAAAAGCAGTTAGAGGTAATGAGAAGTACGTGTCATTCCGCGTTGAAACATTTGTAAGGTCTATAAAGGAAGAGGCAGACCTAAGCTACATGGCTTTACACAAAGTATCTTTACTTTTATCTGTAATTTTATATCCACAATAATGATTTCCAGCAGCACGTCCACTTCACTGGGTGTGCCCCTCCTCAGACTTTATTTAAATTGGAGTAAGGGATTTTCAATATATTTTGTTCCAATTTTCTTACATCATGAGAAATTTTGAAACAGGAAAATGTCCAACAAATCCATCCTTTTTTGACAGATCCACCCTACCTCCCTGGCCTCAATCCTGTATCTCTCTAGAAATGCACCAAATTACCACTGAACCCACGTACTTGCTGGTTTTCCTTACCTCCTCTCTTTTTCAGTCATTGAGCTGTGGCCTCTGCCTTTTTCAAATAGAACAAATTCTTAACTTTCTTAATCTGGCATCATAATTTAATTTTCTGACTCCCAGATATCTTGCTTGCTCACTTCTGTGACCAGTAATAATCAACATTTGGACTGGCACTCCATATTGAATCTGGTTAGCAGCTTATGCAACAAATTACAAGGCCCTTTTTGAACAACACTTTCTCAATCCTTATTTTCCTACAGTATCTACCCAACCATCCATTTTCTGTACGGACATTTTGTGTCACACATGCATTTGATTGGCTTAAATTTAATATTTATAAAACAGCAAATAATTAATGTACCAATTGAACATAGATAAAGCAGGTTGATAAAACCCAATACAACTGCTAAGGAGCAATGAATACAAACAATCCATAATGAGCGTTTAGCAAAATCTAGCAACTGTAAAGAAAAATGAAGTTATTCAAAATATTTTTAGTAAGCTCTTTTGGTCATCACTTAAAACAACTAAAAGAGTCGTCATTGGTTTGCAGAAGATACATGAATTTTGGAGAGAACAGAGTTGGGGAGCAGCTTGAGTGGAGTATTACATTGCCACCGTTGGCGATTCAGTTAGTCAGTTACTGTTGTCATTGTCCTCACATCCCCTGATAACCTTGTTGCACCCCCAATTTGGGAACCCCTGATCTATTTAGGTCACTTAGCCAAAGTGACTACTTTAGTGAATTTAAAGGGGACAGACTATTAAACAGAGCTTCATCTTAGCCAATTACAATTACGATTACAATTATGCTTTTGACAACATGTGAGCAATTTCACAAGAGATCTACAATGGTCAGCATTACCTTAGACTAAATATGTCTTCACGTCATATTCAAAATGTACCTATAGGTTCCAAAAAGCTACGTTTCTATACTAAACACTTAAATTTTTAGTAGCTACAGATCATCATAGCATTTAATAAGAATTCTATACTGAATACTAATCAAGGGAATATGATAGCATAATGGTTCTTTTACTGGATTAGTATTCCAGAGGCCTGGACTAATGACCTGTAAATGTGGGGCAAGATTATAACTCATTCAAAACCCACCCATTCACACAGAATTAAAATCAGGCCCATGTGTTCATATGCGACCTCGACAGCTGGGGAATTTAAAATCAGTTAATTAAATAAAAAGTATCAGTAATGGTGACCATGAAATCACCAGATTGCTGTAAAAACCCATCTGGTTCACGTCCTTTTGGGAAAGAAATCTGCCATCCTTACCTGATGTGGCCTGTCTGTGACCCCAGACCCACAACAATGTGGCTGACTCTTAGCGACTCTCTGAAATGATCCAGAAAGCCACTCACTACCACCTTCTCAAGGGAAATTAGAAATGGGCAATAAATGCTGACCTTGCCAGCGCACCCACATCCAGTGAATGAATTAAAAAACAACAATTAAAATATTATTCTATAATCCTCACCACATTAATAAAGAACACTAACATCAAGAATGATGCTATTAAATAGGAGTTGGAGTCAACAGAAAGAAACAATCAATTGTTTGTAATGATTTTGCAGAGTAGAAGAAAATTGCAAAAAATAGACCAGCAAAGTAAGCTGGTAAAATGGCAATCTTAACGAAAGGGGAAAATTGGTAAAGTAAGTTGCAAATTATACTAAAGGAATAAAAAGGCGGTGCTTGAATCAATGTTAAATAACAAATGGATACCTTTAAAGTTGAAGGAACCAATTAATGAGGCAGAGTTTAGAAATGATTTTTTTTACAGCAGTTTATTTTCCTCTGAAAAGCCCTATTCCCAACATACCACTAAAATGGTGCAGTATGGATGTGAGTTTATAGAGACATTAGTGGTCAGCAATTAAATGGACATTAAATTAGAATGCTCGGAGGTTAATAAAGCACCAGGCCCATATGATATCCATCGGAGAGCACTAAAATGAATGAGGATAGGGATGAAATGACAGAAATTTTGCTAAGCACATTGAATACAAGCGAGGTGTGAGAGAAGTGGAAGGCAGCTAATGTAATTCCAATCCATAAAAAGTCAGAAGTTGGATCTTGGGAATTACAGCCCTGTTAACCTGACCTCTGTTGCGAGAAAATACTTAAGTCTATTATAAAGGAAACAATTCAAAAGCATCCAGTAAGGTTAAAGGCAATCATTCCAAGCCATCATAGATTCATAAACGACAGGTCATATTAACTGATTAAGAATACTTTAAGGATTTAACAGAATTAGTTCATAATCAAGGAAGCTAACAATTTAGTGAAGGGCAACAAGGATAGTAATAGACTTTAATAAGTTTCTATGTTTTTATGTGAGGATAAATTAACTAATTTCAATATTATTGGGAAAAAATGGTGGAGAGGGGAATATAATATAGAATTTAACATTGTGAAAGGAACCACTGGGGTAGAAATGGAAACATTTGTTTTTTGCTTTGGTACATAACCAAAAGTCACTGGGCGGAATCGTCCCAGATTTGCACGAAGCGCGTTAGCGGGTGGGAAAATGGATATTTTACCCGCTGGCCGCAATGGCGGGTTTTCATGTTGTATCATCTCATTCCTGCCTCATTCATTCTGTGTTCTTGGGAAACACATCGGGTCACTGGTGGGGCATCTTCTGATTCGTCTGCCCTGCCATTACCTCAGGCCTTCAGTAAACCAGGTGCCATATTTAAAGGCCGCCCCTGCAAAGAGCTAGCAATCTTCAAGGGATATGAAGCTGCTGGAACTGATGGCTGCCAAAGGGAGAAAACATGCTGCTCCCAGATTTAACGACGCCTTCCTCGAACACCTACTGGATGCAGTGGAGACCTGTCACGATGTCCTCTACCCTCGCTCTGGTCAAAGGCCAGCAAGCAAGGTATCCAATCCTGCATGGGAGGCTGTGGCAGTGGTGGTCAGCGCCAATGCCTTGTAACTGAGGACAGCCACCCAGTTCCGAGAGAGGATGAATGATCTCCTCCATTCAGTCAGGGTAAATCACTCTTCTCATCATTCTCAACTCATACTCACAAACACATCTACTTGGATCTCATTCACTACCAGTTCAAGGGACATCACCATTCACACTCTCACACATATCTTTATTTGTCCTGCGGATTGTGTCCTCATCCTGTCCATGGCACCACTCAACACCCACATATGTCAGACATCTTTATCATCTGGCCTTGCAGGCATCCTACTTACATTCTCTGTATTTCTATTCATGCAGGACAGGCAGGCACACAACAAAATGGAGATGCCACAGACTGGTGGAGGAATGCCGGAAATCAAGGTCCTCACAGACTTTGAAAATAGAGTATTCCAGCTGGCTGGCAATGATCTGGACCGTTCCTGTGTTGGCGGTGAGCTCGGTGGTGCTCAACCAAGTGAGGATCCAGCAGTGCAACATCTATCAGACAACCATGCTGTGAGTCAGTTCCCCTGTTCCGCAGTCCCCTGCCATGCACTAATTCTCTCTCCTTGCTTTTGCAGGCACATATGGGAAACACCGGGGGGTCCACAAACCAGATCCTCGACTGAAGCCCCAAAGAAACTTCAGAAGATGAATCTGATGACACCCTTATTGAAGACCTGTCACAGTGCTCACCCACACCCCCCACCAATGCAGAGACACACACTTCGGTGGGACCTAGCTTTAGAGCAGCCTTGGGGTCACAATCTGGTGAGCACATTGCAGTGTCTGATCCACAGCAGGCGGCGGCAGGGACTTTCCAGGTTTCTGGCATTTGGAGGACTGCTGTAAACCAGAAATCTGCTGAGTTCAAGCCAGATGAGGAGCCTCTGGACTCAGTCATACCTCAGTTGCTGGAGCTTCAAAGGCAACTCAGGAACATCAGGAAGGGACGTCAGCTGCACTCCTCAGATTACAAGGCACGATGGAGGAGTCTGTCCACCTACAGTCTGTGGTGGTAGCGCGGCATGCCAACACACTGAAGTCAATACTGGTAGGATGGCGACCGCCATGGAGACCTTGGTCCAGGACATTGGTCTTGCACTGCTGCGCAGGCTGAACTCCATTGCTCACGCCATAGTTGGCATCCGACAGCATCAACGTGAGAGGTGTGTGGGGCAGCCGATCTCGCTGCAACTTCCTCTTCTTCTCGAGGAGTCGGCCAGGGGCCCTCAGTCACCAATGGGGAGGAGGATCAGCAGGTGCACACCCCGGGGTCATCCACCCAGGTGATTCCGGGAGTGTCCAGCCCATCCAAATCCCTCCTCCTGTGGCCCTAGCAGCTCCAGCTCCACAGGTCGAGGAGGGTGCAACTGCCACATAGCAGGACACCGAAAGCAGGCCTGGACCGTCAAGGTCATTACAAACAGGGTGTAGCAGTCAGCAGGCTGCCTCCACCTTCACTGTGGATGTCGATGATGCAAGGCGTAGCTAAGAAAGTCAAGAAGATTTAGTTGCGCAGCCTGGGCATGGGCGTTAATCACTTGTACATAATGTTCACTATTCTAAATAAACTCCCAAGAATGTCTCCTTGGCTGTGGCTGCTTGTTCTGATGAGCAGCGTTCATGTTACTCGGGTGTGAAACCTTGGTTCCTGCATAGGATGATGGCAGGTGTCTCAGTTCAGGGCATCTTTCCTGTGCTTTGTGCAACCTTCCCAGCACACTGATGGTGTGCCTTCATAGTCACTGGGCACATCAGTCATGCCTGCACCTTGATGGAGCTTATCATTGCTGCCAGAATGTCATGGGAAGGCGTCACAGAGTTCCGTCATTCTCTCTGTGTGCTCTCAGCACCTTTGAGGTGCGGCTTGTCCCCCATCTCATCCAGTGACAGTGTGGTCCCGAAGGGTTCAGCTCACGAAGGATGCCATGTGATCAAGAGAAGTTAAAGTTTTCCTGCTGCATCTCCATGAAATGACCTTGTTCACATCGCGCAAGCGATCTGCCAACAGCCAGACAGGAATCAGACATTCACATAAGCTGTGTGAGGATCAATGGAGTGTCCCCACTACATATCGTCATCATCTTCCTGGAATGTCGGGCTTATGGGTATCTGCTGCGTCTCTATGACAGGAGCCTTATAACAGAGGGTATGCATGCTGCCATCAGCCAGAGAGGAGTCAAATGTTCACAGATGCAATGCGAGGATCTATGGTGTCTCCTCACTGCATGTCATCATCACCCCCCACAAATCTAGAGCTACGAGTACTTCCCAAACATGCCTGCCTCATCTGGCCAGTGCGAGGGCCTCATCGCTGTCATCCTCACCTTCGAGGACCTCCTCACCCTCGTTCCTTTTGATGTTGTCCTCATCGGAGGAGACGTGCATCTCCTTCTCAGCCAGCTCCTATCCCCATTGCAGCACCAGGTTGTGAAGGGTGCGGCAGGTGACGAGAGGGTGCGGACTGTATTGAAGGGCTCCACCAGACACTGGAACTTCACTTTCAACCTTCCGATTGTTTGTTGCACCAAAGTGCGAGTTGCAGCATGAGCTTCATTGTATCTTCTCTCTGCTGCAGTCTGAGGCCGCCGCACGGGCGTCATCAGCCACGTCTTCTGCGGGAAGACCTTGTCCCTGAGGAGCCAACCCTGCAGCCTCTGTGGACCTTGGAAGACGTCAGGGATCTGAGACCGACTGAGAATGTAGGAGTCGTGGACACTCCCTGGAAACCATGCGCAGACCTGTAGGATGTGTTTGTGGTGGTCATACACCAGCTGAACATTCAGCGAGTGGAAGCCCTTGCAGTTGACGTAGTTAACTGCTTGTTGCCATGGAGATCTGAGCACCACACGAGTGCAGTCGCTGGCACCCTGCACCTGTGGGAAACCTGAGATCTGGGCAAATGCCATGCACTCTTGTTTCCTGGCTTTCCTGAACTCAGGCGAAATGCACAAAGTTGTGTGCTTTCATGAATATGGCATCTGTGACCTCCTAGATACTTTTGTGGGTGGAGGCCTGCGATATCCCACAGAGGTCACCTGTGGAGCCCTGAAAGAAACCACTGGCATAAAAATTGAGCGCCATGACTTTCACAGCCATTGGCAGCGGATGCCCTCCGTGTCCCCGTGATGCCAAATCCTGCAGCAGATGGCAGATGTGACTGACCAGTTCCCTAGACACGCACAGCCTTTGGCGACACTGGTTTTCAGGCATCTGCAGGAATGACAAGCGCCATCTATAGCACCTCAGCCTAGCTAGGCACTGACCTCTTCAGCGGCGTGCGCCAGAGCCCCAGCTGCCCCTTTTTCTTGAAGGTGCTGCTCCTCCCTCTCTTCATCTAGGCACCTCCGTCGCTCTCTTCTCCTACATCTCTGCTCCCTGTAAGTCATGAGGCATACAGCTAGTTCACCAGGCTCCTTGCTCCTGATGTACTCCTGCTGCAGGATGAAAGAGAGAGATGTGTGGGTTAGCAGGGTGTATTAATACTCTCTCTTGGTTAAGTCTGAAGGCCCCTTAATGCTCCCCGGAGAGTGCTGGCCACCACTTGGATGGCCAGAGTTTAGTGTGCTGCTCGGCTACCTGAAACCCCACACCACCTGACCGGTTGGTAGCAGCTTCAGCCCACTGGACTGCATGCTATGCTCTCACCTCAGGCACGGGCATTCTCCTAACCCACACTGCAAGGCTGTGCTGTTAGCTTGAACCATGGGGGAGACTGGTCCAAATCAGAATGATGACATTGCAAGAGGCTGTGAGTGCTTTCACCAGTGACTGCTCCATGGCCAGCTTTCGCAAAGGGATTGTACAACTTGCCCAGTCATCCCATTGTTCTGCAGTCCACCAAAACGCTCATTAGTTTGCAATCTGCGCCCAAGGGGTGAAATGCTCTGGAGCATTTGATGACACTTTCCGTTGCTTGAGTGGCAGATAAGCTAGAGGCCCGATTCCAAGCATGTCAATGTGGCTGTGCCTGAACTGTCTCAGTTGCGAAGGAATGGTGACTTGGTTTCCCTAATGCATGACCACTTCCCTCCCCACCACATGTGCTTCTGCACTACCATCAGACCGGGCTGCCTTGCTCCCATAACTTGTCTCATACGCAGTGTAGCTCTTGCACCCCCCCCAACTCGCCTCACAGTCTTGCCCCCCCTCCCCCAACTCAACTCACCCCAACCACAGTGCAGCCCTTGCCCTGGCACTGCACTGTCATCTAGCCAGGACAAAGCAACTTGCCTATGCACGACACCTCAACCTTGAAGTCCAACAGGTGACTCTCATGAGTGCTGCGCTAGCGTGCACTCACCTCCATGTTCCCCTTGAAGTTCAGCTCACCAGGTGCACAGCATTTAAATGCTGTTGACGTTCCCGGATGATCCAGTGTGGGAGGATGATTCCGTTGATATGCAGATGTATTAAAATGAAGTTCCCGACGTCCGGCGTTGGGAAATGCAGCCTGCCATTGATGGGTGGAGCGGATGATCGCAAACTGGTTTCATGACAGCCTGAAACCAATTTTTGGCCTTTCACCATATTGTCTGATCACGCCCGCCATGAGGCCCAATGCCAACGGGGAGGGAAAATTCTGGCCACAATTGTAAATAATGCAAAAATTTATATCAAACTAAGGCTTATCTGATTCAATATGGCGTAAACTTTTAGCACCTTTGCCTCTAGTATGAAAGTTGTGAGTTCAAGTCTGACTCCAGAGAGTTAAGGACAAATCTAGGCTGACACTTCAGTGTCACTGAAGGGATGCTACACTATGGAGGTATTGTCTTTCGAATGGCACGTTAAACTGAGGCACTGTCTGCCCTCTCAGGTGGATATAAAGGATCTCAAGTCACTATTCAAAGGGAGCAAGGGATCTTAGCCCAATGGCCTCACCAATATTTATCTCTCAAGCAACATCAGTAAATAAGCAGATTGTCTGGTCATTATCATGCTGGTATTTGTGGGAGCTTCTTGTGTCCAAATCAGCTGCTGCTTTTATTATAATACAATGGTGACTACATTCCGAAAGTAGTTTATTGAATGCAAAGCACTTTACGGAGAGGTCTTGTGGCGCAGCGGTAACCATCCCTACCTCTGGGCTAGAAGCTCCGAGTTCAAGACCCACTTCAGGACTTGATGGCTACGCAAGGTGCTTTTGTAACATGCCCAAATAGGTTGATTATCTGCCTTCCAAAATGCCTAATGGCAGACGGTGAGAGCAGCAGAGTTTCCTGGTCAGTCATACTGCAGAAGACAACTACATTACTTTACCAAGCATAATCATGGACCAATCCAATGGAGATTCATGGTCACCAATGCCCTCTTAAGGTATGGTACCTGAAGGAGGAGGAAAACACTTTGGCGTATTCTGAAGTTGTGAAAGGCAGCACATAAATGCAAGTCTTTTTTTTTAACTGGAAGAAAGCGTGGTTCACTCTGATTAGACATTGACTAAGCAGTCTGTCAAGAGAGGTGGTTGGAAGAGATGGCGGAGAGGCAGAGCTGGGTATCATCATATGTTTACAAGCTCGCAAGAGATAGCAACTAGGTGAAAACGGAAGGGCACCAAGAATATGTCAATGGGGACTCAGGAGGTAAAGTGCATGGCTGAGAAGTGCATAAGTAAAAGTGGAATGAAGCAAGGGGAATCCAACTGAGCTGACAACAGGTAGTTAGAGGAAGATTGATGCACTGTAGTCACTGTCACAGCAGAAATCATTTGTGACTTCGGTTAAAGCCATTTCAGTGCACGTGCATGAACAGAGACTTGATTAGAGACATTCATCTTGGAGTTGCAAGAAAGATAGGCAAAGATTGGGAGGCAGAAGCAGTCATTATGGATTCCAAATTCAGTAGAATGAAAATGGATTATGCAGGTCCTGAACATGAACTCAAAAGGCAGAGCAATGTTAAGTGACCTGACTGTGCTTTTCTCATTCCTATGTTCCTACTGTATGTCCTTTGTTTTGATAAACATATCATAGTACAATATGTTCTCACAAACTTCTGTGTATATGGAAGGGATCTGATCTATGACTATTTTTAAATGATGCTTGGATCTCTTGAAATTTCAAAGATCTGTTTTATTTAGCTGTATTAAGAGGAAATCCTGCTTTGGATATTTTGCTCCACCATGCATTTGTGTGTTTTAGAGATATGTAGACTTCCAGTGTAAGATACTGTTAAGTGGATCCAAGCTAGATGGTGAAGTATGAAACTAGACACAGATTATTTTTGAAAGGTTTATTCACAGAAAGCAGCATTTCATATCTCTGTTCTTTATAGACCAACACCCCAGTGTTCCAGCAGTCCCTTTTTATATGTGCTCAAAATACATAATCAATCAATATCCTCCACCTGTTTATCCTTAACCTTAGCGATACAATTAACATTAACATATACTACCTTTTTATTTAAATTTTAGGTTGGCTTGTTTTCATGTTGTTTTGGAATTGTTATCATCATCTTATCACAGATGTTAGAGTTTTGCCAAATAATTCAACTCTATTGAAGCTCATTGATTTAGATTATAGTGACGCATGACCTTCACTTTCTCAAAAAATGTTGGTTAATGCAAAATTTTGGTCCTCTTGTTTTAAGCAATTACTAACATAAATGTTTTTAAATTAATTACTGCTGCAACTAGAAAATTAATTGGGGCTTTATTGCAATTACCTCAAGGTCTCTTAACATTGATTTACATCAACTGATATATTTAGCTTTTAAGTTTAAGAAAAATGAACAATGATTAAGATCCATTTATGGTATACATGAGTTAAAATCATTCTAAGTAGGTTGAAATGGATTTCTTGCATAAAGTATTCTGAAAATTCAGCTTTTTTCAAAATATATCCATACTTCATGAATTTGGATATGCACCGAATGATGTAATTTATAATTATTTAACCAGCTTTTTCAGCTAAGGTAAGATGTGGAATAGGAAGCACCTTTATGACCTTGAGAATTCATTCCCGTAGTACAAGCTTCACAGTCTCCCCAGACTAGCTGCTGTTGTTAGCTATGCTTGAACTTTTTGGAAAAATGTTTTCAAAATTATTTTGATTGAAAAATGTTCATGGCACCTTCAAAGATTTAATTAGTAGAGCTGATGCAATGGCTCAGTGTTGAGTTCTGGAAAGCAGATTTATGCTTGTAATTTCCCCACGTAACTTCACCATTTTGGCCATACCAGTGGGAGAACAAATGTGATTAGATGGCTGGTGTTTCACTGCATAGAGATAGGGAAAAGTTGTGGTCAAGTTACCTTCAGATGCAGTAATATATACCCTTGCAGTTGTCTTGAGCAGCATTGACAATTGTGTGACAAGCTGTCCTCTTGAATAGGAAATGATGCACGTTGCTAAGTCAGAGTGGGGGAGGGAATAATTGCTTTCAGAGCAATAACTACATGCCTAATTTGCTTTAACAACTGACAAAAATTCACTTTGGATACAAGTAAGAATAATCTTCAACGCAAACTGTAAAATCAAGCCAAAGCTCAAGCATCTCATTTTTTTGTGATACAGTATAAAACCTAACATGTCCCTGAGCAAAGATGAATTCACAATCATGTCTGCCTCAAATTTTAATCCTGGATTGAAGAATGTTTTTTTAATCAAATGAATAACAGATGAGAATGGGTGTAATTGCTTGCTTCTTGGTACTGGTTGCAAGGGGCTAGGTATTTTGAGAAAGATGAAAGCTATCAATAACTGCAACAAATAATTATTCCAAGGGTGATTTTGATGCTCTGTCATTGGGCCAATGCCAAATATATAGCTAGACTACACCTTACCAAAATTAATAATCCTGCCCTTGGTGCAGTGAAGGGAGAAAAAAACAATTTCCTATCAGTTTCAATCCTCATTCTTTTTAGTGTAAAAATATTTAAACATAAATCTGCTAGTAAGCACACTTTCTGGATTGCTAAAATGATTCATATGTTTGAGCTACACATTGCAGAATTTATTACTTTCGAATTCTTTCTTTCACGGGGTATTGTGTAAATGCAGTTGGATTACAATCTTGCAACTGCAAGCTAAATGATCATAGATTCAAGATGTATCATCCTACCCTTGTTGAAATACATTGGCAAATATTAATTTTTGATGAGCAACCGATATAATGAAATCAATCTGTGCTAACATCTTCACCTGATGTTATGAAGGGCAAGCCATCACCTGAAGAACCAGTGACATCTAACAAGATAGCTGATATTATTTTGTGTTTGCATTAAATAAATTGTGTTTTTGTTATTACTTAGATATGCTATCTGTTATTACATGATACTGAATTTTTATTTAAATAACTATACAAGCAATTTACTTTGCCTTGTGGAAAGAAAAGTTTTAATGGTGCTGACATGATAATTGTTGAAAAAGGAAATAAATATCATAAATCCAAAACAGCAGAGCTTTTCAGTGGCCTGGTGGTGCCATGGACTTCTCCAATGGCCAGTGTTGCTCGTTGTTTAATATGTGGGTGTGACCTGTGATATCCCATGTGAAGAATGAACTGTAATACTAATCATTCCTCTCTATCATAAGTATTAAAATGCTAAATATTTTTGTATGCTTATAACATTCTAATAATCAGTCAAGCTTGTCTCAGCGCTATTATACTCATTATAACTTACAATATTAGGCAGACTGTAAGGTTAATTATTCTGATACTTACAAGATGGCCAAATCAGGTAACATCTCATATTAACTAATTATCCATTAGCCACCTTAAAGATTAACTATTAATCTTGTGGGGCATCTATTTGAAAACCATATGGAAGTGATATTAAATATTAGGTATTAAATCAGTTTTAAATAAAAATTCCTATCAAGCTGAAACAAATGCAATGCATTTCAAAGCATCAACATATCATATTTAAGCTTTTAAATACTCCAGATACAATTGGATTGTTCTAGTTTTATAAAATATCACATTGGTATAGTCAGAAGTGAATACTGTCATTTCTATTATGTATTATTGCTGTCCTATACAATTTACATAATTTTGTCAAGTGTGTTTTATACAATGATACATGTTGAAAACTGTGCTTTGGCTACAGTTTCAGATTGCTCCTGTGGTATTTTACCCTCTGCTATCTTATTTATTCTGGTAATGAGGTTATGCATGTCAGTGTGATAATAGGCAGAGGAGGACAGCAAAACAATTTAATATGCAAGATATAATGTCAGAAGGCATACAAGATGTGTGAAGTATTGAGCCAGACAGACTGTCGCTGTATGTTATTGCTTACAAATCAGTCCTGAAAAATTGAGGAGAAATCTCGATTTTGAGCAGAATGACGTCAATACGAAACATCACATTGTGGATATTATTGTTTACAAAAATAAATCCCACCCCCTGTTCCCAATCTATTTAACATGGATATAGACTGGAGCTACAAATCATAGAATCTTACTGCACAGAAGGAAGCCATTCAGCCCAACATGCCTCTTTGAAAGAGCTATCCAATTAATCTTACTCTCCTGCCCTTTCCCCATAGCCTTTCAAATTTTTCATTTTCATGTATATATTCAATCCCCCTTTGAATGCTACTATTAAGCCTGCTTCCACTACCATTTCAAGGAGTGCATTTTAAATCATTGAAACTTGTAATATAAAGTAATATCTTTTCATCTCCTCTCTTGTTCTTTTACCAATCTGTATTTCCAGGCAATACCTGCAAGTAGGAACAACTTTGCCTTATTTGTTCTATTAAAACACCTTGTAATTTTGAACACCTCTATTAAATTTCTCCTCAATCTTCCTGCTCTAAAGAGATCAACTCCAACTTCCCTGGTCTCTCCACAGAGTTGAAATCCCTCATCCCTGGTATTGTTTTAGTTTATCCCCTGTGCATCCTACCAAAGGCCTTTCTAATGTGTAGTGCCCACAATTGGGCATAATAATCCAGCTGAGTTGAAGATGCAAGTCAGAGCATGAGAATGAAAGTGTTCTCTCAGCCCTACTCAGTAAAGCTGCAGCTAATTCCATTAATCAGGGAAATGTCTTGGCAAGTAACCAGAAGGTAACAATTGTAAAAGGGAAACAGGTTGAGTTTGAGGAATAAAATGCCAAAACCTGAAGTTACTATTGTAAAAACAGAGAATCCGCTCAACATCATTTGTGATGAAAAGAGAACCACAGGAAAGCAGAATGAAAAATATCAGAAAACTGTTTCAGCAATCCTAATCTTGGGTTCACTGTTCTCTGATGCCTAATATACTTGCTCCAAAATCATGAGTTGCCAAGCTTGAATAAGCCAAAACTACCTGTCAAGGATCACTAATCTCCTTAACAGAGATAGATCCCTCTCCCTATCCCCCAGCAGGATGTCTTGCTGCAGGTTGTATGTAAGAGGTAGTCCAACAGCTGAATCACTGTTTATTACAGAAAATATACAGTGCAGAAACAGGCCACTCAGCCCAACAAGTCTATGCCAGCATTTATTCTGTATTTGAGCCTCCTCCCAGATTTAGAAATTGTGTTTTTTATTCCAAAGGCTTAATTGGAAATATAGGGCTG
This sequence comes from Cetorhinus maximus, assembly GCF_964194155.1. Taxonomy (NCBI): domain Eukaryota; kingdom Metazoa; phylum Chordata; class Chondrichthyes; order Lamniformes; family Cetorhinidae; genus Cetorhinus; species Cetorhinus maximus. Next base: position 36,455,036 of record NC_135900.1, read on the forward strand.
GATTTTGCCGTCGGTGAGCAGGGGGTGGGGCCCGCTCGCCGACAGCAAAATGACATGGGATGATGTCAGGGGGAACCCCTGATGTCATCCCGCCCCACTTAAATTTTCAGGAAGGCTGGGGCACAGCGAGATCAGCTGTCCGCTCGCTGACCTGTCAATGGCCAATTGAGGCCATTGACAGGATAATTAAAACAATTAAAGGCCCTGCCCGTCCAACCCGGCGGGCTTCTGAAAAAACATGAAACCTCATCCACTGGCGGGATGAGGTTTCATGTAGGGTTTAAAAAAATTTATTAAAGTTTCAGTGAAATTTATTAATGTGTCCCATCTCGAATGAGGGGGACGTGTTAAGGATTTTATTATTTTTCTATTTTTAAAGTTTATACAGCTGTCAGCGGTCTCCCTGAGGCAGCACTTAGCCTCAGGGAGATGTGCGCTCTTTCATGCGCATGCACAAAAGATCGCACTCTCGCTTTTGGGGAATCCCCCCCTGCCCACACAGGAAGCGGATAGCGCTTCCCGGTGGACGTCGCGCTGGGTGGGCCCTAATTGTCCCGCCCACTTAAAATGGCGGCGGGGCCCGCTTCTCCGGCGGGGATCAGCTTCCCGCCCACCGGAGATTGGGTTGGGCCCGCCCGCCTGACAGGCAGGAAACTCTGCCCATAAATTGTTATTTTTTGTTTATTTCCAATCTCTAATTGTTCTTCTGTAGATGGTGGTGAACTACCTTCTTGAACCACTGTTGTTCGTGATTTAGGTACACTCAAAGTGTTGTTAGATAGGAAGTACCAGACAGTTCTGAAGAAGAGTCATATTTGACTCAAAACGTTAATCCTGTTTCTATCTTCACAGCTGCTGCTAGACCTACTGAGTATTTCCAGCACTTTGTGTTTTTATTTCAGATTTCCAGCATCTGCAGCATTTTGCTTTGATTTTAGGAAGCTCCAGGACTTCGACCCTGCAATGATGAAGGAACAATGGTATATTTCCAAGTCAGGATTATGTATAACTTGGAGAGGAACTTGCAGGTGGTAGTGTTCCCATGTGCCTGTTGCCCTTATTCTTTTTAGGTGGTAGGGATTGTGATTTTAGGAGGCGCTGCTGAAGCAGCCTTGGTGAGTTGCTGCTATGCATCTTATAGAGGAAATACACTGCTACCACTATGTATTAGTGGTGGAGTGAGTATATGGTTAAAATGGCAGATAGGATGTGAATCAAGTAGGATGGTGTTGTGGTTTTTAAATGTTGTTGGAGGTACACTTACCCAGGCAAGTGGAGAGTTTTCCATCACATTCCTGACTTGTCCCTTGTTGATGGTGGACAGGCTTTGAGAAGTCAGGGGATGAGTCACACGCCACAGAATACCTAGACTGTGACCTGATCCTTTTTGCCACAAGTATTTACACGGCTGGTCCAGTTAAATTTCTGATCAATGGTGACCCCCAGGATTTTGATTGTGAGTATTTAGTGATGGTAATGCCATTGAATGTCAAGGGGAGGTGGTTAGATTCTCACTTGTTGGAGATGGTCATTGCCTAGAACTTGTGTGTCACATTTGTTACTTGCCACTTGTCAGTTCAGGCCTGAATGTTGTCCAAGTCTTATTGCACATGGACATGGACTGCTTCATTATCTGAGAGGTTATGAATAGAACTGAACATTGCAAGCATCAGGGAACATCCCCACTTTTGACCTTATGGAGGGCAGGTCTTTGATGAAGCAACTAAAGATGATTGGGCCTAAGAAACTGCTCTGAGGAGCTCCTGCAGCAATGTCCTGGGGTTCAGATTATTGGCCTCCAACAGCCATGGCATGTCATGGCTAAGCATGTCTCCAACCAATGGAGAGTTCTTCCCCTGATTCCTATTAACTTCAGTTTTACCAGGCTTTTTGACACCACACTTGGTCAAATGCTACCTTGATGTCAAGGAAAGTCACTCGCATCTCACCTCTGTAATTTAGCTTTTTGTCCATGTTTGGATCAAGGTTGTACTGTGTTCAGGGGCGAAGTTGTTCTGTCGGAACCAAAGTAAGCATTGGTGAATATTTTATAGCCGAATAAGTTCTTGATAGCACAGTCAATGGCGCCTTCCATCACTTTGCTGAACGAGAGTAGACTGATGGATTGGTAATTGGCCAGATTGAATTTATCCTGCTTTTTGAGGGTAGGACATAGCTGTGGCCACATTTTATTTTTAAACTTTTTAAAGCCTTCAGAAGGTGCGCCTCCAGCTTAAGGTGTCCTGTCAGTCTTCCACCTACTTTGGCAGCACCCAGCTCGATGGGTGGGAAAGCAGCTACCCAGAACATCGGATGCTCCCAATGGCCATCCCAGCTGCGGACTTCACGTGGCATCCTTAACTAGATGAGCTCCAGAAGCGGCCTCTTAATTAGCTGTCTCCTCCAAAAATCTCCTCCAGGGCACTGCCACTTCTGGGTTCTCAATCGAATTTCAGCCCAGCTAAAATTCGGCTCTACATTTCTCCTGAAGCATGATTTGCTACTGATTATCTCCATATTACATGAAAAATACAGCAACAAGAGGACACTGAAATTCTTGGTAGTACAGAACTTGAGTATTTCTGAAAAAAGAGACTTTTGTCGAAGCTTTTCATCTTACACTCATCAGGACAATTTGCAAGAAACTGCCAATGTCAAGGGAAACAACAAATTGATACTATATGAGAAGAGTATACTGATTGGTTGGCATGGTGAAACTGGTGCATTCTCCATGGCAACAACTCTACCTATCAGAGTACACTTGCTAACCAATCAGCACTCTCTTCTCATACAGTATAAATTTATTGTTTCCCCTGACATTGGCATTTTCTTGTGAAAAATCCTGATGAGTGCAAGACAAAAAGCTTCAACAAAAAAGCCTCTTTTTTCAGCAATAAGTGGAAGTTCAGTGAAAATAAGCAGTCATGTTTCTAATCAGCAAGATAAAAATAAAGTCTAAATTATGGTGTAATAATAACTCTCTCTGTTACTGATAGCTCAAATTAAGATCTGCTCGTTTCTTTGACCTTCAAGGGCACAGGCAGGGCTGTTTGCACTGGGTGCTGCAGAGTGCAGATAGGGCTGTTCACACTAGGTGCTGAGGGGCACAGGCAGGGCTGTTCACACTAGATGCTGCGGGGCATAGGCAGGGCTGTTCACACTAGACGTTGCAGGCACAGGCAGGGCTGTTCACACTAGATGCTGCAGGCACAGGCAGGGCTGTTCACACTAGATGCTGCAGGCACAGGCAGAGCTGTTCACACTAGATGCTGCGGGGCATAGGCAGGGCTGTTCACACTAGACGTTGCAGGCACAGGCAGGGCTGTTCACACTAGATGCTGCGGGGCATAGGCAGGGCTGTTCACACTAGACGTTGCAGGCACAGGCAGGGCTGTTCACACTAGGTGCTGCGGGCACAGGCAGGGCTGTTCACGCTGCGTGCTATGGGCACAAGCAGGGCTGGAGCCCAACATGGAAGGGGTGCAGACTCAGGAGGGGGCTGGGATAGGGTTGCACAAGAGGGAAAGGGTACAGAGAGATTCATGACTCGAATGGGGGCGGGATGGCGGGGAGTCCTGAAGAAAGCAAGGAATGAGTATCGGACAATCGTAGTCCTGGAACTGAGGCCAAATGGTCTGGGCAGGGCTGTTCACACTAGGTGCAGCGGGCACAGGCATAGCTACAGTGCTATGCATGGCTTACACGTCATGGTCCCGGTCCAGGGAGGGGCAAGGTATGTCTGCTCAATGGTGGTCGTGCACACCATGGTGTGCAGGGCATGGTCCGTGCCTTACACATGGTGGTCCTGGGTGGCTGGTTTCATTCTAGGCTGCAGATGGAATAGTCATGGTCAGGGGAGGCAGCTGCAGCCTGTAAATGGGGAAAGTGTAATTATGGGGGGAGTACTCAAAACTCTCTTGTTGGGGTTGGGGGTGCGCCTCTGTATGTGACCATGCACACAGCGTCAAGATGAGACAGGGTGAGGTCTGCATGGAGCTTGGGGTCATCTACAGTGATGGATGTCGGGGGGGGATGCGGGTATAAATGTCTACAACAATCACTATGGGCTCCAGGGTTACTGAAGGAGGCTGGAGAATTACCGGAGGGAGGCCTACCTGCACTACGTGGGGTTCCAGGATGATCAGAAGGACAAGAATGGTGACAGGGGGAGGGTCGAAGCTGGTCTGGAAGAAAAGTGCAGCACCACCATTTTGAGACCCCGAATCAATGACGCAGTTTAAACAATGAAATCAGGAACAAATTGCCAAGGGAAAGGCCTGAGGCAGTGTGGAAGAGTCCACGGCTGGACTGCAGGGCTCTTTCAGGGGGAAACCTCAAACTTATTAGAATTTCAACATGGAGATGAAGGCTCAGCTGAGAGAACTCATGAAGACTTCATTGAAAAGTTGGAACCAGTAACTCATGAAGCACTTTTACATGAGGCTACACTAGACATTGGGGTCACATTACAGGTGGTCTCATTGAGCATTTAACTGTCAGAGCAATTTGAGAAGGAAAGAGGCAGCCAGCCATTAAGGGAACCCAGCTGCTGGATAAATGCAAGAAGCTCTATCAAACCCTGCAAACTGCATTGCCCATTTGACATAGGTTAAATGGCACAAGGCTCCCAATCTTTCCAAAAGTGCAAGGCTGGGGTAATCTCAAATCCAAATTAGGCAGCGTATGAATGCCTTTAGTGAGCCTCAAAATTACATGTAGTTCTCAACCCTCTTATATCCAATATGGGGTTGAGATGTCAAGTTGATGGGGTGGCTTCTTAGGCACCTATTACCTGTGAAAGAGTGCCTCAGCTACAAGGGTGGAACAGCAAAAAGGAGGTAGTGCAAGCACAGCCCAAGGGCATGACAGTGCCTTTCTGACTTGGGGTGGGAGGTCTGTAATTGTTGAGTGAGATACTTTCATCTCTTGGATCCTTCTGTCCACAGGAAGAAGGATTGTAGCATGGAGGCTGCAGTCAATGCTGCTTTCTTGATGGCAATGCTCAGGTTGAGGAGGAGAAAAAGGGCCAGACGCCATCTAGCACAGCTTAGAGAAGAGCCCTGGCTTGAGGTCCGTGGTCCAGGGGTGCCCCAGGAAGACCCAGAGGTTGAGGAGGTTGGATCCACCCCATGGAGGTGACTGGCGCAACCAAGGGTACACCGAAACGCTTCTCCTATTTGGAGATGAGAGAGAGAGAGTTCCATGCACGTCTACGCTTGTCAAGAGATGTGTTGGCTCATATCTGCCACATTCTGCGGGAAGATCTGATGCCACATGGATTGGGAGGCCATCCTCTGCTAGTGTCCCTGAAAGTTACTGCCGCACCCAATTGTTTTGCAAGCAGCTTGTTCCAGGGATCCACAGGGGACCTATGCGGCATCTTTCAGGTCTCAATACATAAATGTATAAAGGAGCTGATGGATGTCCTCTACAGTAAGGCTTATCATTCTATAAATTTCACAATGGATGAAGCTAGCCAAGCTGCTGGATTTCTGGGTTTGTGACGATCTCCAGCTTCCCAGGGGGTGACCAATTACATACATGTCACTTTAAGAGCTCCCTGTCGGCAGCCTCTGATCTTCATTAACAGGAAAGGGTTCCACTCCAGCAACGTTCAGCTGATCTGTGATCATCAGAAGCACATCATGCACGTTTTTGCCAGGTACCCTGGGAGTTCTCACAACTTCTACATCCTGAGTCACTCCCAGGTACCACAGATACCTGAAGGCCTGTGGCGCTTACAGGGTTGGCTGCTGCGTGACAAGGGGTACCTGCTGAAGAGATGGCTCATGGCACATGTGCGTCATTCTCAAAGTGCCTCGGAGGAGAGATAAAACACGGCACACTGTGTGACACGGTCCATCATTGAGCAAACCATTGGCATCCTGAAGGTGCACTTCTGTTGTTTGGACCATTCAGGTGGGGCTCTGCAGTACTCTCCAGAGAGGATGTCCCGCATCATCATGATCTGTTGCGCTCTGCACAACCTGGCGCCTCAAAGAGGAGATCACTTGCCACAGGGAGACATAGAGGAGGCTGAGATTTCCTCGAATAAGGCAGACCTGGATGGTCATGAACCTGAGGAGGGCGATGATGATCAGCTTCCATATGAGGATGCTATCGCAGAGACATGATGCGGAAGACGTACCCGCGACACACTGATAGCCACAAGGTTTCAGCAGGAGTAAGATTCAAGCAAGGGTACCTGAGCACATTTCTCCTGTCCTTTAGTGCCATGCCAGTAATTGGAAAGATCTTTACAAGCAGTGACATCGCAAGCAAGGTCAGCATTCGGCCAAGGACCTGTAATCCTCAAGGATCATAAAGCCCTCATTCTTGGAAAGGCCAGCACCCAAAACTGCATAGAGCTGGTGTGTGAGGTAAAAGGCAGCACACTAGCACACACCCTGTATCAACTGCACATTGTGCAGTCATTGCCACCTGAACATATGAGCGCACATAATTCTGCGATGTGTTGCAAGGGCAGGATTAAATCTCAGTGTGCAGTCACTTTCAGGATATGGTTTGAAACATCTCCCTTGCATGACATAAGGGACAAGAGAATAACATGAGTCCGCTAAACATCACATGAATGAATCTGAGGCACACAAAGGGAGGCAATCATAGAGTGGGAGCTTGGTTCACCCTCTCAATAAGATGGCACATAGAGATTCATATTCAAGAAGCATGATGAGACTATTATGAACTCACAATGTATTTACAAATGATATATAGAGTGAGCAAACACCTGTGCCACCATTGTGCTCTCAGTATTTCCTACTTTTTCTTACCCTACCGCTACACCTAAGTGCAACCCTGATATCCGCAGCAGAGGTGGAGGTGGCCTGCCGACTGCAATGCCTTGCATCCTGTGACCTTGGCAGTGTCCTCTGGAAGGCTAAGGCCTAGAGGGCCCTGGTCTGCTTTGGATCTCCTGTTGTGGGACAGGTACACCCTCCTTGGCCTGTGGAGCTGGAGCTGATGGGGTCACAGGTAGAGGGGATTGGGAGCAGCTGGACACTCTTGGAGTTTCCTGGGAGATGACTCTGGGGTATCCAGCTGATGGCCCTCCTCCCTTTGGGTACCCGAAGGCCCCTGCCTGACTCCTTGAGGAGATGAGGCACCTGGAGGAAGGTCGAGATGCCCCATCTCCCCCCCTCGCCGAGCCACTGATGGACCCCGCCTATGCCTAGAGCGATGGAGTGCAGGTCCAAATGCAAATCTGGCAGAACGTACTAGACCAAGGTCTCCAACGTGGCTGTCATCCTTCCCATGGTGACCTCGAGGCGTTCATATGTCGGAGCCATAACTTCAGAGAGAACATAGACAGACTCCTCCATCCTTCACTCTAGTCTGTTCACTGCCTCTTGCAACCCTGCCTGATGTTCTGCCGCCTGTCTTTTCATCACCAGCATGTCTGCCACGGCCATTTCCAGAGGCTCATCGTCACACTCAGAATCAGTAGGGCCCTGTTCTCTAGCAGTCTTCTGAGTGCCAGAGACCTGGGCTGTCACTGTTTCTGACTGCTGTGGAGATGTGTCAGTGAGGTGTTCCCCAGAAAGTGACCCCAGGCCTGATCTAGATCTAGCACCCTCCGAGGCATGTGTCTCTGTACTGGTGAAGGGTGCAGGTGAATGCTGTGACGGGTCTTTATTGAATGGATTCTCCTCTGAGGTGGTCTGAGGGCTGGGGCTGATGGTCTGGCTGGACCTGTGTCTGGGCCTGCTGGTGCCTGTAAGAGAGGGAAGTTAGACTTAGTACATGAGCAGGCAGAATGCAACATTGCGTATCACTCACTGTGAATGTCAGGGCCTGATCATCGAATGGAGGGCTGACTCATGCTGGGTTGATGGGGGAGGCCGATCTTGCCTTCATCACAGAAACAATCCTTGTCCTCCCCTGCTAACTCAGCTGCTTCCTCCTTGAGGGGTGTGAGTTCCTGGATGTTCACCATCTGGGATCTCTCCCTCCTGGTGTGGGCGTTTAGCCTGCATTAAGACAAATATATAGAATATGATTAGAAGGATGGAGGACAAGTTGGGAAGCATGCATGCCTACTATATGTGCGTAGCCCTCCCCAGTAAGGGCTAAAGATGCTGTTTGTGCAGGATGATAAATCAGATGGTGATGATGTTAAGATGTGTGTGAGACATTCAGTGCTGATGTCTCCTCTGCTGATAGTGTATGAGATCCCTGAGGAGTGTAACCCTTTGAGTGCCATTATGAGAGTGAGAGTTTGGAGTGAACAGAAGATGACTTACCCTGGCGGAGTGGATTAGATCATTCATTCTCTTCCAGCACTGCAGGGTGTTTTCTTTTTGGATCCCAATGGCACAGACCTCTGCTGCGACCCCCTCCCAGGTTGGCGAGATAATGTTGATGGACCGCCTGGTTCCATCCCTCGGGAAGAGAACATCACAGTGTTGAGGAGAGCCACCGGGCAGTCATGGCTGAATCTGGGGGTGCATGACTTCTTTCTCCCAGGTGCCATCTGAGGACATGCAGAACAGCTGGGCCACAGAGAGTGAATGTTGGGTGGCATTTAAATATAGCACCAGGACCTTCGACCCTATAAGGTGATGGCGGGATGGGAGGGGGAGGGCCGTGGTGAATCAGTGTCCACCCTGCTGTGTGATTCAGAGTGGCTCACCAATGCATAATTAATGACATTCCAAGGGAACAATGGGCCGCGAGAACCTGCCTCACTGCCCAGCGGGAAATGTGTCGCTTATCCTGCCCACCACCGCACAGAATGGAAAATTTCACTCTAAGTTTATTTGGGGAAAATATTAGTTATATTTTCCTTTGTTCAGTATCCTTGAGCAAGGCATGAACATATGATAGGCCAGTAGAAAGCAGAGCTCAATAAAAACAACAAATAAATAGTTTTAGCATTCACTTTATTAGTTTTAGTTTTTGTGCAATCTGATGTTCAAACATGAAGCAAGTTTTTTACAGTTTGTGCAAGAAAATTAATAATTTTGACCCTTTTACCTTCTTATGGCATATTGTTTTTTTTTCCAAACATGCTATGTTTGCTTAAAGGTATGTGGGATTCTAGGAAATTTGCTATCATGTATAAAATAAATGTCTTTTGTATCTGGCCTTTAATGAAAGAATGTGCTAAAAGTAGTTTTTCTACCCTTGACCAGAGCAAAACATTTCTCATCTCCCCTCTAGTTCCTTTGCTGTTTTCAACATTTATACACTATCTTTGCTAGGTGTTGGCGATTTCCTGGCATGGAAGACTGTTTCATTGCATCACTTCCTTATAGAGAGTTCGACCTCCTGTCTTGCTCATTTTGGCATACCATTCGGCTTTGGTTTGCACTATTTCTACTTGGATTAATCCACACATTGTGCATTGTTCACTGCTCTGAAGAAGGGTCATAAGGACTCGAAACGTTGACTCTGTTTCTCTCTCCACAGATGCTGTCAGACCTGCTGAGTTTTTCCAGCATTTTCTGTTTTTGTATTATGTTGGAACTCATTTACGTCTTATTAGTTAAGAGGCTCACTGATCAACAGTCACAATGTTGTTTGTGCACACTACCAGTCTGCCACCCTCACCAAAGTTGAAAATTACCCACATTTCCTCTGCCTAACTGCAAATCAAGTGAGATTTGAAAACGTTGCATTTATACACCACTACCTCCCGTATCGGTCTATATTAAAAGCAGTTCAAGAATGAAATTCAATTAGAAAGTAAGCTGGGGTTTGTAACTTGGTGTATTTTACATAATTTGTTTTTACTCTAAATCTTTTTATTAAACCCTCTCCCCCAAAATATTAATTTAGGTTTTCATATTTCATATCTCTCCTTTAGGTGCCAGTTAATGCTGGAATATGGTCTCAGGCATTGGTAGCTCTCTGCGCCTTGCCTAAATGTCAGTAAGCTTTAACTGTGTATCTCACAACTGCTCAGACCAAGTCTGTCCAAAATCTGTTAAGCCCTAATATCATGCACAATATATATTTGAACTTTAAGCTCCTCGATAAAAGTTATGGTTTTCATGTTATAGTTAATGGTATCCCAGGGGACTAGATTGTGTTGTATAATCTTTCCATCATTGTAGTACAGTGACTAATAATTATTTTTTGATGTTCTATTCTCAACAAAAAAAAACTTCACCATCTTTGCATGGCAGGTTTCTTCTTGTATTTGCAGGTATAATGCCTAATATAACAGAAGCCATCAAAATATTGTAAAGATAGTGTTTCTCTGCAAATACATTTCATCATATGTAACTATCAACAGTGCCAATGCTCAGATAACAGAATGGGGCTATCTCAGGGCTGGTCACTCTACAGTGAACCATTTAGACCATAATTTGCTGTCAAGATAACAGTGAGGCTAATGTTGTTCATATTATTTATGCGTAAATGGCATAGCAACTTGAGACAAGGAGCACATGCACATTTAAACTCAATTATGCAAAAGTTGCTGCTGGAGTTACTGTTCCACTATTAGCTTTGTGAAAATAGCCTCCTGCAGTCTGAGTAACCATTGAAATTCATTCAATGATGTGAAGTTACTGTGCTTACCTGGTAGCTATAAACCAAACTTGCCACAGAAATTAAGCCTTGTCTGTTTCAGTCTAATTATCCTTTTAATGACATGATAATTATTAATTACTGACTGTCAACCACTCTGATGCTGAAAATTAACTATTACAAATGTGGAGCCTCATTTCTTCAGTCTTTAATTGTTGTTGAAGAATTTATAAATATAAGACCTTTTTTTTACTTCTCCCTTCTGCTTCTTTCTTTTCTCTCTCTTAATCTAATATTTCTTTCCCTCCATTTATTTCTCTTTCTGTACCTGATTTGAAATTGAATTATCCACTCTAATTAACATCAGGGAGAGGGAAATTTACCTGGACACTCTGTACCAGGAGGCGGACACACCCCTTAAGATAGGGTCTTGTGATTTGGTCAGTGGTCAGGGACAGGAGGGTGTGACTCCGAGTGAGGCAGTTAAGGGAACCTAGAGAGCAGGAGTGCAGAGCCTCGGCCTCTGTAATTATCTAAAAGGTTTGAGGTTCTTTCAGCTTGTTTAGATGAGAGTGGGGCCTGCAGGCTGGATCAGCTAACTGACCATGGGACCGTGGTACATTCAAGTGGGAGGAGCAAAAAGGAATGTAATAGTAGCAGTAGGGGACAGTATAGTGAGGGGGATTGACATAGTTCCTTGCAGCTGAGAGCGAGAGCCCAGACGGCTGTGTTGCCTGCCTGGTGCCAGAGTTCGGGACATCCACTCAGGGCTGGAGAGGAACTTACAGTGGGAAGGGGAGGATCCAATCATCATGGCCCATGTACCTAGCAACGATATAAGCAGGACAAGGAAGGAGGTTCTGCATAGTCAGTATGAGGAGCTAGGCACCAAATTAAGAAGCAGAACCTCAAAGGCAATAATCTCTGGTTTTTCCCTGAGCCACATGCAAATTTGCATAGGGAAAATAAGATTAGAGGAATATATGCGTGGCTCAAAGACTGGTGTGGGAGAAGTGGGTTCTGGTTTGTGGGGCACTGGCACCATTACTGGGGAAAGTGGGGGCTGTACCATTGGGACAGATTTCACCTGAACCGTGCTGGGACTGTTGTTTTAGCGAGCTGCATAACTAGGGAAGTAGAGAGGGTTTAAAACTAAATGGGTGGGGTCAAGGGATCAAATTTGGGAAGATGTGGTCAATCAAACAGTAGAAACAAGGCAAGAGAGAAAGGTATTAATATGGGAAATGATGAACAGAACATGACAGGATGGGATAGAAAAAACAAACCTAAGAGTAAATCAACAGTAAAGGCTAGATGTTACAAAAATAATAAAAGAGCAAAACTAAAGGCTCTGTATCTGAATGAATGCAGCATTCGAAACAAAACAGATGAACTGATAGCGCAAATAGAAATAAATAAATAAATGTGACCTGATAGCCATTACAGAGATATGGTTGCAGGATGATATAGATTGGGACCTGAATATTGACATACATGACATTTAAGAAGGACAGGAAGCTAGGAAAAGGTGGAGGGGTGGATCTTTTAATTAAGGATGGTATTAGCACATTAGAGAGGGATGACGTATGCGCAAGAAACCAGGATGTAAAAGCAGTTTGGGTAGCGATGAGAAATGATAAAAGGCAAAAAGTCACTTGTGGGAGTGGTATACAAGCCTGCTAACAGTAACCACATGGTAGGACAGAGTGCAAAGGAAGAGATAATGGGAGCATGTCAAAAAGGTACGATGATAATCTTGGGAGATTTTAATCTGCATATAGACTGGAAAAATTAGATGGGCAAAGGTAGCCTAGATGGGGAGTCCCTGGAATGTTTTTGGGATAGTTTCTTAGAACAACACGTTCTGGAGCTGACCAGAGAGCAGGCCATACTAGACCTGGTATTGTGCAATGAGATAGGACTAATTAATGACCTCATAGTGAAACTGCTGTCACGTAATAGAAATCATTACATGATTGAATTTTACGTTCAGTTTGAGGGAGAGAAGAGTGGTACCAAGACTAGTATTTTAAACTTAAGTAGGGGCAATTATGAGAGCATAAAAGCAGTGCTAGCTAAAGGGAACTGGCAAATTAGGTTAAGGGATAGGTCAATAGAGATGCAGTGGCAGACATTTAAGGGATATTTCAGAATATACAAAATAGATACATTCCAACGAGAAAGAAAAATTCCAAGGGAGGACTCACCATCCATGTTTAACTTAAAAAGATAAAGATTGTAACAAAAAAAGCATATAATTGTGCAAAGATTGGCAGCAGGTCAGAAGATTGGACAAAATATAAAAAACAGCAAAGAATGACTAAAAGATTGATAAGGTCGGAACAATTAGAGTACGAGAGAAAGCTAGCTAGAAATATAAAGACATATTAAGAATTTTCATAGATATTTAAGAATTTTTTCAAAATTCCCTAGATTTGGGGGAAGGTTCCATTAGATTGGAAAATAGCGAATGTTACTCCTTTATTCAAAAAGGGAGGGAGACAGAAAGCAGGAAACTGGAGCTTAACATCTATCATAGGGAAAATGTTAGAAGATATTATTAAAGATTTTATGGCAGGGCAAATAGAAAAATTCAAAGTAATCAGGCAGAGTCAACATGGTCTTGTCAGTGAGAAATCATGTTTAACCAACTTATTGCAGTTGTTTGAAGAGTAACATCTGCTGTGGATAAAGGGGAACTGGTGGGTATACTGTACTTAGATTTCCAGAAGGCATTTGTTAAGGTGCTATATCAAAGGTTATTGTGGAAAATAAACGCTCATGGTATAGGGGGTAACATATTGGCATGGATAGAAGATTGGCTAGCTAACAGGAAACAGAGAGGAGGCATAAGTGGGCCATTTTCTGGTTGACAAGATTTAACAAGTGGTGTACCACAGGGATCAGTTTTGGGGCCTCAACTTTTTACAATTTATATAAATGACTTGGATGAAGGGGCCGAAGGTATAGTTGCTAAAGTTGCAGATGGCACAAAGATATTAAGAAGGTAAGTTGTGAAGAGGACGTAAGTAGGCTACAAAGCGATAGGTTAAGTGAGTGGACAAAGATCTGGCAAATGGGGTATAATATAGGAAAATGTGAAATCATCCATTTTGGAAGGAAGAATAAAAAGGAAGCATATTATCTAAATGTTGAGCATTTGCAGAGCTCTGAGATGCAGAGGATCTGGGTGTCTTAGTGCATGAATTGCAAAAGGTTAGTTTGTAGGTACAGCAAGTAATTAGGAAAGCTAATAGAATGTTATTGTTTATTGCGAGGGGAATTGAATATAAAAGTAGGGAGGTTATGCTTCAGTTATACAGGGCATTGGTGAGATCACATCTGGAGTAAGGAAGGATGTAAACGCATTGGAAGCAGTTCGGAGAAGGTTTACTAGACTAATATCTGAAATGGGAGGGTTGTCTTATGAGGAAAGGTTGGACAAGCTAGGCTTGTATCCGCTGGAGTTTGGAAATGTAAGCAATGAATTGTTTGAAACTTAAGATCCTGAGGGCTCTTGACAGGGTGGATGTGGAAAGGATGTTTCTTCTTGTGAGAGAATCTAGAACAAGGGCACATTGTTTAAAAATAAGAGGGCGCCCATTTAAGACAGAGATGAGGAGAAATGTTTTCTTTCAGAGGGTCATGAGTATTTGGAACTCTCTTCCTCGAAAGATGGTGGAAGCAGAGTCCTTGAATATTTTTAAGGCAGAGGTAGATAGATTCTTGATAAGCAAGGGGATGAAAGGTTACCGGGGATAAGTGGGAATGTGGAATTGAGGTTAAAATCAGACCGGCCATGATTTTATTGAATGATGGAGAAGGTTGTAGTTGTCTACTCCTGATGCGTATGTTCATATGTTCCTCCTTTGTCCTTGAACTGTTAATTTTACAATCCTTCAATCTGACAGGTTAAATTGGTTCTCCTGTTCACTCATGCCCCAGATACTTGGTTTCCCTCACTGCAATGTTATATCAGCTTGCACTTTCAGCAACTTTGCAAGAAAAAAATTTTAAAACCTGAACATTCAAGGCCAGTCTAACTCATGGCAGACCTCATTAAATGCCCCGATGCAGCAGATTATAGCCCAATTAAAACTTCCTGACAAACTACTGTTATGACCACAGCCTATGTTAATTGCTGTGCAAACCAAATCCCAGAGAGAAACTTGGCTTACGGGCCATACCCTTTTTTTTGTATTCTGAAAATGAGAAGGAGATGGACTGATCTCAGCAGCAAGAAGAGCAGTAACAGTTTTGGATTTTAAAATTATAAATAAAAGTTTCATTAACAAGAATAAAAGAAAATTAAAGCACACAAGATTACAGTTACACATTTAAACTTAGTCTTACAAAATATTCCCCAAAAAAGACACTCTACTTGATAAGGCCTATAAGTAAATACCATCCAGGCAACACTCCCTTATAGACATTTAACTATAAAAATTCAGTAATATTACTCAAGGCAAACAGCTGTAGCTTTAATAAAGGCATACCACATGATCTGTAACTCTCTTCCATTCTTCTGTGGAAATCCAAACTTCAGAATAATATTGCTTTTTGCAGCCCAAGACTTTCCTGGCTTGACTGGATGGCTGGTTCAAACCTGCATCTTCTTCCAGCCCAGAGCCACAGCTCCCAACTTTGCTCTAGCTCAACAACAATAATTCATAGCTACAGTAACTCATAAATATCTTCTTCCCCTCTCATCTCAGGTTCCACCTTTCTCACACCTCTGTGAAACTCAAATCCTTCCAAATATAAAATCTTTCATGTCTCTATTTTGTCTTTGCTTTTTGGGTCAATAAAATATAATATCCTCAGTTCTCTTTACCTATGGAATTCCTGTAATATGCAGACATGTATCTTATAACGTCTGACTTCCCATTTATATTCAAACAAACTCTCAACTTATCTAAAATAGGAATTGTTAGATCTAACCTATTGACTTGTACCTCAAACCTAACACCTATCCTTTTCATGTTTTAAACCCCCCCCAGAAACCTGTCTCCTATTAATCTTTGCCCAGCTTAATTAAATCATACACACACACACACCCACCCCCACACACACACCCACACACACAAGACGCACACAGCCTTCTTCATGGAATAACACAATATTCCCCAAAAATACAAAAACAAAACATCCATTTCTCGCATTGTTGTACAATGGCTGTCCTGAGAAGCGATAGCCATTTCTTAGCATTTCTTTTCGAATCTTAGAGCAGTTTTGTATCATTCTTAGAGCAGTATGGAACACATAAAAAAAGATACATGAACATCATTTAAATTCTATTTGTGATCTCAGTGAAGCTTTACTTATCCAAGGTGACTCATAGACGTTTACAGCACAGAAGGAGGCCATTCGGCCCATCATGTTCATGCTGGTCAACAAAGATCTGACTACACTAATCCCATTTTCCAGCGCTTGGTCCATAGCCCTGGAGGCTATGACAATGCAAGTGAATGTCTACTTCTTAAATATTACGAGAATTTCTGACTCAACCACCCTTTCAGGCAGTGAGCTCCAGACTCCCACCGCCCTCTGGGTGAAAAGATTTCTCCTCAACTCCTCTCTTATCCTTCTACTTCTTACCTTAAATCTATGCCCCCTGGCTATTGACCCCTCTACTAATGGAAAAACTGCCTTCCTATCCACTCTATCTATGCCCCTCATAATCTTATAAACCTCTATCAGGTCCTCGCTCAACCTTCACTGCACCAAGGTGATTGCTATTCCTGAGAGAACATACAGACACTTTGCAATTGAGTACAATTTTACAGTGACAGACTATTCCTTTACACAGCCTTTATTAAACATTTTATTTTTATTTTATTTTGGCGTTCTTATAAATCCATTATCTGCTTTTCATAAATGATGCCACAGAAATATTACTGCGATTTTGCACATCGTGTTGGAGTATGATCACTCTATTGTGTGTTTTTTATGCTCAGCTGCACAGACTTTCACACTTGACTGTTGAGGAGATGATGGCATAGTGGTAATGTCACTATACTAGTTATGCAGGTGCCCAGCCAAATGTTTTTGGGAATTGGGTTCAAATCCCACCATGTCTGCTGGTGGAATTTAAATTCAATTAATAAATCTGGAATTGAAACCTAGTGTTAGTGATTAGTGATGGCGACCATGACAATTATCATTGATCATTGTAAAAACCAATCTTGTTCACTAATATTCACAAATCCACTGTCCTTACCCAGTCTGGTCTACCTGTGACTCACGATCCAGAGAAATATGGTTGACTTAGCAAGCCGTTTAATTCAAGGGCAATTAAGGATGTACAACAAATGTTGAACTTGGCAGCAAAACCCACATCCTGTGAAAGATTCTTCTTCTTCCCGTGAAATATTCTTCTTGAAAAATGTTACTGAATTTTACACTGAACAAATATTCTTCAGTTAATTGAATATCTCGGAGTGTATTAATTCCTGGTTCATATGGTTGTGAATGTTTTGAAATATGAAATGTTTGCGTGTGGAGGGAATAATGTGACTGACATGTCGTTCACTTTGGCTTTAAGTAATTTTTCCATATCTCACAACTATAAATGATTTCTTGATTTACTTTGTCACAATACTCAGAAGTTATTTCAAAAGCCTCACAGCTACTCAAAGTCTTTCATGTATTGCTTTTAGATGATGGAGTTGGTTTCTGATAAGATATAACTTCACAGTGGATCTTAACTGTGATTGATACGCCATGTCGAGGAGCACAGCAGTTCCCATATGGCTCTAATGGTCTCTGTTTCTGTTTTGAAATTTCAATGAGTTTCCTTAAACCAATCAAATGTTAAAGGACATTACAGATTGTATAACCTTGTCCTTTTATTTCAGGTCACCCAAAAACCCAGAACAGAAAATAATCAAGCGAGTGATTGCCCTTGAAGGAGATATCATCAGGTAAGTATTATGTGCTGTAATGACTTGGTTCTTAAGATTTCTGTGATATATGACAGTTAATCAAGTATAAAATCTCAGCTGAATGTCCATTCTAAATTCTTGTGATTGTCATGGTGACATATTAGAAAGGCCACATTGTTTTGTTGCTTTTTAAAAGAAGTGCATGTTCTGACCAAAGTAAATTCAATGTTGCTAATCTATTTCTGAGCTATTACTAAAATTCTAAATATTTAACAGAATTCCAGTGAAAATGTATATGTTGCCCATTTAGTAGTTGGTTTTGCATCCTTGGTAAATATGCTCTCACAGTGGCACTTATCATAAATCTTACATTAAAATGGTTCGGCTCTGCAGTTTTGCATTGCAAGGTGATCTTGAAATGAGAATCCAAATGGCTGGCAGAAGCAGAACTAATAGGGTTTTGAAATTGAGCACCCTGGTGGTTATGAGATTTAAATGAGAAATGGACGGAAAATTACTCCTAACTTTTTAATTATTCTTTTTTCCTCATGCTTGTTATTTTGACACTAGGTTGGAGTGCAGAAAATTCACTGATGAAGTTGCATTGTTTTAACATGGTAGATGGTAGGTGATTAGGATGTAATGTCAGGTCTTGTGCTTAGTTTTCTTGCAATATTTTCTATTGCTAAAGCATGTAATATAGTTTTGAAGAATATAGTTGTTGAGTGCCAGTTTTTCTACAGCTACCTTGGTGAACAATCTTTAAGCTGTTTATGTGGTGTGTAGCATATCTGATAATCAGGACATTATGCAATGATCTACTTACCTGTAATAGACAGTTCCAGAAGTGGCTTAGGTTACCAGTTCAACTGAAAAAAGTGATGGATGAATCAAGCTTTGGAAATGAAATCAGAAAATGCTGAAAATGAACAGCAGGTCAGTCAGCATCTGCAAAGAGAAAAGATAATTTATTGATTTTTCAGGTTCTCCGCCCTTCATCAGAATTGAAGAGTGAAAGAGGCCAAAAGGTCAGGGTGAGAGATTAAAGGCAGTCCTGGGACTCTACAAGCCATCCTACAGCTCGTAGGATGCATGGCACTCACGTCATTGTCCCAGACTAAGGAGGGGCAAGACTTGTGTTCTCAATGGGGTTATGGCACAGCTTGGTGCGCAGGCATGTTCATAGTCTCACACTCGATGGTCCTAGGGATGGCTGGCTAGATAATGGGCTACAGATGGGATGGTCGTGGTCAGGGAAGGCACCTGCAGCCTGTAAAAGGGGTAAATGTAATAAAGGGAGTGGAGGATACTTGAAGCTCTCTTGGCAGCGGGCGGGGGTGGGGATTGACTTTTTAAGTGACGCACACAGGCGCAAGATGGGGAGGGTTGAGGTCCACATGGACCATGGGGACATGCACAGTGATGGGTTCAGGGGGGAGAGCAGGAATGTCCACCACAATAACTTTGCGCTCTAGGGCTACTGGGGAAGGCTGAAGAATTACCAGATGGAGGTCTACCTGAACATCATGGGATTTCAGAATGATCGGAGGGACATGAACTGTGAGAGGGGGAGGGTCGAAGCTAGTCTGAAAGTAGAAGTGCAGCACCGCCATCTTGAGACCCCAAATCAGTGATGCAGTTTAAAAATGAAACTGGAATAAAATCTCCATGGGAGGGGTCTGAGGCAGTGTGGGAGGAGCACACAGCTGGATTCGGGGGCCCTTTCAGTGGCCACCCTTATACTTTTGAGATTCTCAACATGGAGACAAAGGGTCACCTTACAGAACTCATGAACACTTTATTGAGAACTGAGAGTTGGAAGCACTAACAAAGCAGCTCACCATCACCTTCTCAAGGGCAGTTAGGGATGGGCAATAAATGCTAGCCTAGCCAGTGAAGCCCTCATCTCATGAACAAATAAAAAAAAGTAATGGTGTGCTTTTACAAGAGACTGCATTAGTAAATGGGCCCACGTTAGAGGTGGTCTCATTGAGCATTTATATGTCTGGAATTTAAGAAGGGAAGAGATATCCAGCCATTAAGGGAGCACAGCTGCTGGTTATCTGCAAGATGCTAAATCAAACCCTGTCATGTGAATTGTTCAATTGACATGGGTTAGGGACCAAAAGGCATTCAGTCACTCAAAAAGTGCAAGGCAGGCTTAATGTCTAATCCAGGCCAGGCATTGCATGAATGCCTTCATTGAGAGTGACCATAGCATGACTGTGCTCAAGCCTCTTCCATCCTCCATGTACTTGAGATGTTAGGATGTTGGGGTACCTTCTTAGACATCTGTAATCTGTGAGGGAGCTACAAGGCTGGAACAGGGAAAGACAATTCGTGCACACAGCATTAGGGCATTACAGTGGCTTTCTGGCTGAGAGTGGGAGGTATACCATAGTTTCTCAATTGAAATTCACCTGTTGGATCTATCTGTCCACAGGGAGAAGGAGGATTTAATAATGGAGGCTGTGCTCAATGATGCATTCTTGATGGCAACGCTCAGATTGGGGAGGAGAAGAAGGACCCAGTGCCATCTAGCACAGCTTAGAGAAGAGCCCCAGCCTGATGTGCATGGCCCAAGGGAGCCCCAGGAAGAACGAGAGACAGAGGAATTCAGACCCATCCAATGGAGGCCATTGGCATGACCAAGGGTTTACTGATGATGCCTTTCCTATTTCGATGTGAACGAGAGATAGTGCCACGCACGCCTATTATTTTTTTTTTCTTCCATTCACAGGATGTGGGCTTCGCTGGCTGGGCCAGCATTTATTGCCCATCCCTAGTTGCCCTTGAGAAGGTGGTTGTGAGCTACCTTCTTGAACCGCTGCAGTCCATGTGGTGTAGGTACACCCACAGTGCTGATAGGTAGGGAGTTCCAGGATTTTGACCCAGCAACAGTAAGGAATGGCGATATATTTCCAAGTCAGGATGGTGAGTGACTTGGAGGGGAACCTCCAGGTAGTGGTGTTCCCATCTATCTGCTGCCCTTGTCCTTCTAGGTAGCAGTTGTTGTGGGTTTGGAAGGAGGGTGAAGAAAGGTGATTGTCAAGGATGTGGTGGCTCATATCTGCCACATTCTGTGGGAGGACCTAACGCTGCAGTTACTGGGAGTCCATCCTCCGTTAGTACCCCTGAAGGTCACTGCCGCACTCAACTCTTTTGCAAGCAGCTTGCTCCAGGGACCTACAGGGGACCTATGCAGCATCTCTCAGTCCTCTACATTTAAATATATAAAGGAGGTGTTTAATGCTCTCTACAGTAAGCTCAACATCATATAAAGTTCACAATGGATGATGCTAGCCAGGCTGCTAGATTTTTGGGATCTGCGGCAATCTCAGGCTTCCCTAGAGTGTAGGGTGCACACATGTCACCTTAAGAGCTCCCTGGCAGCAGCCTCTGATCTTCATTAACAGGAAAGGGTTCTGTTCCCTCAATGTTCAGCTGATCTGCGATCAACAGAAGCAGATCATGCACATTTGTGCCAGGTACCCTGGGAATTCCCACGACTCCTGCATCCTGAGTCACTGCCAGGTCCCACAAATATTCGAGATGCTGCAGCGCTTACAGAGTTGGCTGCTGGGTGACAAATGTTACCTGCTGAAGAGATGGCTCATGACCTCAAAGTACCTCGGAGGAGAGATACAACATGGCATACTATGCTACAAGATCCATTGTTGAGCAAACCATTGGCATCCCGAGGATGGCTTCTGATGTTTGCACCACTCAGGTGGGGCTCTGCAGTACTCTCCACAGAGGGTGTCCCGCATCATCGTGCTCTGTTGGGTCCTGACATGGTGCTTCAAAGGGGAGATCATTTGCCAGAAGGAGACATGGAGGAGGCTGAGAACTCCTTGGATGAAGAAGGCCTGGAAGGGCAGGATCCTGAAGAAGGTGATGATGGTCAGCTTCCAAGTGAGGATGCCCTCAGCGGCATGACGCAGAAGATTTGCCCTTGACACACTGATAGCCACAAGGTTCTAGCAGGAGTAAGGTCCAGGCAAGGGTGGGTACCCAAGCTCATTTTTCCTGTCCCTTAGTGCCATGCTAGTGATTGGAAAGGTCTTTACAAGCAGTGACATCACAAACAGGGTCAGCAATTGGTCTTTAATCTGCAGCCCTCAAGGATCATGAGGCCCTCATCTCTGTAAAGGTCAGCAGCCAAAGCTGTATATAGCCAGGATAAAAGCAAAAAACTGTGGATGCTGGAAATCCAAAACAAAAACAAAAATACCTGGAAAAACTCAGCAGGTCTGACATCATCTGTGGAGAGGAATACAGTTAACGTTTCGAGTCCGAATGACTCTTCATCAGAAGAGTCACTATATAGCACTTTGGGAAGTGAAAGGCACCATACCATTGCAAACACTGCATCAACTGCACATGATGCAGTTGTGGCCACCTGAATGAGACACCTTGTGCAGCCACAGAGTTGCACATATACCTGTGGAAACTATATTGGCTGCAGGTCCTGTTCTTTTGCAAAAACTGTGAAGACAACTCCATTTTGATTAAACAACATAACTTATAACCCTCCAAGACACATGAGCACACCTAACTCTATGGTGTGTTGTAAGGCCTAAAGGTTCCAAAATCAAGGTGCAGACACATTTGGGAAAGAGCGTGACATGGCTCCCTTACATTACTCAAGGGGCGAGTAACTAATATGAGTCTGCTAAACATCACTTGAATCTGAGGCCCACAAAGGGAGGCAATCATTGAGTGGGAGCTAAGGTCACTCTCACAATAAGAGGGAACATAGATGCGTATGAACAATGCATTCAAATCATGAAACCATTGTCATTAACAGGAAATGTATTTACACAGGTGCATTATATATACAGTAAGAGAACACACGTGTCCCCACAGTGATCTCAGTATTTCTTACTTTTTCTAACCCTACCACTGTGTCTAGGTGCATCCCTGACATCCGCAGCAGAGGCGGAAGCAGCCTGCTGACTGCGATGCCCTGTTGTCTGTGATGACCTTGGTGGGCGTCCTCTGGAGGCCTGAGGCCTGACAGGCCCTGGCCTGCTTTGGGTCTCCTGCTGTGAGGCAAGTGTACCCTCCTCGGCCTGTAGAGTTGTAAGTGATGGGGTCACAAGCATAGGGGATTGGGAGTGGCTGCATTCTCTCGGAGTCATCTAAGTGGATGGCCCCAGGGTGTCCAGCTGATGGTCTTCCTCCCTTTGGGTACCCGAGGGCCACTGGCTGACTCCTTGTAAAGAAGGGGTACCTGGAGTGAGGTCGAGTTGCCCTGTCCCCCTCTCCCTAGCCATTGATGGATCCCACCTATGCCTAGAACGATGGAGTGCAGGTCCAAGCGCAAATCTGGCAGAACCTTTTGGACCAAGGTCTCCAAGGCGGCCGCCATTCTTCCCTTGGAGACCTTGAGGCATTCGCATGTCAGCACCCACAACATCAGGCCGACTCCCTCATCCTTTACTGTAGTCTTTTGACAGCTTCTGTCCATCTGCCTAATGTTCCCCGCCTGTTGTCACATCTCCAGCATGTGCGGTATGGCTGTTTCCAGAGACTTATCATCTGACTCGGACTCAGCAAGTGCCTGTTCTCCAGCAGCCTTCCGAGTGCCAGAGACCTGGGCTATCACTGCCTCCGACTGCTGTGGAGACGAGTGTTGAGGTGTTTTCTAGAATGTGACCCTGAGCCTAATCTAGATCTATGACCCACCAGGGTGTTGTCTCTGGGCTGCTGGAGGGTGCAGGTGAACGGGTCTTCATCAGATGCATCCTCAGCATCCTCCTCTGAGGTGGCCTGGGGCTGGGCTTACGGTAACTCTGGTGGTCTGCCTGGGCCTGCTGGTGACTTAAGAACATAAATAGGAGCAGGAATAGGCCATTCAGCCCTTCGAGTCCACTCCACAATTCAATGGAGATCATGGCTGATCTTTTACTTCAACACCCCGTATCCCTTGATGTTTTTAATATGTAGAAACCTATCGATCTCAGCTTGAACATACTCAACGACTGAGCCTCCACAGACCTCTGGGGCAGACAGTTCCAGATTCACCACCCTCTGAGTGAAGAAATTCCTCCTCATTCGAGTCCTAAATATCCTGCCCCTTATTCTGAGACTGTGTCCCCTGGTTCTAAACCCCCGAGCCAGGGGAAACATCCTTTCTTCATCCACCCTGTCGAGCCCTATAAGGATTTTGTATATCTGAATGAGATCACCTCTCATTCTTCTAAACTCCAGAGAGTAAAGTCCCAGTCTACTTAATCTTTTCTCATAGGACAATTGTTGCGGAAAGCAGGGGGTCAGTAATTCAAACAGCACTGATTTTCTTCTTACCACCTGTCCATTAATAGGTGTTTTGAATTAGTATTTTTTTGTAAGAATAAGCGATGGCGTATTTTCCAACCCCCTAGTTTTTCTGTGATCCAAATTTACTAGTAACCCACAGCAAACTCGAGTTACGATTAACTCAAAAGGTTAGTTTATTGTACACGTTCAAAACCTGTGAAAAGGGGTGAAAGCAAAAGACTGCGGATGCTGGAAATCCAAAACAAAAATAAAAATACCTGGAAAAACTCAGCAGGTCTGACAGCATCTGCGGAGAGGAGCACAGTTAATGTTTCGAGTCCGTATGACTCTTCGACAGAACTAAGTAAAAATAGAAAAGAGGTGAAATATAAGCTGGTTTAAGTGGGGGGTGGGGGTACAGCTGGATAGAGGGCCAGTGATAGGTGGAGATTGCCAAAAGATGTCATAGACAAAAGGACAAAGCGATGTTGAAGGTGGTGATATTATCTAAGGAATGTGCTAATTAAGGGTAGAAAGCAGGACAAGCAAGGTACAGATAGCCCTAGTGGGGTTGGGGTGGGGTGAAGGGAAGGGATCGAAATAGGCTAAAAGGTAGAGAAAAAACAATGGATGGAAATACATTTAAAAATAATGGAAATAGGTGGGAAAAGAAAAATCTATATAAATTATTAGGAAAAAAGGGGGGGAATCGGAAAGGGGGTGGGGATGGAGGAGAGAGTGTGAAAAGGGGTGTTAGCAATGTCCCACTCCGCATTTACACAGTAAAGGGAGGGATAGAAAAAAGGAGGTTTATAGTACAAGGAGCACAAAAAAAAGACTGAATATTGGTTCATGTGAATTCCAGAGACCCCAAGTCAGAGTCCAATAAGGAATTCTTTCACGTAGGCATTTGTGTTCAAGTGACTGGAAATCGGTATTGTAAGATTTGCTTTTCAGGTGGTGTTGATGTCACAAGATGAAGTAGGCATGCAGAAATTGAGTCAGTTCTGTAGATAGAGAGAAAGTAGATTTAGTTCATAAGGAGGCTGAATACAGCATGCATGTCACTCACTGTGAATGTCGGGATCTGATTAACTAATGGAGGGCTCATCTGTACTGTCTTGCTGGGAGAGGCCAATCTCGCCATCGCCACAGGAGTGATCCCTGTCTTTCCCTGCCAACTTGGTGACATCCTCCTCGAAGGGAGTGAGCTCCAGTATGTCGAACGTCCCTCCTCCCGTCTGGGATCTCTCCCTCTTGTTGTGGGCAAACTTAGCCTGCATGACAACAAATGAATGGAATGTGATGAGAAGTGTTGGAGCAGAGGTTGGATAGCATGCATGCCTGATGTGTGTGCTGAGCTCTCCTAGTAAGGGCTGAAAATGCTGTTTATTCAACATGATTGATGAGATGCTGGTGATGTTAGAGTGTCCGTGAGACATTCGATGCTGATATCTGCCCTGCTAATATTGTGTGAGATCCCTTTGAGTGCATGATGCCATTATGAGTGTATGAGTTTGGAGTGCTCTGAAGGTTGACTTAACCTGGCAGTGCAGATGAGATCATTCATTCCCCTCCAACTGCAGGGCATTTTGTTGCCGATTGCCCATAGCACAGACCTCCTTTGTGACCACCTCCCAGGCTGGTAAGGTGAGGTTGGTGGACCCCCTGGAGCTATCCCTCAGGAGAGGACATCCCGGTGTTGGCGGTCAGCTCCTACTAAAGCCTCCAGGGAGTTGTGGCTAAAACTTGGTGCCCTCTCAGGTTGATGGTGAACACAGCTGGGTTGCAGAGAGTGAATGTGTGTGTTTGACTGGTGTTTAAATATGGCGCCAGGACCTTCGATCCCATCAGCTGATGGCAGGGCAGATGAATCAGTGCCCACCCTGCCATGTAATTCAGGGAGCTGCTCGCAGATGCATAATTAATGATCTTCCAAGAATAAGATTGGGTGTGATATCGCACCCCACAGATCAGCAGGAAAAATGACGCTTATCTCGCCTGCCACTGCAATTAGTCTCCGGAGTGGAAAATTCCACCCAGCAGCTTCGTACAATTAGAAAAAATGCAAAGAAAAAGAGAGGAAGAGGAAGACAGACATGACAATCACGCAGAATGTGTAAATGGGTGGAGTGATCTGTAATAAAAACAGGAAGTACTGGAAAATCTCAAGGAGGTCCGGCACCATCTGTGGCAATAGAAACAGAGTTAACCTTTCAAGTCGGATATGACTCTTCTTCGGAACTCGGAGTGATCTATAAATTCCTTAATCAAAATGTTTGAATATACAAAGGAACATCAGTGGACTGGAGAGGCATAAATGGGCAAAAGAATATGCAGATAGTATAAGGTGAAGAATTAATCTGACAATTAAATCACTTGTTGCTGTTTCCATAAAGCTCTACAATATGGATGTGTTGTTTGAATTGATGTAGCATATAGTAGAAAAGCATCAAAATATTTTAAATACTGTTTGATTTCCTGTGGCAATATTCATGGACGAAATGGTTTAAAAATTATGAAATGTATCTCTCTTGATGAAAATTTTCATTTATCCACTCTAATTGTATCTCTCCTTGTTTGTTCCTCACATACTTCAGCCCTGATTTTAACTCTGACAAGGAAATGGGGCGGGAGATAGAGTGAGCAGCAACCCATTCCCCCCCAATCCTCGAAGTCACCATTTTGAAACCTAGGGGATTTTAACTCCCATGCTCAATTTTAATATAATTTTTGGGCTATCCACTCTATTTTGGGAAATGGACAGCCTACCCATTTTTGTGGTGCGATTTCTGATGAGTCCCCTGGGACTTATTTAAAGAGAGATTGGATTCCCTACTGCCTGACTTGTTTGTTGTATTGCTACAAGAAGGATCAATTAGGCGAATTAGTCTTATAGCTCCTGGTAGCCTTTTTGCAGCGTAGCAACGGTGACTACACTTCAAAAGTACTTCATTGGCTGTAAAGTATTTTGGGATGTACTGAAGCTGCGGAAGTTGCTGTATAGATGCAAATCTTTCTCCTTTTTCTTTTTGGATGCTTCCCTGGAGGTCCTGTTAGATTGAGTCAGGGCAAGGAGGGTGCTACCGTTTCCCTACTGCCCACAGGTACAATCCAGGATGAATATCCAGCAAGCCTGGAGAGAGGTGCCAGTAGCATCACCTCCAGTCCTGGGTTCAATTGCCTAACAAGAGCAGCAAGGGTGAGCATAGCTCCTCAAATTTCACAATCGTTTGTACCACTTCCAAAATGTTCACTACCTAAAGCTTCTGCTATTCATGGACAGATCACCTGATCACCAGATCACACAAGTCACCTGCATTTAAATACTAATTTAAATGACTAGGCTCAGCACAGCCCAAAAATCACCTGATAGTGTAACTGAGATTTCTGGAGTACAATAGTGATTTTCTTCACAGTCATGCTTCAATTTTTTTTTATTATTCATTCATGGGACGTCGGCGTCGCTGGCTAGGCCAGCAATTATTGCCCATTCCTAATTGCCCTTGAGAAGGTGATGTTTAGCTGCCTTCTTGAACAGCTGCAGTCCATATGGTGTAGGGACACACACACTGCTGTTAGGTAGGGAGGATTTTGACCCAGCGACAGTGAAGGAACAGCAGTATATTTCCAAGCCAGGATGGCGTGTAGCTTGGAGGGAAACACATGGTGTCCGTCCAAATGGTAGTGGTCATGGGTTGGAAGGTGTTATCTAAGGAGCATTAGGGCATTAGTGAGCCAGATGGGTTTTTATGACAATCAACATGGTTTCAATCCAGATTTTTTATTGAATTCAAACTTCACCATCTGCTGTAGTGAGATTCCCCAGTGCATTACCCTGGATCTCTGGATATTGGTCCAGCAACAAGACCACTATGCCACCACCTCCCCTAAGACCTGCATGACACTTAACCAAAGTGCTGTCGATCTCAGTGCATCCAAAATCTTTCAGATCCCTATGCTCTCCCATGTGTTCAGGAGGGCGAAGCTACTAGAATGGCCTTTGCAATGGGCTTGTGCTGCATAATGATGAAAGAGGAGCAGGAGCAGCAAAGATAAAAGTCTTAAAGTGATGTGCCGCTGCAGAAGATAACAAACCATTTGTTTTTACCCCTTTTGGTGGTGTTGCTTTTGTGCTCGTTTTATACCAATTTTGTGTTCTGCTTTGGCAAATGAGCTCCACAAGAAAGTTGGACATAAATTCCAATCAGCAAATTTGGCGTTTAAACAGGAGTGAATTTTGGCATAAATGAGATTGGGGAAATTTTTAGCCCGTATTTCAACCTCAGTGCTACCAAATCTTAGTTTGCCCCTCCCTAGTGCTGCCAGAAGCCCCCAAATACACATACAAATTGAGTGCTAAGAAGATGCTTATTCCCATTCAAAACCCATTTTTCAGTTTGGCCTTTCCCAATGTTATACACCCTTTGGGTAAGTTGTGTTGAGAGTTTCTCACATCGGTTTTCATCTAAACTGGGCTCTTCACCAAGTATCATTTTTAAATGTAAAACCATCACTTTACGACATCACTTTTGGAACAACAGCATATTTTGGAAAGGATTACCTTAGGATTCATTTTCAGGCGGTATAATCTACATTTTGAAACATACACACTCCAATTCACAGGTGGGCACTGATTACAATGTTGTCTCCATCCTGTTTTAAAAAAACTGTATTACTAAAATCAATCAAGTTGTACAAAGAGCTACTACAGGAGCAGAAAGGACTTCTGCTTTGTGGTTTCTGAGAAATTTGGGAAAATGAATTCTCATCCTGCATCCCAGAATCTATAACATATTTCTATAAGAAAGTTAATGCGCAAGATCATTAGCTGAGCCGATTTAGGAAGTCTGTCTGAAGGATTCGCTGGAAGGGTATGCTTCCTGCTGGCAGTGAAATGTTTTCAATTCAAAGTATTATTCCTATGGCTTCCTTTAGCAACCAGAAATTTTAAAATATCTCAGCCAGTTTCTTTTGTGGCTCTTTCAAGGAGCTTTTTCACAAATGTTGGAAATGTTTGCAGAACAGTCACTGTAAGAAAGCCTGGAGAAATTCCAGTTGTGGTCTCTCCAAGGTGTGGTCATCATGTGAGAAAAGGTTTAGATGGTATAGGGCAGTTTGCCTACCAACTGACTGATTGGCAGCCATCCGAATCTAAATTCATATTGAGTTACTGAACCTAGCAACTACATGGTGAAAGATATTGAATGTCCATAAGGTCTGTGCAGCTCAGTCAACTAACACAGTGGCTAATAACATTGTTGTTTTTGCATTAGCTAATGAAAATTGATCTAGTTTCCTTGGTAGTCTGCCAGCAGTACATAAATCAAGAGAGTGTACAAATGGAAATGCACCTGCAGCCTCCATTATTATCTATCCCCATAGCAAGCAACTCGCTAATGGGTTGGTGTGTTCATCGTCTGGACATAAGAGCTCAAGGTACTTGGTTTCAAACACAGCCCATCTAACATAGCAAAATAGGGGCAGTCTGGTTTTCATTTATCGATACCACAAATGACAAATGAAGAAGCCCTTTGTTCTGATGTATATGGACAGCAGTACAAAATCAGGCCATTCAGTGGAAGAACATGAAGGAATGTGGGATAAGGAAGACAATAGCAACATCTCAAAGCCTTCCAGGAACAATCGAAGCTTCCATCCCCTTTACTCCAGCAAGACGTCTTAGCACCATGCCAGCATGATGATGGGGATGCAGGACCTGGGAACTGAGCCTCAAATAGTACCAACTCTAAGGGTCTGCCAATGCAGTGGTGACATTAGTCCATGAGACAACAGCTGAATGCCTTTTTATAGAGATCAGGTCTCCTGGTGGGTACCTCACCCTTTCTTTTGTTTCTAGCCACTAACCCCCTAACTAACCTTTTATAAGCCTTAGCTCAGGCCAAGGCAAAAACAATACTTTGCAGCTTTCCAGAGCACTACTGCCCTTGTAACAGTTCTTCTTGCACTACTGCAATACATCTTATTTCCCTGGACAATAGTGGCTGGCTTTCTCTTTCTTGATGAGCAAGGGGGTGAAAGGTTATCGGAGGTAGGCAGGAATATGAGATTAAAATCAGATCAGCCAATACCTTATTGAATAGCGGAGCAGGCTTGAGGGGGCTGAGTGGTCTGCCCCTGCTCCTCTTTTGTTTGTTCATATGTTCGTAATGAAAGAATACCGAACATTAAAAATTAGTCAGTGTCAGTGACAAGGACCGCCCTGTCCTTCCCTTGGAGTATGGGGCAGGGTATTCTCTCTGGTGGCAGGAAAAGAGATTGGGACTGTTTTGGGGTCCCAAACTTGCTTCTGGGGGAGGGAAAACAATCACCAGCCTTCGTTTTTCACAGGTGCAACACCTTAATTGGCCGTCAAATGGGTTTGCTGTTCAATTAAGAATGGCAGGTGGGCTATCAAAGCTGTAGGGCCAATCAGAGGCCTTCCAGAATCTCCATTCCCTGAATGATACAGCAGGCTTAAATGCAGGGTAAATAAAGGGAAGGGCGCTTCAAAATGGAGCTGTCCTCTTGACAAAAATAGATCTTGCACTCAGGCCAACACTGTGGAGGGGTGTGTGGAAGCTCTTTACAGGGTGGTTTGTGGCTGCTCCTGCATCCATGCATTTAAGGAAGGCCTCCAGGCATGCCTGGAGCACTGAGACCTTAGTCTGTTGCTGGGAGGCTGCCTCCAGGCACCTAAAATTGCCCCTGTCACCTGAGGCCGACTGAAAGATCCCAGTTGAACTCCTTTAATTGGCATCATAAGGCTTTTGAAGAGCCTGTTCAACTACCTGCTGCGTGTGGGTACCTGCCATACCCCTCCCCTCCCATCTCATCTGCACAAAAATGGCCCAGAGGCAGGATGGATTGTGGGAATTGGCGTGCTGGCCAGCTGGGCTATTTTTCATTCCAGCCCACTTCTGTCCTGGCCCCATTTGGAACTCTATGGGCAGAATTTTCTGCTTGTCAGGCGGGCGGTCCCAACCCAATCTCTGGCAGGCGGGGAGCCGATCCCCGCCATCGAAGCGGGCCACACCACCATTTTACATGGGCGGGCTAATTAAGGCCTGCCCTGTGTGACGTCCGGCGGGAAGTGCTATGCGCTCCCTGTGCAGGTGGGGGGGATTCCCTAAAAGCGAGAGTGCACTCTTTCGCGCATGCACACGAAAGAGCGCACATCTCCCTGAGGCTAAGTGCAGCCTCAGGGAGATCGCTTCCACTTTGAAAACCATTAAAAATAAAAAATAAAAATTCCCTAACATGTCCCCCTCATGTAACCTCATCCCGCCTGTGGATGAAGTTTCATGTTTTCTCTATTTGCCGCCGGGGCTCCTGGCTTGCCCGC
This sequence comes from Cetorhinus maximus, assembly GCF_964194155.1. NCBI lineage: Eukaryota > Metazoa > Chordata > Chondrichthyes > Lamniformes > Cetorhinidae > Cetorhinus > Cetorhinus maximus. The sequence goes on from NC_135900.1 coordinate 36,486,023, forward strand.
CAACCTTAAGGTTGGATGGGCAGGTCCTTTAATTGTTTAAATGATCCTGTCAATGGCCTCAATTGGCCATTGACAGGTCGGCGGGCGCACACCTGATTTTGCTGCAGGCCCGCCTTCCTGAAAATTTAAATGGGGTGGGATGACGTTGAGGGTTCCGCCCGACATCATCCCGCATCACTTTACGTGTCGGCGAGCGGGCCCCACCTGCTGCTCGCCGACGTCAAAATTCTGCCCTGTCTTGTCCAATGAGTGGAAATCATGCCCTGACCCTTTGGTGAGTAAAAAGAAATCCAGTCCATTATTATTGTACAATCAGAGCCAAGGGAAATTTGTTTTCTATTTGTGGCAACAATAGCTATAAAGATCCCATCATGAAAATGCTACTGCACATATTTTTGATCTTAACTTGAAGAGTGTAATGCTGCTGTCCTAAGGGCAGACATACACCACCGATATGACTTAAAAATAAAAAATATTCAAATGGATTCAATATTAGATGCCCACCTAATTTAAGATATTATATTGTTATTGCCTCTGACCATTTTTAGGTTCATCCAAGAAGGAATAAAATGTTCACCATTGGTTATAAAATGATCATCTTATTGCTCATTGCAATGGAGGATGGAACTTTCTTTTTCACTCAGCAAAGACTGATCATACAGTTCATCAATAACCTGAGCTCCCAGCTTGTGTTGTTTAACCGTGAACTGCAATCTCTGCCTTTCTATAATCTTGCAAAGTTTAAAATTGTTAGCTTTTTCCCCTTGTCTTTTTTTCCGATTTCCCTCCACCCATTTTTTCTGTATGGAAGGATACCCACACATTTTTAATATCGATGTTGTTTCACTGTTGACCCAAGTGACAGTGCACTTTCATGGACCTCAGTAGGTGTTGTGCCTATTTCTCTACCGTGTGGATGGTTTTTTTTAAACATTCAAAAAAGCCCTAAACCTGCCAGCTTTGTACGCTGGATGATAGAGGGCGGAATTTTCCGTGCCTGCTGGCGTCTGACCTGTTTGGCGATGTGTGAGAACAACATGGCAAGAAGGCCAAAAAACTGTTTCACGACATTGTAAAACCAGTTTGCAATCATCCACTCTGCCCATCAATGGCAGCCCACGTTTCCCACTGTTGGACGTTGGGAACCTCATTATAATACACCTGCATATCATTATAAGACCAGTTCGCTGGAATCATCCCCCCTCACTGGACCATCCGATCACGTTGGTGGGAAAACACGCCAGTGCAGAACACGTCTTGACAAGTGTGACGTGCAGAAGTCGGGACTTAGTGCCATGGCGTTGCTCACATCGTGGACATCCGAGGAGCAGAAGATGCTGGAGCCCGACAGCAATGGGACCCTGCAGGAATGACCATGGCAGGCTGGGTGGATTCTCATGGACATGGCTCCATCACGAAGCAGCCCATGGAAGGTGGAAAGTCACCATTGAACGTCTGCTCACAACGAATGATCATTGAGGGAGTGGAGAGGAAGGTCCAACTCTGTTTGGGAGAGGAAGATGTACCAGGGGGTAGGAGAGGAAGGTCTAGGTTCGACTGGGAGAGGAAGTTGTGTCAAGGGGGAGGTGAGGTTGGGAAGGGGGAATCAAAGGTGTTGGGGGGGTGGTGAGATTGGGAAGGGGGGAACAAAGGTGTCGGGATGATGTTGGGAGGTGGGAGGAGGGGGGTAATGGGGGAGAAGATGGCAGCTGGGTAGGTAGGTGTAAGGGGGGAGGAAGGTGTAAGGGAAGGAGTTCGGAGGGGGAAGGAGTTCGGAGGGGGAAGGAGTTCGGAGGGGGAAGGAGTTCGGAGGGGGAAGGAGTTCGGAGGGGGAAGGAGTTCGGAGGGGGAAGGAGTTCGGAGGGGGAAGGAGTTCGGAGGGGGAAGGAGTTCGGAGGGGGAAGGAGTTCGGAGGGGGAAGGAGTCCGGAGAGGGGAAGGAGTCCAGGGGAAGGAAGGGGCCCGGGGGGAGGAAGGAATCCAGAGGGAGGAAGGAGTCTGGAGAGGGGAAGGTGTCCAGGGGAGGAAGGAGTCCGAGGGGGAGGAAGGAGTCCAGGGGGTGGAAGGAGTCCAGAGAGGGGAAGGAGTCTAGGGGAGGAAGAAGTCCGGAGAGGGGAAGGAGTATGGGTGGAAGAGAAGTAAGGTTGTAGGAAGGAGTGCAGAGAGGTGGAAGGAGTAATGGTGGTGGAAGAAGGAAGGGGGAAGTGGAGTCTGCGGGGGGGTAGGAGTTCCTGGGGGGTGTGCGGTGGGGTTGCAGTGGGAGGACATGCAAAGCCTGAGAAATGAAGCTGAAAGACACCATAACACATTATTTAGTGAAAGTAAATATATTTTCAGATTATAAAGTGACAAAATCTGTTCACCCGTGCAACCAACTGTGATCAGAATTTATTAACTTTTGAGCGCCTTAGTCTTCTAGGTGCTGCCTTGACATCCGCAGCAGCAATGGATACAGTCTGTGTAATGGTTGACCCTGTTGCCTCTGATGACCAGCGTGGGTCCTCTGGGGAGCCGTGGCTTTGGGGATCCCGGCTTGCTTTGGCTGTCCTCCTACGGGCCAGCTGCTCCCTCTGGGGTGACAGAGGACGAGGTTGAGGGAGTCACAAGCAAAGGGGACTCGGAGGGAGAGGACAGCCTCTGAGATTCCTGAGTGGATGACCCAGGGGTGCCCAGCTGCCGTTCCTCCTCTCTTCTTGTGCTCGAGGGCTCTGGTCTGGCTCCTTACAGAGAAGGAACACCTGGGGGGACATTGAGGTGCCACATTTCCCTCTCGCGTTGCCACTGCAGGAACTCACTCATGGCTACCGCAATGGAGTGTAGGTCTGCACGCATCTCTGCATTCTGCTGGACCAGGATCTCCATGACACCTGCCATCTTTCCCATGGAAACCTCCATGTGTGCACATGTTCGAACTATTTTACAGAGAACAAACCGATGCACTCCCCTGACCTGCGTGTCACTCTGTTGAGGGCTTCCAAAGCTCTGTGTGATATTCCCCCGCTTTCTGCTGACTCTACATGATGAGTTGGAAGGCCAAATTCAGAGGTTCATCATCTGACTCAGACCTCATAGATGCCTCTTCCTCAGCAGCCCTCAGAGTGCCAGGGAGCTCGGCTGAACCTGTCTCCTCCTACTGTGGACAGCTGTCTATGCAATGACCACCAGGTTGTGAACCTGAGCTTGCTCTAGATCTAGGTCCCACCGAGGTGTGTGTCTCTGCGCTGGTGGAGGGTGTGGGTAAGCGTTCTGAAGGGTCTTCCAGGCTGCTTATTTCCAGCTCTTCAATTGAGGAGGGGTCCACTTAGCTGGAGGTGAGGACATGGATGGAGCTGAGGGACTGACTGGCCAAGGCTGTCGGTTGCTTGGCAGAGCTCCCTGTGAACCAAAGTAGAGATAACTAGTGCATGTCAGCAGAGTCAAAAGCAGGAGAGAGAGGACTCACATTTGCATTTAGAGAGAGGGTTGATGTGGTGCAGGATCCTTATGTGGGTGTTCGCTGCTGACCTCACCATCATCGCAGGCATGGTCTACATCCTCACCGTGCAGGCATGCTCCGCAAAGTAAGTGAAGGACCTAATATAGGCCACTCCACCCCCAGTCTGGAGCCTCTCCCTGCTGTTGTGAGCCAGCTTCTCCTGCATGAAAACAGATGGAGAGGGTGTAAGCAGGACACATGACACTGCATGGAATGTTTGTGTGGTGAGTGGAGCCATGGACAGGATGAGGACGTGAGCTTGAGAGAATATGAGCATGATGAAGATGTGAGGGTGTGTTTGAGAGTTAGTGGTGTTGTCCCTTGAGGTGTGAGATCCCTGTGGATGTTTGATGAGTTTGTGCATGTGTGAGTTATGAGTGATGAGAAGAGTGACTTACCCTGGCAGAATGGATGAGATCCTGTTGCGGCATTGGGTAGCTGTCCTTTTTTGCAGGGAATTAGTGCTGACCACTGCTGCCACTGCCACCCATGCTGGATTGGTGACTTTGCTTGCTGGTCTTCGTCCAGAGCCGGGGTAGAGGACATCATAGTGGGCCTCCACTGCGTCCAAAAGGCACTCGAGGGACACATCATTAAACTGCGGGGCTACAATCTTCTTGCCTTTTGGGGCCATGTCTTCTGTGCAGCAGCCCTATTCTTGAAGCACTGAGAGGTGTGCACGGCTGCACTTTAAATATGGGGCCCGGCGTGATGAAGCAGCAAGGTGATGAGGTGGTGGGCGAATGAGAGCCTGCCCACCATTGAAATGGCATGTTTCTTATGAATGCATAATTAATGCGGCGGGATTGGGTTGATACAGCGTGAAAAGCTGCCATTGTGGCCGACGGGTAAAATGTCCTTTTCCTAGCTTGCTTCTGCACCTAGTGTAAATCTGGGACGATTCCGCCCAGAGTGAATGAAGAGGCCTCTACAAGGTGATCATCCTCCATGGGAACTTTGGGCCATTGCTGCTGGTGCTTCAGGCCTAAAACCATCTTTCTTCTGGCGAGCTGTAGTAGGAGGGTTGACTGAAGGAAAATCCTGCAGTATTTATATATTGAGTGAGGAAACATGGTGGGTGGGTAGGAGGAAATTTCTGGTCATGGTGGGGAGACACTGATAGGTCATCACCTTTTTTTCAGGTTTCTGCACTAAGGAAAATCTAACCCAAGGGATTACAAAGAAGACCTTACTATAGACCATAATGCAGTCCTTTGTTTTGGAATAATTATTAGTGAATTTTACCAGCAGATTTTGTTTTCTTTAGCAATAAGCTTTAGGTTTCAGAGGATTTTCACAGGAGAGATGCAGTTTATGATACAGAGGTTCAATTTGAAACAGCAGGAGTTCAGTCAGCTCTGGGAGCATTGAACTGCAACTCTCATCCATCTTAAAGATGTCCTTTAGCTGGGAAACCAAGCATGGATTTGTCTGTACGTTGGACAGTTTATCAATACATGCTTAATACTGATACATTGACTGATTGACTTTGCAGCTGTGATGAATCCTGTGAGTCACCCAGTATCTTTTGAGTTTATTGCCTTCACTCAACACTGTAGCATGATCCACACAGCAATTATCATTTTGAGTTACTTTTCGAATGATGAATAAAAGCCAATGCCAGCAATATTCAAAACAACAATACACGAAGAGCATTGATGGAGATACCTCTACTGGCTCCTTGTCTCTCATAGCATTTAATTTAAAGGCTCATCTTTATTCTCATTACCTCTGCAGCTACACCAGCTGCCTGTTTGATTATTTTGACCTCTTGGGCATCATTCCCCCTCTGCTCTTCCTCTTTGATGGCAGAGCATTCAAACACGATAGGGCACGATATTTTCCTATGGGCTTCTGAACCCCATCATCAAGTTCAAATGAGGAGGTCAGAGATCCGCATGTGTGGGAAACAGTCATTCCTTATGATTTTTCCCCAGTTGGTCAAATAGTGACCATTGCTGGGCTCACTACCCAATTAAGGATAGCCGGCAGGTTCTTGAAGTTGGAGGGCCAATAGGAAACCTTCCAGCTTGAAGGCAGGAGCATGATGCCATGGCAGGTAAGTAAGAGAGAGGGTGCCCCAAAATGAAGGCAACCCCTCTCCGATTTTTAAAAAAAATTGAAGTAAAATAAAGGCCTTTGGAGCCAGGGCATCACTATAGCTGGGTGGATTCCCTTCACAGAGCAGTCTGCAGCTGCTGTTGAACACAGGCAGGCAGGGAGGGCCACCAAGCCTACATAGAGAACTGGTCCCCCGGTCTGCTGCCAGGAAACCACCTCCAGTCAACTCAACTGCCACCGCTGCCTGCGGGGACCTGGAGGTCAACTGGGAAATCCCAGTCAGCCTCCATCAATAGACATTTAATTAGTTCAATTGGCTACCCGTTGTGCCCCCATCCCACCTCTGATAAAATGACCCAGGGATGGGATGGAGCCGGGGAATCAGCCGCTTCTGATGGTGCTATCTTTAGTGCCTGCCTGCATGCCCAGCCGTAGCAGGGGCTTTAAAAAACTTCCCCTGGATGTTGCTGTCTTGAACTCCTCCTCCTAATCCCATTTCCTATCTATATTCCTGTCACCTCCTTTTAAAAAAAACGTTTCCCCAAAGCTTATCTTTTCCCTCAAGTCTTCAGTTGTCCCTCCTAAACATTCACCCAGGCTCATATTCTGGTTTTTGTATAGCTTCTCTGTAAAAAGCCTTGGAATACTTTGTATGTGAAATGTGTCACATAAAAACAAGGTGTTGGCGGTGTTAACATTAGGCAAACATTTCAACACTCCCACATATTATGTACTCCCTCACACATTTCAACCAAGCAGTTTGACAACACAAGAAACGACTGAAGTATGGATGCTAACAACGTGGCCATGGACGTAGCTATCAAATGGCATAAAGATTTTTAATGGTATTTTGCAATTAAGCTATTACGATGACTGATTGATCAGAATTTCTGTATTGAATGTTTGATAAATTAGGATCCAAAGCATCCTCACTTCCAGAGGAACCCAGGGAGGATTGAATATATGTGTTTGTTATAGAGTATATATTCTGTATACTTGAGCATTAATTGAGATGTTTAAATTATTGTTTGGGGTCTGTAAATAGAGCACTGCCATTCATGCAAATCATTACATTGTGTTGCATGCTAATAGAGCTGAGTCTCAAGCTGACAAAGTTGTATTTAATTTGCGTTCAATATGTGTCCTCGAACAAATCCAGTTCAAAACTGAACGAACCCGACTCTGTGGTCAGGCAGAACTCAACCACGTCTGACTGCTTCTCATTTAGAACCCAACTTAACTTCACTCAATCCAACTAAATCAGAAATGCTGTAAGATCAGTGTTCTGCATGCACTAATTTTGCTGGAAAGAGTTTGTACTGTTGGATCATAGAAAGCCATGACATTCAGTGCACAAGAAATGTTAGATTTTTAAACTCACCTGTTGGCATTTCTGAGTGAAAGTATGTTAGGGTTGGATCCCTCAGAGCAGAGTCAAGTTGGGGTGAGACAGGTTGGTTTCCACCTGATACATGTTGTTACCAACAACCAGGAAAGGATGGATTGTGTGTAAAATTGGTCAGTTAGTGAAGGCTAGAATGTGAACTTCCCTCTTTTAAGAGGGTTACAGATGTTTATATGGATCTACTAGGGTAGTCAGAGTCTGTTCCCCCAGCACTGAAAACATTCTAATCTTAATCAACTAATGTTCTATTTCAAAATAGTTGCTATTCTTTAAAATACATGGGTTGCATTGTGTCCCTTGCTCTATAGTGAGTTCTGTTATACTGGCAGTTTGCTACCCATATATATCAATGATGTGTGCATGAGCCAGATGCTAGAATTGATCAATTGTAGGTGGCTTTTTTGACCCATGAATGTTTCATCCTTTTCTGTTGCCGCAATATTTTGTTTAAGTGCACTGCACATTTTGTGAATTATATGATATTAATTCCTTTTGAATTTCCAGATAACATTGGGGAACAAAATCTATGTTTGCACCAATGGGAAAAAGATGTGTTATAATATCCAGATTTTTAGTGTGCCTAACTTCATTAAAGAATTACGTTTTTAAACGTCATTTTAGTTTATCTGCAAATAAATTAGTATAAAACAGCTGCACACAATGCTAACCCTAATCAATAACTATAACCATAATTTTAAAAATATGAAAGTCAGAGGTGGTATTTCTGTGAAACATGAAATTCCTTTAAGATTCTGTTACAATATGGCACTGCTAAATAGACATAGGGCAGAATTTTTCCCCCAGTGTGCAGGCACGTGCCTGACCCGCTCAAGCGTGAAATAGCGTGTGATGACATTGGACAAGCGTCCCGACATCATCGCGCACTCGCGCAATATTTTGGTCGGCGGATGTGCGCGAAAGTCATAAGCGTACTTGCTGACATTTAAGAGGCCTATTAAGGCCATTAATGTTGTAATTAACGGAGATTTTTTGTTGCCCGTCCAACATTACGGTTGGCGGGCGGGAAAACTGGCCAGGCGACCTTTGCAGTTTTCAGGAAACTTCATCCACAGGCGGGATGAGGTTTCCGTTATTAAATTTTAAAAAATAAAAATGTATGGACAGAATTTTCATCTTGTATATGTTGAGGTGACTGATTCTGATGCGTGGGCATTTTTTCGGGATTTTAAAATCTTTCTTTATTGCTTTTAAATTCCTCAGCTCCCTGAGGCAGCTCTCTGCCTTCAGGAGGCTTTCATTCCGTGCTCCCCCACGTCTGCGCTAACTTCAGCGCTCGCCCTCCTCCCGCCCCCACCCCGGTAGCGCTGAGCCTTTCAGCGCGTGTTTCACACTGGCTGGCTGTTAATTGGCCAGCCAGTGTAAAGTTGCGGTTGGGGGCCGATTGTGGTCGGGGGTCTGCTCCCGGGCCCGCCGATGGCGCGCGTCCGCCGAACTAAAAATCCTGCCCATAGTAGTAGAAAGATGGATATCCGTTATTAGGCAGTGCAAGATTTTAATGTGCCTCTGGTAGGGCAGAGGGAGCCAAGGAAATCCACATCTGAGACAAGTCAAATGCTGCCGATGGAACATTATTCCAAATATTCAGTGTCACATGGCACTCATCCTAATAGGACTAATAAGAGCTCATCAGTTGTGCCATAAAGGATAGCAAGATGTGACACAATATTTCCTAAACCCTGTGTGGTAGCTTAATGAGCAACATAACATAAAGATCCATTGTGCCCAGGGGAACATGAGTACTCCATTTCATTTACAATTTTCTTTTGCAGAGTTTAGCCATTACAGTATGGGATAGGGATGTTTGCTTGTCAGGGGTTTGACCATTTCTCCTTGAACTCTCTCGTCACATATGGCATTGACATATACGTTAATGGCAATTTTTATGTTCAGTGACTATAGCCTACCATCACATTGTATTTATAAAAGGAAGGAAAATTATCACACTAAATCTTAATAGTGTCAGGATCAACAGTTATTGATTTTATGTTGATAGATGATATTGTATTCTGTTAGTAAAACCAAAAAAGTTAATATTATTGGAGAACATTGCAGTTGTTTTAATCTTTTTTGAACTTATGTAATTGTTATACAATGGAATCTTTAGACACCAACTCCTGTTTCCTCAGGTAAAATGAATGGAAAGCCAGTTCTCTACTGTGTTCAGAGAGGTGACATTGGCCAGAATTTTGACCTCGTCGGGCAGGCTCGGCAGGGGCGGGTGGGAGTGGTTGGGAAGCCAACCGCCGCCCGTGATCAGGGCCAACCGCGATTTCATGCTGGCGGGCCAATTAAGGCCCACTCAGCATGAAACGCGTGCTGCAGTGCTCAGTGTGTCGGGGGGGAGGAAGGCGAGCGGGGAACTTTGCGCATGCACGTAGGAAAAGCTGCCTCAGGGAGATGAAGATATAAAAAATTAAAAATAAAGCATTTTAAGATGTTAAAAAACATGTCCCCCAGCAAGGACATGTTAAAAATTAGTATGAAATTTTTTTATGTCTTTCATCCACGCCTGTGGATGAGGTTCCCCAAAAAAAGGGCAAAGGCTGTTTGGCCTTTTTACCTGCCCACCAACCGTAAGGTTGGATGGGTAGTGAAAAATTTAATTCAGTTAGATTGTTAATGGCCTTAATAAGCCTTTTAAATGTTGGAGGGCGCGCTGCCAACTCCTGTGCGTGCCCACCGACCGAAATATCGCGCATGTGTGCGATGACATAGGGATGCTCGCCCAACGTTATCGCGCATCATTTTACGCTCATGTCGGTCGGGCGTGTGCCCGCCCGGTGAGCAGAAAATTCTGCCCATTATCTTCTCAGCTGGACGATGGCTTTTATTGAAAAGTTGTAAGGACAGTAATGGAAAGGTAAATGTAAAATAATTTGCTCAAGGAAGCTCCTGGAATTTGCTCACTTCCAAAATTCACATTATAGATGTTAAAGTAAACTAATATGTGACAACAACTTAATAATAAGCACAGTTACAGATTTAGTCATACTCTTTATAATCTTTTATAAAGAATATAAACTAAATGGCTTTAGGCTAAAGGATATAATAGGAGATGTTTGGGGTTATTGGTGAATGGTGCGCAGAAACCAATAATTTTGTGTTCAGCAGGAAGGAAAGCAAACCGCATCTTGGAATACATAGTCACACCAATGGATCACAAATCTCAGAAGGTGATAATGGCCCTTAATTAGCTATCAATATAACACTCTCCATTATTTATGCACAAATGCTTCTGCAACCTCAGCCTGGGACAGATGCATGATTAAACATGGAAATCCAAAGGTTGCTGTCCAAGATGCACCAGTCCAGCATTGGTTTCATGAAAACATCATCTTGCTGTCTGCCTCACCATCAAAATGCATTGAAGGGTTGAACTTGTTCTATTTGCACAGTAGATACTAAACTCACAGAAATTTAGAGCTGGCACGAAGTGATGCAAATAGCTTGTTTTGCAGCCATTTAATGCCCACGTATATTTATTTAATTTTGGGTTAGCTGTCATGATGTTTTAATTGTTAATTTCTGACAAAGAACCTCTCTGGCACTGAAAATCAACTATTACAAATCTGAAGTCTCATTCTTACAGTTTTAATTGTTGAATATTTTTTAAAATTTAAATTATTCTTTTTCATTTTTTTGTCTTCTATCTCTCTTAATCTAGTGATTTTTTTCTCTCTTTATTGCACTTTCTGTACCTGATTTGACTTTGAATCACCCACTCTAATTAGCATGTCCTCTTCAGTTTTTACCCTGTTGATTTCAGTATCTTTTAATCTGATTGGTTAAGGAGATGCAGTTGCTTATCCTGTTCATTCAGGTCCCATGTGCTCTGTGTCCCTCACTGCAACATTATCAGCTTGCACTTGCAGCAATTTGCAATGCATCATTGAGTTGGAATGGACAAGGGCAAGTCTAGCTAATGGTAAACGCTGTTAGATTCACTCTTACACCATATTAGGGCTTATTGGGCAGAATCATCCCAGATTTGCATTAAGTGCAGAAGCGGGCAGGAAAAAAGTTGTTTTGCCCACTACCGCAATGATAGATTTTCGCGCCGTATCATCCCATTCCGCCTCATTAATTATGCAGCAACAGGATGTCTCGATGGTGGGCAGCATCCGATTTTCCCGCCACACCATCATCTCACCACTTCCTCACGCAGGGCGCCATATTTAAACTGCAGCTGCGCACTTACTTCTCAATTCTTGCAGCCCAGGATTGCTCCAGAGAAGACATAGCCCCAAAAGCCAAGAAGAGTGCAGCCCCTGATTCAGTGACACATCCCTGGGATGCCTTCTGGATGCCATGGAGGCCTGCCACGATATCCTCTACCCTCGCTCTGGCCACAGGAAGTCCATCAGTCTCGCCACTCTAGCTTGGGAGCTGGCGGCAGAGGTGGCCAGTGCCAAGGCTGCACACAAGAGGTCAGCCATCCAGTGCAGAAAACGGATGAATGATCTCATCCGTGCCGCCAGAGTAAGGCAACCATCTTATCACTCTAAACATGCATTCACAAGGCCATCATGCATGCACTGGCATCTCACTCACTGCGAGCTCAAGGGACACCACCACTCACTCTCTCACACACACACACTCACATCTCCATCTGGCCTCACCTCCTCTGGAGTCTGTCTCCTCAGCCCTCACCATCTTGAGGCCACAGATTAACATGTGCCCCCACACACACCCTGGGATACCCCCCTTCCGCAGCACAGCCCTCACCCTGCAGCCTCTTCCCTTGCTGAAGCCACTTCTCCCCTTCCACAAGCAAGCCCTAGCCCTGCAGTCATTGAAAAGCCACTCCCATCTTACAGCTGATCTGGACCTGCCTGTGAGCCCCCCTAAAAGTGATGTAGTGCTGCCTGTGAAGTCTGGCACTGATGACTGCAAGTACTGCCCGAAGCAAGATAGACAAACAAACCTCGAAGTCCCGAGCGAAGTGCAGCTCGCCAGGTGCAAGTCGCTTATGTACCGTTGTGAAACACATCGGCGTGCAATCACACCGGCGTGCCCGGATGATCCAGTGTGAGGGGGTAATCCTGACAAGCAGGGCTTATAATGAGATGCTAAAGTATTGAAATTAGGGAGAGAATTTTCTCCCCATCGGGGTGGCTGAGCGGGTGCGCAGCCGATCGCCGCCCGTGATTGGCTTTGCGCTGCCATTTTACGTGGGTGGGCCAGTTAAGGCCCGCCCAGCGTGACACGTACCCGGAAGGAAGCGCTGAGCACTCCCTGTGTATGCAGGGGGAGGAGGGAGAGTCGGGGCCTGCGCGTGAAAGAGCACAGCAATCTCCCTGAGGCATGGAGCTGCCTCAGGGAGATTAAGTTGGCAATATAAAATTGAAACAAAGAGAAAAAAAAATTATTCCGACATGCCCCTCATGTGACAGTGTCACATGAGCTGGGTCATGTCAATGAATTTTAATAAAAATGTTTATTACATTTAAAAACCCTTCATGAAACCTCATCCCGCCTGTGGATGAGGTTCCATGAAAAATGCGAAGGCCGCCTGGGCTCTTCACCTGCCGCCAACCTTAAGATTGGACAGGCAGCCCTTTTAATTAATTTAATTGTTATTAGCAAAGAACAAGCAGAAATCCAAGGTTAGACAAGCAGAGGGAGTGGTTGGACCTAGAATGAGCAAGGATTCCCAAATAGAATGGAGGAATTTGAGATGAGGACCTGAAGTCAATTCAGTGGAATACAGGGAATGAGGACAGGGGCAATGTGTGAAACATTTTCCAGGAGAGGAACTGGGATTTGTTTTAACCCCCCCTCAGTATAGCTCAGGTTTATTTACTCTCTACCCTCCCACACTCAAAATTCACATTAATGAATACAAGAAATCAGTTTTGTTTCCTAGTTTGAGAAATGACCTCCATAAACCACTCAGCCATTTAGTTTGATAAATACCGGATAAGGTCATAAGATATGGAAGGAGGAAAGGGCATTCATGTAGTTTTGTACTGTCATGGGCTCTTCCATAAGACACAGGAGCAGAAGTAGGCCATTCAACCCACCGAGTCTGCTCCGCCTTTCAATGAGATCATGGCTGATCTGATAATCCTCAACTAAACTTTCCTGCCTTTTCCCCATAACCCTTATTTCCTTACTAATTAAAAATCTGTCTATCTCGGCCTTGAACATGCTGGGACCATTGCTGTTTGTAGTATACGTAAATGATTTGGAGGAAAATGTAACTGGGCTAATTAGTAAGTTTGCAGACGACACTAAGGTTGGAGGAGTTGCAGATAGTGAAGAGGATTGTCAAAGGATACAACGGGATATAGATCGGTTGGAGACTTGGGCGGAGAAATGGCAGATGGAGTTTAATCTGGACAAGTGCGAGGTAATGCATTTTTGGAAGGTCTAATACAGGTAGGAATTACACAGTAAATGGCAGAACCCTTAAGTGCATTGACGGGCAGAGGGATCTGGGTGTACAGGTCCACAGGTCACTGAAAGTGGCAACGCAGGTGGATAAGGTTGTCAGGAAGGCATATGGCATGCTTGCCTTCATCGGCAGGGGTATTGAGTATAAAAGCTGGGAAGTCATGCTGCAGCTGTATAGAACCTTGGTTAGGCCACACTTGGAATATTGCGTGCAATTCTGGTTGCCACATTACCAGAAGGATATGGAGGCATTGGAGAGGGTGCAGAGGAGGTTTACCAGGATGCTGCCTGGTTTGGAGGCTATTAGCTATGAGGAGAGGTTAGAGAAACTCGGATTGTTCTCACTAGAGCGACGGAGATTGAGGGGCGACTTGATAGAAGTTTACAAAATTATGAGTGGCATGGACAGAGTAGATAGTCAGAAGCTTTTTCCCAGGGTGAAAGAGTCAATTACTAGGGGACATAGATTTAAGGTGAGAGGAGAAAATTTTAGAGGAGATGTGCGGGCAAGTTTTTTACGCAGAGGGTAGTGAGTGTCTGGAATTCACTGCCAGAGGAGGTGGTGGAAGCAGGTACGATAGTGGTGTTTAAGAGGCAGCTTGACAAATACATGAATAGGATGGGAATAGAGGGATATGGACCCCGGAAGTGCGAAATATTTTAGTTTGACAGGCAATATGATCGGTACAGGCTTGGAGGGCCGAAGGGCCTGTTCCTGTGCTGTACTTTGTTCTTTGTTCTTTGGTCTTAAGTGTCCTTACTGGGCCTTTGACAGTTCGGCAGGCGCGCACCAGAGTCAGCTGCGCGCCAGCCAAACTCAAGACCTGAATAACATGCAGTGATGTCGGGACACACGCCCGACGTCACCGTGCATCATTTTATGTGTCGGTGAGCGGGGCCCGCCCCCGCACGCCAACCAGAAGCTTCAGGCCTAGGTTCCCAACGTGTGACCACAGGAAACGCAGCCCATTGATTCTGTACAAGGCACTGGTATGGAAAGACTTGGATCACTGTATAAAACTCTGGTCAATTTACTGTGACAAGGATATCCACACTTGGAGGAAGGGCTGAAAAGAGCAGCAAAGCTCATGCCTAGATTAATGGGTCTGAGCTATGACGAGAGCATGAAGTGATTGGTGTTGTTTATTCTGGAGGAGAAATACTGAAGGAAGAAAAAATTCAAGCATTCAGGATTTTTAAGTTTAAATTCACCCTTAAAATATGTTCGAAATTGGAAAAGGCTCTATAACCAAAGACCCAAAGTCGAGTTTGGAAGTGAAAAAGTGCACAGATGATTGACACAGAGGATGGTGAAGCTGTGGAGTCAGACAGATAAGGGATAACCTGGCAGTTGAGAGGCATTTGTTTTTGGAACCAGCCATTGGAATGCAGAGTTCTCACCTTCCCTAAATTCTTATTCCCGTATAGCTAATCTTTTTGACAACTATAGTTTGCTTCTCCCATTTGTATTCATGTTAAAGGACACAGCAAATCATTTGACTTTGTTTTTTTCCTAATGAAAGCAGAAAATTCTGGAACAAGTTTTGAGTGTGTATCACTCACCAGAGTTTTAAAATTTTCCTCCCATTATTTCAGATTTTCAACACTTGCAGTTTTCCTTTTTTATTTGACTTTTTTATTTGTGTTTGTATTTAATACCTGTACATCTCCCATGGGTTTCTCACAGATAAAGGCTGAAGTGTGGTCCCACCCACGTTTGAGTCTACAGTGGGAAGTGAGCTGAGGCTGAACTTGGTCAAGAGCAAGACAGGACAGAGGCCAAAGCTGGAGCAGAAGAGAGTACACCTGATCTGAAGTTTGAAAGCTCAGAATGAGGTTTGTTAGAAGCTGAGAACCAAGATTAGAAGTTTGTAGGGTTGGGGCGTGGGGTGTAGCAGGAGTACAGATATAATGATGGTGCAATGCTGATCTTTTGTTTTTTTCAGGTGAACATTGTCTGTGTCTGTTTGGGCAGAGAGTGACACTGCTGCCTTTTGTGAGACTGCAGTGTCAGAACCATTAGATTGACTAATTTACCAAATTGCTGACCCTGTGACTTGACTTCTTTAAGTTTTAGAAGCATTAGGTTCGATGTATGCCATGTTTGTTAACATACTGGATTAGAAGTTGTTCATCTATTAAAACTGAGAAAAA
Source organism: Cetorhinus maximus (assembly GCF_964194155.1). NCBI lineage: Eukaryota > Metazoa > Chordata > Chondrichthyes > Lamniformes > Cetorhinidae > Cetorhinus > Cetorhinus maximus. The sequence continues at coordinate 36,501,534 of NC_135900.1, forward strand.
AAGTCTGCAGCAGCACCCTGCCAGACTTGAGGGTGTTGAAGCTTGGACCAGAGATGGTTGCTACAGGGATTGTGGATCCAAGGAGTGCAGTATGGCTTTGGCTGTGGAGAGATTGTTTGGCAGAAGAGACTGAACTGACTTGGGAATAGACAGGAGACCCAAGAATGGGGTTGTGAGTGGGCAAAGTGGGTGAAATGACTAGTATAGGGGATTAATGAGAGGGCTGGAGGGTAACGGGGACCATGGAAGTCAAAAATACATTGGATTATTTTTCCAATTATTGGACTGTTCTGATCTGATCCCATAACTAACAGTACCATGTGGTTAGCATGGACCAATTAGCAACGCTGGAGAGACTTTACAATCTACAATATTGTATGATTATTGTGTTAGACAAACAGCCTAGATTTTCTGATTGTAATGCCAATAGTAAACCATTGGACTTACAATCAGAAGCTTGTCAAAAATATTGCACTTAAGAAGCATAACATTTTAATATATATGTTCCCAGTATTATTGACATATAATAAGCTCTTTTGATTATTATTCAATAAAGTTGCAGTGATATTGTGCAGTGTGCCTTTTATCATTTGATTATATAGAGTACCTTGGCTGTCAGTGTCCATCATGGCAATCAGAGAAAAGACTGAGAATGGAATATAACTGCTTCCATGATCTCTGTGGTCCGTACGCTGCTTACAATATAGATGTATGAAATAATTACATGACAATATTCAAACCTGGATTTCTGTAATTTCTGGATCTCTAAGGACAAGCAATACTAGCTTTGCTATGCAATGATTCTCCCATTATTGACTTTTAGATGGTTTCTATTTGGTAGGTGTTGGGTGTAAATACTTTTTACTGCAAAACAGTGCAGTACTCTTTAATAAAAGTAGCAATTGACTGTCATTCATTTAACTGTGCAGTGCAGACTATAGAATACCTTCCTCCCTTACAAATTAATGAGGATTTAAAGGAACATGATTGCTGGTCCTTATTTGTGCATTTTAAAAAAAATACTAAATTATGCACTATTTTATGCTATATGTGCAATAAAAATGTTATAACTTTGCATTTTTAAAGGACTTGTTAATTTTATGCAGAGATTACACAGTAAACTCTAGTTTTGACAAGTCTATGTAGTGCACCATTGTATCAGAAACTAGATACATTGGACTCACTGTATTGCAGTCTCCCCTTCAGCTGATTACTCCCGATCAACATTGACATAGTCATAGGATAATTTTCCCTTCAGGCCAAGTGACAGAACTCTGTCATAGGATGTATATGTTTATTTGAGGTGGTTGTAAATGAAGCAATAAATGAAAAAAAAATTACATCAGAAGCAATATTCCTTGGGTTTTTATTCTGAATGTACGGTCAGGAGACAGGAAAGAATATACAATCAGAGAGTAGCTGTTATTTTCCATAAAGGCGAGAAGTACTTTCGTGTTTAGACTAATAATTCTGTGTGGGCACTATATTGAGGTTATTGAAGTGGTACAAAAGTAAATGTTTCAATGGGGAGAAAATACATTATTAGCTGTTTTATTTGATTTTAATGTTTCCAATGCCAACTTGTGGCAAATGGTAATTTTCTTCATTCAGAATCATTTCAAAATAGACAGAAAGTCATTTAAATCCTGCCCGTTTCAGCTTGCTTCAAATACCACTGTGTTCAAAGCATCTGCTTCTATATGCTGTTGTTTTATACATTAGTAAGGGGTTTTCTTAATATTTTTATGTAGTAAGCAGTGTTCTATTCATGCACATGGCATAGGATTTTCGGATGCTATTCAACTTCTGAACCTTTCCTTTCCAACTTCTGGACTTGTGCTAAAGAAACAGAATATCCTGCTTTTATAATTTTAAATGTACCTTTAACCCCTAAATTGTGTTTGCCTTTTCGGCACAATTTAGCCAAAATCAATGCTACTGGCACAAAAGGTCACAGATTTTTAAGTGTCATTTGTAGTCGGCATAACTCAAGTTTCTGAGCTCTTTTGCATAAGTTTTTTAAACATTGGGCTGGAAGCAGGCCCCTTGCTTGGGGTAAATTAATCACTATTAGGAGTTTCTTTGCTAATTGCATTGGTTTGCAGGCCTTGAGGAAGGCAGAAAGGCTTTAAAAATTAAAACATAAGCAACATATTATGGATGCTGTAAATTTGAAATAAGAACAGAAAAGTGCTGGAAATACGCAATAGGTTTGGCATCAGCTATGGAGAGAGAAACAGAGTTAACATTTCAAGTCTATGACCTATCGTCAGAACTTTAGAAGTTAAACTGGTTCTTTTGAGCGCAATGACACTCAAGCTTTCAAAGTTATGAAATATGATTTTTCTTTAAATCTACTGAAGAGCTGAATTATGTACCCCAATATAACTAGAAAATGGTTTTAGAATGTTTTTAAAAGTAAATTTCAATAATTTAAAATAAAAACAAAAATACCTGGAAAAACGCAGCAGGCCTGACAGCATCTGCGGCGAGGAATACAGTTGACGTTTCGAGTCCGTATGACTCTTCATCAGAACTCTCCGCATTTAGCATATTCTACAGTTAGTCCAACAAACCTTTAGGGTAAAAACTCTTAGCTCCCTCTAAATGAATAAGAATTATAAATAAAACACTAAGTGAATTGGGTCAGTCATTTAATGTTATCCTGCCTGTGAAACTAGAGCACTTTTCGCTTTTTGGTCAGTTAAGGGAGAATTGCCTTCACTGTGACTGGTATCTCTCCTGAAAATGCTTTGTTCATAGGGCTGCACCAAGAAATTTGAGACTTCCCTGGATGAGCTGTTCTATTTCCTCATTGGTTTTACTCTGGCCCGCCAGTGCTCTTCCCCTGTGTTTAACTGTTTGTGTGCCTCTTCTATTCTTTTCCATTTCCTTTTCTTGCCCTTTGTGTTTTCCCCCTTCCTGTCACAATTTCTCTATTAATATATATGTGGAGATCTGCTATTCCCCCTCTTTCATCTTTATTACTGTCTTGCTATGCCTCTGTCACTTTCTTTCTGTTGATCTTTTGCACTGCGGCATGGAGTAAATGGGGAGTTCACAAAGCACGTGGAACTGAACAGTGTGGAAGGTATTGAGTATTCCACATAAACTTGACATTGGTATGATGTGCATGTGCCCCTTAATATTGGCTCCTATTTGTTGAACTAATTTTAAGTTTCAAAAATAACAAAATTATAAGATTTATAGTAATTGAAAACAGAAAATAATGGAAATACTCAGCAGGTCTGGCAGCATCTGTGGAAAGAGAAACAGAGTTAATGTTTCAGGTGGATGATCTTTCATCAAAACTCAGAGTAATGAATATACTGAGATTAGCTATACAATTGTTCAACCTAATGAATAAGTTAAAAACAATCAAGTTGCTTAAAAATCCATTGTTCAGCTGCTTACTGAATTCCAAGCTATGTACAATTTGTTTGCAAGAAACTATTTAAAAATACAATTAAAATGGGGGCATTGACATATCTGAAATAAGGTTGTAATGTTAAAGAAAACGTGATGTGGAGCCACACATTGCATTTTTTGCTGTATTGCACTAATTGGGCCTTTACTGATTATATAATTCTCTTACCACAACAAGACTTTGCTCTTAAAAGTAAAGCTGACTGGCCTTTCATGTTGACAAGATACTTGAAAACTGATAGAAGGTTAGCTTTGATGTGTAGTACATCAGAAAAAGGACACATCTCATTTAATCTTTTCATCTTTCACTATATCGTTTGTGACAGTCTCCTCGTTCAGTGCTACTATAGGTTACATTTGCATCATGAAAGGGGGTCACCAACCTGTTCTGAGTGGCAAATCGTAAACTGTGATTAGCTGTATGAAATATTTGAAAGCCAAAATGATAAAAACCATAACCTTTAATAGTTCTGCAGTCAGCAAATTGGACTTAGAACCATACCTCAGTAAGACCTGGATGGCATCCCTACATTCACATGCAAAAGAAGGAAAAAAATTGTGCATGTTCTATTATCTGTGTACTCACACTGTGCCCAATAACATAACCATTTGTGTGATTCTATACAACCATATTTTTAATTGTTCCTGATGTTCAAATGAAGTAAACTGATCTCATAAGCAAAACACTGTGGATGCTGGAAATCTGAAATAGAAACAGAGAATGCTGGAAATACTCAGCTGGTCAGGCAACATTTGTGAAGAGAAGAATGGAGTTAGTGTTCTAAGTTCTGATTGGTTTTTTTTGCAAATGCTGTGGCAATTGAATGCATGCTCTAGTTGTGATTAAGAGCAGCTGATACTAATTGGGGAAAAGTTAGGGGACATGTGTAAGAAACACCTGCGTGGGGAAACTGTGTAGAAGGGAACAGTAGCCTACACTTGAGTTTATTCACAAAACCTAGTATAACATAGATTGAAGACAGACTGGCTCCAGCTTCTTCCTTTGCCAGATCTACATTCAGCGCATTAACACCGAAGAAAGGTTATCAACCTGAAACCAGGGGCTGGATTTTCATCTACGAGATGGGTAGCAGGAGTCGGGAAAATCCTGGCTCTGTACGCCCAGCTGGAGAAATGTAGCTTAGGAGGTGCAATATTCATTCTGGGTGCGTGCGCTGTTGTCAAGCCAGCCGACCCTGGAAACAGTTTGGAGGCAAAGAGTGGCCCAATTGAGGGGCGGTTGTTTCATGACTCAGACCCTATATAAAGGGCCGTCCTGGAAATAGTCACTGGGAGGGAAAGGCAGGTGAGGGATTGCAAGACGGTGTGGGAGGAGACTTCAGAATGCTGTCATGTGAGTAGAAGTTGTAAATATTGGCCAACTGATCATTATGCTGTAAACGATGATCCACCGTGAGCCTCCCATAGGAAAGTTCAGATTGTGAAGTCTGCAAATTGCAAATGTGTAAAGAATGTCCACACAGCAGTCATTCACTGTTGGCATAGATCCACCACACCCAACCATGTACAAGGCTGCATCTTGGCAACTTCAGCGGGTCATGACAATGCACAGCAAGTGAAATGAGCAATGTACCTCAGGGGCTGGTCCCAGGACCTCATATCCTTAATGTCCTGCCACATAACCATTCACCTGTTACATTTCCAAGAATGGGAACCAAACATACTTTGCCCCTAACCTTTACATCCACACACTGTCATGCATGTGTGACTCCAAACGAGCAGTCCAGCAGGGTCCTCTGAGCTCTGGAACACTCCATGAAATTTTGGGGTGCTCACACCCAATCAAAATACACCCAACCAATGCCCAGGCACCATCCCTCCCCACCAACAACACAACTCAAGATTAAGATTCCAGAAGGTGATTGCACACAGGAGTTGAGTAGCGCCGCAGAAAGCAAGAATCCTTATTTATCCATGTGCTTCCTTCATTGTCATGGCAGAATGTCCCAGAGGAGCTGCGTGAGTGAGTCACAGCACCCAGGTTCTGCGACCAGGGCCTGGGGATCCTGATGCTGGGAGTTGACATCTGCAGGAACCCTGAATCCAGCAGGGAGAAGGAAACCTCTAGCCATAGCAAAGAGAGTGTGGCAGGCAATAGCAGCCATGGTGAGCGCAGCAGGGGAATGTAATAGATCTTGGATACAAAGCCGCAAGCAGTTCCATGACCTGCTGTACGTGGGTAAGGTGAGTTGTTTGACAGAAGTATACAGTTCTCTCTGGATTGGGAGTCAATTGAGTGACACATCAGATGGGACACAATTGTCACATAGTTCTTCACCAACAAAGATGGCCGATTGGCTGTGACACTCTTGTATGTCCAAGCATTAATGGGGTGGCATCTGAACGCCCACTGTGACACACCACCAAATTGATGAAGCTCATCCCCGAATTCAATGCCCTTTATATCAGTCTTTTTCAATTACTTGCAGGAGAAGAGAAGTCAAAATGCCAAGGAAATGGCCTGGACCAAGGGTGGCCATGCAAACCTATGGATGATTCATCCAGAGGTGGAACGAGCCATGCAGGTTGACGAGGAGATGGTGAATGGCCCATAGCAGGCGCCATAGCAGGCACCTTCAAGCATGGTTTCATTGGTGGGGGTGATGGTTATTTAGCACGGGGTAAGTGGACTGAGCATAAAGGGAATTTTGTGCACAGCTGAGCACAGGAAGAGTTGCGGGCCAAGGGTTCTGCTCATGTGGTTGTTGAGAATGACGTGTAACTGCATGTGCACTTACACTGACCAAGGCTTACACTAATTATCTCCTGTTTTGTCTCACACAGTTCCCATCACTGCACACCCACGTGCCGCACCCCCCACTCCTCTCTTCCACCCCCCCCCCCCCCCCCCCCCCCACCCCGCCCCCGAGGACGAGAAGGAGGAGATGTCCAAGGAAGCACCATCCCATCGGACCAGCTCACACTCCACCAACAGAGATATTAGCACTGCAGAGCAATGTAGTGAGTGTTTAGAGTTGGTTGCACATGATGAAGGGCACCACACCAGAGTGCAGGAGAAGATGTCAGAGTCAGAGACATCTGTGGATAGTCCCCATTGGAGGAGTGAAAGCTGTGACGATGGTGCTCTACTTGGCATAGAGATAAGGTCTTAGAGTCACCTTATGAGGCCCAGTACATGGAATTGCCTGAGGCAATGCAAGTCCACACAGTGTGTGTGTGATGAGCTCCATGGTGGCAATAAGCTCCACCTTGTCTCAGACTTCGACCGCATGAGCTCCAACCGTGAGATAATGGCCCACCTCATGAAGGTACATGCAGCATCAGTTAGAGTGGATGCAAAAACAGCATCTCTGCCTGAAAAGGGCGTGAGGCTCACTCAGTCGCCTGGAGCAGTCCACTCAGAGTATGAACGCTAACCTTCACGAAATACATGAGGAGCTGCATACCCATAACAGGACATTCCCGCTGCTGGCACAATGGTTGCTGGAATAGATGACTGCTGTATCCCAGCAGCCCACCCCATCCAACCCTCCAGAAAGCCAACACAGGGCTGAGGAGGTTGCAGAGGAGGGTGAGGATGCTGAGAGCTGTTCTGCACCCTCATCTTCCACGGTTTCCTCAGCCCCTCCACTAAATCCCTCATCTGAGGTATATGTTCCAGGGACCACAGCTGCTCCTGCAGAATTGCAGGACCCACAGTCTAAGGTAGGTCCCCAACTGCTACCTGCACGAAGAGGCTGGTCATGATGCTCCTCAATGCCTTACAGACATAGAGGTGAGCAGCCTGCCTCTACTTCCTCGAGGCAACATGTAGGAGTGTTCATGAGCACAAGGCACTGAACGACTTGATCGCTGATGGGTTCACATGTGGTGTAATATCTTACATTGTAAAGCATAACTTTTCCATTTTCTGTAAATACACCATGTAAATCAAAGGATGGACGCATTGGTCTATACTTGCTGAGTGATACATATAATAAACAGGTAAACATAGTAAACATAGTCAAGTAAAGCCACACTAATTATATAGACATATGAAAAGGGGGCCGTAATAAAAGATCTTAGACAAATAAGCTTCAGTTCTTGTTTACCAACAAGTAGGTGAAGATAAAGCTGCCTGTAGTATTCATAATAAGTTATAGTCCAACCCCTTCTGCGAAGTTGGTCTTTATTTTATAGGCATTGAACATTTTCTAAATGTTGCCACCTATGAGAGATGTGTCGTAAAGACATTGTTGAAAAAATTGCAAAGCTACTAGATGCTAAACTCAGCAAATGATGAAGATTGGCAACAAAAACAAAAATTGCTGGAAAAACTCACCATGTCTGACAGCATCTGTGGAGTGAAAGACAGAGTTAACATTTCGAGTCTGTTTGGCTTCTTCAGAACTAAAGAGAAGTAAAAATGTGGTGAAACCACATGTCCGCAAGCATGACCCAGACCTTCCTGTCGCTTGCCATTTCAACACACCACCCTGCTCTCATGCCCACATGTCCATCCTTGGCCTGCTGCAATGTTCCAGTGAAGCTCAACGCAAACTGGAGGAACAGCACCTCATCTTCCGATTAGGCACTTTACAGCCTTCCAGACTTAACATTGAGTTCAACAACTTCAGATCATGAACTCTCTCCTCCATCCTCTCCCCTTTTTGATCCCGTTTTTTCAAATATTCATTTTTAAATTTTTATATATATATATATGTTATATATATATATTTTCATACCTATTTTTATTATTATTTTAAAAATTTATTTCCATTCATTGTTTCATCCCCACCTTGTACCTTATTTCCCACACCCTCCCCTCCCCCCACCCCACCCCTTCTAGGGCCATCTGTCACTTGCTCATTCTGCTTTCTACTTTTAATGTCACCATTAGCACTTCCTTTAGCCAGTGTCACCATCATCAACACCCCTTCGACCTTTTGTTTTTGACATCTTTTGCAATCTCTCCTTTGCCTCCACCTATCACTGGCCTTCTATCCAGCTTCACCTGTCCCACCCCCCCTTAAACAGTATGTATTTCATCACATATTTACTTCTCTTTAGTTCTAAAGAAGAGTCATACGGACTCAAAATGTTAACCCTGTCTTTCTCACCACAAATGCTGTCAGACTTGCTGAATTTTTCCAGCAATTTTTGTTTTTGTTTCAGATTTCCAGCATCCGTAGTATTTTGCTTTTATGAAGATTGGCAGTTGTGTTTTAGACGTTGTTCTCAGTTGTTTTCAAAATATCTTCATTAAAGTTGCATCTGAAATGACCTGTTGGTTAATATTAAATCATGAATTACTGAAATTTGACATAGTTCAAATTCAGATATGTCTGCCACTTAATTAAAATGAAGTAATTAAAAATTGTTTCCAAAAGAAACAAGGCTGCACATCAGGGAGGTAAAAAAACAATGTGAGAATTTCACCTTCTACTGGAATGAGGCACAATGAGACCCTTTGTTGAGACATCTGGCAGCACAAAGCTGTTTTATTATTATTAAGCATAAAGAGCCTAAATGAAGTGAACTTTATTTGGAGTAATATTGTGTAAGCCTGAGGTTACAAATATAATTAAGAAATTTAGTCTTGATAACCCTCTAATCCTTGAATTGGCTGAGTTTCTTTCCCTCCATAATGTAGTTAAAGCTGTGTGTCAGAGTTGTGTCCACCATTACTTAGCTACACTGCCTGAAAGATTCAGTATGGAGTTCACCAAAGGAGAAACAGATTGCCTGTCAGACAACAAATATTTTCTTGAATCCCACCGAGGAATGTAGAAGAGAAGAACAAAGTGGCACTCAAGATATACATTTCCTGCCACTCAGCTACACAAATGGGCCTCATAAACTTGGTACACAGGAGAAACGTGTCTATTATAGTGCTGTGACAGAGTTATGCCATCTCTTCCTCTGCACAAGTAACATTTGTGCAACAATGCACATGCAGTGTCAAAATCAGACTAGCCCTTAATCACTACATATTGTGTTCTTTCTCGGCCAGCAGTGGGGATATCTACAGTGTTAGCCATCTTTTTGTCCAGAGATGCATCAAGAAAGTGAAAAATGCATTGTACAACTGGGCCAATTACTTCATCACTTTTGCCACTCACCACTTACAAAATAATTCCACAGAATGCAGAGGTACCCCCATTGCCACTCAAAGCTCTCATGCATAATGCTGGCTTAGAAATTAGGCTGTGATTATTTTTGGATATTAAGGTGTGTAGTTTGGACTCTGGCTGCTGCTCAATTGTGTGTCCCAAGGCTGTTTAGATATTGGGCCTCGAGCCTCGTTTCATTGTTGCCAACAAAGCGTGAAGAGCCACTAGTCAAGAGGACTCAAAAGTTTGGGTAAAAGCAAAATACTGTGGATGCTGGAAATCTGAAATAAAAACAGAAAATGCTGGAAAAACTCAGCAGGTCTGGCAGCATCTGTGGAAAGAGAAACATTTCAAGTCCATATGACCCTTCTTCAGAGCTAAAGTGAAGTAGAAATGTGATGGATTTTATATTGTTTAAGAGGAGTGGAGCAGGTGGAACAAGATAGAAGGTCAGGGATAGGTGACAGCTAAGGAGAGATTGACAAAGATGTCATGGACACAAGACAAAGGGAGTGTGAATGGAAGTGGTGAAGAGTAAAGAAGGTGCTGATGGTGGCATAAAGGTAAGATAGCAGAAGATGTTAATAGCAGACTAAGGATCAGCACTCTGTGAAAGCACAACATAAAAACAAGTGACAGATGGCCCTGTGGCAGGAGGGGGTGGGGGAGTTGGGGAAAAAGGATATAAAAAGAACAAATAAATAAAAGAATAAAATAAAATTAAGAAATAAATAAATATTGGATTTAAAAAGGGTTCAAGAGGGGGGAGAGAGTTCATAGTCTGAAGTTGTTGAACTCAGTGTTAAGTCCGGAAGGCTATAAAGTGCCTAATCAGGTGCTGTTCCTCCAGTGTTCATTGGGCTTCACTGGAACATTGCAGCAGGCCAAGGACAGACATGTGGGCATGAGAGCAGGATAGTGTGTTGAAATGACAAGCGACTGGAAGGCCTGGGTCATGCTTCCGGACTGAGCGAAGGTGTCCCGCAAAGTGGTCACCAAGTTGTTTAGTCTCCCCAATGTAGAAGAGACCGCATTGGGACCAGCAAATACAGTAGACCAAATTGATGGAGGTGCAAGTGAAGCACTGCTTCACCTGAAAGGAGTGTTTAGGCCGTTGGACGGTGAGGAGGGAGGAGGTAAAGGGGCAGGTGTTGCACCTTCTGCGACTGCATGGGAAGGTGCTGTGGAAAGGGGATGAGGAATTGGGGGTGATGGAGGAATGAACCATGGTGTCATGGAGGGAAAGACCCCTGCAGATGCTGACAGTGGGGGTGCGGGGTGGTGTTTGGTGGTGATATCATGCTGGAGTTGACAGAAGTGGCAGAGGATGACCCTTTGAATGCGGAAGCTGTTGGGGTGAAAAGTGAGAACAAGGGGAACCCTATCGTGGTTTTGGGAGGGAGGGGAAAGGTTAAGGGTAGAGGTGCGGGAGATGGCCACCTCACCGTCTAAGGCCCCAAGCACTCCTTTCAGGTGAAGCAGTGCTCCACTTGCACCTCCTTTAATTTGACCCCCTTTTTAATACAATATTTATTTATTTTTTTAATTAATTAATTTATATTTAATTATTTTTTAACCTTATTTTATTCTCCCCCCACCTGTCACTTATTTTTGTGTTTTGCTTTCACAGATGCTGATCTTTGTTTTGCTATTAACATCTTCTGCTATCTTACCTTTATGCCACTAACAGCACCTTCTTTACTCTTCACCACTACCATTAACACTCCCTTTGTCTTGTGTCCATGACATCTTTATCAATCTCTCCTTAGCTGTCACCTATCCCTGACCTTCTATCTTGCTCCATCTGCTCCACACCCTCTTAAACAGTATAAAACCCATCACATTTCTATTCTTTAGCTCTGAAGATGAGTCACGTGGACTCAAAACATTATCTCAAAGCTTGGGTCATTGCTAATATTGTAATAACCCTTAGGGAAGTGTCATAGGGGCTGGGGATGGGGATGGCTCCAAGGTCAGACATTGAGAGAGGAGGCCAAGAGCATAGGATCAGGGTTGGGGGCAGGGTGATGGTGATGATTGGAGGTTAAGAGCTGTAGTTATTTGGGAGGGGCAGATACATGTGGAATTGAGTGTAGCAGCTTCTTTGTTGCAGGCAAACCCTAAGCCTCATTACCCTCAGTGCAGCCTGCAGTGGTGTAGCCTGCCTTTGAGAGGGGCATTGTAGATAGTGGACAGGCTTTAGGGAGTCTTTGAATCCAAACTCAGCAGAGATATTCGTTGCACAGTTTTTAAGCCTTTGAGCATTGAGATATAAACATGTGATGAGAAGCTGCAGAGCATAATTCTACAACTTCTGCTAAAATGCCCTGAAAATTGCTCATGCAATTGTTGAAAGCTATAAAACTATAAACTAGAAACCTATAAAATAGGTTTGTAACTTATTCCCCAAGCTAGCTCTTTCTCCTACAGATGAACTAGCTGCAGCTTGTGGGGAGAAAAGATAAAACTGAATGGACTTTTTAGTACCACATCCCAGAATAAAACAGCAGTAGAAGGGGAGACGGGAGATAAAGTTTACGTAGAATGTGCAATGACGGGGACAACAAAATAATAATTGGGAACTACCATCAACAGCAAACATGATGTTTAGGGGTATAAAGGAGGTAATTATCATCATTGTGGAGAATTTGAATTTCCCACACATAAATTAGAAATAGGAATATTGAAAAGAAAAGCTGCAAGTATAATTTCATTGAGGTAATAGAGGTGACTGCTTGTTAACATAGCATGCAGTGTAGGGTATTGGGACAAATGCTGGGCTTAATATTTAACAAAAATAATTGGTAACCTGGAAATGACTGAACACAGAGGTGGTTTTGTTTTTTTTTATCACCTGGATGTTAAATGTCACTTGGAAGAGTGCAGAAAGGAAAATCTGGCCCAGCAGATGACACGTACTGTATCAGAGCCTGCCTCATTTTCCTTCCTTTCAAATTAATGGGAGAGAATCTAATAGGTCCTGTTCTCAGTTTGCAATCCTCCCTGCAGATTTACCTTTTCATTGCTTTGCACAAGCGATGTACAACTCCCAGGTGGCTTAAGATGAAAATCTGCTACTGGGTTTCCAGTGCACACTCTATTTATTAAGATTTGATTTTGTAAGAAAGGCCAAGAACAAAAATAATTCAGGCCTCTAAGACATCGAATGAGCTGCATACCTGAAGGTTATGTAAAGAGTTCCAGGGAGGATTAAGTAAGAGGAACTAGAAAATAATACAGCACACATTAAATATTTAACTTTAAGGACAATGGAAAGGAAAACATGAGATACCATTTGAACTCTGATTTCTGAAATGCAGAATTAATTTCAATAATCGTAATTCAGATAAACATTGAGGACCTCACTGTAAATGCATCCCAAACAATTAACACCACAGGCATCTTTGGTCATAGCTGTTTCTAATGTTGTTTTGCATTTCCTACAACACTATAGCACAGTTGCATTACTCAATACGCATGCTAATATATCAAAACCTGATCTGATATGAATTCCTAATAATATCTGTTCTGAAGTTAACAAACTGCTCTTGTTGCCACATCCAGATCTAATATTACAAGTGGCTACATAATCACTGAAAATCAAAGTTAGGCTAGACAGAAGAAATAAATTGCAAAGTTTTATAATAAACGTTCTGTATGCTCCATTTCCAGATAAATGCTGGTTTATTCAACTGGAAATTAAATCACCATAGTGCATAGTTTCTGCCGACTTATCCATCGTATCAGTTTGCCTTGTTTGTTGCATCACGCTTACTGAGATATGACTGTCCGGATGCGTGAAATTTAATTCAAAAAATTTAATCCAGCCCATTGTGGCGGGAACCATGGCATCCAGACCCACTTAATCGCAGGAAAGGCCATGCGTAAGTCTCCCAACAATGGCAAAACCTCTCCCCATTAAAGCAGAGGGCGGAAAGGGATGGCACAGGATTCCTGGCCACTGGTGGTGGGATGTCAGTTATATTTATTAATAAGCCAATTGACACCCATTATCGCTGAGCCCACCACAATTTAGTGGTGGCTCAGGAATTAAATGGGAGCTGCACGGCTTCCCTGTGCCTCCCAAAGGCCACCCAGCAAACCTTCTCGGGTTTGCCAGTGGTCCCTTTGGCCCTCATTATCAGGCATCCTGTGCCTAATTGAGGGATCTGGCACTGGTGGGGGGAGAGGGAGGGATGGGGCAGGTGGCTACTGAAAGCCACCCCTTCTCCTGCGACCCCAATCCTGTGACCCCCCATCCTGCCCTCAGTGATCTTTGGTCTGGAGTCCCTCGGCGATTCTGGACCTCTGGTGGGTGCATTGTCAGCAGCTGCGGTGGCATTGACAGCAATGAGGAGCCATCCTCAGATTGGGGTCCTGAACCCCGGGGAAGGACTGACGGTGACCACGTTAGTACTTGAAAGGCGCAATAGCGTCAGGCCTCCTCCATGGAACTGCCAGGAGTTCCCCACCAGTTCTCCGAACTAGTGGATCGATTAAATCCCGTCTGATCTTACTACTTTTGTGCACATCATCCAGTTATGCATTCTGTCATTCAAACTCAGTTTGCATTGCTAACTTTCTACTTTCACTGTTTCAAGAGGTTAGGAAAAAGTCATGTAGTAATTATTTCAAATAGCAAAAGATATTATTTAGAAAGAGTGTTGATTGAAGATTGATTCTAATTTTTCTCATCATCAAGTTCATAAATAATGTATTGTTCCCATTTTTCAACATACCACTGACATTCAATATTTCTTAAATTATAGAATATAAGGGGAATGTGAGTTATATTACATTGTTTATGCAATTCTAATACAATATATTAATCTACTTAATGAAACTGCAAAGAAGGTGTAAACAAATTAAGATTAGATTCACAAGATACATAAACATCATGTGCAGTTTTCTAACTCCCAAAAAGCTGCAGGTAATTCCAGTGTAATAGATTATTTCTGACAATATGGAAAATTACCCCAATAAATGCCATGTGATGCATGGATGCCTATGACTTAAGTTCACTTGATCTGGAGGAACCAGTGTGCACCCTTGTGCCCTTATCTTTCTTACTCTTGCTGAATTCTGGAAAAGCCAGATTCACAGAAACAGATTCATTCCATGTCAAATTTCACCCCATTATCCCTGAGCCTTCCACAATTCAGTGGTGGCTCTGGGATTAATTGGGAGCTGCATGGCTTTCCTGTGCCTCCCAAAGGCGACCCAACCTTCAGGGGTAGGGGTAGGGGGGCATCCCCCATTATCAGGCACTCTGCGCCCAATCAAAGGACCTGGCATAAGGGGTGGGGTTGGAGGCTGCTGAAAGCCACCCCCCCCACCCATGACTTCCATCCGCCCTCACTCGCTTTTGGCCAGGGGTCCCTCGGTGATCCTGAGCCTCTAGTGGGTGCATTGTTGGCATCTGCCACCACTCCTGGGGAAAAATGTTCACCTTCGTGATGTGTCATAGAGGTCACATGCAGGGTCCACACTAGAATGATAGGTGTCGCCGTTTTCTGCTTTTTACTCTAGATACTGGGTTGGGTTTGGTGCAACTGTCCACTCCAGTTAGCAGACCACGCACGTACCAAAACCAATTGTCAGCTGTGGCTCAGTGCTAGCACTCTTGCCCCTGATTTAGAAGACTGTGGGTTCAGGTCTTAGTTCAGAGATTTGCGCATGATGATATATACTATCATCCCAGTGCAGGACTGAGCGATAGCTGTGATCAGAGGATCAACTTTCAGACGACACATTAAGCTAACCCTCCATCTGCCCTCTCATAAATGTAAAAGATTCCATGGCATTATTTCAAAGAATAGCAGGGGAGTTCTCCTCAGTGTCCTAGCCAATATTCCTTCTGCAATAATATCACTGAAATAGATTATCTGTTCATTATCACATTGCTGTTTGTGGGACTTTGGCGTGCACAAATTGGCTGTTGCATTTCTTATATTTCTACAATGACTACAATTCAGAAGTATTTTGTTTTACATAGTTATGAAAGGTGCTATATAAATGCAAGTCTTTTTTTCCCCTGTTGAATATCTTGCTAAACAATAGTGTGACCTGGGGTTAGTAACAGAGAATCCTTACTCTGTATAACAGATACTGAAATATTTGCACATGTGAATTCTATTATCTTTACAAAAGGAGACTGAAAAGGCCATCAAGACAAGGCACAGCTTTAAACTAAGTTGGTGTATTTTATGTAAAATGCATGAGTGAACAGGATACAGCTTTTACAGAAAATGCCATCAAGGGTCCTACACTTCTTTATTCTGAAAACAGTAAAGACACAGCTTAATAATTCTTTGAACAGGGGCTCACCATCTCCAGCTAAGAGGATTTTAAAATACAAAATAATGTTTTGCCACTGCTGGGAGAGCATCACCTTTTTGTGCATCACAGAGGAGAGGGAAGGAAACAGGCGGGTCACTATCAGCAGAGCCTTTTATTCCATTCTTATGTTTATCTAGCTCCCCCTTAAATATATCTATGAAATTCGCCTCAAAATACTCCTTGTTCCACATTGGTTTAGGTAAAGAGGTTTCTTCTCAATCCACATTTGTATTTATTGTTGATTACCTTAGATTTATGGCCCCTAGCTTTCATTTCCCTTGCAAGTGGAAACATCTTCTCTATGTCTACCCTCTCAAACCCCCTTCATAATTTTAAACGGCTTTATTATTAGCCCCCTACTTAGCCTTCTCTTTTCTAGAAAAAAAAGTTTGTGCACAGTGCTCTAAGTGCGGCCTAACCTCGGTTCAAAGTAAGTTTAACTTCTCTGCTTTTCAGTTATGCATAATAATCTTCCCTATGAATAGCTAATTAACAGTTCAAATCACAATAGTAGCCATCCTGGCTGAAAGGTGAAATAAAAATGGAAAATGCTGAAAAAACTCAGCAGGTCTGGCAGCACCTGTGGACAGAGAAACAGAGCTAATGTTTCAAGTCCAATATGACTCTTCTTCCGTGCTTTAGAAGACTTACTGGAGTAATACCAAGTATAAGGGGCCTCAGTCATGTGAAGAAGCCTTGGTTGTTCTTCTTAAAGCAGAGAAGGTTAAGAGGAGATTTGATAGAGGTGTTCAAAATCATAAAAGGTTTTGATAAAGTAGATAAGGAGGAACTGTTTTCAGTGGCAGTGGTTGGTAACCAGAGGACGGATTTAAGGAGCCTGGCAGAAGAACCAGAGGTCACATAGGAAACATTTTTTTTTACAAAGTGAGTTGTTATGATCTGGAATTCAATGCCAGAAAGGGTGGTGGAAATAAAGTCAATAGCAATTTTCAAAAAGCTGGATAAATACTTGAAAGGAAAAAAATTGCAAGGCTGTGGAGTGGAATTAATTGGAAAACTCTTTCAAAGAGCCATCACAGACATGATGGGCCTAATGGCCTCCTTTTGTGCTGTTTCATCCAAGATGCCTGATACATCTGACTGAGTTAAACAGATGCCTTAAACACCTGGTTTTGGAACAGCCCTGGTGCAGTACCTGAGTGGGAGACAAAACACTCAATTCGAATTCCTGTTCCGCCTGATTTCAGTTGCATGTCACATCATCGTATAAATCTTCTACATGTCTTCATAAACAACTTACGTTGTATATACCTGTTGTAACTACATGAAGTATATAAAGTTTCATTTAATCTGCATGAGCACAACAGAACAGTGGATAAACTAACAAGTGATTTATTGTTGAAAGCTTATTGTAATGTTTGTGCTGTGATGCAGCAAGTAAATATTTTATTATGTTGCTAGTTATCAAAGATACCAATTCTAAGCTAGAGCTTTATAGTGGCAATTGGTCTACTCCTTGTGTTTCAATAATTCTGTTAATGACATTTTTAAGTACAAAATTTGATCCAATATATTTGGGCAAATTACTAATTCATAGAATTTTTTGTGTGGCTATTACTATGATTTAAGCATAAGTTTGTGCACACCAGGATTTTGCTGAGAGTCTACTAATGCTGCATTCTAGAAGGGGGACAGTGAAAACTGGAGGGCATCAGCACTTCAATTCTAATTGTGATAAGTTGGAGTCTCAAGCTAATGGTGATGTTTTTTACTGATGTCCAATAAACAACAGCACTGGTTTGAGTTATTTAAGTGGCTGCACCTTTTTGTTGAAAGGATATATGGTAGACCTTCTGAAAAGTACTTTTGGATGATCATTAATCAAGTGCAGTCTGGTAGATGCTTAGACATGTCATTTTGGTTTAAACAGGAGGAAAGTATGCATTCCCAATTACCTACCAATCAGAAGGCTCAGACCTCATTAGCACTCAGATGAAGTAAGCTATATCTAATGCTGTCGGGTGCTACAGCTCTTCCACAGAGCTACATCTTGACATTACCTCATCATTCAATTTTAACTGCCACACAGTTAACCTGGAAGCCAAAATGTTTTTAGAACACTTACTGGAGCTGCAGGTAGGAGATCATCTCCACAGACTAGTTGAATATGATTAAATTTGTTTTCAGCTTTGAGCTCAACCATATTTTATTCCCCTTGTTGAGAATGCTTGAGTGACATTCTACATGACATAAGTTATTTGAAATCCAAGACCAGTCACCAAAAATTCCATCAACATTTATAAACTTCATTAGCTAAATCGTCAAAAGGTTGATCCTGGAGAAGTTACTGTCCTGCTGGTTAATTCAGCTTGGTTCTTAAAGTCCTACCTGAGGAATGAGCTGCTTTCCTGGATCATCTGTTCCCACCAGAATATAAGGCAGCTAACACTATTGCAGGTTTCTGCCCTTACTTTCAAATTCATAGTGCAGAATTTTTAGGTTGGCATGCAGGCACGCGCCCACCCTGATTGGAAGCGAAAACGCGCAGGATGACATCGGGCGAGCGTCCCAACATCGCGCGATATTTCGGTTGGTGGGCGAGCGTGTGCGCGCAAAAGTCAGGAGCGCACCCGCCGACAATTAGGAGACCAATTAGTGCAATTAAAGTTGCAATTGTCTCTGATTTTTTGTGGTCCGTCCAACCTTACAGTTGACGGATGGGCAAATCAGCCAGACGGACTTTGCATTTTTCATGAAACCTCATCCAAAGGTAAAAATAAAATGTATGGACAAAATTTTCATCATGTATATGTTCAGGTGACTGATTGCAATGCGTGGACATTTTTTTCCGATCTTTGAAAACTTTATTTATTAGTTTTAAAGGCTTCAGCTGAGGCAGCTCTCTGCCTTCAGGGAGCTTTTATTCAGCGCTCGCTGCGCCCGCGCTTACGTCAGCACCTGCCCTCCTCCTGCCTCCACCCCAGCAGCGCTGAGCATTTCAACGCGCACTTCATGCTGGCTGGCCGTTAATTGGCCAGCCAGCGTGAAATTGTGGTCAGGGACCGATCCTGGGCGGTGGCCCATTCCCCGGCCACTCCCAGGCCTGCCGATGGTGCCCGCACGCTGACCTAAAAATCCTGCCCACAGGATTTCAGTGAGAATTACCTGATTTTGTGGCAATTCAGCTTCAGAGAAAACTGGTTTATTTGTGACCTCCATCTCCTAATCCAGACGTGAAATTATTATAATAATAACTCTCATTATGTCTGGATCCTTTGACAGGACATGATTCCTCAGCTTCCTTGAGAAGTTAATCTTTTGTGATACATCCGGTGAACTATTTGGCCCTCACGAAGGACAGAACATTATAAACAGGCATTTGTCTTGATACCTGAACACTTACTTCTCCTTAAGGGACATTTGTTTGACACCATTAATTTTCTCATTTCTTCAGTGGCGTATTGATGTCATTGCAAGCAATAATAAGTTTTTGTTTTGTTTGTCAATAAAACCCCTTCAGACTGGTAAATCCCTGTATGAAAAACAAACATTGAATCATTATAAGCATATATAAATTTAAATGGATAGTGGATTATCTTCAGAACCCAGAAGTGAATAGCTAAAAAGGATTCACATTGTTATTAATTCACTTAATAAATTGTCAAATCTGTATTGCAGCCTGAGAATGAAATGAACACAAAATGAGTTCAGAAAAGATTTTAGATAAGTTATACAAAACAAGGTATTTTCCAAGGTGGATCAGAGCACTGTTTTATGTGGTAGGAATTTTATACATTGTCATGTCAAGCACAGTATTATTCTGCTTCTGTAGTGGATCTGCTTTTCTTTAAAGTCTCACAAAGCCCAACTGCAGTAAACACTGGGTGAGGTCAGGTTTTATGCTTTTCAAAAGTGCTGGGGCAGAAATCTGGTTTTCCTTCTTTTATGTTGTAACCGAAAAACTCAGTTGGGGTTAAAATATTCTATTGTCATTGTTAAGTTACTTTCAATGGCAGGGGGAATCATACATTCCAAGGGCTGAATCTTCGGCTCGGCGAGCAGGAGCAGGGCCCACTCGCCAAGGCGTAAATTGACGTGTGGTGACGGCGAGCGTGCGTCCCGACATCACGGCGCATCATTCAGACTTTCAGTTCGGTGGGCGCGCACCAGAGTCAGCTGCGCACCCGCCGAACTGTCTATTAAGGCCAGTTAACTGTCAATTAAAATAATAAACGGAGCTGCCCATCCAAACTTAAGGTTGGCGGGCAGGCAAAGAGCCCAGACGGCCTTTGCATTTTTCATGGCACCTCAACCATGGGCGGGATGAGGTTTTGTGAATGATTTTAAATTTTGAAAAAAATGTTTATTGAAATTAATGCACATGTCCCAGCTGATGTGACAGTTTCACATGAAAGGACATGTCCGAATATTTCTGCACTCTTTCACGCGCATGCGCGTAAGAGTGCACTCCCGACTCAGGCAACCTCCACCCGCCTGCACAGGGAGCACACAGTGCTTCCTGGTGCGCGTCACACTGGGCGGGCCAACGTAAAATGGCAGCGCGGGTCCACCCATGCTTGATCCCACACCGCCTGCCCGACAGGCAGAAAATTCTGCCCCAAGAATATGCCTTATTCTTTTTATACTTTTAAGTAAGGGACAAATTTGCAATATGATGGAGCAATGTAGCAGGAAATGTACACTAGATGTACAGTTTCATTTTATCATATTGAAGAAGTTAAATGTGGCATATTTAATTTTCCAATATACTTTTAGCATAATGCCAGTAGTGGTAGTGGCCTAGTGGCCTAATGTCACTGAACTAGTAATTGGGGGAAACACATTCAAATCCCGCCATGGCAGCTGGTGGAATTTAAATTCACTTAATAAAATATGGAATTGAGAACTAGTCTCAGTAATAGTCACCATGAAACTATAATCAATTGTCGTAAAAACGCATCTGGTTTACTAATGTCCTTTAGGGAAGGAAAGAAATTTGTTGTCCTTATTTGAGTCAGGCCTCCATGTGATTTCAAATCCACAGCACTGTGGCTGACTCATCACTGCCCTCTGAAATGGCCTAGCAGGTCACTCAGTTAAAGGGCGATTAGGGATGGGCAACAAATGCTGGCCTTGGCAGCGAAGCCCATATCGCATGAAATAATAAATTAAAATATTTTAAAATCAGAGTCAATAGAGTGGATAAAGCAATTTTTCTTATTATTAAATAGCAATATATATTAATGATGAAACGCTGCAGTATTTAAAATATACTGTTTTTAAATATACTGTTCATTATATTTTGCAGAACAATGGGATACAGGAACAGATACATAAAGATTCCCAATGGGCACCTATGGATTGAAGGAGATCACCATGGCCACAGCTTTGACAGTAATGCTTTTGGACCTGTAAGTTTATCGTTTTTCTCTTTCTCATTTTCTTCGCCAGTCTGTTAAATGAATGGTGCACTTGCAGCAATCAAGATCGTGAAAAAATGGAAGAAGTAATTAAAAATAGGCTCTGCAAATTGTTCAACTAGCTTTGTACACATAATTCAAAGTTATTAGTCTTTTAATAGGCATAGAATGATATTTTGATGTACTGCATTTCCATTTGACTACTTAATAGATTTCTGTAAAGCATGAAAAGTTATTGTAGAAATTGTAAAACAAATTAATATAGTTTAATAAAGGTTCACATTTCCTAAAGCAGACACTTCCCAATAATTAAGTAAACAAATTGAATATTAAGACATGTACACTGGAGAGAAATATTTTGAGGTGAAAATGTATATGTGCATTACATTTATCACGGAATTATTCTTTGATTTCCTCAAACAATCCACTAGTGAAACATAACCTGCCCTTTTAAAAATGTATACTGATTATTACCGATTAATGCATGCCACTCTTAAGTGTTCACTAATTTTATCCCATATTATGGAGTTTTTAAGTTAAATCAATCACATAATTGACAATTCATCTATGATTTCCTGGCTTATCCTTTTCCCGTTTCTTAAACAAGAATAGAACATTTGCTGCAGTGCTGTCCTTAGATGCTAATTCAGTTTCCAAGGAAATTTTGGAAAATTATGTTTGTGTCTCCATTATTTCTTCCCAACCTTGGACAGATGAGTTTACCAGTGGGAAAAATGACTCTGCATTTAATTTATATTTTACCCCCATGAGCATCTAGAACTTGATGGAGGCCAACTGAATAAAAATCATAATTTTTGTTTGAGATTTATAGTGTCACACCCAAAGAGTGGCTGAGGATAGCAGTGAAAGGGGTGAAGTTCAGGAGTATGAAAATCCCATATTTTATCCTTCTCCATTTACTTTCCTGTCCCCTCCAACACTAAATGTGAAGAGCCCATGGATTTCTTCATCTGTAAGACTGAGGCCTGAATTTTTGTGCAGATGGAAAGGGTCTTTGGCTTAGCTAAAATGACACTAAGTCCTGCCCCTGACCATTTTCACAGTGGGTGGGGTGGGACGAAGGGGGCAGGTTGAACTTTGCACATCCATGGTTCATGGGGGCAGTTACACATGTTAAAATGCAGCTGCCTTCAGTCAGATCCAATTTTTGTTAGTGGGATGTCCAAGACATAACTTCTGCATTTTACAACTATCAGGAGAAGATCCAAAGTTAGTGGAGTTCTTTGGAGAGGTAGGGTACCCTTTTGAAGAGTAAGGCACCCCTTTGGATATGATCCCGGGACACCTTTGGGAGAGGTAAGGTGCACTTTGAGACAAGTCAAGTGTCCTTTGGGATTGTTAAAATTAGACATGAATATGTGTAAAAGTGGATGAACTCATTTGTACTATCAAGGGAACTATCAAGGGAGCTGTCAATGCATTTAAATCTCCTGTCCTTTAAAACTGTAGTGTTAAAAAGCCAGTACTTGCTATTTCATTCTGTCTGTTGTCTTAAGACTGAGGGTTATTATTATAGGATTAGTTTCACAACCTATCAACACAGTTGTGCCGCTTGGTTCAGTTTGATTGACACCTCCAAATGCTTATAAAGTCTTTGAAGTAGGAATATGAATACAAATGCTTGTTGTTATAATGATTTAAGTGGCTGAAGGAATTTAAATGCAGTGAATAGATTTTTTTTATTAATTAAGTGTTTTTTTTAAAATAGTGAATTCATCAATTTATTATATTTATTTAGGAATTTATTTTAATTTCCTCGCAGCATGGGTATGCCAATGGTGGATACTGGGTGAGTGGGCATGGTGGGTGTAAGGGCAAAGTGTGGGGGGATAGGTTGGCGCAGGGGCTTTAAAGAGCCATGGGATGGATAAAGGGGCATAGGGGCTATAAAGTGCCATGGGCTAGCTGGAGGGGCATGGGTTGGCAAAGGAACCATAAAAGGCCACAGGGGCTGATGCACGGCATGAGGTGACACGGGTTAACATGAATGGGGCATAGAGAGTGTGTGGGGGTGAGGGCTAGAGGGCTGTTTTTTTTGATTTATTGTCTTTTTTTGCAAGTGCCAGATCACTGAGGCTAGCTTTTTACACAGGCTGCCTCCACAGCCAGCAGCCCCTGTGCTGCCTCCAAGCTGTTTCCTGGAATGAACCCTACCTCCGGAACGAAAATTGGAACTTGCGGGGTTATTTTTCACAAGTTGGGTTCACGGAGCCAGAAATTCTTCTGATCTGTGTTCCCAACCTTGAGCGAAAATTCAGGCCTGAGACTGTGCAACTACCACTATCCTTTTCTCAAGCTCCTTTACCAGTTCTAAACCACTGTTGTTACTACCTCTCCAAAAAGCCGACCTTAAGCTTGTATACCTTCTTTAAACAAAGATTACAAAATTATTTTGGTTCAAAATAATAATCCTGACACTTCACAGCTTGGATAATGTAAACAGTATTGTGAAATTTTGTCTTTTGGCTAACTTTATTTTCCAATACTAATACATGTTTGCTCCTTATAACTCAATTTAATGCTTGATGAGTACAGCCTACCATGCTATTTACTAAAAAAAGAGTGAACTGCATAACATTAGTGTTTTCAACCAAAAGGTCCCATTAGATTTGCAGCACACAATATAAAACCACATATTACAATCTGTTTCTGTTTCATTTAGAATAACATAGCTCACTGCTTTACAGTTTTATAGCTGTCCAGTTAGAGTGTGTACTTTAGCTCGGTGTGTGGGGAGATAGTGGCATAGTGGTAATGTCACTGGACAAGTAATCCAGAGACCTAGGCTAATGTTCTTGGACACGAGTACAAATCCCACCATGGCAGCTGGTGGAATTTAGATTCCGTTAATTATAAGTCTGGAATTGAAAGCTAGTCTCAGTAATGGTGACGATGAAACTATCGCTGATTGTTGTAAAAACCCATCTAGTTCTCTAACGTCCTTTAGGGAAGGAAATTTGTCATTCTTACCTAGTCTGGCCTACATGTTGTACCAAACAGTTACCAGACACACTGCAGCAGTTCAAGAAGGCAGCTCACCACTGCCTTCTCAGAGGCAATTAGGAAGGGTGACAAAAGCTGGCCTTCCCAGTGATGGATACATCCCATGAATGAATAAAGGAAACGCAGGTGATCAGAGTTGTGAGGCTGTCTGATAGTTTCCTAAAGGAGAATTCCTGCATATACTGTTCAACATTACCTACCATTTAGGGTGGTTTTTGTTTCAATTGCAGGAATATTGTAAATCAGCATTGCTTAGAGTTCTCCATTGCTTTAACAAGAAAATTTGCAGTAAATAGTTTTAATCTTTTGGAGTATTGCTTTTTTAATGAGAAATAATGGAATAGCAAACCTCCTCTGGAATAGTTTTAAGGATTTCAAGCTTATCTAATTTGTTTCAAATTAAAGTATACTTCAGAATACACTGTAACTTAAAAGAATTATAACCTGGTAGTGGTAGAATCTATAATGTAGTGATAATTAATGTTGTCCCGGATTTGAGGTCAGTGGTGAACGAACACCATTCACCGTTCATAATGCTTATAGCTGCCCACAGACTTTAGTAATTAGAGAGCTGTTTCAGTGTAGTGTTTTCTCCAGGAGAGTTGGGACCTGCGTGAGCTGGCCAAGCAGTAATATGTCTCTTCAACCAATCAGATCGAAAAATACTTACTGAGACATTCAGAGTCTAAACCAAAAAAGTGTAAGGGTAGAATATTTAATCCAATGTAAAATCATATATAAAGAGCAAAATAAAGAGAGGGAAAGGCAGATGCGATTTAGAGAGAGAGAGAGGTAAAAGAGACAGAAAGAAAAAGTAAAAAGAAAAAAAAGAATTTAAGCTTTTTAAAATCTCCAAAAATAATTAAAATCTGAAGGATTGAGAGTAAATTTTCAGTGCCAGAGAGGTTGTTTGTTAGTAATTAATAACAACAACTAATTTGAGACTTATTATGCTGTTAAAAATTCACTTACACTTGAGTGGACAAACCCTATTTTTTCTGACCTGTTTAGTGTATGCCTAATGGTAAATACTGCAACTTAGCACCTTTCGTGAGTTGGGGACTGTTGATCATATTATCTCCCTTATCACATCTCCTCCAATGTCCAGCTTCTTAATATCCATAATTAACTGTTTTTGTGTGAATGGTGGAAGTTGCTGTCTATACCAATTGTGCTAATCACCTCACCAACATTCCTACTACAATATCGGAGCCAATGTTTTCTAAACTTGAAACCTAATGGACAATTTTTTTTACAAATTTAGTTGTAGTTGAATGATATCCTCTGTGATTCTGATCAACAGGACCTTGGATGAAACTAAATTCAATTAATTCAGAGCAGCAGCGATAGCACTGTAGCAATAGCTGTTGCATGTGCGTTGATTTCGTCTAGTTGTTACATGTGGTACTTCATCTACTTTGACCCTTATATGAGCAACAAATATATTTAAAGATTTTTCTGTGCAATTAAATTCAAAGTTTTATTCTACAGAATTGAGTCACTCCCTTGAGAAGCACTATAGGAAATATAGTTGAAAGGCAGCATTACCATTGACCCATGATGCATTTTTTGTAGTAATTCTTAATCATTACTGTAGATAGAAAATAGAAACAAAGACCAGGATTTTCCATTCGTCGGATGGGCTTGGCGGGAGCGGGTGGGGGCAGTCGCAGAGCCGACCGCCGCCCGCGATTGGCTCTGCACCACGATTTCACGCAGGCGGGCCAATTAAGGCCTGCCCTGCATGGATTGTGAGCAGTAGCACTGAGCACTACCTGTGCGGGAGGAGGGAGGAGGGAGAGTCAGGTCCAGCACGCAGTTCGCGCATGCGCACGAAAGAGCGCTTCAATCTCCCTGAGGCAGCTCCGTGCCTCAGGGAGATTGAAGCGCTTTTTTAAAAAAATAGATAAGGACATTAAAAATTTAATTAAACATGTCCCCTCATGTGGCTGTCACATGAGATGGGAAAATTTTATTTTCAAAATAAAGTTTTTATTTCATCAGTATTAGCTTTAGGAAACCTCATCCCGCTTGTGGATGAGGCTTCCTAAAAAATGTAAAGGCCGCTTGGCCCTTTTGCCTGCCCGCCAACCATAAGGTTAGATGAGCAGTGTAAAATTCACCTTAATTACCTAGTTAATGGCCTTAATAGGCCTCTCAATTATCGGCAGGCATTCAGCCGACTCCGGCATGCGCCCGCCGAAAGAAATAACGCGTGTCATTTTGCATTCCGGCATGTCGGACATGCACCCGCACGCCGAATGTAAAACCCTGCCCAAAAGCACAGAATCCTTGGAAGGTTGTAAGACTGGAGAAAATTACAACAATAGGGAAAGGTGAAACCAAGAAGGGAGTTAAACACCACAATGATCATTTTAAATTAGAGTCAATGAAGGTCAGTGAGTATAGTGGGCTGTGATAGGGAGTAGGACTTGGTGCATGATTGGGTATAGCAGTAGAGTTTTAGTTGATATGGTTTATGCAGGGTGGTGATTGGAGGGCCAGGCCAGAGACCATTTGAATAGTCAGGCCAGAAAGTGACAGTAGCACAGATGAGGGTTTTATCAACAAGTGGGCTGAGGTAGGGATGGACTCTTAGAGAAGTGTAAATAGGTTGTCTTTGTGTGGGGGGGTTGATGTGGGGTCAGAGATTCAGCTCGGCCTGAAAAGTGACAGTGAGATTAGGAACAGTCTGCTTCAACCTGAGATAGTGATGGGGATGGAATCAGTGACAAAGAAGGGAGTTTGAGAGGGACGGGTGGTCCAAGATGATTGACATTATCTTGCCAATATTGAACTGGAGCAAATTGTGGCTTATCCAGGACTGTACAGCAACACAGTGGCATTGGAGGAGTCAAGAGAGGTGGTGAAGAAGTAGAGCTAGGTATCATCAGCGGACTACTGGAATCGTACGCTATGGGCTGGATTTTACCCTCCCCTGCTGACATGCCTGAAGGCAGGGGGCTTGTAAAATGCAGCAGGTGGCCTTCCCACCACCTTCCCACCTGCCCAGTCCTGTCTTCCATTTTATGGGAGGCGGTGAGATGTCTGGTGGTCTGCCCGCCCTTGGGCCTATTGAGGCCCTTAAGCGACCAATTAATTGCCATTTAAGTGCCATATTCTACCCCTGCTGCTATTTTACCCATGATAGGGGGAAGCCCAGACCAAGTGGATGGCCGGACAGCTTTAACTGGGCGGACTGGCGTCAGGCAAACAGGGGAACCTCTTTTTGGGGTTGCCTATGCCCATCGGAAGCACATCCCCAAGGTCTTATCCCTTCTTTTAACCCTCCTGCCCTGGCCTCTCAAACTAAACTCCCTTATCCCCATTGCTGGGGCCTGTCAGACCCCGCTGACACCCCACGCTTACTTTGAGTCTGGCCTCCATAAGCTCCTCTTTGTCGAGGACTGGCTGTAGTCCCAGCAGTGGCCACTGCTCAAACCTGGCGCTGCTGGAACTACAGAGCTGCCGGCTAACCATAGTGGCCAGCAGCTCTCTAAGATGGGACTCCCTCCCCAGGCATGGCTGGAAGTCTCCTCCTGGCACAATTAACACCTTGCCAAACGTAAATTTGCCATGGGGCAGCCAGCATTCTCGTGGGCAGGCACCCGAACAACTTTTTCATTCGCTGGGAGGCGGGGAACACGGCACACCATAAAATCCAGCTCCATTTCTACGGATGCTGCTACTACGTGGCAGCTTGCAGATAAGGGGTGGAATTTTCCGAGCCTGCTGATAAGTGACGTGCGCGGAAAATATGGTGTGACCTGCTTCACAACGGCGTGAAGGCAGATTGCAATCGTCCGCTGAGCCCGCCGACAGTGGGCTGCGTTTCCCACCATCAGTCGGCAGGGAGCTAATCGTAATACATCAGCATATGATTAAAAGGCCATCCCGCCAGGCTCTTGGAACCCTTTCATATTGTCCATCCATGTTGGCGGGAAAGCACAGCAATGCGTTTCACAATAGCACCACAGGCGACATGCATTTGGCGGCCTTCACCTGGGGGAAATGAGGTGAGTGAGCAGCAGCATTCTCCACAGCTCACCTGTTTACATGCCTCAAGGGCGCCAGGGAGCAGGGGCAACTGATGCCTGGCTCCAGAGGCGACTGCTGAGGAGGGGGAGGGGTTGGGATATCTGGGGGCAAGTGCTGGTCAGCCTCGGAGGCGTCTGCTGGGGCCGGGGGCGTCAAATGCTGCCCTGGCGCTGCATCCTGTGCACAGGCAATCGAGGTTTGGGGCAGGGTAAGCGAGGAAAGTGGACACGCAGAAGGGACACCTGCATAAATTGACCATGCCTCTGCAACTGAGACAGATCAGGCGCAGCCACAGTGATATGATTGGGGTCGGGCTCCATATGGGCGGGCGAATGACAGCGCGCTCGCCATGGAAACGGTGTGTTTTATGAATAAATAATGAAGCAGGTACGGTAATGCGTGAAAGCCTGCCATTTTCGTCGGTGGGCAGGACTGTATTTTATCCGCCACTTACTGCAATTCTTGGAAAATTTGCCCGAGGAATGGTGGGTTTAGGCTATTCCAGAGATAATGATGGGGGGACAGGAGGAGAAGATTAATTGGCAATTCTCTGGTTAGGATATAATGGGTAGGGGTGGAACAAAACGAGGGTAGGTCCAGTTATCTAGACATTGCAGGAGATGTGTTGAAGGAAGGTTATGTGGTCAAATGGGTCAAACCTAGAAGCAAGTTTGAGCTGATGACTGGAAATTTCTACTTCATTTTTGAATTTATGATGTTAATTTCCTTTCTTAAAAAGATCATGAAATCTCACATTTTCTTCAGTAAGTTATGAATAATCTTCCCAGTTTTGGTAGTTATTTTTAGCACAAAAGAAAACATTCTGGGCAGAATTTTCTGCCTGTCGGGCAGGCGGGCCCGACCCAATCTCCGGCGGGCGGGGAGCCGATCCCTGCCGGAGAAGTGGGCCCTGCTGCCATTTTAAGTTGGTGGGCCAATTAGGGCCCGCCCAGCGTGACGTCCACCGGGAAGCGCTATGCACTTCCTGTGAGGGCAGGGGGGGGATTCCCCAAATGCGAGAGTGCGCTCTTTTGCGCATGCGCATGAAAGAGCGCACATCTCCCTGAGGCTAAGCGCTGCCTCAGGGAGATCGCTGACAGCTGTATAAACTTTAAAAATAGAAAAATAATAAAATCCTTAACATGCCCCCTCATGTGACAATGTCACACGAGATGGGACATATTAATAAATTTCACTGAAACTTTAATAAACTTTTTTAAACTGTACATGAAACTTCATCCCGCTGGTGGATGAGGTTTCATGTTTTTTCTATTCCCCGCCAGGGCTCCTGGTCCGCCCGCCAACCTTAAGGTTGGACGGGCAGGGCTTTCAATTGTTTCAATTATCCTCTCAATGGCCTTGATTGGCTATTGATAGGTTGGCGGGCGCACAGCTGATCTCGCTGTGCCCCCGCCTTCCTGAAAATTTAAATGGGGCGGGATGACGTCGGGTGTTCCCCCCGACGTCATCCTGTGCCACTTTGCCGCCGGCGAGCGGGCCCCGCCCCCTGCTCACTGACGGCAAAATTCAGCCCTATACATAGAATTCAATATAGAAAACAATTATTATTCAACAAGTGTATTAAAATATTGTTGTAAAGCTGAACATTGTTTTAAAATAGAGTGCACTGTAAGCAAAGCCTGACTGCACTAATCTGAGATGTTGAAAAGCAATGCCTGCCATATATGTTATATTTATTCCATAGTCTTTTAGTAATGAGGAACATTCTTTTTTTGTTTAATTTAGATATTGGTACCTAAAGGAACATTGCAAAGATGTTTCAGTAAGTTGTTTGTAGATACAGTACTAGATACTTGGGCCAGAACATTGCGCTCTTCGGGCGGGTTTGGCAGGGGTGAGCGGGAGCGGTCAGGAAGCTGACTGCCACCCACGATCGGCCGTGACCATGATTTCATACAGGCGGGCCAATTAAGGCCCACTCAGTGTGAAACGCATGCTGCAGCGCTCAGCAGGTGCGTGCAGGAAAAGCTCCCTAAGGCTGCCTCAGGGAAATGAAGATTTTTGAAAATTAAAAATAAAGAAGTTTAAAAAGTTAAAAAAAACATGACACCTCATGTGACTCTGTCACATGAACAGGGGCACGTTAGAAATTAGTTTGAAAATGTTTTTTTTTTAAATGACGGATTGAAACCTCATCCCGCCCGTGGATGAGGTTTTGCAAAAAATCCAAAAGCTGCTTGGCCTTTTTGCCTTCCCACCAACCATAAAGTTGGACAGGCACAAAAAATGTAATTCAATTAGCTTTTTAACGTAAGACCATTAAGGCATAGGCCTGTTAATTGTTGGCAGGCGCATTGCCAACTCCCACGCGTGCGTGCAGACTGAAATATCGTGCACGTGCATGATGACGTCGGGATGCTCACCTAACGTCAATGCGCATCATTTTACGCTCGTTCAGGTCGGGCGCACGTCTGCCCGATGAGCACAATATTCTGGCCTTGGTGTACACATGCTGCATAGATGCTGGAATTTTCAGTGGTTCAGCAAGATCATGAACAAGGCACACTTCTAGAGAGACATCTTTAGTTATTTAGCTAGAGGACATACACAAAAATGATTTTGTTCAGTTTCTAAAGAAGTAATATATTAATTTCTTATTTCATTTGTCCTTTTATGGTTACATTTTTAAGCAATTTTGAGCTACAATACCCAGAGTCAAGGCTCTCATTTATAAAGTTCAGCCCAAACAAATGGACATGGTTGCTGTATCTATTTTAGAAAGCTTATATTGTTAAGCAAGCTTGTAAGACGAATTTATTGTGCAAAAAGTACATCTTCACAAAATTCCCAGCAGAGAAAACCGAACAGGTTGCGTGGACAAAAGTATTCAAATATTGAATTCAAAAGGTCTTTTCTTCTTACTCTGAAAGACTGTCCTTGTGCATGCTTGGAATGTTGAAGACTCCAAATCATTTGAATAACCTGCCTGGATCATAACTTTAAAATATTTAAATGTACCACCACATTACTTGAGGTAATTCAATTTCCAGAAAGATCAAGATAAGGACATTGCAGCCATTCAGTTCGAAAAATGAATTATATTTTTTTATTTATCAATGTATATTGTTATCACCTCACTGAAATACATTGTAAGTACTATAATGCTAATCGAAGGAAACATTGTAAAAGCAGAAATTGTTGAAAAAACACAGCAGGACCATTAGTATATAAAAAGACAAAAGATGTATTACATATCCTACAAAAAGCTGAGCCTAGCTGGGCCATGAACCAACACTGTTGATCATGACAATGTTTGAGAAGCTGTTGAGCGCAAGAACAGGTGTGGTCAAATTGGGTAGTGTGATGGCAGATGGAAAGTTGCTAGGGTTGCTGTTCAAGGAAGCAGCAGGAAATCTGGTGGCTGTCTTGATAAGTGAAGATATGGAGGGATTGATATTCATGATAAAGAATTGATGTTAAGGCTAGAGAACATAAAATTACGACTAAAATTTTAAAAGTGGTGAATAGGAACAAGAGAACCATGGTTGCAAATGGGTAAATGCTGGACAAGAGGAGAAAGAATTGAGATATATTTGGTATGACAGGAGTGATCTGAAACAGTTGAGACGGTCCTGTTAGGGAAGTAAACAGAAACAAGCAGCACTGACTTACAGGACAATGAGATAGAAGGCAGTTGAAGATCTCTAGAAAAGATAGACCAGGAATGCCTTGATTTTAAATATAATGTTACAGAAGAAATTGAAATATGACTTGCTGTCGATGAATGGTTTGAGTGAAGTAGAGCTATTTGTGCTACATAACAACAATGCCACTTTTGTTGGCGGATTTGATTGTGCCAGGGTTGAAACCAGAAAAAAGTAGAGCTAGATTTTCAGGGACAGGAAGCTAAGGTGAACAAAGGGGAATCGAAAAACTAAAACAGTCAATATATGATGGCAGTTAAAAGGAGGAGAGAAGAGGATAAAGAGAGGGATTGAAGAGAAATAGAGTTAAGGGCAGTTGTAGAGATTAGAATGATGGGATGTTGGAGGGAGAGGGGAGTGCCTTGGTCAAAGAAGAATAAATGCAAATGTGGCAGAAGATTGGATAGAATTATAAAAAGCCAACAAATATGCACCTGGACAAAAATGAGGTCAGAAGGGATGATCTGATCAAAAGAGAGCGAAGGAATGTGGAGAGCAGGGAATTGGCACAACTTCCATTGCTTAAACTCCTGTCCTTGCTTTCTGTGAGAATAGTTTATTACAGCAGCATATAAGTAAAATAGCATGAAGCAAAATAGACCATGACATTTACAATGTACATCATGCCAGTGCTCCTGGCAAGAGAGAACACTGTGGCCATTTAAATTTTCCTTTATAGAACTTCTAATACCAGAAAGCCATTTTGAAATAAATATGAGCTTAAATGACCTTATATATGTTAACAGTTGCTGTAAAAGATTATGTATCATTTCAATGTACACTTTTTCCTGTGGCTGAACTCATTGCATGTCAGTCTAGCCTTACATCTCATAATATTGCTACCTCCTCATTCAATGGTATAAGGCCACATAGGCACAAGAAATTCAGCAATCATTATTGTGGCAGTCACAGAATGTACAACATTCTGATGAGATTCCAAAGGGGAAGCTCAGAAAAAGTACACATCACTTGTCTAAGTATATTTTGTAAAATAACTTGTTTGATAGTATGTTCAAGACTGAGACACGCTATGGTCTTAAAGCACTGAAACATCACATAATGTACACCATCATCCATCCTCTAGTTTAATGTCACTACCCCTTCTCAGTCCTCTAATTGATTCTCCTCTCATGCTCACAGTCATTTCCAATATCCCCAGAACTCTATCCTAGCCCTTGCCCCTTAATTATTTACAAGTTGTCCAGCAACATTATCCAGAAACACAGGATTTCCTTCAATATCTATGCTAATGTAAACTTCCGATTTTCAGCACCAGCACTAAACTTTCTATCAGACATTGTCTGTTTGGAGAAATTCCTTTGTACACTGTTGCCTTTTGTGTTCTGTGGCTTACCATACTCATGTGACCCCTTGGGTAAAACAAAGGCTTTGGGCAGAAGCCATTTTAACCACCATTTGTAACATAGGGGAGAATTTTCTTCCCGTCGCGGGGGGGGGGGGGGGGGGGCGTTGGATGGGAGCGGGTGCGGGCGGGCGCGCAGCCGATCACCACCCACGATCAGCTGCGTGCCACCATTTTATGTGGGTGGGCAATTAAGGCCCGCCCAGTGTGACGCGCAACCGGAAGCGCTGAGCACTCCCTGTGTGGGTGGGGGGAGTAGGCTGACTCGGGGCCTGCGCTCTTTCGCACATGCACGCGAAAGAGCACAGAAATCTCACTGAGGCAAAAAGTTGCCTCAGGGAGATTAGTTTGATTTTTAAAAATTATTAAAGACAGAAAAAAAATTTAAGACACTGTCACATGAGCTGGGACATGTCAAAGAATTGTATTAAAAAATTTTATTAAACTTGAAAAACCTCCACGGGTGGGATGAGGTTTCATGATAAATGCGAAGGCCACCTGGGCTCTTTGCTTGCCCGCCAACCTTAAGGTTGGACGGGCAGCTCTGTTAAGTATTTTAATTGATATTTAGATGGCCTTAATAGGCCTGTGACAGTTCGGTGGGCGCACGGTGACGTCCGGACGCACACTCAACGTCATCGCGTGTCATTTTACATGATGGGCCCCGCTCGATGACCCGAAGATTCTGTCTATAGTGTCTGGAATGTACAGCTGAAATTGAATGGATTTTGATAGCTGTAAGAGAGCTACCCACTATAAGAAAAAACAGAGAATAATTAAAACTTCAGTCTTCAATGTTGTGCAGGACATTGACTGTTGGATAAGTCAGTATGGCTTTGAATATTCTAATACCTGCTCCTATAGAGATGAGGGGAGAGTTGAGAATGAATTGGAAATTCTTCCAGTCTCAATGCAGACCTATGAAATTGCTACAGAGTTGAACAAGAAACCTGAACAAATAATATACTCTGTTATCAGTGCTGTGGAAAGAGTGCTACAAGCTGTATTGCACCTAGACCACACTGAGGAGCAGAAAAGCCGGTCTTGTGAAATTTTGGAGGCTTTGAAGACCCACTTTGAACACTCTGCTAATATTATTTATGAATGCTATGCGTTCAATACAAGAGCTCAGGATGAGGGGGAGAATACTGCACTGAGATGTCTAGCTGAATCTTCTGAGTTTGGGCAACTGAAGGATGATCTGATTAGAGATAGGATTGTCTTAGGAACAGAGATCTCAGCATGAGAGCATGTCTACTGAGACATGGGAAACTTACTCTCAAAAAAACTATTGACACTTGCAGAAGCTCTGAAGTGGTGAATCATCAGCTGAAGACAATTGATGGGAGAACTGACAAGGCTTTGCACTAGAGATAAAAACAAAAAGCTAAAAGCTACTGTGGATGCTAGAAATCCAAAACAAAAACAGAATTACCTGGAAAAACTCAGCAGATCTGGCAGCATCGGTGGAGAAGAAATCAGTTAACGTTTCGAGTCTTCATGACCCTTCGGCAGAACTGCCAAAGGGTCATGAAGACTCGAAACGTTAACTGATTTCTTCTCCACCGATGCTGCCAGACCTGCTGAGTTTTTCCAGGTAATTCTGTTTTTGTTAAGGCTTTGCACTATGCTGTGAGGCCATTCAGGCCTTCCAAGCACAAGACAATGGAAGAAAGGAAGAACTATTCACAAAAGGGCCAGCAAAAAGATCAAGGCCTAAGTCCAGGATGTAAATATTGCAGAGGACACTGAACAATAGAAAAGGAAGCATGTCCAGCATGGGAAAAGCAGTGCTCTAACTGCAAGAAGTTGAATTACTTTGCCGTTTCAGATAGTGGACACGAAGCAAAATCCCCTCATCTCAGTTGAAACAAGTCACAAACTTGGACTGGTAATCCTCCATGTATCAGATGAGATTTACAGTGTTTTGCATGGCACCAACCCATTGACTGCTGAACAGATTCTGACAAATTACAAAGACATTTTCACAGGCCTTGGATGCCTTCCTGGTGAATATAATTTCGAAGTAGATAGGAATGTGTGAGACCGACTCAGCATTTTAAAGGACAGTTCCAGCTGCTCTTAAGTCCAACCTGAAAGACAAAATAGAGGAACTTGAAAAAATGGGAGTTATTAAGAAAGTGACAACTCCTACAGACTGGATTAGCAGCATGCTAGCAGTGAAAAAACCTAGAAAGCTGAGAATGTACATAGATCCAAAAGACATCAATAAAGGTTTGAAGAGACCTCACTACCCCATGTCGACCATTGAAGAAATTTTGCCACAACTTGCCAAGGCAAAGGTCTTTGCCATCCTGGATGTGAAGGAGGGATACTGACAAGTGAAGCTGGATGAAAGCAGAATTTTTCTGACTATGTTCTGGATGGCATTTGGGATGTTGAGATGGTTGCGCATGCTACGTGGTGTTTCTGCTGCTCCGGAAGAGTATCAACACTGACAGGATGAGATAGTCAATGATCTTCCAGGAGTGGAAGCGACTGTGGATGATCTGCTAGTCTATAGATATGGAAATATGATGGAAGAAGCCATCACAGAGCATGATTAGAATCTAGTGAGGCTGCTAGAGAGAGCTCACCAGATGAACCTGAACAATAAAAAATTGCAACTGAAGATGACTGAAGTCAAAGACCTAGGTCATGTGCTGACAGCGAAAGGACCTTTTCCTGATCAGGTACCCACTGTAGCAGAGATGCAGCAACCCACAGATGTGAAGGTGTTCAATGATTTGTAGGATCTGTGAACTACCTAGCTGAGTTCTTACCTAATTTGTCGTCAGAGTGTGAATCTCTACGCAAGCTCTCACTGCAGAGGATGTTCGGTGGTATTGGGGCATGGGACAAGAAGCAGCTTTCACTCATATCAAACAATCAATGACGACAACACCAGTGCTGAGGTACTATAATGCCAATGACAAAGTCACTCTGCAGTGTAATGCCAGTGAAACAAGATTTGGAGCAACCAGTTGCGTTTGCATCCAGATCATTAGCTCAAACTGAACAATGCTACACACACATTGAGAACATCTTTGCTTGTGAACATTTTAATCACTCTCTGTTTGGGAGAGAGGAAGTGATGGTAGAGTCTGACCACAAACCACTTCAAAGCATCTTTCTCAAACCGCTTCTATCTGCTCTGAAGCAGCTGCAAAGGATGTTACTTCGTTGGCAGGAATATAATTTGGAAGTGAAGTACAAGCAAGGGAAGCAGATGTATATTGCTGACATGCTGTTGAGAGCCGCAATCCCTTTGAAGGATGTTGATAATGGTAGTACAGAGTGAAAAATCTTCCAGAGTCAATGAGAAGCAGCAGCACGACATGCTTTGGAAGTCATCAACACAGCAGAGAAGTTGAATCGAACAAACAAACGTCTTGCTCAGATCAAGCAAACTACGCAACACAATGCAATTCTTCAAGTGCTGCAGGAAGCACTGATGAAATGATGACCTGAAACCATCAAGGACACACCTGTTGCTATAAGAGAGCATTGGACATACTGAGATGAAATGATTGCCCAAGATGGTATCTTGTATGAAGGAATGAGAGTCATCATCCCTAAAGTGTAAATCATGCAGTATAAATTGTGGTTCCCTTTAGAATTGGCATTCTTGCAAATCTGTCCTGATGAGTGCAAGACAAAAATCTTCTATGGCATGTCTCTTTTTTCAGCAATACTCAAATTCTCTACTACCAAATGACTGTTTAATCCCTAATTCAAATTTTAATTCACTTCCATACTTTATTATCCCTATGTTCTACCTAGCATGCTATTAGATCCTATCATGTAACTGCCCATGATCTGTCCTGTGTTAAATCCCACATTACTATTGTCCATGTCCTATAACCTTATGTCTTCCGGTCCTTCAATTCTCCCTTTCCTAGCATTTTCAAGCAGACCAGATGAGACTCATTCTGATCACTTATTCTGGCTCAGTCATATCTGGTTCTTGTTAATCTTCGCCATGAGCATGATAGTATTCCTCTGCACCATAGTTGAGAACTGTTGTTACAATGGTGATCAGATTCTGCATCCTGTGCAGGAATAATTTGGTTGACAGCATAATTCTTATAGGGTTTCCCATGCGGATATAAAAAGAATGCTTTGTTTTTATGTTCACTAGAATCAAAATTTTTTAAAGTTCCAACAGTTATTCTGTCACATGGAAATAGAAGCTTCGATAACTCAGTGAGGAAGTAATGTGGTGAAATGGCTAGACCATAAGCCCTGATATCTTATTGATATCTTACTGTGAGGATTTTGAATAATGGAGCTATAGCACCAGTTCTAATACTTTAGACAGGACCACAGCATGCTAGGGAGAGCATGGGAGAAATCAAGCACTGAATTACATTTGGGATAGGGAATTAGTGCAGATGGGTATAGGTATGTGGGGGGTTTGTGGGGGGTGGGAGGGTGGGTTGTATAGATGCAGTTCCAATGACACCTGACCAAAAAAGACATTTCCCAGAGTAGGGCAATATTGGAAAAATTCCTATTTGTGTTTGAGAAATGCCTCCATTTGAAGAATATTGAAGAAATTGGGCAATTTTACTTTTAGTAAACATGTGCAGTACTTCTAATTGAGATATTGGTGCACCGCTTTCAAACTAGATGATGCTCAACATATATTACCTGTAGGAGTCATATCTTTCAATAAAAATCCCATCAATGATCGGATAATTTTTATTTAAAAAATTCCAAGGGCTGAATTTTTTGCCTGTCGGGTGGGCGGGCCCGACCCAATCTCTGGCGGGCGGGGAGCCAATTAAGGCCCGCCCAATGTGACGTCCGCTGGGAAGCGCTATGTGCTTCCTGTTCAGGCGGGGGGGGGAGATATTCCCCAAATGCGAGAGTGCGCTCTTTCGCGCAAGCACATGAAAGAGCGCACATCTCCTTGAGGCAAAGTGCTGCCTCAGGGAGATCGCTGAAAGGTTTTTAAACTTGAAAAATTAAAAAATCATTAACATGCCCCCTTCTTGTGACAATGTTTTTAAACCTTAAAAATAGAAAAATTAAAAAATCATTAACATGTCCCCCTCTTGTGACAATGTTAATAAACTTTTTTAAAACCAACATGAAACCTCATCCCACCGGTGGATGAGGTTTCATGTTTTTTCAGAAGCCTGCAGGGGCTCCTGGCCTGCCCACCAACGACGGGCAGGTCCTTTAATTGTTTTAATTATCCTGTCAATGGCCTCAATTGGCCATTGACAGATCAGCGGGCGGACAGCTGATCGCCCTGTGCCCCCGCCTTCCTGAAGATTTAAATGGGGCGGGATGACGTTGGGGATTGCCCCCGACGTCATCCCACGTCGGCGAGTGGGCCCCGCCCCCTTCTCGCCAATGGAAAAATTCAGCCCCAAATGTAGTTGTACACCTATCGTGTTAATAATTTCCCATTTGTTATTGTTTAATTACTGATGTTACAAATGCATGCTTGACTAATGACAAACGTAAGAATTTAAGCACAAAGGATTAACTGACAGCTTTTTCATTTTAATTGGTAGTGGTAACAATTAGTGTCACTTACTCTCCAATCCATCACATTGATGCCAGCTTGACAAAATGGAACCACTCAATTTAAAAGATTCCAGAAATTAGCCAGTCTTTCAAATTGTTAAACTTTTTGTGGAATTTTCTGGAAATGGGCACATTTTACAATTTTATAATATATTAAATAATGCTGGTTTTACTCTAGCTGCTTGTTCCCTAGAAGCAAAATAGTATGACATGTTGGGTTCAAAAATGTTTGGATCCCAGCATATGTGCCAGCTGTGGCTCAATTGAAGCATTCTCATTTCTAAATCAGAAGGTTGTGGATTCAAGTCCCAATCCAGGGGCTGGATTTTTGGTCCCTGCCTGGGGTGGGATTTGGAGAGAGGTAGGAGTTAAAAATTGCTCCATTGACTGGCATGCAAGTTCCTCAGCTCCATCTTGTCTGCCGGCCATTTTTGCAGAGGCAGGATTGGGGGCCAGTAGGGCTACCTACCCGCAAACAGCGGTTTGCCGTTCAGGATTATTTTTAACTTAACGAAAGAGGCTGACTGGAATTTTCCTGTCAGCCTCCAGATTCCCCTAGGTGACGGAGACCAGTTTAGGTGCCTGGAGCCAGCCCCCATAGTGGTAGCCAGGTTGCAGCCATTCTTTAATATAAGATTTTGCTAAGTTGGAGAAAGGGCACCTCCATCTTGAAGTGCCTCTCCCTTACTTAACCTTGCATTACAGCCTGCTGCTTCTTTCCAGGAAGGCTTCTGATTGGCCTTCCAATTTCAAAAGCCTCTAAGAACAGTGAACGTGTCTCCAGGCCAATTAAAGGAGCACCAGTGAAAATCCCAAGGAGTGACTGTTTCACCTTGGGGGCAGGTTTGGGACCCAGAAACAGTCGCGAACTCTGTTTACCCCTGGAGGGAAAATCCAGCCCCAGAACTGGAACATAAAAATCTAGGCTGACACTCCAGTACAGGGAGTGCTACGCTGTCAGTGGTGCTGTCTTTCAGACAAGACATTAAACCGAGGACCTATTTTGAAGAAGTGCAGATTTTTTCCCCAGTGTCCTGGCCAATGTTTATTTCTCAGTCAACATCATAAGAACAGTTTATCTGGTCATTATCACCTTCCAGTTTGTGGGAGCTTGTTGAGCACAAATTAATTTACACATTTCCTACATTGCAACAGTGACTGCACTACATCAAAAGTACTTCATTATCTGTCAAGCGCTTTGGAATGTTCTTTGGTTGTGAAAACCTCTATATGAATGGAAGCCTTTCTTTCTGAAGTGCCAGCATACAGGGGTCAGGAAGCATGTTACAAAAAATGGTAATGGGTGTTGGTAGGGGATGTGGAGGTGGGTAGAGGGAGGGTGGTTGTACCCAGGACACCCCCCCACCAGAAGAGACTGCATTGTGAAAAATATACTGAATTAAGTATATTCTACTGTACATTTGAACATCAAATATGATATAGATTACATATAGAAATTAATTACATTAAAATATGGTATAAATACATGTAATCATGTTAAAGTATTAGTACGAAATTTAGTACAAGGATTATGTTTAAGTAATGGATTGTACCTGAACAGAGGATGATATGAAAT
Source organism: Cetorhinus maximus (assembly GCF_964194155.1). NCBI lineage: Eukaryota > Metazoa > Chordata > Chondrichthyes > Lamniformes > Cetorhinidae > Cetorhinus > Cetorhinus maximus. The sequence goes on from NC_135900.1 coordinate 36,541,961, forward strand.
AAAAATGTTACAAAACCAAATCTTAGTGGATTTGTAGTTTGTCTTTTTGAATACTAGATATACAAGTTCTAAAAGTCACTTGAGCTTTCTCTGATAAGGTACCATAGATTGTGGTACCCCATTTTTCAGCCTCAAAAATCATGTTTTTGCATATGCTCGGCGTATAAGTCGAACCCCCTTTTCAGCCATGACATGATATCCTTGCAATCATAGTCAGCCTCAATTTTTCAGCCTGCAAATGGATGTTTTGTTAACTGGTATCTTATAATTATTTGCAACAGATCAAACAGGTGATACAGACTGTGTTATAATGATGGGCAGGAGTTTAAGACATTCCCACACAAAGCAGAACCTGCTTAATGAATGATAAAAGTGCCAACTACCCACACCCATGCTGGTGGGTCACCTTTTTACTTGGCGTATAAGTGACCCCCATTTTTGGAGGGATTTTTCGAGTCTTCAAAGGTCGACTTATACACCGACATCAACAGTGTGTGGATCTTCTCAGTGTCGGAGGTTGCAATGATTGGTCAGTTTGGAGAAAGGGAATCAAGGCAGAGGCTGCCTATTACGTGTAATCCAGGATGAAGTTATATGCCAGGTTGAGATGTGTGTGTGGTTGACAGTTGGACCACAAGGGACAATGGGAAAGTCCTGTAAAATGACCTGGGGCTGCAGGCTGCGGTAGAGGTTTAGTTTGACATGCGGAATGGTGTAGGTGTGCCAGTCGGCTAGCAAGTGGGGAGGCTACGTGCAACGACAACTATGAGTGTGATTGGAGTGCACAAATAATTACTATGCAGTGGGCTGAGTGGAATATTACGAAATAAGGTTAGTGGGTTGGGGAAAGGCATTGGTTGATGGTTTGGGGAAAATGGGGAGAGGTTGGGTATTTAGTTCCCAGCACCAGAGAGGTTTTGCGGAGACAAAATTGGCCCTTTGTTATGGTTGTTGGGTCTTGTATCTCGACACACAAACACAGAACGACGCACACACATTACACGTGCACACGTCTAAAATAAACTTGTGATGCCCACTGATCCCAGGCCCTCTAATATGTATCCTTTTTTAGTCTCAAGAAAGCTTTTAGATGCCAGACAGATGTTCCAAGCCAAAGAGAAACTTTAGTTTCTCTCATTAGTTTTTATTGTGATTACTTTTAGAGTTGTTTTCTTATTTCTGTTGAAGCTGGGTAAACAATATCAGTGCTGGGAAATGGAACATATGAGTGATTCTATCTCCCAACAGCAACTACAACAACTTGCATTTATATAGTGCCTTTAACCCAATAAAACGTTCCAAGGTGCTTTACTTTTAGCTAAGAAGCATAGAGTACATTTACACTTCTCCTTGATGTTGATATTGGACCCCTATGGTTTTGCACCAGTATGATATGTCAATATGTAGAGGGTCCAACAAGGGACGCTGCATTGCTGGACCTAATTCTGGAGAATGAAGCCGGATAGGTAGCTGAGGTGGTGGTGGGCGAGCATTTTAGTGATAGTGACCACAACTTGGTACAGTTTAAGTTTGTTATGGACAAAGAAATCGACAAGTTGCAAAAAAATGTTTTGGACTGGGGGAGAGTGGATTTTAGTAAAATAAGGCAGGATCTGGCCAAGGTAGGCTGGGAACAGTTACTTGTGGGGAAATCTACAGAGGAACAGTGGGGGGTGTTCAAAAAGGAAATGGGGAAGGTACAGGCTCAAAATGTTTCCTCTAGGGTGATAGGAAGGAGTAACAAGCCCAGAGAACCATGGATGACCAGAGATATTCAGGTTACGATGAGAAGGAAGAGAGAGGCTTTTAGCAGGTACAAAGGGAGCAAATCAGCGGAGGCATTAGTGGAGTACAGACAGCGCGGGGTGGAGCTTAAGAAAGCATAGGAGACCAAAGAGGGGATATGAGAAAGCTCTGGCTGGTAAAAGTAGGGAAAATCCCAAGATATTCTATAAGTATATCAATGGGAAGAGGATGACCAGGGAAAGAGTAGGGCCCATAAGGGACTAAGGGGGCAATCTATGGGTGGAGCCAGAGGACATCGGTAGAGTGTTGAACGAATACTTCACATCCGTCTTCACCCAAGAGAATGAGGATGAAGGTATGGAACTCGGGGAGAGAGACTGCGAGGTTCTTAAGCAAATTGATATAGGGAGTGACAAGGTATTGGAGCAGTTGGCAGGCTTAAAAGTGGACAAATCTCCAGGTCCGGATGATTTGTGTCCCAGACTGCTGAGGGAGGCAAGAGAGGAGATTGCAGGGGCTCTGACCCAAATTTTTAATTCCTTTCTGGCCACGGGGGAGGTGCCAGACTGGAGAACAGCTAATGTGGTTCCGCTATTTCAGAAGGTTTGTAGACATAAGCCAGGGAACTACAGGCCAGTGAGTCTCACATCAGTGGTAGGGAAACTATTGGAGAAAGTTCTGAAGGAGAGTATCTATCTCCACTTGGAGAGGCAAGGTTTGATCAGGGATAGTCAGCATGGCTTTGTCAGAGGGAGGTCATGCCTTACAAATTTGATTGAATTTTTTGAGGAGGTGACCAGGTGTGTAGATGAGGGTAGTGTAGTTGATGTAGTTTATATGGATTTCAGCAAAGCCTTTGACAAAGTCCAACTTGGGAGACTTATAAAAAAGGCAAAGGCACATGGGATACAGGGTAATTTAATAAGGTGGATTCAAAATTGGCTTACTTGTAGGGGGTAGAGGGTGATGACAGAAGGATGCTTTAGTGTCTGGAAGCCAGTGTCCAGTGGCGTACTACAGGGATCTGTGCTCAGTCCCCTATTATTTGTCATTTATATAAATGACATAGATGACTATGTGGGGGGTAGGATTAGTAAGTTTGCGGATGACACAAAGATTGGCCGGATGGTTAACAGTGAGGTTGAGTGTCTTGGGCTACAGGAAAATATAGATGGGATGGTCAAATGGGCAGATAAGTGGCAGATAGAATTTAACCCTGAAAAGTGTGAGGTGATACACTTTGGAAGGAGTAATTTGACAAGGAAGTATTCAATGAACGGCATGGCACTAGGAAGTTCTGAGGAACAAAGGGACCTTGGCGTGTGTGTCCATAGATCTCTGAAGGTGGAGGGGCATGTTAGCGGGGTGGTGAAAAAGGCATATGGGACACTTGCCTTTATCAATCGAGGTATAGATTACAAAAGTTGGGAGGTCATGTTAGAGTTGTATAGAACCTTGGTGAGGCCACAGCTGGAGTACTGTGTGCAGTTCTGGTCGCCACATTATAGGAAGGATGTGATTGTACTGGAGGGGGTGCAGAGGAGATTCACCAGGATATTGCCTGGGATAAAACATTTAAGTTATGAAGAGAGGTTGGATAGACTTGGGTTGTTTTCGTTGGAGCAGAGAAGGCTGAGGGGCGACCTGATCGAGGTGTACAAGATTATGAGGGGCATGGACAGGGTGGATAGGGAGCAGCTGTTCCCCTTAGTTGAAGGGTCAGTCACAAGGGGCCATAAGTTCAAGGTGAGGGGCAGGAGGTTTAGGGGGGATGTGAGGAAAAACTTTTTTACCCAGAGGGTGGTGACAGTCTGGAATGCACTGCCTGGGAGGGTGGTGGAGGCTGGTTGTCTCACATCCTTTAAAAAGTACCTGAATGAGCACTTGGCACGTCATAACATTCAAGGCTATGGGCCAAGTGCTGGTAAATGGGATTAGGTAGGTAGGTCAGGTGCTTCTCACATGTCGGTGCAGATTCGATGGGGCTGCATTCTGCAGATTCTGCACTGTGATTCTGTGATTCTGATTTTTCTCCTCATTTTCTATGCAAGGAGAAAATGTAACCATCTCCCCCTGACCTTTGTTGACACTCCCCTTGCCTGGTGCCCACCCATCAACATCTTTGATGTTGTCTTTAGAAGCTGATAAAAAAATATATTGCAAGTAGCAAAAGGGAATAAAATTTTGCGATGTACAACTGTGACATTTTTATAGGAATAAAAGAGACCGCATTGAACAAAGAATAATGAGAATTCCAGAAATTATTAAAAATGAAAAAGGTCAATATTGAGCAAAAATAAAAGGTAATCCCACCACTTTATAAATCATTGGTGCATTTTAACTTGGAATACAATATTGACACAGTATAAAAAGGAGCTATTGAAAAGATACCGAAAAGAAGAACCAGAATGACTATGGGGATGAAGGAGTGATTGCGTAAATTGGGCATGTTCTCACTAAAAAAGAGGTTTCAGGGGTGACATATTTGCTGTTTTTAGGATTCTAAAGGGAAATCATGTAGATCATGACCAGCTATGTCACCTTGTCCAAAGCATTAGAGCCAAAAGGCATAGCTTGAGCTTGAAGGGAATTAGATACTTTCAACAAGAAATCTAACATTTAGGGATCGAGTATGTGAATAATTTGTGAAATGACATTTGTAAAGTGTAGAATGCTTGGAAGGAACAGGTGACTTTGGACCTATGGTTGAAAGATTTCCACCCCTGGGAGTATTCCTCGCCTCATTTCTGGATTTTCTGTGGACTGGTAGAGATTGATTGATTTAATTAGTCAGCAGCTCCATTGTATCATGTGGCTACCAGGATGGTAAAAGTTGAACAATAAGACCTTTGATGTTTTTTCATCTAGCAATTCCTATCTTCCTATGATAAATGTAATAGAAAAGAAGTCTCAAATAGATTTCAAAGCAGCATGAAAGAGAAACATACCTTTGTGAAATGAAAGAAAAAAAAGATTTTTTTCAAAAGCTTATCCCTAAGATATTGATGGTTGTCATCTTTAGGCTGCAGGTAATTTATCTTTTAGCCTTAGATAATCATGAACAAGTCGTTAGAATTATCACTGAGAAAAAACTTAGTAGCAATGCATGGAGCAGTACTTCAAAATCTCAAAGATTGTTGTAGCATTTCAGCAAAGTGGCACAACAGAAGGATGTTTGGCCTATAAGCCAGAGGGTAATGAATCAAAGCCATCCTCTGCTATTTACTGTGTGAGCTGTTGTTAAGTTGGTAGCACTGTCGCATAGGAGTCACAAGGTTGTGTTCAAGTCCCACTCCAGCACTTGAGTACAACAATCTAGGCTGACATTCCAATGCAGTACTGAGGGAGTGCTGCATTGTAGGAGGTGTCTTTTGGATGAGACATTAAACCATGCCTTCTTGGGGGCATAAAAGATTCCATGGCACTATTTCAAAGTAGAACAGGTGAGCTATCCCCAGCATTCTGGCCAATGTTTATCCCTTAATCAACATCACGCAAAAGAACAGATTATCTTGCCATTATCACGTTGATGTTTGAGAGAGTTTGTGAAAATTAGCTCCCACATTTCCTACATTACAACAGTAACTTCAAAAGTACTTCATTAACTTCAAAGTGCTTTGGGGCATTCAGTGGTTGTGAAAGACGCTATACAAATGTATGTCTTTTTACTGAGTGAAGCTGAAAGGGTAAGGTGTCAGCATATTGTGACAAACTGTAAAGGAGCAGAATACTCCAACAGGAAGACAAGGAAAATGAGTCTGATGAGGCTCAGTTTTGAATTTAATGACATCTGCATGGAGTGGATATTACTGTATATTCATGTTTTTTTGAATGATGAATGAATGTCTAAAGAAACTGCGGTGTAATTTTGCAAAGCTTCTGCCAGGGCAGATGGGAAGAAATAAAATGCACAGTTTACCTAAAGAATAGCTTTGAGTATTTGGCACATTATAATTTAGGTTACACTACAATTAAGGCTGTGATAGCAAAAATGGAGAGGTTAAACTGTAATTTTTATGATAATGCACTCCAATCTTGATGCATCAATGCAGAACTTGCAGCTTAAAAAAGAATAAGGTTGCCACAATGATATACATGATATTTTAACAAGAATCAAAAAGCCTCCTCTTTGACTTTATGCAAACTTTCAGATAATCGTAATTAGTGTAAAATGTGGGTTAAGACTTATCAAACAATTACAATGTTTTGGTGGTGGCAGACAGGTTGGAAGAGTATAGGACAGAACTAGCGCTATACAGAATCACAGAGCAGAAGAGGCCCTTCAGCCCATCGAGTCTGCACCGACACGTGAGAAACACCTGACCTACCTACCTAATCCCATTTACTAGCACTTGGCCCATAGCCCTGAATGTTATGACATGCCAAGTGCTCATCCAGGTACTTTTTAAAGGATGTGAGGCAACCCACCTCCACCACCCTCCCAGGCAGTGCATTCCAGACTGTCACCACCCTCCGGGTAAAAAAGTTTTTCCTCACATCCCCCCTAAACCTCCTGCCCCTCACCTTGAATTTATGGCCCCTTGTGACTGACCCTTCAACTAAGGGAACAGTTGCTCCTTATCCACCCTGTCCATGCCCCTCATAATCTTGTACACCTCGATCAGACCTCTCAGCGTGAAAAATTGTGTATATTAACCTTGGGACTAGGGGAAGAAAGACTGTGGTCCACTCTATCCATTTCAAAATGAGCAGGTGAAATCAAAAACCATTAAAAAAAAATCCAGTTCATTGGCTATAATATAATTCCAATTGACTTTAAGTAGTATGATTCACATTGTACTGCAGGTTATAATCTTAATTGGAATCTAATGAAACCTGGACTGGTAGAGCTTTAACTCTTTCTTTCTTCACTTCTAATGGATCATGATTGTTTTTAATACTGAATAGCAACTGCTACCAAAGATGATTCAACTTGTACAGCAGATCAGAACTAGAGGCAATAAATTTAAGACAATGTCCCGGAGCCAAGACCTCATTCCATACTTTTATAAAATAAATAGATATCATCCTGGCTAACTTATAACATTATTTTTTTTTAAAAAACTAGACAAAGGCTTTAAAATGATGAAGCCATGACTGGCTATGACTCAAACAAAAGGAACTTCCTGGTATTCAGAACAGCTGTCACCTTGTTATCTGTAAAGAGGTGCTAGTGCCCCCTGTGACTGCAGAGATAAAATCCCAAGGAATTGTACAAAGCCAATTAAATTTCTAAGGCCAGGCCCTAGCCAATGGAGATGAGCAGTCTATGAGGATAAAGGACCCTGAAACCTCTTTTTGTAATTATTAATGGTTGAAACATTAACCATCTCAAGAATCCAGACAAAGGAATCATTTGTCCAAACCAAAGTAGAGAAGTGGGAGCCATATCACATGACCCCCTGAACTGGGAGAACTAGTTACCTTGCCTTGTGGATCTGCAAAGCTCAGACTGCCGTCTTCCATCAACCAAGCGACAGTTTAGAACAATGGCTTGATCCAGGTGAATGCCAGGCCCCATCTATACTGTTTTCTACTAGAACTTCTGTACTAGCACCTACAAGACTAATTTATCTAGCTGACCTCCACTTTCTTGATGGCAAATCGGAACGGTAACAAAATACTGGCTTAGTCAGTGAAGCCCATGTCCCGTGAAATAATTTGAAAAAAAATTATAGTCTCTAGTAATTTCCTAATAAATGTTAGGCTAAGTGATCTATAGTTCTCTGATTTCCCTCTCTCACCTTTCTTAAATAGCAGAGTGACATCCAATATTTTCCAATCTAAAGGAACAGTTTCCAAATCAAGAGCACATAGTTCGGGCATCACCTATATTCTCAGCTACTTCCTTTAAAACCTTGGAATGGAAACCATCTGGTCCTGGAGACTTGTCAAGCTTTAGAGTCATTATTTTCTTCATTACTGTTATTTTGCTTATATTAATGTTGGTGTGTCTCTGCCTCATTATTAGTTCCCATAGAATGTCCGGCATGCTGACCTCTTCTTCAACTGTAAATACTAAGCAAAGCAATTATTCAGCAAGTCCGCTGTTTCCTTAATTTCACTGACAATATGACTGATATTGGTTTTCATGCCCCAAATTGCTGCTGACCACTGTCTTGTTCCAAATGTAATTGTAAAAAAAAACCTTTTGTGTTGATTTTGATATCCTTTGCAAGTTTCTTTTCAAAGTCCCTTTTTGTAGTTCTTATTATCTGCTTTGTTACCCTTTGCTGTTCTTTGCATATTTCCCGTATGCCAGGATATGTGCTTTTTCTTCATTTTTGAATGCTTTCTCTTTTAGTTTTAGGTTAAAGGAGTTTTAGGTTCTCTTACCTCTTTAGTTATCCAAGTCTGTCTTTTTTGGCAAATAAAGCACTTGCCTCTTAGGGCAAACTGGTTCTGCATCACGTTGAATTATTTTTTGATCACCACCTACTGATTTTCTGTTGTTTTGCACATTAACAGATTATCCCAGTTAACTGTGGACAGTCTCTGTCTCATCCCTTTGTAGTAACCTGATATGTAATACACCTTTAACACAAGTGTTGTAAGGTCAGATCACATGATCTTAATACTAAATAGCAGAGTAGCGCGGGCTACCACTATGGGAGAGACTTGAGTTAGACACTGAAGAGTGAAGACAGAGTTTTGAGTTCACAAATTTATCTGCTGAGTTTAGTTTGTAAATAAACAGTATGTGTTTATTCTAATAACAGTCTCCTGATGTTCTCTGTCTCTGTACCGACTTGGTCATCCCGAATTAAGCGTGCAACCGGGATTCTTTAGCCCCAACAAACCAAAGGGCACTAGATCCAACATCCTGGCAACGAGCGTAACCATGGAAAAAGATGAGATAGAAAACGAGGAAGAACGAAGGAAATCAGAAGAAATGAAATCGCATAGTAGCTGCAAGTAAAAGAAAATTTCCTTCTCAATCGTCGAAGTATTCCCCTCAGAGCATGCTGCAATTTGGAAGATTGGAGCCTTTCAACCCAACCTCGGATGATTGGTCTCACTATGTTGAACACCTTGCGTTCTTCTTCCAGGCAAGCGACATTGTGGGAGAGGAGAAGAAGCACGTGATTCTTCTCTCCATGTGTGAGAGTAAGACATATGGATTAATTCAAAATCTGTTGATGCCCAATGCCCCAGACTTGAAAAGTTTTGATGACTTAGTGAACCTCGTAAAGATTCAATCCAAAGGGAGGTGGTGGTATAGTGGTATTGTCACTGGGCTGGTAATCCAGAGACCCAGCTCTGGGGACCTGGGTTTGAATCCCACCACAGCAGATGGTGGAATTTGAATTCAATTAAAAGCTGGAACTAAAAGTCTGATGATGACAATGAAACCATTGCTGATTGTCCTAAAAACACATCTGGTTCACTAATCTCCTTCAGGGAAGGAAATCTGCCGCCCTTACCTGGTCTGGCCTGGCCTACATGTGACTTCAGACCCACAGGAATGTGGTTGACTCTTAAATGCCATCTAAACGAGGACCATTAGGAGTGGGCAATAAATGCTGGCCTAACCAGCGATGCCCACATCCCATGAACAAATTTTTTAAAAGCCCAAGCCGTCGGTGACCATACAACAGTTTAAATTCAACTCAAGAATTAGAGCTGTCGGGGAGACAGTTGCTTGTTATAGGGTGAATTTGAAACAGTTAACTGAGTATTGCGAGTTTGGTACTTTCAGAAGGCATTGGAAATCGCTCTGGCAATGGAAGGTGCAGTGCAAGACTCGGACACCATTCGAGAATTGCAAAATGTGCTCCATGTTGGGCAGGAAGCCTCAACCAAAATGAGCACTAAAGTGCAGAGCTTTACTCAGAAGCAGGAAGAAGCCACTGCTCGCAGAGAAATTCAAAGGGATAACTTAACAGTAAGAAAGTGGCATAAAAGTAACAGAGATGGAAGCAAACAACTTTGTAATGAACCACAATTTAAAAAGATTGAACGTTTCTTCTGCCATCGATATGGACATCTCATAAGACATTGTAAAGATAGAATCAGGCAGACTAGCAGACAAAAACAAAAACCCAATGAGATAAACAACATTGAAAAACCTGAAGTAATAGATCCTGATATCTATTTGTTATATAATTTAAGGTAAGAAGAACAGAGCCTTTCTATGTAACCATGAGATTGAAGGAGAAGCCTATTAGAATGGAGGTGGATACCAGTGCAACCACTATGGCGATCGGTGAGCGTAATTTTAAATTCCTGAATCATGGAGAACGTAAGCTGAATGTAGAAGAAACTGATGACAAATTAAGAACATATACAGGAGAAAACATACAAGTGAAGGGCATATGTAAAGTCACAGTTTACGCAGCTCAAACAGTGAGATTACACGTGATGCTAGTAGCAGGCGAGGGACCTAGTGTCCTTGGACGAAATTGGCTGAAAGAAATTAAATTGGAATGGACAGAAACCTTCCAACTGAGAACAAATGAGTTATCGCAGCTACTACAAAAATATGCCTCAGTTTTTAAGGAAGAACTTGAAAAAATTGAGGGGATATAAGCAAAAATTCATGTAGATCCAGAGGCAACACCAAGATTCATGAAGGCAAGGCAGTACTTTATGCAATGCAGATAAGGTAGATGCTGAACTGGACAGATTAGAAAAATTGGGAGTGATACAACCAATACAATTTTCAGAGTGGGCAGCTCCAATTGTACCTGTTCTCAAACCTGACCGAAGTATTCAAATATGCAGGGACTATAAATTAATAGTTAGTAAAGTTGCAAAATTGGATAGACACCCCATACCTAAAATTGAAGATTTATACACTAAATTGGCAGGTGGAACGGCCTACACAAAGTTAGATTTAAGTCATGCCTACCAACAATTGGAATTAGAGCAGGCATCCTAGAAGTTTGTCACCATAGGCCTGAATTTTTCAGGCGGTGGGTGGGCTCGGCGGGAGCAGGAGGGGGTGGTCTTGGAACCAATCGCGGCCCGTGATTGGCTCCGTGCCACCATTTTACGCGGATGGGCCAATTAAGGCCCACCCAGCATAATTCGCAAGCCATAGCCACCTGTGGGGGAGGGGGGGGGGGAGTCGGGGGCAGCGCTCTTTCACGCAAGCGCATGAAAGAGTGCTTCAATCTTCTTGAGGCATGGAGCTGCCTCAGGGAGATTGATTCGATGTTGAAATAATTAAATAAATAGTTGAAAAATTTATTTAAACATGTCCCATCTCATGTGACTGTGTCACATGAGATGGGACATGTGTTTAAAAATGTTTTAATTTAATTAATAAAAGCTTTAAGAAACCTCATCCCGCTCGTGGATGAGGTTTCCTGGCAAACGCGAAGGCTGCTTGGCCTTTTTGCCTGCCCGCCAACCTAAAGGTTGAACAGGCAACGTTTACAATTACCTTAATTAGTTCCTTAATGGTCTTAATAGGCCGTTTACATATCGGCGAGCGCACAGCCAACTCCGGCGCGCGCCCGTCGAACGAAACATCTCAACTCAGTGCAATGACGTCGGGACGCAAGCTCGATGTCATCGCGCATCACTTTATGCGCGGCGTGTCAGGCCCGCCCCTGCACACTGACTGAAAAATCCTGCTGATAAGGGATTGTATCAATGCACCTGTTTACCTTTTGCTGTATCTTCTGCTTGCGCCATATTCCAAAGAACCATGGAAAGTTTATTACAGGGATTGCCCCATATGGTAGTTTATTTGGATGACGTTCTCGTAACTGGACTCACTGAAAAGGAACTTTTGACTTGGAAGAAGTTCTGAAACATTTTTTGCAATTGGAAGTGAGATCATAAAAGGAAAAGTGCACATTCCAGGCGAGAGGTAACTTGCCTAGGTCACAAAGGTAGATTCACATGGCCTACATCCAATTGAAGTAAAAGTGAAAGCAATTAAAGAAGCCCCAGAGCCAAAGAATATATCTGAAGTGAAATCATTCTTGGATGATTAATTACTATGGATGCTTCTTATCTAATTTGTCGTCAGAACTAGCACCATTGTATAGCTTGCTCAAGAAAAACCAGAGATGGTCATGGCAAACACCACAAGTAGAAGCTTTCACAAAAGTGAAACAGTTGTTACAATCATCCACACTTCTAGTACATTTTGACCTATAAAAAGAGTTGATATTAATGTGTGATGCATCACTCTATGGAGTGGGCACAGTGGTTTCCCATTGAATGGATGATGGATCAGAACAACCTATAGCATATGTGTTGAGAACACTTAGTACTGAAGAGAAAAAGTACTGTCAAATTGAAAAATAAGGTCTGGCAATCATTTTCAGTGTTAAGAAGTTTCATCAATATGTACAGGGCTGTAACTTTACTTTCATAACGGACCACAAGCCATTGTTAGGACTATTTGGGGAAGACAAGGCTGTACCCCTTATATCTTCAGCAAGAGTACAAAGATGGGCATCGATCTTGGCAGCGTATGAGTATACTTTTATTCATAGACCTGGAAGTCAGATTGCAAATGCAGATGCACTCAGTCGTTTACCCTTGCAAGTAAAAGATGACGATGTTCCAATTCCTCAGGAATTCGTTTTGTTATTGAACTTCCTGGACTCATCACCGAAAAGCGCTAAATAAATTAAAAATTGGACAAACCGAGACCCAGTCTTATCCAAAGTGAGAAATCAAGTTCTTCATGGCTGGTCACAAAAACAAGAATCTGATGAAATGAAACCATATTTCCAGAGATGATACGAGGTAACCAGCCAATAAGGTATTTTATTGTGGGGAGCTCCAGTGATTGTTCCTCCTAAAGAACGAAAGCCATTGTTATCCGAACTTCACAGTGCACATCCTGGAATTTCCAAAATGAAGGCAATCGCACATAGCTATATGTGGTGGCAGGGAATGGATGGAGAAATAGAAAACTTGGTGAGAAGCTGTATGCAGTGTCAGCAAGTACAAAAATTACCTGCAACAGCCTCATTACACCCCTGGGAGTAGCCAGGAAGGCCCTGGGTACGAGTACACATCGATTATGTGGGACCTTTTATAGGAACAATGTTTCTACTCATAGTAGACGCATATTCAAAATGGATGGACATATGCGACGTGAGGTCACCCACATCTTTAGCGACAATAGACAAACTACGACAAAGTTTTGCAATTAATGGATTACCTGAAGTGCTAGTTTCAGATAATGGAACAGTATTCACAAGTGCTGAATTTAATCGATTTACAAGCCTCAATGGTATTGTTCATGTGAAAACATCTCCATACCACCCTTCTTCAAATGGACTCACCAAGAGAGCAGTTCAGACGTTCCAATCTGGTATGAAGAAATTGTCTGGAGATTCGATAGCGACTAAATTAGCACAATTTCTATTCCATTATAGAAACACCCCTCATTCAACAACAGGTGTCGCACCAGCGGAATTGTTAATGAAGCATCATCTCCGATCAAGACTGAGCCTAATTTTGCCAATCTTGCGGGGGGAAGGTAGAGGGATGGCAACAAAGTCAGAAAATGGGACAGCCGGGACCGAACATTTAAAGTAGGAGAGAAAGTATTTGTGAAAAATTTTAGAGAAGGACCAGCATGGTTGTTCAGTGAGATAGGTGCAGCAACTCTTTCCCACCACGTGAAAGTTGAAGATCGAATAATTAGGAGACATGTGGGTCACATAAGGAGAGAAGCCAAATATCCAGAAGTGATTCCACAAGTGTTTGAGACTGAATCGACATCTCCTGTTGAAAGAACTCAACCGAGTACAAATGCATTTGAAGGGCCGACTGTACCTGAAAGAGTTGAAGAAACAGATTTACAGGTACCTGCGGAAGAACCAGATGTTCAGATGACTCCAGTAAAGGAAGTTCCAAATCAAATTTCAGAAGCTGTAGAGCTGAGAATTTTTACACATATAAGGAAACCCCCAGAGAGACTGACATTGTAAATAGCTTGATATATTGAAAAAATTGTAAAATGTATTGTTCAGTAAAGGGGGGGAAGGGATGTAGTAACCTGATATGTAATACACCATTAACACAAATGTTGCAAGGTAAGATCACATGATCTTGATGTCAAACAACAGAGTAGTGTGGGCTACCACTATGGGAGAGTCTTGAGTTAGACATTGATGAGTGAAGACAGAGTTTTGAGTTGTGAGCACACAAATATAGCTCATTTGTGTTTAGCTGAGTTTAGTTTGTAAATAAACAGCATGTGCTTATTCTAACAATGATCTCCTGATATTCTCTGTCTCTGTACCGACTCGGTCACCCTGAATTAAGTGTGCAACTGGGATCCTTTAGCCCCAACAAACCAAAGGGCACCAGATCCAACACCCTTTGAATCAGTATTACCTAAATCTAGAATCTTAGTATCTGTTTCATGTTTCTTCCTTGTCTGACTAGTTGTAACTAATGTGTTTCTAAAATGAGAGAGGGGTTTCTGCTAAAGCACAGGGTTGAGTGAGAGTTGGGAAAATCTGCTAAGCAGAGTGTCATTGGGAAATTGGTTAGAGGGCAAGGAGTTGCTGAGTAATTTAGACCAAGTGCATAAGTAAATATATAAATAAATAATCAGAGTAATTAATGCATTAGGTTAAAGGGAATAAAAGTAACAAAATAAAGGATACCAACAGTAAAGGGATCCAAATTTCATTAAATCAGGATCTGGTAATAAAATGTTGGGACCAATGACATAGGGAAGGAAAGGAAGGGGGTCCTGTTGAGGAAATATCAGCACTTTTCAAATCCACTGCTTCTACCACCTAGAAGAACATCATACCATCTGCACATTTTGCTCCAAGTCACACATCTCCCTGATTTGGGAATATATCGCCATTTCTTCATCATTGCTCGGTCAGAATGCTGGAACTCTATTTAGCAGGAGGGAATATTGATCCAAATGAAGATCAAAGGTCTTTGACCAAGGTGGGTTCCCAATTTGTGTCCTGTCGATCCTGAATCTTTTTAACAATCTTTCACTTCACAAACTCTAATTTAGAAGTTTTAATTATTGACTATAATTTGTAGCTCCCCTATTACTGGCAGCAATGCAACCCTGTATACGAGAGGCTCCAGCAGCTCCTTTCCAACAAAATTAACACCTATGACTATATGCCTAGTTTCCGAAGTCTAGAGTTCAGCTCCTGTTATTGTTCTCATGCTGTTTCTGTCTTCCATAGCTGTTACCTCCCAGTATGTAACAACCACCCCCGTTCACAATCATTGTCCTACTTACCAACATTTGATAAACTGTCTGTTCAAGGATACTGCTCAATTACAGCGGCTAGCTGAACCAAGATACGGTACACACTGTCAGTCATGCTCCATCTAAATTCTGTAGCTGCTACATTCTTGCAAAGATTGTGAATGAATGTCACTAAGTGTAAAGTAGCAAATTAATTCTACTCCACACCATAACTTTGAGTCATAAATGGTATTGTACTTACTATATTCAAGTATTTGCTGATGTGAATGTATTTAATTTGAGATTCAATTTACAAGACTAAGCATAAAACATAAATTTGTGAATTAGTCTTATTAAATGTATTTTTCAAATTTGTAAAAGCTTTTAGTGGTGACTTTACTGAATTGATTGAAATAGGGCAGCTTATTTACAATTAATTTTCACATGAGAACTATTTCGGTCCTAACCACTTTTTTCAACCAAAAAAGATCACAGTGACTCCAGCATGAAGAAACCATTCAAGCTGCAATGGGGAATGCTATCACTGTGGTGTAAAATGTTGGCAAATACTTTAAAATTAGTAGCTAGAACATAAATATCTCCTAAAAAACAAGGCTCATAGAATAACAAAACATAACATAACACTATGACCTTTCAGCAGTGCATCAATTCAGTAATTAATTGTATGTCACAGGTAGTCAACATGTAGTTAAATAATCATTAGCTTTTGTGTTCATAACAATGCTCTTGAGAGTTGGTTCCAGACATTGCAGCTTGTGTTTTATGGAAGGAAGCAGGGTCATTTGTATTTTGTTTCCAAGTAGGTCGCAGAATGTTAAAGATTGTATCTATCTATAATACTTTTTAAAAGACTGTGAGCACTTTCTGTCGATCAGATTGCAAGCATTGCACCTTTTAATGTCACACTTTCTGCTGCTGCATTTACTGTTCATACTTTGCGTCAACTGTAAGAAATCATTTTGAAGTCCCTTTGGACTGTCTGTTCGATGGTTCAAAGCTGACTCCACATTGGCAACAGGTAAGTATAAGTGAAACTTAATACATTACTTTGCTTGAACAACAGTTTATAAGGAACATTTTAAAAAAAATTTCATGGGATGTGGGCATCGCTGGCTAGGCTAGCATTTATTGCCCATCCCTAATTGTCCTTGTTCAGAGAGCATTTAAGAGTCAACCACATTGAGAATCTAACATTGTTGGACCTATTATAATTGCCCGAACTGTCCTTTGGATCATAGGCATCGCCAATTCCTTGTTCCTCCCATGCACAAATGCATTTACACCAGTCTAGATCCCTCTGTCCCTGCTACACTGAAAATGGCCCAATCCACCAGGATATATTGTAAGAACTGGAACAACAGAAAAATCCATCCAATCATGCATCTTCCATTCCCTGCATGTTACCCAATCGAGAGCCTGGTGAGTTGTATCTCCAGACATAGGTCTTGGGCCTTGCAATGGCTTTAGGAGAAGCTTTTCTCTGTTCTTTGTTTCTGTTTCCATTGTGATGATGTAATGCAGGACCTTGATAATAATGAGTTTTGACTGTATCAAAGCTTAATGCTGGAAATTTAGTAAAAAGATTTTATAATTGATTATATTTCAACCATTCTTAGCGCATTTCTTGAAACTGGAGAGATAAGCAATAAAACTAAGGCAGGTTTGAGTCCCTCCTTGTTCTTTCAAAGTGATAACATGTTTTTGCAACACCACTGCCATCTCTAACGCATGCAGAACCTTGAGTTAGCAGAACATCTGAGATAATGTGTTATTTTGCAGAAAGAAGTTGTGATAAAAGCTTTGGGTCATTTAAATCTTGCAATGCTCAATTCCACTTAATACCCTCAAAAACCCATATTCTTACACAAGTATGCTATTCAAATTTCTCACATGCAGGTTTATTGCCATTGTTTGGCTGAGATGCTAGTTTATTTTAGTTGAAGTGAGTTTTTCAGCTGATTCACAAACATAATTAATTTTGACTTGCTGATATGCAAATGTGTTAGCAAGGAGAAGAACAAATCAACAACAAAACTGATATTTATATAGCATCTTTAACACAATGAAATGTCCCAGGGCGCTTCACAGGAGCAATATAAACAAATCATGCCACCAAACCACATGAGAAGATCTTAGGTCAGATGACAAAAAGCTTGGTCAAAGAGAGAGCTTTTCAAGGAGTGTCTTAAAGAAGGAAAGCGAGGTGGAGAGGTGCAGGGAGAGAATTATTCCCAAATATTTTTGACTGCAATTTGTCCCCCAACTCTGCGAACTGTGGACTTAAAGTAAATTCTAACCAATAAATCATTAAAAATAATTAATTTTATCTGTAATTTTTTTGATGTTAGAAAACTTATTTTGAATTTGTAGGTTTCAGTTTAGAGAAGAGAAATAAAAATTTGTAAAAGGTTTTAAGTAATTTAGTTCAGTCTATATTTTTCTTTGGTGAGCATTTTTTTAAGTTATTGGATTTTCCTCAGTCTTCATGTTTACTGAGTTCTGATTCGCAACTGAAACAATTTGTAATGTGTTTCAATAATCGATATTTCAGTTATTTTCCTTTGGTAGTTTTTAGTGACTTCTCTGAGTTATTAAATGTTATTTGATATTCATCACATGTGTTTACAGATGTTGCTCTTTCTATGCGTTGATTTACTTGTAGTTTGCATTAGCATATTTGGGAGGTTGTATGTCACTTCGAATTATGTGCATGCCAGAAATATCTTAACTGCAAAATAACTGATTTCTGAAGAGACTTGAAGATAGGGCAGAATATTAAGCTTGGCGGGGGCGCAGGCCCCCGACCCGGCCGAGTGTAAAATGACGCACGATGACGTCGGGTGACCTAACGGTTGGCAGGCAGGCGAAAAGGCCAAGTAGCCTTTGCATTTTTTTTGGAAACGTCATCTACGGGCGGGTGAGGTTTCCAAACTCAAATACAAATGAAATAAAAACTTTATTTTTTAATTAAAAACATGTCCCTGCTCATGACTCTGTCACATGAGGGACATGCTTTATTACATTTTTCTGTAGTTTGTTAATTTTTTCAATATCTTCTTCATCTCCCTGAGGCAGCTCAGTGCGTCAGAGAGATTATTCAGCGCTCTCTCACGCGCATGCATGAAGTTCGCACTAGGCTGGCTCCTGCCCCTCCTGCACAGGCAGCGCTCAATGCTGCTGCTCGCGTATCACGCTGGCCGGGCCTTAATTGGCCCACCAGTGTGAAATTGCAGTGCGCTGTTGATTGCGGGCAGCGGGCGGCTCCCTGACTGCCCCCACCAAGCCCGCCCGCCATGGGCAAAATTTTGCCCATAATGTGCTGTTGTAATTGTGGTGATTTTATTTTGGAGAATCGGTTACATTGGCTGGAATTGTCCCAGTGGGCGGGTAAAATGACGTTTTGCCCGTCAGCCACAATGGCGACTTCTCAGGCCGTATTGTCCCAAAACCACCACATTAATTATGCATTGCTGGGAAACACTCTGGGGAGAGTTTTCTCCCCGTCAGGGGGGCTGAACAGGAGCAAGTGTGGGCGGGCGCACAGCTGATTACCGCCCGTGATCGGCTGTGCGCTGCCATTTTACGTGGGTGGACCAATTAAGCGCTCCCTGTGCGGACGGGGGAAGGAGAATGAATCGGGGCATGCACGCGAAAGAGCACAGAAATCTCCCTGAGGCACAGAGCTGCCTCAGGGAGATTAGTTTGATTTTGAAAAATTTAAATAAAGAAAAAAATATTTAAGACATGTCCCCTCATGTGACAGTGTCACATGAGTCGGGACATGTCAATGAACTTTAATAAAAAATTTTATTCAATTTATAAACACTTTGTGAAATCTCATCCCGCCTGTGGATGAGGTTTCATGATAAATGCGAAGGCCGCCTGGGCTCTTCGCCTGCCCACCAACCTTAAGGTTGGATGGGCAGCCCGTTAATTATTTTAATTAGTTTTTAAATGACCTCAAAAGGCCTTTGACAGTTCAGTGGACACGCAGCCGATTCCGGTGCACGCCCGCTGAACTGAAGATCGGAATGACGCGCGGTGACTTTGGGACGCACACCTGACGTCACAGTGTGTCATTTTACGCGTCGGCAAGCAGGGCCCACCCCCACATGCCGACCAGAGGATTCTGGCCTCCATTTCCATGGCGGGCGGGCTCCGATTCGCCCGCCACGCCATCATCTCGCCGCTTCATCACGCTGAGTGCCACATTTAAAGTACAGCCGCGCGCACACCCCTCAATGCTTCCAGTACAGGACTGCTGCAAATAAAACATGGCCCTGAAAGGCAAGAAGACTGCAGCCTTCAGGTTTAGAGACGCATCCCTCGAGTGCCTTTTAGACGCTGTGGAGGCCCACCATGATATCCTCTACCCCAGCTCTGGCCTCAGGAGGGACAGCAACATCACCGATCCGGCTTGGTAGGCAATGGCAGTAGTGATCAGTGCCAATGCTGCACAAAAGAGGTTGGCCATCCAATGCAGATAGAGGATGAATGATCATCCGTGCCACCAGGGTAAGGCAACCACCTCATCACTCTAAACTCACACACTCATGCCTATCACACATTCACTGCTTTCTTACTCACTGCCAGCTGAAGGGACATCACCACTCACTCTTTCACACATACCCTCACATCTCCATCTGGGCTCATCTGCTCTGGAGACTGCCTCCTCAGTCCTCACCACCTTGAGGCCATTTGCACAGATCAACTTGTGCCCTCACAAAAACCCTGGGACACCCCCCTTCCCCAATACAGCCTCGCCCTGCAGCCTCTTCCCTTGCCTGAGGCCATTTCTCTCCGTTCCCCAAGCAAGCCCTAGCCCTGCAGCCATTGAAAAGCCACCCACATATGGCTGATCTGGTCATTAGAGACCTGCCCATGAACCCCCTAAAAGTGATGTGCTATCTGTGAAGCCTGGAGCTGATGATTGTGAGGGCTGACCGAAGCAAGGTAGCCTAACAAACCTTGGAGTCCCGTGTGAACTGCAGCCCACCAAGTGCATGCCTTATATATGCTGTTGTGAAACACGTCGGCTTGTTTTCCCACCGATGTGGGCAGACGATCCAGTGGGGGGGTGGGGGAGTGGAAATGACCATTCTGGCGGGCTGGCCTAATAATCACACTGATGTATTAGAATGAGGTTCCTGACGTCCAATGGCAGGAAACGGGGCCTGCCATCGACAGGCTGAGCGGACGATCGCAAGCTGGTTTCAGTAAAACCAATTTTTGGCCTTTTCACCATATTGTCCACTCATACCACCGAGCAAGCCCAATGCTAGCGGCCACGGATGATTCTGCCCATTATGTCTGGAGACATTATATTGGAGTCAGGACTGAAATAGAACAGTTAATACAACCTAGGTAAAGATGGTATTTTGGATGATTCATCGGTGGAAGTGTATTAATTAAAAGTCAGGTAAAGTTTAAGTCTATTAGGAAGAGATTTGGAATGATGATCTGTAATAGGCAGGTGAAAAGGTTAAAAGATTGGTATCATTTTATGCTGTAACCAAGCTTATTTACACAAGACAGATGCATGGGAATTTAGCTTGGGAGGCGCACAGTTGCATTTTGATGGAAAGGGAGAGAAGGTACACTTAAAGTAAGAAGGAATGTCTTCAGTGAGTACTTAGCTAATACTTACACAATTCAGGAATCCTAGTCACAGTAGTAGAAATTGATAATCATGTATGAGGCTATTTGAAGCAGTTAAAGTCTGCCAGCTATTTATATGGGCAAAGAATTGCAGTTCTGAGAGAAATAACAATGGCCAAGAGAAAACTACAAAATGTTATCAAGCAAATGAGGAAGGCTGGCTTTGGTATAGTCAAGGTGTAGCCAGGAATTAAGGGGGTATTTTCCTATATAGGGAGAATTTTCAGTAATGTGTCTTATTAGGATAACATTTGTGATACCAGACTTACCAGAATCCTATTTCAGAAGATTGCAGCTGGCTTGTGTAAACTCAAGGTACAAAAATATCTTTGTCCTTACCTCTTACTCCAGATTTCTTGAACTTACTTACCAGATATAACAAACTGCCTTATTATTGAGTTGTTTAAGAATAGTTATACTTGAGTACTGCTGAAAAAGCTGGTGAATTTGAATACTTGGAATATTCTGAACAAATTGTAACCAGTAATGAGACTTTTTATTGTGGAACCTTCTCACTCTATGACTTTCTGCACACCACAACTTCATTGCACACAAACTAATGGGCAAAGTGACCAGGCATTCCTTGGCCTAGGCTGGCTCCTTTCCTCTGCCAGCCTACTACAGATATCTGAGGATACTGTTAGGCTTGATTATTTCCTATCTTGAGTTTTCTCAGCAATCCTGATCTCACTCATTATCCCTTACTTAATCTCTCCCAATGCATAGGTTGTTTTTTTAAAGATTTTGAATGAATTTTAAAATTTACTGAGGAAATGGCTATTGGATCCTAGTCTAATTACAGAATAGTTCTGTATATTTTTAAAAGTAATTTACAATAATTTAAATCAAGTATCTCACAGATGGTGGATTGAACCAATGACCCAAATCTTCCAGTCTCTGGATCATCGGAGACTGGATGTACAACAGAATATGGGCCCCAGGACCCTGTGGAAGTCCTGGTGTGTGGACTTATGTGGGAATTGCCTGGGATGTTTAAAGTTCCAATGGGCAATTCCCTGCTGCCTGAGCCCCTGTGCGAATGTCTCTGACTCTGAGCTAGAGTTGGTGACTTGGGCTAGATTCATGCGACCTACATGGATAGTTAACCAGGAAATGTTAGACAGCTTAAAACCTGGTCTAACAGCTGGGTAACTCCAAAACCAATCCCCCCCTCAACTCAATCATCCTCCCACCTTCAACTACCACCACTGACTACCTGACTATCCCCCCAACCTGACCTGACAACCCCTGACGACCTGACTATCCCTCTGACTGCCCATTTACCCCTTGACCACCCAACTACCCCCTGACGATGACTACTCCCTCTACTAACTCTGACCCGATTACCCCCCAATCACCTGACTATCTCCAACTATCCCCGACCATCTGACCACCCCACCCCCCAACCACCAGACTGCCTCCTGACTACCCGACGACCCCCGACTACCCCCTGACCTGACTAATCCCCCAACTACCCACCAACATCCGACTACCATCCCGACCACCTGACTTCCACCCCGAGCACCCTATCCATCCCTGACCTGAACTGACAATTTCCCCAACCACCCCTCCCCAACCCCAACCAACCACCCCCAAACACCCAGCTACACCTCCACCCCCCCCAACCACCCAGCTTCCCACCTGAATACCCTTCCAATCAGGGCCAAATACCACCCGATCACCCAAATACTCCCTAACCCCACTACCCACTCACACACCTACCCAGTCACCTACCTACCCTTTCACCCAGCCACCCACCTCCTCACCTACCCACTTTGCCCACCTATCTGCCTCACCCATCCACCCATCCATTCACGCATTCACTCATCCATCCACTCATCCATTGACTCATTGATTCACTCATCCTATGTTCATTAAAAGTTTAGACCTTTAAATACTTACACACCTGGTGCCATAAAAAGGCTGTATGTCCTGTCTTCCCCTGACTCTACTGCGATCCCACGAACTTCCCTGGGAGGTGCTGCTGTGCCCATTTCTGAAGTAGCTGGGATCAGAAAATCCTGGAAGAAATGGGCAGTCGTGTCGGTGTTGGAAGAATCTTCTAGGGCAGCAGCATTGTGACTTTTCTGTGATAAACTCATTTTCAGCTGTATTAATTAAACTTTACAAGTTACAACTTTTAAATATATCAAGAAATATTAAAGCAACTTTTAAAAAAACCTGCTTTAAAACATAGGTTCATGGCAGATTTCACATTTGGTGATATGCAAATGAATGAGTGGGAGCTTGCAGCGGGGGAAACGAGGAAACTCTTTTCAAAAGGTGCAAGTAGGGGAGAAATTTGCCCTGGTTTCACTGATTGTGCCCAAAGCGGGAACTCTACCCACTATATTGATAGTTTTTGATGTTACAAATGTCCTTGTTTCAGGTGGAGACTGAATTTTAAAATGAGTTGGCATTTGAGCTGAAGGACCTGCTGGACAGTAGAGTTTGAAAGACAGGTGGTGTGAGTGGTGGCCAAGTTAGTACTATTGATAGAGTTGATCCGCAGACACTTTTTGGGCGGAAACTTAAAGTTTATGTACAAAGTACTCAGCAGCAACTACATGTGTGCTTTCAACTCTATACTACCACTGAGGTAGCTCGTGTTACTCTCCTATTGGTTACTACAGATCATATGATCTTCCTTAACAAGCATTATTCGTAAAGGTACATTACACTAAATAAAATCACAATTACTACATTCCTCCCCCTTTAACTCAGATATGCACATTATATTTACAAGTACAAATTTTTCAAGACAACTAAATATTTATACTGGGTAAGGAATTTACAAGTTCAGTTTTTCAGGTGGTTTCCTGATGCGTGTAGGACATCTCAGCTCCACAGCTTCAGATGCTTTGTCAGAAACCTCCCTTTCCAGAGTTGCTTGAACATCAGGTGCTTTGGTGGGCACCTGCAGTTCTGTATCCTCAACTCTCACAGAAACATCAGACATGTCAGTCCTGGGTTGAGTATCCTCAACAGGAAACGCAGACCTGGTCATGATCACTGGTGGAACCATATCTTGATGGTTTGTCTCTCTCTTCCTTAAATGGTCCACATGTTTCTGTATGATCAGGCCGACCACCTCCGCACTTATTTCAACCAGTAACCACTTTGGTCCTTTTCCAAGGTCTTCACATATACTGTCTCTCCCATGGTAAATTTCCTCTCACAACTATGCCAGTTGTGTCTGGTTTTCTGGCTTCCCTGACTTATTTCTACCTTCTCCTCTAAATTCGGCATTATTAAGCTCAATCTCGTCCTGAGACAGCGTTTCAACAATAACTCTGCAGGTGTGACACCTGTTGTGGTGTGAGGGGTTGTCCTGTAATGAAAAAAAAAGTGTGCTAGCTTGGTTGCTAAGGAATCGCCAGTTAGCTTTTTCATGCCTGCCTTGAACGTTTGAACTGCCCTTTCGGCCAGTCCATTTGTGGATGAGTGGTGCGGTGAAGTTTTTATGAGGGATACCGTTGAGGTGGATAAACCGTTGAAACTCAGCACTTGTAAGTGCCGTGCCGTTATCAGAAATGTCTATTTCTGGTAGTCCATGAATGGCAAACTTTGGCGTAGCTTCTCAATTGTAGCAGTCGACTTTGGTGACTTTACCTCATATATGTCCAACCATTTTGAATGGGCATTGACAATGAGCAGAAACATTGTTCCCAAGAAAGGTCCCACATAGTTAATGTGTAACCACACCCAGGATCTAACTGGCTACTCCCAAGGGTGTAATGGAGCTGTCGATGGCAACTTCTGCAGTTGCTGACGTTGCACACAATTCTTCACTAAACTCTCTATTTCACCACCATCCCAGGCCACCATAGATAGCTGTGTGCTATGGTCTTCATTCAGGAAATTCCTGGATGTGCGCTGCGTATTTCAATTGAAAGTGGCCCCCTTCCCTTTGGAGGTAATATCACTCATGCTCCCCACAATAAGGTGCCATCCTGGCTGGTTATTTCATGTCTTCTGTTGAGGTACGGTTTCATTTAATCAGATACAGGCTCCTGTGGCCAACCACGAAGCACTTGTTCTCATACTTGAGATAGGACTGGGTCCCGACTTGTCCAGCCTCTGATCTGTCGAGCGCATACCGTCGAGGAATGTAAGAAATTTATCAGTAAAACAAGTTCCTGTGGAACTGGGACGTCCTCATCATTTTCTTGTGAAGGCAAACAACTAAGTGCATTGGCGTTTGTGATTTGATTGCCAGGCCTGTGTACGAAAATGTATTCATATGCTGCCAAAATTAAAGCCCATCATTGTATTCTTGCTGCTAAGTTATTTTTCTGTATTCGTCAGCTGGCAGAGGATGTTTCCTACTTCTCGGCAGAGCCTTGCATTTTTGCGCCCTTTTCGGCTGGGGTTTCCCGCCTGATGTGGAGGCGGCACCATTTTGCGTGCCCTGTATTGCTTTTGAATCTGTGCTTTCCATGGCCAGTGCTATCTCTATCACCTTCCTGAAATCTAAATTCACTTTGGACAATAATCTTTTCTGAATAGTGTCCTCTTTCACACCACACATTAAATGATCTCTGAGCATGTCGTTTAGAGATGTACCAAACTCACAATGTTCCATTAGCTGCTTCAAATTTGCCATGTAGCATGCAACTGTCTCACCTTGGGTTCTATTTCTCAAATTAAATTTGAACCTCTGCATCATTACTGAGGGCTTTGGTTGATAATGTCCCTTCACAAGGTCCACAAATTCATTGAAATTTTTTTAATCTGGGGCACTGGGTGCTATCAAACTTTGAATTAAACCATAGGTTTTATTCCCACATGTACTTAAGAGGATTGCTCGCCTCTTCTCTTCCCCCGTAATCTCATTCACTTGAAAAAAAATGTGAGGTGCTCTATATAATGAGACCAATTGTCTGTGGCTGAATCAAAAGGATCAATTCTCCTGAATTGCGGCAGTTTAAGAGGGGATATCTTCTTCAATTCTAACGGAGCTTTCTACCTACAATCACTGAGTGAGGTACAGTATCGATTTCTTTCCAACTTGATTTCTTCTGTTCAATATTATTTTATCCTCATCGCCAGTTTGTTGTAAGTTGTTGTAAGTGGCTGAGTTGGTACTATTGATAGAGTTGATCCGCAGACACTTCTTGGGTGGAAACTTAAAGTTTATTTACAAGGTACTCAGCAGGACCTGCATGTGTGCTTTCAACTCCAACTCTACCTCTATACTACTAACTACTGAGGTAGCCTGCGCTACTCCCCTATTGGTTACTATAGATCATGTGATCTTACTTAACAAGCATTATTCTTAAAGGTACATTACACACTAACTAAAACCATAATTTGTACAATAGGCTTTACAACTTGACATTTGTTCTGTATATAGCTTCCTGTTCTATTGAGAAACTTGTATTAAAGTTTATGCCAATGAGCATAAATGACACAAAAATGCAGTTGAGGTATCATTATCCTGTTGTACAATACTCTATATTAAATAATAAATGACTCCAGTATACATTGAAAGGGTTATCCAATAAATATTTATTTGGCTAAGCATTTATTTTTCAATGAATACACCGCTGTATTTTTTTTCTCAAAAGCAAATATATGTGGTGGTGTTGCGTTATGTATGGTACTCCCCTACGTTCTCTGTTCACCTGCCAAAAATGGAGTTTATTGCTCTGTAAATTTGTTGTCTTGCAACTGTGATATTGTACACAGATTATAGTTCACTAACAGTGACTTCCTCACTATGTTAATACCTCTTTCAGATGCATCTGCAGTTATTTTGTACCAACAGAATTATGGATGGACATACTTTGAATTCAATAAACAAAATATGGATGGCTTGCATCTTACAATGGCTCAGTACATCTGCTAGTGAAAGTTCACTTTCAGAATGGCACATTCTTGTCACTCTGGATCACCAATTATTCTATACATAAGGAATGGGCTATTTTATCTGAAGTATCACATGGTTTATTATTGAGCATTTCATTATGTATGGCAGCAACTTTACTTTAAAACAAAAAGACACACTTTGTGTGGAATAAAAGAGTTATGTCAGCACCCATATAGTTACAAACAAAAAGCTAAAAGCTACTGCGGATGCTGGAAATCCAAAACAAAAACAGAATTACCTGGAAAAACTCAGCAGGTCCGGCAGCATCGGCGGAGAAGAAATCAGTTAACGTTTCAAGCCTTCATGGCCCTTCAGCAGAACTGGAGCATAGTTAGAAGAAGGGAGAAATATAAATTGGTTTAAGGTGGGTGGGGGGGTGGGGGGGGTGGAGAGAGACACATTGAGGGTGTGGTGTGGTGATTGTGGAGATGAGCATATAATCAAAAGATGTCACAGACAAAAGGGTCAAAGAGGTGTTGAAGGTGGTGGTATTTGTCTGAGAAAAGTGCTAATTAAGAATGGAAGACAGGATATTCAAAGTACAGCTCTAGTGGGGGTGGGGTGGAAAGACTAAAGGTTTTAGTTTTAGATTTAAAAATAATGGAAATAGGTGGGGAAAGAAGAATCTATATAAATTATTGAAAAAAAAAGCGGGGGGGGCGGGGAAAGAAACGGGGTGGGGATGGGGGGAGGGGGAGTTTAAGATCTAAAGTTGTTGAATTCAATATTCAGCCCGGAGGGCTGTAAAGTGCCTAGTCGGAAGATGAGGTGCTGTTCCTCCAGTTTGCGTTGGGCTTCACTGGAACAATGCAGCAAGCCAAGGACAGACATGTGGGCAAGAGAACAGGGTGGAGTGTTAAAATGGCAAGCGACAGGGAGGTTTGGGTCTTTCTTGCGGACAGACCGCAGGTGTTCCGCAAAACGGTCGCCCAGTTTGCGTTTGGTCTCTCCAATGTAGAGGAGACCGCATTGGGAGCAACGAATGCAGTAGACTAAGTTAGGGGAAATGCAAGTGAAATGCTGCTTCACTTGAAAGGAGTGTTTGGGCCCTTGGACGGTGAGGAGAGAGGAAGTGAAGGGGCAGGTGTTGCATCTTCTGCGTGGGCATGGGGAGGTGCCATAAGTGGGGATTGAGGAGTAGGGGGTGATGGAGGAGTGGACCAGGGTGTCCCGGAGGGAACGATCCCTACGGAATGCCGTCAGGGGGGGTGAAGGGAAGATGTGTTTGGTGGTGGCATCATGCTGGAGTTGGCGGAAATGGCGGAGGATGATCCTTTGAATGCGGAGGCTGGTGGGGTGATAAGTGAGGACAAGGGGGACCCTATCATGTTTCTGGGAAGGAGGAGAAGGCGTGAGGGAGGATGTGCGGGATATGGGCCGGACACGGTTGAGGGCCCTGTCAACGACCGTGGATGGAAAACCTCGGTTAAGGAAGAAGGAGGACATGTCAGAGGAGCTGTTTTTGAAGGTAGCGTCATCAGAACAGATGCGACGGAGGCGAAGGAACTGAGAGAATGGGATGGAGTCTTTACAGGAAGCGGGGTGTGAGGAGCTGTAGTCGAGGTAGCTGTGGGAGTCGGTAGGCTTGTAATGGATATTGGTGGACAGTCTATCATCAGAAATTGAGACAGAGAGGTCAAGGAAGGGAAGAGAAGTGTCAGAGCTGGACCATGTGAAGATGATGGAGGGGTGGAGATTGGAAGCAAAATTAATAAATTTTTCCAGGTCCCGACGAGAGCATGAAGCAGCACCGAAGTAATCATCGATGTACCGGAGAAAGAGTTGTGGGAGGGGGCCAGAGTAGGACTGGAACAAGGAATGTTCCACATACCCCATAAAGAGACAGGCATAGCTGGGGCCCATGCGGGTACCCATAGCCACACCTTTTATTTGGAGGAAGTGAGAGGAGTTAAAGGAGAAATTGTTCAGTGTGAAAACAAGTTCAGCCAGACGGAGGAGAGTAGTGGTGGATGGGGATTGTTGGGGCCTCTGTTCAAGGAAGAAGCTAAGGGCCCTCAGACCATCCTGGTGGGGGATGGAGGTGTAGAGGGATTGGACATCCATGGTGAAGAGGAAGCGGTTGGGGCCAGGGAACTGGAAATTGTTGATGTGACGTAAGGTGTCAGAGGAATCACGGATGTAGGTGGGAAGGGACTGGACAAGGGGAGAGAGAAGGGAGTCAAGATAACGAGAAATGAGTTCCGTGGGGCAGGAACAGGCTGACACGATCGGTCTGCCAGGACAGTTCTGTTTGTGGATTTTGGGTAGGAGGTAGAAGCGGGCCATCCGAGGTTGGGCGACTATCAAGTTGGAAGTTGTGGGAGGAAGATCTCCAGAGGAGATGAGGTCAGTGACAGTCCTGGAAACAATGGCTTGATGTTCTGTGGTGGGGTCATGGTCCAGGGAGAGGTAGGAGGAAACGTCTCTAATAATTTATATAGATTCTTCTTTCCCCACCTATTTCCATTATTTTTAAATCTAAAACTAAAACCTTTAGTCTTCCACCCCACCCCCACTAGAGCTGTACTTTGAATATCCTGTCTTCCATTCTTAATTAGCACTTTTCTCAGACAAATACCACCACCTTCAACACCTCTTTGACCCTTTTGTCTGTGACATCTTTTGATTATCTGCTCATCTCCACAATCACCACACCACACCCTCAATGTGTCTCTCTCCACCCCCCCCCACCCCCCCACCCACCTTAAACCAATTTATATTTCTCCCTTCTTCTAACTATGCTCCAGTTCTGCCGAAGGGCCATGAAGGCTCGAAACGTTAACTGATTTCTTCTCCGCCGATGCTGCCGGACCTGCTGAGTTTTTCCAGGTAATTCTGTTTTTGTCCCATATAGTTACACTGTTCTTCAATGTCTCAAAGATCTATTTTTAGCCAATCAACTCCAACTTTCCTCGGTTGTGTGTGTAATTTTATGTTCCAAAGGCATACATGGGAAAAATGGCTCCTAAGTTAAGCAAACTATAAAAATTTTTGGAATACTTTAAAAAAAATGGCGAGGTAGAAATTTGTTTGAGGAAGAGACAGAAAATGGGTGATATTTGAGTGACTGCCCATTATTTGCAGCATTTTATATTTGTTCCATTGCAGGCATTCCAGCACTTGATGGTGCAGTTTTTATGGTTGCGAAAATTTTTTAGACCCTGTGCAACAGTACAACTTTCAACAGCCTTTATATCCATAAGTTCCAGTGTTGCTCTGTAAACATATCACTAAAATGCTTTCAGTGGCTTATCTGATAATGCAGAAAAATACTGTCCCATCACCATACCCTAAAGTTACTAAAGATCACAGATTCTTTGCCTGTTCAAATAAATTGGCATCTGAATCGTGTTGATTAGGATGTGCAGCATTTACAAACTCTGCCAGCCACTTCACCCAGGTAAAGAATGACATTGAATGCAACGGTATAGTGAATAAAATTACAAAGATCAAGAACTCCATATAGTTAAAACAGCAAACAGCTCCAGTACTTGCTTCGCTTAAATACAACATGAATCTCAGTTTGTTATTTTAATCTTTCTTTAAGAGGGTTTCATACTAGTCTCTCTAAAGACCCATCAAGAAAGGCAACCGATTAGAATCCATCTGCAACCTTTTAAGATCTGCCAACTGCTTCCTCATTCAAATAAATTAACGTCATGGAAATTGAAATGTGGAATGCACACAGGACAGTAATACTTCATTTTTCTGATAGATCTCCTTAGATTCTTTGATTGTTTTTCTGTTGCAGTTTAATTGTTGAATTAATTATTGTTATCTGTATTCCTCCACAATATAAAAGGTGTAATTGACTCTCAGTGAAAAGTTAAATTAAGTGTCAGTAGATGAAGAGGTTCTGATTTGGAATGTCACCATATTGTTAGATCTTATTCATTAAAGATTACCATTGTGTGTTTAAATACTGCTATTTGTAATTATGACATGAAAACATCCTTATCAAGGTCACATTTAATTCAGCTGGAATTTGTTGGTTGCTTTCGGCTGCTATTGCGCAATGAAATTGTTTTCCGACAAACTTCCATTTGAGGCTAACCATGAGTGCAAACACATATCTCAGACTCTAATGCTTCGATGGTAAGTTGTCCTAAGAAGCAAGACTGGCAACAGTGAGACAAATAGCCATTTGTCAGGGACTGTACTGTTCTGCTACAGGTCAACAAATGTAACACCTTTGACTTTCCTGTGCTTCATGCAACAGATAGAAAGCTAATATTTGAGGAGTGTGCTTTACACGTCGCCTTATAGTGATGGATAATATGTTTGATGTAATTTAACATGAAATTTGCTTTCTTGTTTTGTGGGAAGAAAAGTTGAAAGAAGTAAGAATAGTTTAACCAAGTTAGGTAGATCCCTATAATTCAAGATGCCTCATGAAGTCAGTAGTAAATATAGGTAAAAGAAATCAAAGCAGATGCTACAAAATTCATTAATTGAAGTTTTCATTGCCTCTGATATTTAATTTAGTACTTAAGAGTGAAGGAATGAACACATCAGTGATATTCAATATCATTTTCCACATGTACGTTTTTTCTTGCCAATAGTCTTCTCTCCTCAGGGCGATTGCCCAGGTTTTCATGCTTCTTTCCACACTGGAATTCTCCCCTGCCATTCCTGTTGTGTGGGATTTTTATGGCCCCGGGGTGTGGGTTCAGGCAATCCTGCCCTTATCTACTCTGTTCTGGGGGTGGGCATTTCAACCCCACGCTACTTTCATGGAGCCCGGCCTTTCAGAGGTGTCAGCTGCACCTAGAATTCTTTCATTGATAGGCTTTGAAATATAAAAAAAAATGTTCTTTCAGTTATTGGATACTGTATTGTAAGTTAGCTGCATTTTTACTGCAGTGATTGATTATAGTCTGTTCTGCAAAGGTTTGTTGATCACTTGTATAAGTGTTGAGTTGTCTTATGAGGAAAGGTTGGACAGGCTAGGCTTGTATCTGTTGGAGTTTAGAAGAGTAAAAGGCTCTTTTGAAACATATAAGATCTTGAGGGCTCTTGACAGGGTGGATATGAAAAGGATGTATCCTCTTGTGGGAGAACCTAGAACTAGGGGCCACTGTTTAAAAATAAGACATTGCTCATTTAAGACAGGTAAGGAGAACTGTTTTCTCTCAGGGGGTTGTGAGTCTTTGGAATTCTCTTCCTCAAAAGGTGGTGGAAGCAGAGTCTTTGAATATTTTTAAGGCAGAGCTAGATAGATTCTTGATAAGCAAGGGGGTGAAAGGTTATTGGGGGTAGATGAGAATGTGGAGTTGAGTTTACAGTTAGATCAGCCATGATCTTATTGAATAGTGGAGCAGGCTTGAGGGGCCGAGTAGCCTACTCCAGTCCTTAATTTGTATATTCGTATGTTTGTAAGAGCATGGGGGAGCAGGAGGGGGTTGGTGGTGAACATAAGAGCAGGGTTGGGGGGAGTTGAGTTAGCATCTGAACGTGACACCTCAAATCTCAGGAATGACATTTGAACCCCTGACAGTCTTCCTATATCCCTCCATTCACTTTTTGCCCAACCACCTATCTAACCTATTCTTAAAGTTTGACATGGTGCTGCTTCAATGACAGAAAGAACTAATTCTGGAAGTACATTCTACGGCTTCCCAATTCTCTGTTCAAGGAACTTCGTTTTCGTCTTGTCTCTGTCCTAATTCTCTCACAATTAATTTTAACTCAATGTTCCCTTGTTCTACACCGCTGAGTCACTGTATGTTGGAACTCTCAGAGGCCACAAGGTGACCGATGGGCCAATAGAATTGATGGAAAAAGTGATGGAAGGTGTCATCGAAAGTGCTATCAAGCAGCACTTACTCAACACTAACTAGCTCACTGATGCTCAGTTTGGGTTCCGCCAGGGCCACTCAGCTCCTGAATTCATTACAGCCTTGATCCAAACATGGAAAAAAGAGCTGATATCAAGATGTGAGGCGAGAGTGACTACCCTTGACATCAAAGCAGCATTTGACTGAGTGTGGCATCAAGGAGCCTTGACAAAATTGAAGTCAATTGGAATCATGAGGAAAATTTTTCCATTGGTTGGATGTCATACCTGGCACAAAGGAAGATGGTTGTGGTTGTTGGAGGCCAACCATCTCAGTCCCAGGACATTGCTGCAGGAGTTCCTCAGTGTAGTGTCCTAGGCCCAACCATCTTCAACTGCTTCATCAATGACCTTCCCTCCATTGTATGGTCAGAAGTGGGGATGTTCGCTGATGATTGCACAACGTTCAGCACCATTCGTGATGCCTCAGATACTGAAGCAGTCCATGTCCAAATGCAGCAAGACCTGGACAATATCCAGGCTTGGGCTGACAAGTGGCTAGTAACAATTGCGCCACACCAAATGGCCAGCAATGACCATTTCCAACAAGAGAGAATCTAACTATCTCCCTTTGACATTCAATGGCATTACCATTGCTGAATCCACCACTATCAGCACTTTCCTGGGGGTTACCATTGACTAGAAACTGAACTGGACTAGCAATACAAATATGGTGGCTACAAGAGCAGGTCAAAGATATTCTGCGGTGAGTAATTCACCTCCTGACTCCCGAAAGCCTGTCCGCCATCTACAAGGCACAAGTCAGGTGTATGTTGGAATAGTCTCCACTTGCCTTGGTGAGTGCGGCTCCAGCAACACACTCAACACTCAAGAAGCTTGACACCATTCAGGCCAAAGCAGTCCACTTGATTGGCACCCCATCCTCCAACTTAAACAGTTACTCCGTCCACAACCGACGAACAGTGGCGGCAGTGTGTATCATCTACAAGATGCATTGCAGCCACTCACCAAGTCTCCTACAACAGCACCTTCCAAACCTGCGACCTCTACCACCTAGAAGGACAAGGGCAGCAGATGCATGGGAACACCACCACCTGCAAGTTTCTCTCCAAGCTGCACACCATCCTGACTTGGAACTATTTCACTGTTCCTTCACTGTCTCTGGGTCAAAATCATGGAATTTCCTTCCTAACAGCACTGTGGGTGTACCTGCACCAGGTGGACTGCAACGGTTCAAGAAGGCAGCTCACCACCGCCTTCTCAAGGGCAAATCAAGAAAGGCAACAAATGCTGGCCTAGCCAGAGATGCTCACATCCCATGAAAGAATAAAAATAAAGAGAGCTCCCCTGAGGTTGTGACTGGACCACAGTGTTGGGTTACACAGGGTGAAATGTAACCCCATTTTACCCATGTTGTCGGTTTATTTCATGCTGACAGTGCATGCCTGAAATGTGTATTTGTGTGTGTGCATGTATGTTCCAATCACTTGTATTAAAATTCCTCACCTTGAACAAAAGAATACATTACAAAATATGGTCCTAATTTTCCATGAGGCCTGTTCCAATCACCCACCATGCAGTGAGAGTTCAGCAGAGAAATGGTATAAACAGTCATGTATTATCATTGTTAAGCTTTGATGTCGTTTCTGTAGGGGTTCTGCTGATCTTCCTGTGAATCTACTGCAAGATTGGACAACTCTTGTGAAAATTCTGGGCCTAAATTTTAGAAAAATTCAGCAATTGGGAGTAATAAATAATTAGTAATAATAATTACTGATGAATGTATTAGTACTATGGTTCCACTCCACCCCAGCTATACAGTGCTCATATCGTTCTCTCTCCCTCCCACATTCTGCAGCCAGCATTGTATGGGTTTTACTCACCATTGCTTTTAATTGTTCATTCTCATTACGAATACAAAAGGCAGAATCATACCAGCCATGTGGAGGCAGCTTTGGTAGTGGATGGGAGTTTCAAAAGCTTCAAAACGACTTAGCTTAGTAGGAGGCTATGTTCACATTTTCATTGACAGTTTTAAGAGATTATTAATGGATTATCTGTCGTTGATGCGGTTAGTGAAATAGATCTTTGTTTGTTTTCAAAACGAATTGACCACTTGAGGGGATTAAAATTTTTTGAATGGGTTTTATGAATGAGATTTTTTTCAGCAGCAAATATGTTTAAGAGAGAGCTCTGTTTTGTTTTGTTATGTGTATTTGTTATGTGTAATTAATTTTCATCTCCAATTCAAAGACATGGCTCCTGAGGTCTGCCCATAGTGAATACTGGGTGAGTAGCAATGGAGGATACAGGGACGGACATTGAGCAGGCATGGGAATATGAGGAGGCATGGGGGTATGTGGGGGTATGGAGAATATGAGGGAGCATGGAGGGGGTATAGGGGCTTGGGGGCCATGGGGAAATGAGAGGTGAGGGTTTGATGGCCTGACATTCATTATTAAAACTGGACTGCTATCCCAGTAAACGGAAGTCAGTGTTCCAGCATACAGCCTGGACATCCACCTGCCTCTGTTGCTGCCTCAGGCCTACCTCCAAAAGCAACAGGTCCAACTCCATCCTACCCCAGTCTCCCTGACTCGAAGATACGGCAGGCAAGGACGTTTTTAAAGGAGACAGGTCTGTCAGGACAGGAAGTTTCCCAACTCAAACTTCCCACCTCCTCCTCAAAAATCTGGCCTAAAACTCCTAACTAATCTCCTGAGCTCAGATTTCCCTCTAATACCTCATTTAAGCAGTATTATTCATGTTTAACCCTTGGCGGAGAGGATTGGCAGCCTGTTTGACTGCAGGACATCACAGCTGAATCTAGCCCAGTCCTCCTCTGATGTCAACACCCTCTGTGCTGAGGTGCAAAGACTAATTGTAATGTCCCTATAACAAACATGCCTGAGATGTGCCAGCCAACACACATCAGCAATTGATTGACTCTGGAAACGTTTATTCTATTTTCAAAACTTAGTGACCTACTCATTGGATGAAAACTGCCTAAATATATTACTCTACTGTGTTGATAAATCTTAACCAGCTTTATGATGAATTAATTTTAAGAAAATTAAATGTACACTTTATTTTGTAATCCACTATAAACTTATTTCCCTTATTCTTTATGGCAAAGTCATTTTGCTGACAAGCAATAGATATGCTGATTATTGTAAAATAGGCATATCTGCATTAATGAAAATAAAAGCTTATATGGCTCAATTTAACTTGGTGTTATGCCATCTGAAGGTCTTTGTGGCTGAGATCCCTATGTAGGACATGCTACCTTTGAATTGTATTAAACACAGCATGCACTGGAAACATTGGATTTTTGCTCCACTAACCTACAGAGTAAAGTTTCAACAATAAAATGCTAAAATTAAATCTTCAAATGGAGAGTAAGAATAGTTTGATGGAAGTATTTACTAGGTCTTACTGCACAGAAATTTAAGTTTCCATTGCTATTGTGATTCCAGTTCCCTTTTCCGGTGGCAAAATCAGGAATCTAAAATGTGATCTTAGATGTGGTTTCATTTAAAGATAATTCTTTAACTGAGTTGGTACTGGCCCCCAGCACATTGGTCTCATGCAAATAATGCAAATAATGCAACACTAAAATAAAGTTGTGGAATTTGCTTAGAATTTAAAGGTCCGGAAGACTTTTTCTTAATGCATGGGTTGTTTGCACAGCCTATTGGGAGTTATCAGCAATAGCGTAGTACTGAACATATAACAATGGTTCATGATTCTACTGAAGGTACAAGGGAGTTGGATTCAGCAGTATGGACATCTACCTCCCAGAATTCAACTCAGCAAACATCGAAATAAAAACAACTTTATTCCAAGATTAAGAAGAACGTTTGGGTTTTGATGCGTGTTTACCCGTCAGTATTTGAAATGCTAGCCTTTCTTTCAAATGGAAAGTGGCACAATATCTGACTGTAATAAAGCTCCTTCTTTCCAGAAGCTGTCAAGCTAAAGAAGTGGTGGTTTTCTGAATGGTCCGAAATTAACTGGATGGCTGCAGACAGTAGATAAAAGTCTATAAAGAAAGTGTCCTCACAAACTATTTCAATTGCAAATAACACTGTACTCTATGAGCTGAAGAAAAGCTAATCAAAGAGCATGGCCTGAATGTTGCACTTGTCACGCGCGCGTGATTGGCGGGCCCCACCGGTAGCGGACGCGATGCCTGTCACGCGATTTCACGCTGGCCGGCCGGCCAGTGGGTAACGTATTCTGAGAGAGGCTCAGCGCTGCCGGAGTTGAGGGTGCAGGCGGGCGGTTTACGACGAGCTCCCTGAAGGCTGACAACTGCTGTGTGGAGCTGCCTCAGGGAGCTGCAGTATTGTTCAAAGGATATAATGCACACAAAAAAAATGCTACACACTATCTGTAATGCAACTACCAACAAAACTCACAGCAGTACTCCCTAATTCCTCAACCTTCAAACATCTGGGCATTTTTATCCCGCCCTGGACCGAAAATTATGCAAAAGCGTGAAGGCCGCCTGGTCGATTGGCCTGTGCGCTAAGCATGAAAGTGCACGGGCCACTAAAAGTCCCGGTCGATTAGGGCTTTAATTGGCTTAATTGGAACTGTGGTTGTTGGCGGCGCGCTTCTGACTACCCGCACCTGCCGGCTGACTGTGATATAGTGCAACGTTGCTATGATGTCGGGACACCCGCTAATGTTTTTTCGCATTATTTCGGGTTGGCCGCACGTCCGATCGTGGCACATAAAATTCTGGCCCATTACTTTTTTTT
Organism: Cetorhinus maximus; assembly: GCF_964194155.1. Taxonomy (NCBI): domain Eukaryota; kingdom Metazoa; phylum Chordata; class Chondrichthyes; order Lamniformes; family Cetorhinidae; genus Cetorhinus; species Cetorhinus maximus. Next base: position 36,578,968 of record NC_135900.1, read on the forward strand.
AAGTCTTTTTAGGGATACTGATGTTTATTAACTAAGACTTGTATGAAATTACCTTTGAAATCATCTGCATTTTTGAACTGTCAAGTTAACAAATTTATTGCTGTGTGCCGCATGACGAAATACATTTCCCAGAAAAACCACATCCCCTCCAGCTTCTTTCCATTATTATTACACATCTATTATCAAAATTGGTTTGAGTGCTTCATCGAGACAGTAAAATAGTATGCATGGTACAGTATTCTCTAAAAGGAGCTGACATGAACTAGATGACAAACCAGTTATCAGAATATCATAAATTTGAAATACATAAGAGGTATTATTTTCAAATACGGTATGCTATGTGATGTTTAACGATTCAGTTCGGCTCCATGTATACTGCAATGACTTCAGACTTGGGAAATTAATCCATCAGGACCCTGCTGTGTTTAGCAGAAAGCTATTAGTTTTTTTTCTGTTTCTTTTCATTTCCACCAGATCAAAAGTTCACATAGCATGCCACCAGTTAGAAATGCATTTTGTATAAATGATAGCAGCTCTCTTGCATATTGTGCTGCCCAAGAGCTGTCATGTGAATGAAACAGTGATATTTTTATTATATTGTACAATCTCTTAAGTGGCGTTTCAATTCTTGTCTTAAATTCTTGGATTTCAACCCAGTGAAGTGACAATCCTCTAGCAAGCTGTAGAGTAAATGCTAAGAGATGCCTGTACAGTAAGTGCTAAGTAATAACTGTACAGTAAGTGCTAAGTGAAAAGTGCTATCTACTTCTAGAGAAGTCTGGACAAGAGCTTATATGATATTTAGAAATCGATACCAAGTTCAAATTTTCTTGGTGTACGCAGTGGCTATGACAGCCAATACTAGAAGAACAATTACAAATTTAGCTTTCAGAAACTAAGGAAGGAACATTGTAAACTAATGTATGATATTAATCATTGTACATTTAGCATATTTTGTGTATTGATTTTAATGTTTTATATATAAATATTTGATAGTTAACATTTTTAACCAAGTCCCACTTGTGGCTCTATAGCACTTTTGTCTTGTTATTTACATTTATCTCTGTTGTCAATGTGTCCTCGGCTACATAATACCCTGGTTTCAGTTAAAAAAAAATATTCAAAGACCAATTTTATTTGCATTTTAAGAGGTAACAAAATTGGTGAAAATCATTTTTTCATCCTGCAAAATACTTTGCAAATTATCAATTCTGTTTAAAAGAATATTTCAACTCTCGCCATTGGAATTATTTATTTTCACTGTGAGAGGTTCCTAGTTTCCACAACAAGCTTGAACAGCTCATCTCACTGCATTCTCATCTGTGGGAAGTCTTCACATAGAGGCCCCACAAGATTATGTGAAATTCCAACAGTTTTGCAAAATTAAGTGTACAGATGGCACTGCTTCCTTTGTAGGCATTTAGAGCTAGTTTTCTCAATTATGAAAGACATGTAAAATAAAGTGGGAATTTTGGCACACAATGTTATTTGTCACTTTTGGTGATTTTCATAAAAGCGAATTTAGCTCTGACAAATTATTCATAAGTGGATGATGATTGGAAACTGTTACAGTATTTTTAATATGTTGCTATTCTGTGAATGATTTGCATCCTGCTTATGATTTTTCACACAGGTACTTCCTGTTCTTTGCTGTCCAAGGTTAGACATTTTTTTGAGATGTTAAGTAGCTCTTCCCAACAATATTCCACCATTGAACAATGTGCATTTATATTTGGCTGTAATAAACCCTGTGTCTTTATCAAAGTTGCTCACATCAAAAAAAATACAGAAATTACAGTAGTATCTGGGAAAGTGGAGGGCACTGTGATCTGGAGACCATGTAGTTGGGACCAGAGAAGCCAGACGTCTGACTTGAGAAAATGGTTTCTGCCTGACTACAAACTTCTGTGAAGGAAGTGGGTGATTCGGGATGCAGGGGATGTGGAGTGGGGAAACAGTGAAGCTGTTTCCAATGTTTTGCAGGTCTATTTAAAATCTTTGTTCATGTTCAGTGACTACAGAAGATATAGTACTTTAATAATGCCGATAAAATAGACATGCTCTTGAAGCTTTTCATCTTGCACTCATCAGGACAGGCAAGAATACCAAATTTCAAAGGGAATAACAATTTCTTTTGCATGGGAAAAGGGATGCTTTTTGGTGGCAAATGGGCTCTGGTCAAGACATTGACATGAAGAGTGCACCAGGCAATAGTTATTCCCTAAGTTTTTGTTTAAATTCAAAAAAGGCAAGCTGACTCTGGTCAAGGCAATGTCATGGCAAATGCACCAGGGAACCGCTGTTCCCCAGGCTTTTGTTTAATTGAAAAGGGTGCAATGAGTGGACATGTTCTTTCTGTTTGCAGAGGACAGAGTCCTGCATATGAAAATACATAGCTTCTAACAAGCATAAGTGAGCAACATTGCAAGTCTGACAGATAATCTTAAATTGGTTGTTAGTGAATTCTTAGTACACTCAGGATTGTTCAGTATGTGCTGTACAATTATGGAATCACATCTAATGTTGGACATTATGTTCTGGGTTTTGCAATCACTGGCTAGTTGAGTATAGTCAATACTCTGCCTGTTGCAAACAGTCGAAGGGACGTGCTGTTTGATACAATCCATGGTCTACATATCTGGCATCACATTAGCACTGAAATTCATATACCACAAAACACATTTGTGTGATAGACAGAATGTCTTTTTGGCTTGACAGTAGCATCTTATTAATGGAGAATACCACTCAGATTGCTGCTGCATAGTAGCAGCATGAGATGGCTAACTTCACTTGTTGCTCAAAGTTTTGAGACACCCTACCATTCCAGGATAAGGTAAGGTCGACTGGGTATTTTTCAGGATCGCAAGTGGCAGCCTTAGGTTCATTCATGATTATGCGCAATATACGGTGAGCAATGATCTGATCTGGGTAGCCATTATCCTGCAGGATGGTTTTGGTGTACCCTATTCGGCATCAAGCTTTCATGGTGAGCAAATGGTTCGGGCCCTGTTTACAATGTTGCTGATAAAGCCAATCTTATAGCACGTGGAACTGTAGGAATCCCAACACGTATATTGACTAGTGAAGGTAGGCTTGCGGTAGACACTGGCAGATTTCTTAACTAGTATGTCGAGGAAAGAGAGCTCTTTAGACTGCTCCATTTCAAAAATGAATTTGAGTGTGGGATAGAGCTCATTAAGGTCTGTAAGGAAATTCTTACATGCAGCTGCAGATTCAAATATTGCAGAAATATCATCTGCATACTGGAATTATGCAAGGGGTGGGATGTTAGGGTTCCATCGAAAATGCCTTTCTTGTGGAAACTGTTGAAAATGTTAGCAAGAGCTGGGCCCAGGGGAAACCCATAGTAACACCATCTATTTGGGCATACATGGTGTCCTTAAAGCTGAACGCAACTGCGTGAGTTGCTAAGTTCATAAGTTCAATGAATGCAGATTCAGAAAATGGCAGCATGTGTAGATTGCCATGATATAGTGACATGGTGCAAATGTCTGTGGCTTCCTTGAGTGGCACATTAGCGAATAGGCTAGCAATGTTGAACAAGCACATGGATACGCTTAATTGTCTTATGAGGAGATTAGTAGATAGCATTGTGATGGTGGGTTGTAGTATATCTGTCTGATCTCCCATACTTTTATTAGTAGGAAGATGGTAGGTATGTACTATCCTTGTGGCAGTGGTGCATCTACTTGATCTGCTTAATGCAACTCAAATGGTGATAGGTTTTGCGAATGTCCATATTAAGGGTCTTGAAAACTGAATGCTCAAGAAAACGGATCCTGGGGCAGAAATTTCCCTATAGCGGCGGGCTGGGTGGGAGCGTGCTGGGGAGGGTGCAGAGCCTATTGCCACCCGCGATTGGTTGCATGCTGCCATTTTACGCGGGTGGGCCAATTAAGGCCCGCCCAGTGTAATTCACGACTGGTAGCACTCAGCACTACCTGCGTGGGCAGGGGGAGGAGGGAGAGTTGGGGCCTGCGCGTGAAAGAGTGCAGCAATCTCTCTGAAACATGGAGCTGCCTCAGAGAGATTGAATGGATAACAAAAAAATTTAATAAATGATGTTAAAATTTATTTAAACATGTCCTCTCATGTGACAATGTTATATGAGTCGGGACATGTTTGTGAAGTTGGGCAAATTTATTTAATTGTTCTCTAAAAGCTTCAGGAAACCTCATTCTGGCCATGGGTGAGGTTTCCTGAAAAACGCAAAGGCCGCTTGGGCTTTAAGCCTGCCTGCCAACCTTAAGGTTGGACGGGCAGCGTTTTAAAATACTTTAATTACTTTCTTAATGGCCTTAATAGGCCATTGACCTTTGCACCCGCCGAATGAAATATCGAGATGATGTGCGACGATGTTGGGACGCACATCCGATGTCATCACACATCTTTTTACGTGTCGGGTGCGCCCCCGCACGCCGACCGGAAAATTCAGCCCCTGGAGTTATCATAGTCCATGGGTGCTAGATACCAATGAGAACTCATTAATATTCATTCATTGTAAGAAATTTCTCTTTCTGTATTCATGGATTTACTTTCTGTGCTGATTACTCTGTACAGATGGAACAGTGGGCATATTTTTTGCTTCACTAATATGAGTGATCAAAGCAAAATAAGATTTTCATGAACCTAATGACATCATGTTTCATTTTCACTTCCTCAGGACCTTTCTAAGTTAATTTTCAAATCCCTGTGGCCTCGCTCTTTTGCCTACCAATAGAAATATAACATTTCTGAAAGCTACAGTGAATTTCTAATGGTTGCACAAACTAAAGCAGGTCAATAAGTCAAAAAGCAAACGTTACCACTAATTAAAATCTTTTATCCTAAGTCTACAAACCAGCTGACTGGAGTATTGATTTGGAAATTATCTAATTTGCAAACATTAAGTACTTTTACTGAAAGTTAGCCTACAAAACAGTCGAGAAACTGTAATTTTAGTAAGGAGGTTTTTAAATGTGTACTGGCAGTGCAGCTGCACAATGTACTGTTATAGCCGTGCATTGCATCACTTTCAGTAAAGGTAATTTGTTACAAAATTAACTACTTCAATAACTAATATGCCGGTGAGGTTTTTGGGACTCATGATAAACATTTCAATTAGTGGCAGCATATGCTTTTTAATTTATTGACTATTCCTTGATCCTCTCTGTCCTTGGAAGCCACGTCAAATCTACAAGCACTCTTTCTTCTCCCAAATCCTTAAATGTTCTCGTTGCCTGTTGGATTCATGCTCATCCTTCCTATGTTTAAAGCTCTCTAATCAGGATTCCTCCCCTGCCACAGCACTGAAACAACCTTAATTCAAGTCATAAATAACAGTCTCTATAGCAGTGAGAATGGTGTTCTCTTTCTCCTCGTCCAGCCACACCATCTTTGCCTAGTGTCTCTCCTTCATTTTCTAGCTCAAGTGTATCTTTTCCCATGTGATTTCGCTCTTATCTATATAGTTGTAGCCAGCAGTGGCTTTTATTTTTGTTCCGGCACCATTACCACTGGATTACCCCAGAGGACTATCCTTGTCCCCTTCCCCTTCCCCCTCTACATGCTGCCTCTCAGCAATACCTGAATGTGGCATCAGGTTCCACATATATGATAACAACACCCAGCTCTACCTCTCTACCACTTTTCTTTGTCCCTCCATTTTCTGTATTACCAGACTCCTTATCAGATATCCAGTCCTGATAAGCTGCAATTTCCTAAAGTTAAGCATTGGACAGGTTGAAGCCATCATCTTCTGCCCCACCATAAACTTCATACTTTTGGCATCAATTCCATCCCTTTTTCCACCCTTGGCATCTCATTTGATCCGGAACTGAGCTTTCAACCATATAGCCTCTCCATCACAATGACCACCACTTACTTCTCTGTATTGTCACTATTTCCTCACTTTCCTCAACCCATGCACCATGAAACCCTTGTCCATAGCTTAGTTGGCTCCAGACTTGACAATTCCAATGCTTTTCAGACTGGCCTCCTATTCTTCACCCTGTATACATGTCAGCTCATTCAAAGCTCTGCAACCCATTTCCTAATTTTCTAATCCTGTGGAGCTGAAAATGCAATTTTCATTGGATTTCACCATACAAGATATCAAATAATGAATGATCTTGAAAATTGCAGGCATTTCAATTATTGCTCAACCAATTTTATGGGTAATTTTAATCAAATTTTTGTGTGTTACTTTATAAATATTATTTTAAATTCTAAACACTTATCTCAGTAGAGAGGGGGAATGGTTAAAGAACAAATAAATATTTTGGGCTAGATAAGATAGACAAAGGGGGAAACTTGTGACATTGACAGTTATTATGAGAGAGTTAATGAACACGGGGATTCACTAATAGATTGGGCACAGACTAATATGGTATCAGTTTTGCAAATAGGGGGACAAAGCACATGTCTAGAAACCAATACCTATTTCAATATAGTGGAGTGAATTATTAAAAGTGAACTTGAAAATTCCTGTCTAAATAACCTAAGAGGCAGTAGATATGCTTTAAGAAATAAAAGATTCTACACAACCAACCTCCTTGACTTCTTTGAGGAAATACTATCCCAAATGTATTGTGAAAAGCCGTAAGAAGTGATAGTTCTTGACTTTCAAATATCAGTTGACAGCATTCTGCATGAAAAGCTACTAGTTCAGCTGAAAGTAATAGAAAGTCATCCTTGGGAATGAGTATGAAATGGACCAAAGTGTATGCTATGTTATGTTGGGAAGGAAGTGCTAAGTGGCATGCCCCAGGAACTGTACTAGGATCTCTTTTGTTCCTCATTTACATCAGCAAATTGGATTCAGAAACTCAATGCTAGTCAGGCAGAATTGAAATGTAAGAGGGGTATTGAATCAGAGGAGGCAGCTTGGGAATATAAAATGAGTTGGACAATATGTGTAAGTGGGCAAATTAGTTACAATGAAGTTACAGCCAGCAGAAAACTCAATTTTGTTTTAAGACTGCTATTCAAGAAATAGCAAATACACTGTATACAAAACCAATCAAACAAGTTGCTTTGATGATTCGTTCAGGGTGCTTTCAGACACAATTTTGTTCCTCATTTAAATCAGTGTCTTCAATGAAAAATAACATTTTATAGCCTAATAAACACACAAATTGCATAATTATGGAGGAAAATGAAAGGTAGCCATAAAATTAATGGTTTATTGCATAAATGCCTGTCCTTCTGTGAGTTAGAGATTTACCCTGAATCTAGAGGCTACAGAATTCCAGTTGTTGTGGAGAAATTCTGTTTTGAGATATATGCATAACAGAAGTTGTGAGGCAGATGTAACTAAACGTGAAGTGCAAGAAATGGGGAAAACACCAAATTTAAAAAAAAATTCTCACAATTTATGCAGTTTATTCCGACCTCAGTCAGCCAGACCATGGTAAATGATCATGTGTTCAGGTGCTGCACATTGAAGATATTGGGTTTAAATCTCCCTGGGCAGTGCTAAGTCAATAAGAAGTTCAGCAAGACCAAGTCCACTGACTTTTGAAGTGAAAGGACAAAGCAACATAACATAACCTTTATAATGTAAATAACAGAGAAAAGGTTAACAATTTGAGGACGAAGGGAAAATATTGCAAATCAACTTCAAGACCATAGAGTTTAAAAAGATTATTATGTAAATAACTGGTAGTGAGAAGTTTTTAGGAAATTGGAACAAAGCTATTTGCATCTTAAATTAGTTTTAAGGGTTGGTAAATAGTGTTACAAAGATATCTGTAAGGTGTGTATCTTTCACTATCAGCAAGGTGCAGAAATCTTTTTGACCTTGAGTCAGTCATGATAGATGTGATTGGTCAACCTCCCACTTTCTACCCTCTGTAAACTTGAGGTCATTCAAAACTCTGCTGCTCATTTCCTAATTTGTGCCAAGTCCTGTTCACCACCACACCTTTGCTCACTGACATACACTGGCTGTCAACTGAGCAACGCTTTGACTTTAAAAAATCTCAACCTTGTTTTTAAATCCCTCCATAGCCTGATCACTCCCTATCTCTATAATCTCCTCCAGCCCTACATTCCTCTGAGATAACTGCACTCCTCCATTTTTGACCTCTTGCAGATTCCCAATTTTAATCACTGTGCCGTTCAGTTGCTAAGGCCATAAGCTCTTCCCTCCCTAAATCTCTCTGCATCTCTACCTTGCCCTCTTTTAAGACATTCCTTAAAACCTATCTCTTTGACTGAATTTTAGGCTGTTTGCCATTATCTCTTTATTTAGCATGCTTTCAAATTTTGTGTGATAATAATCCTGTGAAGAACCTTGGGATGTTTTACTATGTTATAGTTTCTATATAATTACAGGTTGCTGTTGTTGATAGGTTACTTCAGTAAATTTATTGTATTATACTGTTGTGTGTATACTGTAAGACACTGCAATAAACATCAGTAGTTGCCTGGATCTCCTGCGAACAACTGCACAAGAGATGTACTAATACATAAATAAAAAGGAGCAGAACCTGGGATTGAACAGCTGTGAAATGTGAGCAAAGCTATAAGAAGAAAGAAAAATAAGAAGTCAGAGCTGGAAAATCCACAGCAATATCCTGCATGCAGAAAATAAGAGAGGAGCAGTGAGGGAACAGTCAATTTGGAACATAGATGTGGTAAAGTGTGGTGTCCTGTCCCTTTAAGAGAATGCAAGTGTACTGATCATGTGAAAGCACTGACAAATCACTGTACAGCGCGGGCAGCTGGGAACTGTAAGCCTTGTTCTGGAGGGTGCTGACTGGGCACGTATGATCTGGTGCTCTGCCCTATGTCTCAATAAACCATCACTGTTTATTCTTACATCAATCTCTCCCCGTTATTGATTGCAAGCACCAACTGATGAGAACATAGGAAGGCATGCAACTGGAGTTCAGTGGGCCAATGAACTCATTTACCCAGAACATAAAAATAGATATTGGCCCAACTCCCTTGATAGTGAGTTTGTTGCATAATTTTCCAAAATCCCTGATCCCTATTGTTAGGAACAGCTGATGAAATTTGCTGCAGCAGCAGCCTAATGAACAGTTTTTGTTCTAATGACACATTTTTTAAGTTGCCTCTTCAGAGACTCTTAAACACTTTATATCTTCATGTCAGATTTCACAGGTAATCTTGACCTGTGTCATTCGGTAAACAAATGACCGCATAAAATGGGTTTCTAGATTAAGTGTTTCCCACAGGCCCAGATACTGCACCAACTGGTTTGAAAGTAGCTGTATTTATCGTGTGCAAAATTATCTAGCAATATAAAAACTACCCGCAGAGCCAAACGAAGGACGTCCAGCATAACACTGCTTACAGAATTGACATTGTTTGCACAATAATTATACTTTTGGACACTTTCACATATATGATGTAGTTTCTTTATGATTAGGTTTGCTTATATTATATATATATGACAATGTACTTCTAAGAAGTAGAACAGAAGTGTAATGAGCCTTATGCTACTTGAAATATGAAGTATGATGGGGAGGGTTTCTAATGGACTTTCCCTGAAATCTGCCATTATGAAGTTACCACTATTTAATTGATAGGGCAGAATTTTGCCCTTGATGGGCGGGCGGGCCCAACCGACTCGGCGGCGGGCGAGCAGCCGATCGCCGCCACCGAAACGGGCCCCGCCGCCATTTTACATGGGTGGGCCGCCCGATGGGAAGCGCTATGTGCTTCCTGTGGGGTGGGGGGTGGGGGTTGGGGTGGATTCCCCAACTGTGAGAGTAACTGCAAAATGCTGCCTCAGGGAGATCGCTGAAAGTCTGTGAGACATTAAAAATAGAAAAATAAAAAAATTATTAACATGTTCCCCTCATGTGAAAATGTCACACGAGATGGGATATGTTAATAAAGTACACAAACGCTTTAGTAAACTTTTTTAAAACCGAAATCAAACCTCATCCCACCACTGGATGAGGTTTGTGAAAAAATCACTTACCCGCCTGTCCGTTGCGCCCATGTGTTGAATCGAAGTTTGCACAGACCCCTCAAAATCTTGGTCGATTGGTCACTTAATGGCCTTAATGAGGCCTTTAATTAATGGTGGGTGTGCGTCGCGCTGCATAGCGCGCCTGCCGACCGAAACATCACGATGCCGCACGCTGACGTCGGGACGCTCGCGCGACATCAGCGCTCGACATTTTAAGCGCTGATGTGCGGGCTCCGCCACCCGCACGTCAGCCAGAAGATTCAGCCCATAATGTCAGAGGGTTTATTGTCCCTTCGTACATTGTTGATCTCACATCTCCAAGACAACTGAAAAACATTTGTTTGAAAATGATGCTAGACAATATATAACCACTGTTATATTGGATACTCGTGAATTGGCTGCATCAGCTAAGTGCCAAATAACATCAGGGCTAACAAACGCTGAACAGTCCGCCAGCACAATACTTTGCTGTAGAGCCAATGTGTTTCTTACCACATTTTAAAACATACCTCGTAAGCAAATCTGCATTAATGGAAAATTATTATTTGTTGGTATAATATAAATTGTATTTGAAATGTTATATTGCCCTGTTAGGATGCCTGCACACATACAAAATGCTTTTTATTGGTTTGCTGATCAAGTCAACCCTACTGGCTTCATATGTTTCACCAAGCTCTGGATTTTATTCTAGCTGTTGTAACATAGGGCAGAACCTTCTGCCTGTCGGGTGGGCCGGTCGGGAGTGGGCGCGGAGCCGATCGCCGTCTGCGATCAGCTGCGCGACACCATTTTATGAGGGTGGGCCAATTAAGGCCCACTGTGTGACACGCGCCTGGTGGCAGCGCTATCTATGCGGGCAGGGGGAGGAGGAAGAGTTGGGGCCTGCTCTCTTTTGCGCATGCACGCGAAAGAGCACAGAAATCTCCCTGAGGCATGGAGCTGCCTCAGGGAGGTTAAGTTCAGTTTTAAAGTTTGAAAAAAGGAAAGAAAATTATTCAGACATGGTCCCTCATGAGCTGGGACATGTTTATCAATTGTCAAAATTTTTAAAATTTGTTTAATAAAGCCTTCATGAAACCACATCCCGCCCGTGGATGAGGTTTCATGCAAAACGCGAAGGCCGCTTGGGCGCTTCGCCTGCCGCCAACCTTAAGGTTGGATGGGCAGCCCTGTCAATTGCCTAGATTAGTTCATTAATGGCCTTAACAGGCCTTTGACAGTTCGGTGGGCGTGCAGCCAACTCCGGTGCGCGCCTGCCGAACGAAAGGTCGGAATGACGCACAGTGACGCCGGAACGCATGCCTGACATCACCACGCGTCATTTTATGCGCGGCGTGCGGGGCCTACCCCCGCACGCCGAAGAGAAAGTTCTGCCCATATTTTCAAACTGTACAAAACAAGTACAGATAGGTTACATAATGCTCAAGTTAAAATTTGAGACAGTGTAATACATTTTCCAGTTAAAAAAATACCTCAGGGAGGTGAGCAGGGTATTTTTTTTTTCAAATTTTAACAATGACCACTTGAAATGCAGCTGACATCCATTCTCCACATGCAAGTTCTTTTCATGGAATTTTGTTACCCTTAGCACCAGAAAAATGGTCAATCGGATTTGCTCCTAATAACAATCTTTTACTTCTCAAGGGGTAAATAGTCACCTAACCAGTAAAGTAAGGCAGAGGTGGCTAATTTAGCTGTGATGAGTGGGAGTTGCAGGAAATCAACATTTGCCAAACCCATTCTTTACATTACACGTGATGTATAAGTACAAATAGATTTAATTATAACTTTCAACAGGGATTTGGATAAATATTTGAAGGGGAAAATAATTGTCAGGCTCTGGGGAAAGGGTGGGGGAGTTGGATAGCTCTTTCATGGTCATGATGGGCTGAATGGCTTCCTCCTGTTCTATGGAATTCTATGATCTTTCATTTTTGTTTAAATCATTACAAACTTGGTCTCTTCAATTTAAGCATGAGCTCCCACCTGCGTTTCATGTGATGACTAACAGAGCCAGCATTTTCTCTGCTTAAGGTGCAAGACTCGTTGCCTCTATCTTTCTTTTCTCTCTCAGATTCTTGCAGACTGTCTGTGAGATTCAGGGATATCTTCAGGGAATAAACCCTGTAAGCCAATATCACAATGGCTTTCTATGGCCTGTTCCTTCCTCAAAGCCCATCTCCATGGCAACATGAATCACATCGGCCTTGTATCCAGGAATGCTAATTAGCTATTCTCTAGATTCCCCAACACTATTCTATCTTGAAAATAGACAGTTTAAAGTATGAAAAGTTTAGAAATCTGACATTTCTAACACCTCCCTGTGACTTGGAGTCTAGCCGTCAATCCAACAATAGCATAACCGCCCTCATTATTGTTTACAGGTGTGAATATATCACACCTTCTTCCCAGTAACACACCCTGGGCCCCCCTTTAACTTTTAACAACCAAGCTTGTTGTCAGGCCTAGTTCAGAACAGGTCACATGGCCCCTTCATGCCTCCATTTTTCCCTAAATTAAAGAGACAGTTCCAAAACATAACATTCTTACAAACTTCATAATTGTAATAAATATTGTATATATCTCAATAATACTTTTTCAGAGTAAAGAATTTTAAAAATATGTGCTTATTAGTGGTCAACAAATCATTAGTACTAGTAGCAGTGCAGCTAGAACAGGTAATGATAACTGAGAGAGGAGGCTGATATTTGTGAGAGTACAAGTATTTGATGAGTTAATAACAAAGCATTTGAAGAGTCTCATAAAGAACTGAATCTCAGCTCTACTGGGTCCTGAAACAACATTCAAAGCTGATGTTTATCAAAATAAATTACAGGCAGGAATTAAATGGGAAGTATTTTGCAGGATTATATGAAGTTTGCAACAAATGCGAACTTTATGCTGTCAATTCCCATTGATTTGCAAAAAGGCAGTTCTTTTGTTCTGTTGGAAGACTTCTGAGTTCAGTGTGATTGCCCCAAATTGTTTTTCTTATGGAATCAAGAATTTGTAACAGAATACACCCATACTACAGATATTTTATTTCCTTTCCCTTTGTTCAACTATTTTTTTTCTCTCTACTGTTTACAAATTCAGGGGGAAAATCTAAGAAAGATTTACTGAGTGACAGTCATTTTCTGGGAGGATAGAGGTGTGGATTTCTTTCCATTTGCTGTGAAAGCAGCAAAGAACTTAATTTCTTGGGAAAAGACAGGAGACTCGTGTAAAGTGAGTCTGCCAGTAACCCCATGAGCATATGATCCATGAAGCTGCAGAAAACTAACAAAGTAGTGCACTGTTGTGGATTCCATTGAGGATGCTCCTCTGTAACAGCTAGAATAAAAGGTGACCACTACTGATCAGAATTGAAAAAGACACCATTCTTTTATGTCAGCACTCAGCATAAGTGATAATTTAAAACCAAAAGTAAATCTGCCTATTACATTTAAAACAGATTATGTTGTTAGGCCTGGAATTTAGCCATATTAGTTTATATTTTTTCAAAGAAAATGATCCTGTCCAAATGTAAAATATTAAAAATTGAACCCTCAAAAATCACTGTTATGGTAACAGACATTTATCAGAGATGACCTTTACACGCTTTGGCATTATCAACACCTTTGAGAATGTGTTGTTTAAGCACTATAAATTATATTTTCGTAAATTCTTACATTCTGTTGCCTAACTCCCTATAGAGAAGCTTGTGGGCCAAACAGGTTGAACTGGCAGGGCACACATCTCTGGGATTAGAAGGTTCCATTCCAGTCTCTGATCTCAATGCAAATGCTACAATTATGCTATAATGTACTGAGGCAGTGTTGTATTATTTCAGGCACCATCCTTCAGATGAAATGTTAAATCAGTTATGTTTGTTTTGATGGATTACCGGAACAATAGAGATTCCAGATCACAATTCAAAGGACAGTAGGGAATTTACCTAATGTCACCACCAACATTCTTTCCTCAGTCAAACTGAGCATTGTTGTTCATGAGGTATTGTTGGTATATAATGTTAGTTAAAGCATTTGAAAGCTAGCTCATAGTATGAAGTACTTTCAACATGATAAAGCACTAAATAAATGCAGTTGTTATAATTATTCAATGCCTAACTGAATAATTTCCAAAAGAAATTGGATAGATACTTGAAAAGCAAAAATGTATAGGACTATGGGGCAAGAGCAAGAGAATGAGATTAATTTGATAGCTTTTTCAAAGAGCTGGCACAAGCACAATGAGCTCCTCTTGCATGAAATGATGCTATGTGTGGATTCACCAGCACAACCTCCCATGCAACACACTAAACTGTTATTTTAAAATGTTTTAATTTGAATACATTTGTATCTCAAAGAAATTTCATGGAGCTAAAATAACTGTTAGCTCGCTACCGTGATCAGGAAGTTGAGAAGTTATCCCTGGACATGGGCATCCATTTTGGCCAAGTGATTTTGAGGATATAAGGTTCAATTGCTAATGTAAATTCATTTCTAAAATAGATATATAGGTTCTGGAATTTCTTGGAATGCATTCATACAGAAGTTGCACTGATATTAATGCCAGTTTCTTTGTCAATTTTGCCAATAGAAACTTATGTACAAAGTTTCTGAGAATTGAATTAGCAATCACTGTAAAAATCAACATCAAACAAGTGCAAATCAATGTAAACAATTTTGAACCGAGCAATGAGTGGAATATACACCATCTTTAAGTCCCTTTGTGTCTTGTTGCTGTTATGAAAATTAAAATTTGAAACCACCAAGTCATCATTTACGCATATTAATCACAGTAAAGTACATCAAGCAATTAGGAAGGTATGTTAGCCTTAATTGCAAGATGGTTAGAGCAGATGTGTAAGAAAACAAGACTCACTGGATATCTCAAAACTCTTTACAGCTAATGAAATAACTTTTGAAGTGCAGACACTGTTGCAAGGTAGGCAACATGGCACCCAATTTGCACACAGCAAACACCCACTAATAGCATGTGATAATGAACAGATAATTTTTTTTGTGATGTTGATTGAGGGATAAATATTGGCCAGGACCAGGGATAATTCCACTGCTCTTCTTCAAATAGTGCCATGGGATCTTTTACTTCCACCAAGCAGGCAGATGGGATCTTGGTTTAATGTTTCATCTGAAAGGCAGCATCTCCGACAGTGCAGCACTTCCTCGATACTGCACAGTAGGGTCAGCCTTGATTTTTGTGCTCCAGCCCTGAAGTAGGACTTGAACCCAGAACCTTGTGGCTCAGAGGCAAGAGTGCTGCCAACTGAGTGACGGCTGACATTATGACTAAGGTAGTCTTGCAGCAATTATATATGGCTTTGGGTGAGACCACAACTGGAACACTGTGTTAAGTTTTGATCTCCTTACCTAAGGAAGGATATACTTTCCTTAGCAAGGGTGCAATAAAGGTTCACTGGATCAAATCCTGAGTTGAGAGGGCTGGCCTGTGAGGAGAGATTGAGTAGAGCTCTAGGGCATGCAGTCTCCACCCCTCCAGCTAAAAAGTCAGAGGGAAGGGAGCCTGCCCACGATCCTGATGGCTGCCCCATAGCAATTAACATTCGGAGCAGAGTTAATTGCTTTAAGGTGAGATTACCAGCCTTTTCTTGGGAGGAAATTCTTTAGAGAGCTGCCAGCCAATCGGTCAGCCGGTAGTTCTGTAATCTCAGCAACGTCAACCGGGAGTGGTGGCCACTGCTGGGACTACAGGCAGTCCCACTGCGCTGAGGAGCCCACGTAAGTTTGGATTTTGGAGTCTCAACGAGGGAGGGTGAGGGGGTGGGAAGCTGGGTTTAAAAGGCCTCGGGGAGGGTTAAATGGGGGGATGACCTGGGGGTGCCTTTGATCGGCCCAGGGGGCCTGCAAAGGACGCACCACTCCCATCCACGCACCCATGATGTTCCCTTTAATTTTTTCCAACTATGCACAGAATGAATTTTGATATATGCACCAATATTAAGGTAACATGTGCATGTTCGCCACCCGTGGAATCAAAAAAACTGCTTGCCTCCCAAACCACCCCTCCCCCGGCTCACCACCTCTCCTGACTCACTGGTCCCGTTTGCCATCTCTCCCGAATACGCTGATTCTGTAAATCCTCGCAGCTCTGCTGGGATAACATCAGTCAAATTGCATCACATAAATAAGTATATCAAATTTCACCTCAGAAACAAATATTTTCACCCATAGGGCTCATGATCCCTCAGAAACCACTCACTGGTTTACAATAGATCAGACAAACTTCTCAAATGGTGGCTCATTCTCTCCACCATCTCCCACTTCCAGAGCTCTCCCTGTCTTCCTGCACTGTGATTGGGTGAGCTGCCAGCCAGTCAGCAGTTGCCACGTGGCCTGGCCAGCCACATCAAGCAGAATCAGGTGCCAATGAAAGTCCAGCCAAGAGTGGTGCCACAGCTTCACGAGACACTGATTGGTGGAGTAGCAGAATACTCTCCACTTGCCATGTGCGTGGCATTGATAATCAAGTGCGCGGCACTTGATGGACCAGTGAGCAGGCAGGTAACTTAGAGGGAACTCAGGCTCCCCCTCTCTCTTGCTGGACACTTACCCCATACAGCTAAAGCTGCCAGACCTCCTGCATGGTGTAGCCCTCCCCCCCACCGCTGCTGGTAAAATACTGGTGGGGGGGGGGGGGTGGTGGGTGGTGGGTTGGGCCGGGATGAGGCTCTTGAGTTGACCACTTAATTGACCACTTTAGGACCACAATAGGCCCAAAGGTGGGTGGGCCGCCCGATGTTTCCACTGCCCCCCGCCCAATAATATTTCAGACAGGTCAAGAGCAGTTGGATAGGCGACGGGAAGGCCACTCGCTGGATTTTATGTGCTCCCTGCCATCAAACCCGCCAGAGGCGGAGCATAAAATCCAGCCCCTGGAGTCTATAAGAATGAGAGGTGATATTGTTGAAACATAAAAGTTCTTAGAGGACTTGACAGGATAGATGCTGAGAGGGTGTTTCCCCTGGTTGGACAATCTAGAATTCGTGGTCATAAGGGGTGAAATTGATCTGTGCCAGTAGTGTGAAACAGGCTTGTAGCACAGTGGCGGTTGATTTTTCGCCGCACCAGTTTTTATTTTTCATTGACTTGAAAAATATTGCCAAGATTTTTAATTTCAAACCAAATAAAAGCAACAGTGAGACTAGAACACAAGTCTCCAAAAATAGTTTGAGCTATTTCTCTGTGAACTTCAGTGGGAAGAAGGTCAAGCGCAGTGAAAAATTGTTTGCCTGTCATTACAAACCCCTTTCCCACTCCGGCATAGCCCAATTTCACCCCATAGTCTATGGCGTTGTCCATGTAAAACTGAGATGAGGAGGGTGGTAAAGCTTTGGAATTCTGGACCCCAGAGGATGCTCAGTCAATGAGTATATTCCCGACAGTTTGATAGATTTTTTTGAACACTAACGGAATCGAGGGTCATGGAGAAAGGGTGGGAAAGTGGGGTTGATGTGCAAGTTTATGCATCATCTTTTTGATTGGCGGAGCAGACTTGAGGGATCATAAGCCTAGAATTTCTCTTTATTTCTTCTGTTCTTAGGAAGAGCAGCATGTTTAAAAAATGCAATCTTTTTAATACAACAGATTCTGATATCTTTAAGATTAAAGTAAAGGTGTAGGAAATACAGTGCAAGCCCCAACAAAGAAAAATAAAATAAAATTGTTTTGAAACACCAGAAATAGGATTCCACTGTCCCAAGTTTTTAGATGTAAGTGTATGCCTCTTCAGCACCAATGTAAATACAGGTAATGTTCATCCTCTGGGATTTTTATATGGGGCCAAAGGAATGATAAGCAAAATGAAGTTTCAGTATGCAAACCTCAGGAACAGTGCAAATTATCAATGAAATTCACATATTGGCCAGGATTTTCCCCTCATTGGACGGGCACAGCAGGTGGGCCTACAACGGCCACGAAACAGTCCGCCGCCCACGATTGGGCCTCAGCCGCGATTTCACACTGGCTAGCCAATTAACGGCCAGCCAATGTAAAACGCGTGCTGAGAGCTTCAGCGCTGCTGGGGTTGGGGGCGGGAGGAGCGCGAGCGCTGAAGTTTGCACATGCGCGGACGTGCGCTCACTGTAAGCTCCCTGAAGGCACAGAGCTGCCTCAGGGAGCTGAAGGATTTTAAAATGAAAAATAAAGATTTTAAAAAATAAGGGAAACATGCCCCCACATGTGACTCAGTCACGTGAAGAGGGACATGTTAACAATAAGTTTTTAAAAAACTTATTGTTTTTTTATTCACAGTTGGAAACCTCATCCCGCCGTGGATAAGGTTTCGCAAAAAATGTAAAAGCCGCTTGGCCTATTCACCCACCCGCCAACCGTAAGGTTGAACGGGCAGCAAAATTTATATTTATTTACCTGCTTAAGGGCCTTAATAGGCCTCTTAATTGTCGGCGAGCACGCTGCCGACTCTCGTGCGCGTCCACCAACCGAAATATCATGCAAGCGCGCGATGACGGGATGCTTGCCTGACGTCATCGCGTGCTATTTCGTGCTCGGGCGTGTTGGGCGTGCACCCACACGCCTAGCTGAAAATCCTGGCCATAATGTGCGGAATTTAATTCAGCCCGTCTCAGTGACCAACATGGTGGCCAGGCTCACTAAATCAGGTGGGAGGCTGTGTGCCTGTCTGCCCACAGCAGGAAAACCTCCCGCAATTAAGTCAGAGGTGGGAAGGGGCTGAAGCGTGCTACTTGCTGGCCAGCAGCAGGGAGGTATTTAGGCTCATTTGTGAGCCTGTTAAACCAATTTAAACCTGACTTTGACATAGTTCTTCCTTTGTAATTTAACATAAACCCCATGGGTCTCCCATGGCTGCTGAAACCTGGCAGCTTTTAAGGGGTTTGCTTGAGCTGATGTGACTTTAGAGCTGACCTGAACGAGAGTTGACTCTATTCCTGAGCTAGTATCTAGGCAGAATCATTTGGAGGTTTAAGGGACTGACCTGAGGTGTTGGGGGTAACGGGGGCCAAGCCTGTCGCAAGATGCTGTCCTTTGTCAGTCAGATAGCCAGGCCCTTAAAGAGACCACGCTCAATGAAGGAGCATAGGTCTACTTCTTAAGTGGCAGCGCACAATTGTAACCTTAGTTTGGAGTGATTCGAATGGGATTAATATACCCAGTAATTTTAAACCCGCTTGCATTTGAAGACATTCTGCAATGAGCCTGAAGACAACGATGCAGTGGCATCACAACAAGCTCCCCAGCAGCAACCACAGGGAGACAGCACAAGACCAAACAGCCAGGCAGCAGGGGAGACACAGATGATGGCGCCTGGCACAGCCTAGAGTCTTCCGCCCTAGGTTGAACACTGCCGACAAAAGGCTGAGAGGCAGTGCCAGAGGCGACTCCGACTCACTTCAGATAGTGACTGAACTGTGCACCCTGTTACACGCCGACCTTCACCCAAGGGGCTACAGTAGTAACCCCGCTCTTTGACATGGGACCTATGTGGTATTCCCCAGGCAGCCACTGACCACTGCATCAAGGAGGTCACCAGCCCTCTTCAAGAGGGCTGGTGACTTCATAAACTACCGAACGGACGAGGACAGCCAGGCTGAGCAGTCCATGGGCTTTGTGGCCACGGCAGGCTTTTTGTGAGCGCACGGTGTGATCAACTGCACACATATCACCATCAAGGCACCCATCAGACCACTGGCTGCATTCATCAACAGGAAGGGGTTCTACTTGTTTAACATATGGACTGTGTGTGACCATCAGAAATGGATTCTTCTGATGTGTGCCAGATACAGGCAGCAATCACAATACCTACATACATTGACACTCTCAGGTGCCACACCAGTTCACTCCATGGTAGCAGCTCAATGGATGGACCCTTGGGGAGTGAGAATACTCTTTCCAGACCTGGCTTATGATGCCTATGAGGAAGCCTCGTACAGATACCGTGGAAAGATATAATGCCAGTTACAGTTCCTTATGGGCCAACATAGAGTAGACTATTGGACTACTGAAGAAGCTTTCCCATTAGGGCATTATGACTCAGAGAGCATCTCAAGCATTGTCATGGTGTGCTGCACTCTGCACAATCTGGCTATGCAAAGGGGAGAACACCTGAAGCCGGGTGAGGAAGAGGCAGCAAGCTTCTCATTGGATGATGACTATGGGGAAGATAAGAGAGCTTGGGAAAAGGGACATCAGCATCTACATGGTGCAGATGCCAGAGTGGTGTAGGTTGATGCAAGGGAGGTGAGAGAAAATCTTATCTTCATTCAATTCCAGCGTCTTGTTATGCAATGAGGGCCAACTGGGCAAAGGTCATCTTCTGTTGCCAGACAGAAATCAAATGTCATTCACATGCAAACCTCACTTAGCCCTTCCCTCTCTTTCTGCTGACCTGATGTTGACACCTATTGAGGCAGTCAAATGTCATGCCCACTGATGAGTCTTCCCATTTTACCCTGCCTAACATCATCAAACCCTCCAAGACTGAAGCACACAGCTCTGAAAATACAACCAAGTTTAATTCAACATACGCATAACAATATTTACAAAATCAAAGAAGCCACAGTAAAATAAATAAAAGCAAAATGCTGTGGATTCTGGAGATCTGAAATAAAAACACTAAGTGCTGGAAAAACTCAGCAGGTCTGACAACACCTGTAGAGACAGAAGCAGGGTCAAGGCATCTCATCCGATGCTTTAACAAGAAATTTTGTCTCTTTCTTTCAGGTCTTAAGATACATAAGCTCTAGCAACTTATGAGCAACAACGCTTCTCCAGATTCTTCCTCCCCTTCCCTTCCCTCTGACCCCATCCCTTCTTCTAACCCTACCTCTCACTGTGTATTCAATATATCCTTTGACCTCCCCGTCTTTGACCTAAACGATCTGTGCTCAACAATGGACTCAGTTTTATCCCCTTACACCCCACACCCCAATCAATTTCGGGCTTGGGATGACGTTCAACTCTTCTTCTGTCGTCTTCGCCTCTGTCCTCACTTCTTTGAGCAAGCGGCCTCTTCTTACTCAATGGACCCTTTCACCTGCTTCCAATATTTTCCCTCCACCTGGACCCCTCCCTGTGGCTTCTTACCCATTCTTGATTTTTTCATTGAGAACTGTTAGTGTGACATTGGCTGTCTTAATTTCTCTGCCCCCCTCACCCACTCTAACCTGTCTCCTTCTGAACTTGCTGCAATCCATTCTCTCAAGTCCAAACCTGACTTTGTTATCAAACCTGCTGATAAAGGTGGTGATGTTGTCTGGTGGACCAACCTCTACCTTGCAGAGGCTCGAGCAGCAACTCTCAGACACTTCTTCCTGCCTTCCCCTGGACCATGACCCCACCACCGAGCATCAAGCCATTGTTTCCAGAACTGGCACTGAAGTCATCTCCTTTGGAGATCTTCCCTCCACAACTTCACATCTCATTGTCCCAAACCCGAACAGCCAGCTTCTATCTCATTCCCAAAATCCACAAACAGGACTGTACTGGTCAACCCATCATTTCAGCTTGTTCCTGCCCCAGTGAACGTATTTCTTCCTATCATGACTCTATTTTTTATCCCCTTGTCTAATTGCTTCCCATTTACATTCGTGATTCTTCTGACACCCTGCATGATTTCAACAATTTCCAGTTTCCTGGCCTTAACCGCCTCCTCTTCACTATGGATGTCCAATCCCTCTACACTGCCACCTCCCACCATGATAGCCTGAGGGCTCTCCATTTATTCCTTGAACAGAAGCCCAAACATTCCCCATCACTACCACCCTCCCTCGTCTGGCTGAACTTGTTCTCTCACGGAATGATTTTTCCACTTCTTCCACATAAAAGGTGTGGATATGGGTAGCTGCATGAGCCCCAGTTATGCTTGTCTTTTTGTGGTGGCATGTGGAGCATTCTTGGTTCTAGTCCTACTCAGGCTCCCTCCCACAACTCTTCTTCTGATGCATCGATATTGTATAGGTGCTGCTTCCTGCTCTCATCCAGAACTGGAAAAAATCATCCATTTTTCTTCCAATTTCCACCCCTCTCTGACCTTCACATGGTCCATCTCTAACACTTCCTTTTCCTTCCTGGATTTCTCTGTCTCCGTTTTTGGGGATAGACTGTCCATTAATATTCATTACAAGCCTACCAACTCCCAAAGCTACTTCGACTACACTTCCTTACACCCTGCTTCTAGTAAGGACATCATTGCATTCTCCCAGTTTCTCAACTTGGTCATATCTGTTCTGATGATGCTACCCGCCACAACAACACTTCTGACATGTCTTCTTTTTTCCTCAATGGAGGATTCCTCGCCGCTGTGGTTCACAGGGACCTGAACCATGCCTGACCCATTTCCCGCACTTCTGCTCTCACACCTTCCCCTCCCTCCAAGAACAAAGATAGGGTTCCCCTTGTTCTCACTTTCCACCCCACCAACCTCTGTATTCAAAGAATCATCCTCTGCCATTTCCACCACCTCCAGCATAATGCCACCCTCCCCTTGTCTATCAGAGTTCCTAAGGTGCTGTTCCCTCTGCGACAACATGGTCCACTTGTCTATCACCCCCAATACCTC
Source organism: Cetorhinus maximus (assembly GCF_964194155.1). Lineage (NCBI taxonomy): Eukaryota > Metazoa > Chordata > Chondrichthyes > Lamniformes > Cetorhinidae > Cetorhinus > Cetorhinus maximus. The sequence continues at coordinate 36,601,472 of NC_135900.1, forward strand.
ATCCCCTTCCCAAGGCACCTTCCCATGCAATCGCAGGAGGTGTAACACCTGTCCTCATTTTCCAAACACTCCTTCCAGGTGAAGCAACAATTTTTTGTACTTCTTTAAATTTAGTATACTATATTTGCTGCTCACAATGCAGTCTCTTCTACACTGGGGAGACCACTTTGCAGATCACCTCCATTCAGTCCGAAGCATGTCCCCGTCCTTCCAGTCATTTGCCATTTCAATTCACCATCTTGCTCACGTCTCTGTCTTTGACTTGCGAGAATGTTCCAGTGAAGCCCAAGGCAAGCTGGAGGAACAGCACCTCATCTTCCGATTAGATACTTTACAGCCTTCTGGACTCAACATTGAGCTCAACATTGAATTCAGATCATGAACTCTGTCCTCCATTTTTTAACCAAGTGCCAGTCTATATCTTGTTTTTGCTTTCAGACTGAGCTGAACTTTATCCTGCTATTAACACCTACTCTGGACCTATGCTTTATTTCTTTATTACAATCATTACCATTCCCTTTGCCTTTTATTCCATGGCATCTTTGGTATTTAATCTCCCCGGCCCTACTATCCATCCCTGACCTTCCCTTCTGTTCCATCTTATCCTCCCTGCTTTTTCAACAGCCAAACACATTTCTACATCTCTTCAGTTCTGAAGAAGTCATATTAGGCCCAAAACATTATTTCTGTTTTTACTCCACAGGTGCTGCCAGACCTGCTGAGTTTTTATCCCAGTGCCACAGTCGTTGTTTATGTGCCCTCTGTAAAATGTTTATGAGTGCTGTGGCAAGTTGTGTCCCCAGCATGTGTAGACAACTTTTAGATCAGCTGCAGCCCTCCGTGCCCTATGACCTTTGATGACTGTGTCTGACATCCTTTAGGTGCCACATGCCTGGATAGGCCATGGCAATTCTGCAGACATTGCCACTTAAAGAGTTCAGACCACTGACAGCGGGGATGGGGAGTTACTGACTACACTTGGAGCGCCTTGAAAGGTACCCTCGAGTTTTTCAGTTGGCACTTCCTTAGTCCTCTCAGTACATGGTGGCACCTCCCTACTTTCAATGGGTGGAGGTTTTGATGGAGGGATGCCTAGGGACACTGTCCAGCCATCGCTAGCCCACTGCAACACTGTGGTTATGTCACCTGTGATGGTTCACACTAACATCAGGCATCTACTGTGTAGTCTCCTGATAGGCTCCAGATGGACTTACCCCTGCTCCCATGAAGGATGCATGAGACCACACATCTCCCTCTCATGGCTGCACTCCCTTGTGAAGTGCATGATGCTGAGAGGGAGATGGCCTCGTATGAAACCCATATGCAACCAGTGAACATGAGGCAGCTGGTGATTGCGCATAGGCTTGGTGGCATGATCAATTACTTAGAAATTGAGTGACACCACTGTCCCCACCCACCTTACAGCCATAGCTTGTATGGAATTCATTCAGACTCATACTGGCAGTTTGGAGAAGGTCATTCATTCTTTTCCAGCCCTGGACCCAATCTCACTGCTGGACTCCTCGACTGCTGACCTTTGTCACCACCTGTGACCAGCCTCCTCGGTCGTTCAGGGTGGCTTCTTCCAGCCATCCAATGGGAACAGTATCTCCCTGTGCTCTCTAACTGTCTGGAGGAGGTCTGTCATTGATGTTCCGCTAAACCTTGGGGCAATCCTGTGAACACTCCGCAACACCTCCTCCATTATGAACTTTCAGTCCCAATCTGAATTGTCTATGCTTGTCCTGGGGGAAGTGCTCATATGGATAGCCACACTTTATTTTAAATGATTTATACATGACAATCCAGTTCATCTCCCATCCACAGAAGCACTCAGTTTCACTGAAATTTACAGTGAATGCTGATCCAGCTGCCTTTCAAAAATGGCACCAGCACTTGTGTCAGGGACTCTGTGGGATTCCCACCCCCCCCGGGTCTGTAATCACATGAGCCACCCTACGTCATTTCCGTCAATTGGCCAGCCAACACATGATCATATTTGACCAGCTGCAGGAAACCCGTGCCAGATTGCTGCCACCTCCCTGACCCGGCGTCAGAAGCCATGATACCGTGACTAAATTCTACCCAGTGATGTAAATCAGTTACATTAGGAAATTGCATACCATCTTGATCTCAAGCTGGAAGGTAGCTGGAAAGTTGGTTGATTGTGTAATAGGTATTCTCACAAAGGTCTACATTTCCCTTTATATTACCAATGGTATTATTACATTTCTGTTTTACTTGGCTGCACAGAATAGAAAGAAATGCACAATCACCTCACATTGCAAATGAATCATCTGAACATGTAATTCTATGTTATGGTATATTTGCTGCATTTACATTTTATTACAAGTTGTTAATAAAAGAATTAAACTTATTCACCTCTTACAACCTTTTTTTAAGAAACAAGTTCCTTTTGCTTCTATTTCTGCTTTGGTTCTGTCGGTATCACAGATTAACAACATATTCCGCCAACATTTATAAATGTGGTTAGCGCTAGCTGAAGCACACATGACCTGCTGATATGGCAGTCATGATAATGATAATTATCCCCTTAGGGGGAGGCGGTGGCATGGTGGTATTGTCACTGGACTAGTATTCCAGAGACCCATGGTAATGCTCTGGGTACAAAAACAAAAATTGCTGGAAAAACCCAGCAGGTCTGACAGCATCTGTGGAGAGAAAGACAGAGTTAACGTTTTGAGTCCATATAACTTCTTCGGAACTAAAGAGAAGTAGAAATGTGGTGAAATATACACTGTTAAAGGGCATGGGACAGGTGAAGCTGGATAGAAGGCCAGTGATAGGTGGAGGCAAAGGAGAGATTGCAGAAGATGTCATAAACAAAAGGTCGAAGGGGTGTTGATGGTGGTGATACTGGCTAAAGGAGGTGCTTATGGTGACATTAAGAGTAGAATTAAGATTAGCCAGTATCACCACCATCAACACCCGTTCGACCTTTTGCTTATGACATCTTCTGCAATCTCTCCTTTGCCTCCACCTATCACTGGCCTTCTATCCAGCTTCACCTGTCCCACGCCCTTTAACAGTATATATTTCACCACATTTCCACTTCCCTTTAGTTCAGAAGAAGAGTCATACAGACTCGAAACGTTAACTCTGTCTTTCTCTCCACAGATGCTGTCAGACCTGCTGAGTTTTTCCAGCAGTTTTTGTTTTTGTTTCAGATTTCCAGCTTCTGCAGTATTTTGCTTTTATCTTAATGCTCTGGGTACCTGGGTTTGAATTCCACCATGGCAGATGGTGAAATTTGAATTCAATAAAAAAAATCTGTAATTAAAAGTCTGATGGTGACCATGAAACCCTTACCAATTGTCATAAAACCCCACCTGGTTCACTGATGTCCTTTAGGGAAGGAAATCGGCTGCTCTAACCTGGTCTGGCCTACAAACTAGACTCCAGACCCACAGCAATGTGGTTGATGCTTAAATGCCCTCTGAACAAGGGCAATTAGGGATGGGCAATAAATGCTGGCCTAGCCAGCGACACCCACATCCCATGAATGTATTAAAAAAAAGTGATCTAAGATGGGTCAGGAATATTTCTAGTGATTCCTGTGACTATTTCCTTAAGCAACTTTTTTGTTCAGAGAGCTTAAAAGTTGAACGGTAAGGAAAGAGAAATTGAGAGAGAAGCAAAGAAAGTTAATTGACCACTGAACTAAATGAGGAAGGAGATGCATAATAGCATGCTGTCATGCTGATGCTAGACTTTCTCATGGGAAAAATAAAGCAGGAAAGGACTAGATTGAAAGTATAAGCGTATTGGGATATCTGTTAACACAAATTGGGAATCTCGGTGCCAATTCTCAGTACTTTAGAAAATACACTTTGTCCTACTATCAGGGACAAGGCAAGAAGGGGTGGAATGGAGTCACTCAATCCTATCTGATTGCTGTCTGCAGTCAGCTGGAACAACATTGATATTGGCTTTGGGAAGATGACAGCCAAAACCTCCCAGGTGAAGGAGGCAAATGCACTGAAATTAAAAAACGGTTAAAAATTAAGTAAGAGTAAATGAAATAAAATGTTAATAGTTTTTATTGATATTTCATATTTTATGGCCTGTAGATCTCACAGTCCCTCATTAGAAACTTTAGCAGCAGCATAGCAAAATGTTAATAGCATTGCTTTACTCGTTTAGTTAAGTACCAATTAGTTTAAATGCATAATTCACTTATTCGTGAGTTCTATCCAAATAAAATAAAGAAGAATGTACGTGAACAGCGAGGAGGAACATTGTACATACAAATTTATACTAAATTCAATGTTCTGAATTTGAACACTGCTTGTGTGTTAATATTTCAAATATGATTCAAATGTTTGGCACTATGATACATTTTTTCGGTTTTGTTTCAAAAACATTTGTACTGCATTTTTCATTCTTTTCTAACAATTTATAAACTTAGGCAAAAGAGAAGGATACTGAAAGCAGAACATACCAGAAATGCCAACATTAAAAAGCTGCTATAGCCAATAACATGCTTAGCACTACAAAAACAGTCTTGATGGCAAATATTATGTGTTGCAATTTCCCTGCACTGAACATTCTTTGATAGGACCCCTTTTAGGATGGCAAGCGTTTGTCAGAGGATAAATTTCCGAATACCTTGCCTGCACGGCAAATGTGTACGTGCTTGAATGTGATGTGAACTGAAATCTGAACATGACCTGCCTAACAGTTCTGATTATTGGCATAACAAATAACACTTAAGAGAAAAGCACAATTGATATAAATCTTTGATACATGACTTTTATTGACCATGGGATCAAGATTGCTTCAGATTACCCAAAATATATCCTTTTTATATATAGTTAACTATTATTTTGTTTAAGCCCTGAGTGTATTAAATCTTCTAATTCCCTTAGCGTACTGGTCTTGGTGGTTCCTGCTTTTATGATTAAATGAATAACATTTAACTCAGAGAGCTGTCAATAGGCAAGGTCACTAAGCTGTTCCAGTATCCGTAGTTCACATTCACAAAGACATCAAACATGACACCTTATCTGCTGCACTAAAGCCTACTTCTATTTGAAATTTTGGGATAGAAATTCACATTGGCCAACAGTGCCGAATGCATAAGAACAGTAGTAGGCCATTCAGCCCATCGAGCCTGCTCTGCCAATCAGTTAGATCATGGCTAATCATCTACCTCAATGCCACTTTCCCGTGCTATTTCCACATCCCTTGATGTCATTAGTCTCCAGAAATCTATCAATTTCTGTCTTGAACATGATCAGTGATTGAGCTTCCACAGCCCTCTGCGGTAGAGAATTCCAAAGATTCACCACCCTCTGACTGAAGAAATTCCTCCTCATCTCAGCCTTAAATGGCCTACCCCTTATCCTGAGATTATGCCCCTCGACTTTAGATTCACCAACCAGAGGGAACATCTAGCTACATCCACCCTGTCACGCCCTGTAAGAATTTTGTAAGTTTCAATGGGGTCACCCCTCATCCTTCAAAATTTTAGGGAATACAGACCCAATCTCCTTAATATCTCCTCATACGACAACCCTGCCATCATAGGAATTGACCTGGTGAACTTCCGTTGCACTCTGTCCATGGCAAGTATATCCTTCCTTAGATAAGGAGGCCAAAACTGTGCACAATACTCCAAGTGAGGTCTCACCAAGGCTCTATATAACTGCAGTAAAACATCTTTACTGCTGTGCTCAAGTTCCCTCGTGATAAAGGCCAACATACTATTTGCCTTCCTAATTGCTTGCTGCACCAGCATGCTAGCTTTTAGTGACTCATGAACAAGGACAATGAGGTCCCTTTGGACACCTGCACTTCCCAAACACTCAACATTTCAGAAATATTATGCCTTTCGGTTCTTTCTGCCAAAGTGAATAACATCAGACTTATTCATATTATATTCCATCTGCCATGTTCTAGCCCATTCACTTAACCTGTCCAAATTCTTTTGGAGTCTCTTTGCAACCTCCTCACAACTTATGTTTCCACCTAGTTTGCTGTCATCAGCAAATTTGGAAATATTATAATTGGTCCCCACATCCAAATCATTTATATAGGTTGTGAACAGCTGAGGACCTAGCACTGATCCTTGTGGTACCCCACTAGTAATAGCCTGCCATCCTGAGAATGATCTGTTTATTCCCACTCTCTGCTTTCTGTCTGTTAACCAATTCTCAATCCATACTAGTGTATAGTCTCCCAATCCCATATGCTCTAATTTTATTTACTAAATTCCTGTGTGGGACCTTATCAAAAGCCTTCTGAGTGATAGTGAATCAGCAACCTGTTTTTCCTAACCCTACCCAAGACTAAGTCCTGCCACTTACAACAAGCTTTCTTTTCCCTTTTATCAAACAACAAATGAGATATTTCCCTAACATTTAGTTCCCATTCTCTGCCAGAATTATCAGATCAAACATGGGCAAGGAAACGCCCTGCTGATTACCACCTACCACGCCCCCTCAACTGATGAATCAGTATTCCTCTGTGTTTAACACCAATTGAAAGAGGGACTAAGGGCAGTAAGGGCACAGAATGTACTCTAGTGGGGGACTTCAATGTCCATCATCAAGAGTGGCTCAGTAGCACCGCTATCAACCAAGCTAGCCAAGTCCTAAAGTAAATAGCTGCTAGACTGGGTCTTCAGCAGGTGGTGAGGGAACCAACAAGAGGGAAAAATCTACTTGACCTCATCCTCATCAATCTACCTGGTGTATGTCCATGACAGTATTGGTAGGACTGACCACCGCACAGTCCTTGTGGAGACCAAGTGTCGTCTTCACATTGAGGAAACCCTGTATTGTGTTGTGTGGCACTACCACCATGCTAAATGGGATAGATTTCGATAAGACCTAGCAACTCAAAACTGGGCATCCATGAGGCACTGTAGGCCACCAGCAGCAGCAGAATTGTATTCAACCAGTCTACCATTACCATCAAGACGGGGATTAATCCTGATTCAACCAAGAGTGCAGGAGGGCATGCCAGGAAAAGCACCAGACATAGCTAAAGATGAGGTGTCAACCTGGTGAAGTTAAAACAAAGAAGCGCTTGCATGCCAAATAGTGGAAGCAGCATGTGATAAAAACAGCTAAGCAATCCTACAATCAATGGATCAGATCTAAGCTCTACAGTCCTGTCACAGGCAGTCGTGAATGTTGGTGGACAATTAAACCATTAACTGGAGAAGGAGGCTCCACAAATATCCCCATCCCAAATGATAGGGGAGCCCAGCACATCAGTGAAAAAGGGAATGTATTTGCAACCATCATCAGCCAGAAGTGCCGAGTGGATGATCCATCTCGCCTCCGCCTGAGGTTTCCAGCAACACAGATGACCATCGTCAGCTAATTTAATTTATTCCACATGACATCAAAAAGTGGCTGAAGGCACTGGATACTGCAAAGGCCATAAGCCCTGGCAACATTCCGGTAATAGTACTAGAGACTTGGGCTCCAGAATTAGCCACACCCTGGGCCAAGCTGTTGCAAGCTGGCATTTACCCAGCAATGTGGAAAATTGCCCAAGTATGTCCTGCCCATAAAAACCAGGACAAATCCAACACGGCCAATTACTGCCCCGTAAGTCTACTCTCAATCTTCAGCAAAGTGATGGAAGGGGTTGTCAACAGTACCATCAAGTGTTATGATCCCAGCTGATGTTACTACTGGACAAGTCAGATCCCAGGGTGGAACCTGGTTTGATAGATCCATAGTAAGGAGTCACCAACCTTTGGCTGTCTTCTCAGATCTCCTGGCTTCTTGCAAGCCCATTTTGCCTTGATTCTGCTCCCTGTAGCTTTCTCTCTTTAATTTGGATCCTTTTCCTCTGCTCCTTACATTCATTTCCACTGAACAGGACTGGTTCAGATTCTTGTTTTTTTTCCCTTGACTTCACTGTCTTCCTAGGACCATCTTCTGCCCAAATTCCTGGTTCTTGGGGACTTTCTTCTTTCTTTGGGACATGCTCCCTGCAGCTCCCCTCCTGCCTGCTCTGGCAGTTTCTGTGGAATGCCCCTACCAACTGAAATCAAACTGCTTTTCTGCTTTTCCCTGTATCTATGAGGGCCCCCTGTTACTAGGCAACAGCACAGTTTTTCCTACTTTGTTTTAACTTCCCTAAACCACTTTAAGTGTTGTAAAACCTAATTAAAATGCAGGTACACAAACAGCTCCCGACTTGCTGACTCCATCTCCAGCCAGATCCAGGTTTCACCCTTTCAACTCACAGATAGAAAAAATATAAATTAAACTTAAACTTAAAACTATAGCTTATTCCTAACACACACAAATATGCATATAACTTACTTAAAACTATCCCTAGTTCCTAACACAAGTGATACTCAACAATAACCTGCACAGTTTAGGTTCTGCCAGGGCCACTCAGCATCCTGGGAGTTACCGTTGACCAGAAACTAAACTGGACCAGCCATATAAATACTGTGGTTACAAGAGCAGGTCAGAGGCTTGGAATTCTGTGGCGACTAATTCACCTCCTGGCTCCACAAAGTCTGTCCACCTATCTAAACGGCACAAGGCAGGAGTGTGATGGAATACTCTCCACTAGCCACTTCCACAGCTCCAACAATACTCAAGAAGCTCAACACCATCCAGGACAAAGCAGCCTGCTTGATTGGCACCCCATCCACCACCTTAAACATGACCTCCTTCCACCATCGATGCACAGTGGGCAGCAGTGTGTACCATCTATAAGATGCATGGCAGCAACTTACCAAGGCTCCTTTCACAGCACCTTACAAACCCACAACCTTTACCAGCTAAAAGGACAAAGGCAGCTGATGCATGGGAACAAGTTCCCTCCAAGCCAGATACTATCCTGACTTGGAACTATATTGCAGTTCCTTCACTATTGCTGGGTCAAAATCCTGGAACTGCCTTCCTAACAGCACTGTGGGTGTTTACCACATGGATTTCAATGGTTCAAGGAGGTGGCTCACCACCCCATTCTCAAGGGCAATTCAGGATGAGCAATAAATGCTGGCCTAATCAGTGATGCCCACGTCCCATGAAAGAATAAATTTAAAATTAATGTTATTCCCACAAGGAAGTCTCCAACACACATTTGCAACCTTATAAACAATTTCTGTATGTGCTTCCTCACTCTCAATAAAAATTGTCCTCTTTCATTCTGAAAAGAAGGATTGAGTAGAAAATGGGTGATAAGGCTCAGTGATTTACTGAAACACAAGCCAGTGAGCAGTGTTGGCAGTTTAACTCATGAACAGAAAAGTGAGTTATGCGGACCTGAGTCCCTGGAGGTTTATCATTGGAATGACACCCAAGTCCTGCTGTGCCCTTCCAGTGTACTATACCTGATTTGGTTTCTGAGTTTACTTCAAGGAGATACGTTTTATTTTTAAGATATAGCATGACCTCATAGGAGGTTATTACAGGTTTTGTTGTTTTTCGTTCTGTTTTAACTCCTCCCTCTCTGCAGGGAACTGCTCAGTGGCTGGCACCTATGCAACAGCACCCACTTAGTGCTGAACCCGCTTGACAAGATGTATCCTGAAGCAGGAGGATGAAATCGGTGAGATTATTTCCTATGAAGTCATTCAATGACATGCCCATTGCTAACCTCCCACTGACAGGAAATCTGAATTGCCAGTTCTCAACAGGAGATGAAAAGTTACAGCTAATCTAACAACATGAATAAAGTAGTTTCTTTCACACAACATAGCTATAGGAAGTAATCCATTTTGAAATTATTGCTTCATATTTTCATTTTTTCTTTACTAAATTGAGACAACACGGTATCTTTATTCTGTGAGTTTACTATAATGAATGCTGTATGCTGTGTGAATAAAATTGCTGTACTCTGACTCAGTCAGATGGCAGTTACAAAATTATTACAGACGCAGAAGGCCATTTGGCCCGTCTTAGTTCATTTATCCAGGATGGCCTTAAAGTGTCCCGTTGCAACATCTAACTGCTTCTGAAACTATTCCAGGGCCAGAATTTTCAGGATGGCAGGGAAGAGTCAGTGGGGAACACATCCCCACCGACTCCAGCAGCCCCAATGCCATTTCATGCCCTAACGAGCGTTGATTGGCAGAAGGTGGGACTTCCGCCCATCATCAGAAGGAAGACCTGCCTTGGAGACCTGCCGGCCAATCAGTTTGGCCGGCAGCTCTACAGTCATTCCAGGAACAGCACTGCAGTGGCTGGAAGAGGCTAGCTGCCTCTACTAAGTGAAACTAAGTGCCAGGAACCAGAGGAGACTTAAGTGGCAGGGGTCAAGGTGGGGGAGGGGGTTGGGTAGAGAAGACCTGGGGGGCTGAGAAGAGGGCGATCGGGGTCTCGGTGGATAGATTGGGGTGGGAGGGAGGTCCGGATGTCACTGCCCTAAGAGGTAGGTGCCCCAGTCAGAAGAGAGCTTCTGTTGGAGGCGCTTTAGTCAAAAGGATATGTATCTTTAGAATCCTCTATCTCCGAAAACTGTGGTACTTAGTTGTTGAATACATTCAAGACAGATGGATAGGTATTTGGATTCGAGGGATATTGGGATAGTGGAGGAAAGTGGAGTTGAGGTTGAAGATCTGCCATGATCTCATTGAATGGTGGAGCAGACTCAAAGAGCTATACAGCCTACTCCTGTTCCTATTTCTTAAATTCTTATGTGCCTCTATAAGATCACCTTTCAGACTTCCCCTGTCAAAGCTTTAAAAAAAGCACATTTCTCCAGTCATTCCTCAAAGTTGTGATCCGTAAGACTAGGAATCATTTCGGTGATTTTTTATACACTGCCTCCAGAAATCGAATGTCTCCCTTTACCTTGTTGATAAACACTGGATATAGTACTCATTGGGCAGAATTTTGCCCTTGGTGGGCGTGTGGGCCCCACCAGTTTGGCGGCAGGCGGACAGCCGACAGCCGACCCCCGCCACCGAAACGGGGCCGCCGCCATTTTGAGTGGGTGGGCCAATTAAGGCCCACCCAGCAGCCTGCCCGACAGGAAGCGCTATGCGCTTCCTGTGCTGGGGGGGAGGGAATCCCCATCTGTCAAAGTGCACTCTTTCGCGCATGCGTGCGAAAGAGTGCACTGCTCCCTGAGACCAAGTGCTGTCTCAGGGAGATTACTGACAGGTAAAAAAAAAACACCAAAAATAGAAAAATATTAAAATTATTAACATGTCCCCCTCATGTGACAATGTCACACGAGATAGGACATGTTAATAAGAAACACATTAACTTTATGCAACTTTTTAAAAACGGACATGAAACCTCATCCCGCCAGTGGATGAGGTTTCATGTATAATCAGAAGCCCGCTGGGGCTCCTGGCCTGCCCGCCAGCCTTAAGGTTGGATGGGCAGGGTCTTTAACAATCTTAATTAGCCTATCAATGGCCTTAATTGGCCATTGACAGGTCGGTGGGCAGACAGTTGATTTCACTGCCCTCCCGCCTTCCTGAAAATTTAAAGGGACCGGGATGACATTGGGGATTCCTCCCGACGTTATCCCGCGTAATTTTCCTGTCGGCGAGCAGGCCCCGCCCCCAAATTGCCGACGGGAAAACCCTGGCCATTGTGTATACTGACCAGAGCACCATATGGCTTGATCATGACTTTGAATTGTATTTGATGTTTTGGATATGTGGATGAATATCTTTTGGCTTTGTACTTTGCTGCTTTACATTGTTTGGATGTGTTGAACGACAAGTCTACTCAAACTCTTAGTTCTTTTTCAATTTTATCAGCTATTGAACTCCATCAAGTAACTGTTCCTCATTTTTCCTTCCTTTTTTCAGCTCTTTATATAAATTTGTACTAAATTTCATCCTCTGTTCTTCCTACATGCAGATCTTTCCCAACTCATTCTGCAATTCCTGAGCTTGACAAACTTGCATTGAGTTTTTGAGTCTGAGTCACTAATTTCGATTGAAAACTTCCAGAAGGCATTTGATAAGGTGCCACATCAAAGATCATTACGGAAAATAAAACCACATGGTATAGTGGGTAACATATTAGTATGGATAGAAGAATGGCTGGCTGGCAGAAAGCAGAGAGTATGCATAAATGGGTCTTTTTCTGATTGGCAGGATGTGACGAGTGGCGTTCCACAGGGGTCTGTACTAGAGCATCAACTTTTAAGATTTACATCAATTACTTAGATGAGGGGAGTGTAGACATGATGGCTAAATTTGCACATGACACAAAGATAGGTAGGAAAGTATGTTGTGGAGAGGACATGAGGAGGCTGCAGATGGATATAGATAGGTTGAGTGAGTGGGCAAAGATCTGGCAAATGGGGTTTAATGTGGGGAAAATGTGAAGTTGTTCACTTTGGCAGGAAGAACAAAAAAGCAGAATATTACTTAAATGGAGAACGGTTGCATAATTCTGAGCTGCAGAGGGATCTAGGTGTTCTTAGTCAATGAGTCACAAAAAGTTAGTATGCAGATACAGCAAGTAATTAAAAAGGCTTTTGGAATGCTATCCTTTTACGAGAGGGATTGAACATAAAAGTAAGGATGTTATGCTTCAGTTATGCAGGGCATTGGTGTGCATTTTTGGTCTCCTTATTTAAGGAAGGATGTCAATGCATTGGAGGCGGTTCAAAGGATGTTTACTAGATTGATACCTGGAATGAGTGGGTTGTCTTATGAGGAAAGGTTGGACAGACTTGGTTTGTTTCCACTGGAGTTCAGAAGAGTGAGGGGTGATTTGATTGATGTATACAGGATCTTAAACAGCCTTGACAAGGTGGATGTCAAAAGGATGTTTCCTCTTGTGGGTCCAGAACTAGGGGGCACTGTTTTAAAATTAGGGGTTGCCCTTTTAGGACAAAGATAAGGAGAAATTTTTCACTCAGAGGATTGAGGATTTGGAATTCTCTGCCTCAGAAGGTGCTGGAGGCGGAGTCATTGAATATTTTCAAGGCAGAGGTAGGTAGATTCTTTTTAGGAAAGGGAGTCAAAGGTTATCGGGGTTAGATAGGAATGTGGAAATCGAAACACGATGATCAGCCATGATACTATTGAATGGTGGAGCAGGCTTGAGGGGCCGAATGGTCTACTCCTGTTCCTATTTCTTATGTTCTGAAGTTCTTAAAACAATAGTAATTCCAACATCAATCCCTATATCACTCCACTCAGTACTTCCCCCGTCCAATAAAACTCCTCTAACAAGCACCAACTATTCTTTAACCTTTAGGAAATTTGTTATTGTAGAATCATAAAATCATAGGGCAGAAATTTGCACTGAGGTGGCGGGCGCGCACCCGACCCGTTCAAGGGTAAAATGACGCCGGCTGAGTGCCCTGACGTCATCGCGTGTTCGTGCGATATTTCCATCGGTGGGAGCATGCGGGAATCGGCAGCGCGCCCGCCGACATTAACAGGCCTATTAAGACCATTAAAGTAATAATTAAATGAAATTTTTCGCTGCCCGTCCAACCTTAACGGTTGGCGGGCAGACAAAAAGGCCAAGCAGCCTTTGGATATTTTAGGAAACCTCATCCACAGGCAGGATGATGTTTCCAACAGCAAATAAAAAATAAATAAACATTTTTAAATTTCATTCATAAAATGCCCCTGTTCATGTAACATGTTTTTGACATTGCTTAAGTTTAAAATTTTTTTTTACTTTATAAATCTTCAGCTCCCTGAAGCAGCTCTGTGCCTCAGGGAGCTTTCATTGCGCGCACGTGCGAACTTCTGCGCTCGCCCTCCTCCTGCCCCCACCCCGGCAGCGCTGCAGCGCGCATTTCATGCTGGCTGGCCACTAATTGCTTGAAATCGATGTCGGGGCCCGATCGTGGGCAGCGGTCGACTTTGCGACCATTCCCAGGCCCTCCGCTGCACCCACCCGACAAGGTGAAAATCCTGGCCATAGAACAGTTACAGCACAGGAGGAGGCCATTTGGCCCATCTTGTCTGGGCCACTTCTCTGCAAGTACAAACTCAGCTTGTTTCACTCTCCCACCTTTTCCCCAAAGTCCTGTACTTTTTTTCCTATTCAGATAACTATCCAATTCCCTTTGAAAGCCAGAATTGAATCTGCCTCCGCCACACTCTCAGGTAGGGCATTCCATATCCTAACCACTTGCTGCGCAAAAAAAATGTTTCCTCATTTCTCCTTTAGTTTTTTTGACATTCACCTTAAGTCGGTGTCATCTGGTTCTCAACCCTTCCGCCAATGGAAACAGTTTCTCCAGATCCTTCATGATTTTGAATGCCTCTATTAAATCACCTTTCAACATTCTCTTAGAAGAAAATTCCCAGCTCTCCAATGTATTCACGTAACTGAAGTTCCTCATCCCTGGAACCATTCCCATAAGTATTTTCTGAACCCTCTCCGGTGGCTTCACATCCTTCCCAAGGTGTGATGGGCAGAATTGAAAACAATATTGTAGTCGGGGCTGAACAAGTGCTTTACAAGTGTTCACAATAACTTCCTTGCTTTTGTACTCAATGCCACTATTTATAAAGACTGTGATCCCATGTGCATTATTGACTGCTTTCTCAAACAGCAGTGCCCCTTCAATGATTTGTGCACATATTCTTCCAGGTGTCTGTGCTCCTGCATCCCCTTTAAAATTTAATCCTTTATTTTATATTGCCTTTCGTCATTCTCCTACCAAAGTGTATCACTTTGCACTTTTCTGCCTTAATTTTTAACTGCCACGTTTCCACCCATTCTGCCAGCCTCTCTGTATCATCTTAAAGTCTATCGCCATCCTTCTCACGGTTCATAATACTTTCAAGTTTGTGTCATCCTCAAGTTTTCAAATTGTGCCCTGCACACCCAAGTCTACATTATTAATATAGATCATGAAAAACAGTGGCCCTAGTACCGACTCCTGGGGAATCCCACCATATAGCTTCCTTCCAGTCTGATAAACAGCACACTACTCTGTGTTTCCTGTCACTTAGCTAACTTAGTATCTGTGCCTCTATACCTCTTTTATTCAAGCTTTAACTTTGCTGACAAGCCTGCAATGCTGCACCTTGTTAAACACTGCCAACATACACCACATCAACCATCTCTGTTACTTCATCAAAACAATCAAGTTAGTTAAACATGATTTGCCTTTGATTGGTGCTGGTTTTCCTAAATTAATCCACGTTGTCCAATAACTGTTAATTTTGTCCCAGATTATTGTTTCCAAAAGCTTTCCAACCACTGAGGTTAAACTGACTGGGCAGTTGCTGGGCTTATCCTTACTTCTTTTTTTGAACAAGAATGTATCATTTACAGTTCTTCATTCCTTTGACAACACCCCCTATATCTAAGGATTGGAAAGTTATGGTCAGTGTCCCCACAATTTTCACCCTTACTTCCCTCAGTATCCTTGGATGGATCTGATCCAGTTCTGGTGATTTATCAACTTTAAGTACAGTCAGCCAATGGAATGCCCCCTGTCTATCAATTTTAGCCAACTCAGTGTCTCAACTATCTCCTCTTTAATTATGGCTTTGATAGGAACTTTTTCCTTGGTAAAGGCAGATGCAAAGTATTCATTTAGTACCCTCAGTCATGCCCTCTGCCTCAACTTGATCCCTTATCAGCTCCACTCCTCATTTTACTACCTTTTTACTATTTATATGCCTTTAGAAGACTTTTGGATTCATTTTTATGTTATCTGCTAGTCTCTCATGCTTTCTCTTTGCTTCTTTTATTTCTTTTTTCACTTCCCCTCTGAATTATCTATACTCAGCCTGGTTCTGACTTGTATTCCAATCTGATATCTGTCATACATCCTTTTTTTCGGCTTCATCTTACTTTCTATCTCTTTTCATACCTATATTTATCCTGAATCACCACAGCTTTGAGCTTAACTAAAGACGCTTAAGGGAATAGTCATCAGTTGCCTGAATGAGTGAGACTGCAACAACTGTGCAGAAGTGCAGCACCACTAAAAACAGAACAGTTTGCTTGATCGGAATTGATGGCACAGAACTTGTTTACCACCCACTCATCATTTCTGTACTATTTACTGTCTCCAGAACGCACTGCGCATAATCATCAAGATTATTTTGGCTGAAACTTCCTTTCCCACTGCTTGTACTGTTAAGGACTACAGCAGCAATATCATGGGAACACCATCACCTCCAAATTCCACTCAAATTTACACACCATCCTGATTTAGGCATACATTTGAACTGCTTCATTGTCATTGGATCGAAATCCTGGAATTCCCTCCCCAATACCATTGTGGGAGCACCACCAACACAGGCACTGGGGAGATTTCAGAAGAAGGTGCTGCATCACTTTTTCAGGGCAACTAGGAGTGTTCAACAAACAAAGCTTTACAAGTGCCACTCACATCCTGAGAATGTTTTTTGAAAAAGGCCTTTTGTGTGGAAATTTGCAAATGCCCTCTGGAAATTTAGGACACAACATAGTGCTTACCATAGTCCATTTGAAATATCACTTTTTAAAAATTAACTTACGGGATGTGGGCGTCGCTGGCTAGGCCAGCATTTATTGCCCATCCCTAATTGCCCCTGAGAAGGTGGCGGCGAGCTGCCTTCTCAAACCACTGCAGTCCATGTGGTGTATGAACACTCAGTGCTGTTAGGAAGGGAGTTCCAGGATTTTGACCTAGTGACAGTGAAGGAAGAACGATATAGTTCCAAGTCAGGATGGTGGGGAACTTGGAGGTGGTGGCGTTCCAATGCATCTCCTGCCTCTGCCCTTCTAGGTGGTAGAGGTCGTGGGTTTGGAAGGTGCTGTCGAAGGAGCCTTGGTGAGTTGCTGCAGTGCATCTTATAGATGGTACACAATGCTGCCACTGTATCGGTGGTGGAGGGAGTGAATGTTTAAGGTGGTGGATGAGGTGACAGTCAAGTGGTCTGCTTTGTCCTGGATGATGTCGAGCTTCTTGTGTGTTGTTGGTGCTGCACTCATCCAGGCTAGAGAAGGGTATTCATCACACTCCTGACTTGTGCCTTGTAGATGGTGGACAGGCTTTGGGGAGTCAGGAGGTGAGTTACTCTCCGCAGAATTCCCAGCCTTTGACCTGCTCTTTTAGCCACAGTATTTATATAGCTGGTTCAATTCAGTTTTTAGTCAGTCGCAGCCCTGTGAATGTTACTTGCCACTTATCAGCCCAAGTCTGAATATTGTCCAGGTCTCGTTCATATGGACATGGACTGCTTGAGTATCTGAGGAGTTGTAAATGGTGCTCAACATTCTGCAATCATCTACGAACATTTCCAATCTGACCTTATGATGGAAGGAAGGTCATTGATGAAACAGCTGAAGATGGTTAGGCCTAGGACACTGCCCTGAGGAACTCCTGCAGTGATGTCCCGGGACTGAGATGATTGACCTCCAACAACCACAACCATCTTCCTTTGGGCTAGATATGACTCCAACAAGTGGAGAGTTTTCCCCCTGATTCCCATTGACTTGTGATTTGCTAGGGCTCCTTGATGCAACACTTGGTCAAATGCTGCCATGATGTGAAGGGCAGACACTCTCACCTCACCTCTTGAGTTCAGCTCTTTTGTCCATGTTTGGACCAAAGCTATAATGAGGTCAAGCGCTGAGTGGCCGTGATGGAATTCGAGCTGAACATCAGTGAGCAGGTTATTGCTGAGAAAGTGCTGCTTGATAGAACAATCAATGACACCTTCCATTACTTTGCTGACAAAATTAAAAAGATTGGTCAGGCAGACTCTTTCCCTTCTGAATTCATGTTACCTTTTAATGGGGTGCTAAAGTTGATGCAGCACCTAGTGCCACCTACCACCAGACTACCTTTTTTAGAGGCATAGCTGCAGGGGTGCCAAAATATCTTTGTCTTCTCCATTTCAGCTTTTGAGAATCTTGAAGCAACAGAAAAGAAAGAACTTTCATTTATGTAATAGCTTTCACATCCTTAGGATCTTTCAAAATGGTTTACAGCCAATTGTCATTCTCCAACTGGTTTTCATTCTTGTAATGCAGGGAAATTAGGCAGGCAATTTGTGCACACAAGCACTCACAAGCAGCAATGCAATAAATGTCTAGTTAATTTCAGTTATGTTGGTTTCAGGCAAAATATTGTCAGTTAAATAGGGAGCACTCCCCTGCACTACCTTAAATAAGAACATAAGAAGTAGGAGCAGGAATAGGCTATTTGGCCCCTCAAGCCTGCCTTGCCATTCAATAAGATCATGGCTGATCTGCTCTAGGCCTTAATTCCTCATTTGTGCCAGCTCCTCATAGCCCTCAACTCCCTAGTATCTCAAAAATCTATCTACCTACTCTTTAAATACTTAGAGTGATATAGCCTCCATAACTCTCCGGGGTAGAGAATTGCAGACATTCACTACCCTCTGAGAGAAGAAATTTCTTTGCATCTCAGTTTTAAATGAGTGTCCCCTTTTTCTGTAACTATGCCCCCTAGTTTTAAATTCCCCCACTAGTGGAAACATCTTCTCAACATCTACCTTGTCAAACCCCCTCAGAATCTTGTATGTTTCAATAAGATCACCCCTAATTCTTCTAAACTCTAATGAATAAAGGCATAACCTCTTTAGCCGTTCTTGATAAGTCACCTTCATCCCAGGAATCAGCCTAGTGAATCTCTTTTGAGCTGCCTCCAATGCCAGCATGTCCTTTCCTAAATACGGGGACCAAAACTGTACACAGTATTCCAGGTGCGGCCTCAACAACACCCTGTACAGTTGTGACAAGTTTTCCCTATTTTTAAACTCCAACCCCCTAGAAATACAGGCCAAAATTCCATTTGCCTTCTTAATTACTTGCTACGCCTGCATGCTAACTTTTGTGTTTCATGCACAAGAACACCCAGATCCCTCTGTGCTGAACTTTTTTGGAGTCTCTCTCCATTTGAATAATAGACTGCCTTTTGATTCTTCCTACCAAAGTGCATGACCTCATACTTTCCTACTTTAAACTCCATCTGCCAAGTTTTTGCCCACTCACTCAACCTACCTATACCTCCTTGCAGATTCCTTATGTCCTCATCACAACATGCCCTCCCACCTATTTTTGTATCATCAGTAAATTCGGATACATTACATTCTGCCCCCTCCTCTAAGTCGTTAATATAGATAGTAAATATAATTGAGGCCCTAGGACTGATCTTTGTGGCATTCCGCTAATTATGTCTTTCCAACCTGAAAAAGACCCATTAATCCCGACCCACTGTCTTCAGTATGTTAACCAATCCTCAATCCATGCTAATACATTACTCCCAATACCATGAGCTCCTATCTTGTGCAATAACCGTTTATGTGGCACCTTATTGAATGCCTTCTGAAAATCCAAATACACAACATCTACCTGTTCCCCTTTATCAACTCTGCTCATTATATCCTCAAATAACTCTAGCAAATTTGTCAAACATGATTTCCCTTTCACAAAAAAAACCATGTTGACTCTGTTTGATTGCTTTAAGCTTTTCTAAATGTCGTGCTATTTCTTCCTTAATAATGGATTCTAGCATTTTCCCAACGACAGATGTTAGGCTGACCGGCCTATAGTTTCCAGTTTGTCTCCCTCCCTTCTTGAACAGGGGCGTCACATTAGCGGTTTTCCAATTTGCTGGGACCCTCCTGGAATCCAGTGAGTTCTGGAATATTTTGACCAATGCCTCCACAATCTCTCCAGCCACTTCCTTTAGAATCGCTGGATGCAGGTCATCAGATCCTGGCGACTTGTCTGCCTTTAGTCCCATTAGTTTCTCAAATACTTTGTGCCTCATGATAGAGACTTACAAGATCTTTCCTCCCATTAGCTCCTTGTTTATCTAATATCTTTGGGATGTTTATAGCATCCTGCACCATGAAGACCGATGCAAAATATTGGTTTAAATTAGCTGCCATTTCCCTGTTTCCTGTTATTAGTTCTCCGGTCGCATCCTCCAAGGGTCCCATGCTCACTTTAGCCACTCTCTTTTTATATGCCTGTAGAAGCTCTTGCTGTTTGTTTTTATATTTCTTGCCAATTTATTTTCTTATTCAATTTTCACCCTCTTTATTGCGTTTTAGTCATCCATTGCTGGTTCCTAAAAAAATTCCCAATCCTCTGGCCTACCATTAGTTTTCGCTGCTTTGTATGCCTTAGTTTTTGATTGGATACTTTCCTAGACCACCTTTGTTAATCATGGGTGGTTCATCCTTCTCATCAAGTCCTTCTTTTTGACCGGGTTAAATTTTTGCTGAGTGTTATGAAATACCTGCTTAAATATCTGCCACTGCTCATCCGCTGACCTTCCCCTTAATCTATTTTCCCAGCCCACTTTAGACAACTCTTTCTTCATACCTCTGTAATTGCCCTTATTTAAGTTGAGGACACTGGTTTAAGACCCGAGTTGCTCGCCCTCAAACTGAATTAGAAATTCTACCATGTCGTGATCGCTGCCCCCTAGAGGATCCTTAACTACGGTGTCTCTTACTAATCCCACCTCATTACACATTACTGGATCTAAAATAGCCTGTTCCCTGGTAGGTTCTGCAATGTATTGCTCTGATAAACAATCCCTGATGCAGTCTACAAATTTGTCTTCCATGTTACCTCTGCCAATCTGATTTGCCCAGTCAATATGCAGATTAAAATCACCCACGACAATTGTAGCGCCCTTCTTTCACATCTCCATTATTTCTTGATTTACAGTCTGTCCTACAGTGAGGCAACTCTTTGGGGGCCTATAGACAACTCCCACCCGTGACTTCTTCCCCTTGCTATTCCTTTTTTTCACCCAAACCGATTCCACATTACAATCTATTGCATCTATATCACTACTCGCCACCGCACTGATACCTTCTTTTATTAACAAAGCTACCCCACTTCCTTTTCCTTTTGGCCTGTTTTTCCGGAATGTCGAATCCCCTTGAATATTGAATCCCCAGTCTTGGTTACCCTGCAACAACATTTCTGTAATAGCTATCAAGTCATATTTATTTATTTCTATTTGTGCCATCAACTCATCTAGCTTGTTACAAAATAGTGCCATGGGATCTTTCATGACAGGGCAGGCAGTGCTTAAGTTCAACATCTCATCTAAAAGACAGTATCTCAGACAGTGTCCACACCAACAGCCACCACCTCACCTACTAGACTGCTGACAGTATCGGGAAAATCCAGACCCTGGCCTCAGTGGTCAGCAGCACAACTTCCAATTGCAATACATATATTTGTATGTTAAATTTGGGATAGTCTGTTGACTTGTGTTACTAAGCGTTCATATTAATGGTTGTGGCAGATAATGAATACAGCAAAGAAGCCTAGTGGCCAAGTACTATGATATAATTCCCTTGTTAATAAAAGCCTTAGTTTTGACAGCTTTTTGAGAAGCATTCTGTTTCTATGAAGCTCTTGTGATGCATTCTATATAAAAATAAGCATAAAATGACAGGCACAGGATTGAGATTTTTTTTGCCAATATTACTGTACTTTACTTAAAAGAATTATGATCTAAATAAAAGATCACGGGCCGTAACTTCCGACTAGCGTCGGAAAGTGCTGGCCCGCAGAAATTAGAAGAAATAAATGCGCACTTACCTGGTATTGAAAATCGCGCTGTCACTTCCATTCACCAGAGCTGCTTGGGGCCTGCATCGAAAGAAACCTTGCAGGCCTCAGCGAAGTCTAGATCAAGCGTAGTAAAAGAGGCCACGCCCCCTTTTTTACAGCACTTGCTGCAGTAAAGCAAGTACGTTTAAATGGCCAGGGAAATTGACAGGCCAGGGAAGGTAAGTGTTTAAGGTAAATGGATAGGATTTGGGGGTTGGGGATGTCCCAAGGTCGGGGCAGGGGGTTGTCCCTGGGGGGCGGGTGTGTCCCAAGGTTGGGGGGGGGGGTGTCCCGAGGTCAGGGGTGGTTGTTCTGAGGTCAGGGGCGAGATTGGGGTTGTCCCGAGGTCGAGGATGTCCCAAGGCTGGGGTGGGGGGCTGGGGGTGGGAGGGGAATGATCAGGGGTGTCCCGTGGTCGGGGGTGTCCTAAGGTGGGTGGGGAGGATGGAGGGGTGTCCCGAGGTTGGGGGGTTGGGGTGGGGTGGGGGTCTGAGGTAGGTGGGTGGGGGGTAGGTGGGCTTGCTGGAGGTTGTGGGGGGATTGGGGGGAGTCCCCTTGGGGAGAGGAGGGGGTGTGGGGGCATCCCGTGGTCTTGGTCTTTACAATAGTTACCCAGAAATTAGAAGAGGTTCTAATTCTTCTAACTTTTTCTGGGGTAACTAGCAGAACCATCGAAGTTTACGATTTAAATAGCATTTTCGATGGTTCCCAGCACAGTGCAATCATCCAAAGGAACTGTGCACTTATGGGCAATTGCTGTGCAACCCCTTGCCTGGGAACTTACCAGAGGGATTCCCTGGCGCACCTTTGGGGTACCCCTCCCAAATCTGACTGGATTTGGGGAGCGCGGAAGTTATGGGCCAAAGTTTCTTCAAAATAATTGGGGAATTGACCCAGTAAATCAATGCTGATACTTTGGCGATAAGTATTGCAAAGATTGGTGTGGTGGAAGGGAGAGAATAGCAGGAGGGTTAGAGGTTGACTCATGTTGGAGGATTAACTTGATGTGACTTACAACAAATTGAGGTTGTTTTCAATTTATTGACATTGTCACGTTGTATATACACTGGGCTTGAATTTTCAGCTCGGTGGGTGGGTACGATCAGCTGGCCAGGGATGGGCCCTGGATTGGCTGGGAAATGGACCACCGACTGCGATCGGCCCCCAACCGCAATTTCACGCTGGCTGGCTGTTAATTGGTCAGCCAGTGTGAAACGTGTGCTGAAAAGCTCAGCACTGCCGGCGTGGGGGCAGAAAGAGGGCGGGTGATGACGTCAACGCGGGTGCGGGCCAGGACTGACAGAGACCTCACTGAAGACCTGAAATAGCAAAAATAAAGGTTTCATAAGTGGAAAAAGTGTCCATGCATCATAATCAGTCACCTGAAAATTTAGCTAATGAAAATGCTGTATTCAGAAATGTATTTATATTTCATTTCATCATGGAAATCTCACCCACCCGTGAATGAGGTTTGATAAAAAATGCAAAGGCCGCGTGGCCGATTCACCTGCCCGCCAATCATAAGGTTGGACGGGCTACATAGAATGACGGACAATTGCACCATTAATGGGCTTAATTGCCCTCTTAATTGTTGGCGGGTGCGCTTCTGACTTTTGCGTGCACCTGCCGACTGAAATTGCGCGCAGGCGGGGATGACGTCAGGACACGCGCCTGACATCATTTCGCCCAATTTCACACCTGATTGGGTCGGGCACGCGCCTGCCCAATCATCGTAAAATGAAGCCCTTGATGTTTCATTCTGACATGTGATCGGTATTGCCGATAGGTTTTTTTAATATACGAATAGGGTTTAAGTTTGCAACTCTTACATAAACACCAAATATGAAAAAAAGTATTGTAAAACATGACCAGGACACTAACAGTTCCACCAGTTCATCCAATGGCTTTGCAAATATGTTATTTTGCTACTTAAACATGAAGTAAATATGCCTTATAATTTTCTGATCCTTTTGGATACCTAGGGCAGGATTTTCTCCCCCGTCGGGGGCGAAGTTAAAGGGCGGGTGCGCACAGGCGCGCTTCCGGGGGGCGCAGCGCCATTTTACGGTGGGCCAATTAAGGCCCACCCAGCGTGACAGCCGCACAGAAGCGCTATGCGCTCCCTGTGCGGGCGGGGAGGGGGGGATCCCAAAATCGAGAGTACGCTCTTTCGCGCATGCGCACGAAAGAGCGCACTCATCTCCCTGAGGCTAAGTGCAGCCTCCGGGAGATCGGCTGTAAATGTCAAAAAGCTAAAAATAGAAAAATAAAATTTCCCTAACATGTCCCCTCATGTGACACTGTCACATGAGTTGGGACATGTCCATAATTTGTTCAAAAACTTCATTAAAATTTTTTAAAACCTACATGCAACCTCATCCCACCTGTGGATGAGGTTTCATGCTTTTTCTAATTCCCGCTGGGGCTCCTGGCCTGCCCGCCCATCCTTTATTTACTTAATTGACTCTGTCAATGGCCTCAATTGGCCATTGACAGGTCGGCGGGCACGCAGCTGATTTTGCTGCGCCCCCGTCTACCTGAAAATTTAAATGAGGTGCGGTGACATTGGGAGTTCTGCCCGATGTCACCGCGCGTCATTTTACGCATCGGCGAGCAGGCCCCACCCGCCCACCGACGCATAAAATCCTGCCCCTAATTATTTTAGATTACAAAAAGCCATTTTCTACTGCCCTAATTGCATAAAAAGCAGATGAAGTTAACTACAGATTCTGTCTCTTACCTTGTCCCTTGTGCAGTCAATTTTTCACAACAGTAAATAGAATTTGCTAATTTAATAAAAATGTTTCTAACAGTAAATTATTTTTTACAAGTTGCAGTTATGTTACAGTAGAAATGGTCCTCAAACCATATACTTTTAAGATTAACATATTAAGCTCAGCAGACATTAGGCAGGCTTTGGCAATTGAATTACACCAACTTCCAAAATATGTTTAAAGTCACAACTGCTGCTGTTTGTTGTAAAATTGCACTTTTTCTTGCTCACCATGCTGTGTCACAGAATGTAAGGAAACAGTTTTCTAACTCTAATTCCCAATAAGACACATCCTCAGTCTCAATCAGCCAGACCACGGGTAAAAAGAGATAAGTCATGTCAAATTACTCCCCTACAGGCAGGGAGGGAAAGAATAGAGGGCACGTATAGAAACTGGTTCCAAAGCAGCAGAAACAATGGGCTAGGAACAGGCTAGTCACCAGCCCACTCATTTGGGAGTGATATGTGCCACAATGTATTCTTAAAGGGAAAGACAAACATTTTAAAATGGGCAATAGCTTTTGAGTTTACTTCAGTATTTTCAAAAGATATAGCTTTGAAGTCTCACCATAGAAATCCATTATGAAGGCCACAGGGGGTGTTAATAGATCCGCACAAGATAAAAATACAACACAGTAAGTGGCAATGTTCTGAGCTTGCTTTATATTTTTTTTAAAATCCCAGGAAATTTAGACAGCAGCATGGTTAAGCTAGTCGTGGTGAGTACTTCACATTGGACTCAATTGTGGTAGAATCATATAAACTTACAGCACAGAATGAGGACATTCGGCCAACGTCTGTGCTGACTCTTAAAAAAAGGGCAGTTGTGCATAGTCAAACATCACCAGCTTATGTCTTCATCCGTGTAAGCTTCTCATTTTTAGGTACTTGTCCAACTTCCTTTTAAAAATTATTTCTGGAATCGACTTCCATCACTATTTTAGGTAGAGCTTTTCAGAACTCTCAATGAGTGAAAGTATTTTTCCTCATCTCCCTTCCAGGTCTATGGCGTGGAAGACTGATAAGGTGGTCAAAAAACATATGGGTTATTTAGATTTTAAATGGAGGGATAAATATAAAAATAAAGAGATCATGCTAGAAGAGATTGGACAAGGGGAGAAAAAGGGATTGTTTCACCGTTTCTACCCCACTGAACTTATTTTTCCCTATCTTGACTCTATTTTTTCTCCCCTTGTCCTGTCTCTTCCCACCTAGATCCGTGATTCTTCTAATGCCTTACATCATTTCAATAATTTCCAGTTTCCCAGTCCTAACCACCTCCCCTCCACTATGGACGTCCAATCTCTTTACATCTCTGTCCCCCACCAGGACAGCTTGAGGGCTTTCTGCTTCTTCCTCGAACAATGATCCAGATAGTCCCCATCCACCACCACCTGGCTGAACTTGTCCTGCTTTTTGTTCACGGAACAATTTCTCCTTTAACTTCTCACTTCCTTCAAACAAAAGGTGTGGCTATGGGTACCCGCATGAGCCCTAGTTATGCCTGTCTTTCTGTGGTGTATGTGGAACATTGCTTGTTCCTGTCCGACTCAGGCCCCCTCTGCCCAGCTCTTTCCAGTACGTTGAAGGCTTTATTGGTGCTGCATCCTGCTCTCACCTGAAACTGGAAAATGTAATCAATTTTGCTTCCAATTCCCACCCTTCTATCACCTTCAAATGATCCATCTCTGACACTTCCCTTCCTCAACTCCTCCGTCTCCATTCCTGGGGATAGACTGTCTACTCATCTTCACTATAAGCCCACCAACTCCCACAGCTACCTCGACTACACTCTGCTTCCACTAAGGACTCTATTCTGTTCTCCCAGTTTCTCTGTCTCCGTCATGTTTATTTTGATGATGCTACCTTCCACAATGTTGTTTCTGACATGTCTTCCTTCCAACCGAGGAATCCTCCCCCCACCGCTCCCGACTCTTGTTGACAGGGCACTCAACTGTGTACGACCCATTTCCCACAGTTCTGGTCTTCTGGTCTCATGTTTTTCCCTCCCTTCCAGAACAACGATAAGGTTTCCCTTGTTCTCACTTTCCACCCTTCAAAGGATCACCCTTTGACATTTCTGCCACTCCCAGCATGATGCCACCGCGAAACACATCTACTTTCCCTTCCCCTGCCACCATTCCGAAGGGACTATTCCCTCTGAAACACCCTTGTCCACCCCTCCATCACCCCCAACACCTTGTCCGCTTCCCAAAGCACCTTTCCATGCAATCACAGGAGGTGTAGCACCTGCATATGTACCTCCTCGTTCCTCAATGTCCAAGGCCCCAAACACTCCTTCCAGGTGGTGCAGCGATTTAATTGTATTTCTTTCAATTTAGTCTACTGTATTCGTTGCTCACAATGCAGCCTTCTCTGCACTGGGGAGACCAAGTGTAGACTGGATGACCATTTCACCTATTGTATTCACTGCTCATAGTGTAGCCTCCTGTACATTGGTGGAACCAAACGTAAACTGGGTGACCACTTTGTGCAGCACCTCTGTTCAGTCCGCGAGCACAACCCCGACCTTCTGGTTGCTTGCCATTTTAATTCATCACCTTGCTCTCATGTTCACATTTCTGACCGCGACCTGCTGCAGTGTCCCAGTGAAGCTCAACGCAAGCTTGTGGAACAGCACCTCATCTTTCTATTAGGCACTTTATAGCCACCTAGACTCAACATTGGGTTTAACACCTTCAGACCATCAACACTGTCCTTCACAGAATCACAGTGATCTTCTGCACAGTGCAGAACAGGCCCTTCGGCCCATCGAGCCTGCACCAACACGTGAGAAACACCTGACCTACCTAGCTAATTCCATTTAGCAGCACTTGGCCCATAGCCTTGAATGTTATGACGTGCCAAGTTCTCATCCAGGTACTTTTTAAAGGATGTGAGGCAACCCACCTCCACCACCCTCCCAGGCAGTGCATTCCAGACCATCACTACCCTCTGGGTAAAAAAGTTTTTCCTCACATCCTCCCCTAAACCTCTTGCCCCTCACCTTGAACTTATGTCCCCTTGTGACTGACCCTTCAACTAAGGGGAACAGCTGCTCCCTATCCACCCTGTCCATGCCCCTCATAATCTTGTACACCTCGATCAGGTCGCCCCTCAGCCTTCTCTGCTTCAACGAAAACAACCCAAGTCTATCCAACCTCTCTTCATAACTTAAATGTTTTATCCCAGGCAACATCCTAGCGAATCTCTTCTGCACCCCCTCCAGTGCAATCACATCCTTCCTATAATGTGGCGACCAGAACTACACACAGTACTCCAGCTGTGGCCTCACCAAGGTTCTACACAACTCCAACATGACCTCCCTACTTTTGTAATCTATGCCTCGATTGATAAAGGCAAGTGTTCCATATGCCTTTTTCACCACCCCACTAACATGCCCCTCCGCCTTCAGAATCTATGGATACACACGCCAAGGTCCCTTTGTTCCTCAGAACTTCCTAGTGTCATGCCGTTCATTGAATATTTCCTTGTCAAATTACTCCTTCCAAAGTGTATCACCTCACACTATTCAGGGTTAAATTCCATCTGCCACTTATCTGCCCATTTGACCGTCCCGTCTATATCTTCCTGTAGCCCAAGACACTCAACCTCACTGTTAACCACCCGGCCAATCTTTATGTTATCTGCAAACTTACCAATCCTACCCCCCGCATAGTCATCTATGTAGTTTATATAAATGACAAATAATAGGGGACCGAGCACAGGTCCCTGTAGTACGCCACTGGACACTGGCTTCCAGTCATTAAAACAGCCTTCTGTCATCACCCTCTGTCTCCTACAACTAAGCCAATTTTGAATTGACCTTATCAAATTACCCTGTGTCCTATGTGCATTTGCCTTCTTTATAAGTCTCCCATGTGGGACCTTGTCAAAGGCTTTGCTGAAATCCATATAAGCTACATCAACTGCACTACCCTCATCTACACACCTGGTCACCTCCTCAAAAAATTCAATCAAATTTGTTAGGCATGACCTCCCTCTGACACAGCCATGCTGACTATCCCTGATCAAACCTTGCCACTTCAAGTGGAGATAGATTCTCCCCTTCAGAATTTTCCCCAATTGTTTCCCTACCACTGATGTGAGACCCACTGGCCTGTAGTTCCCTGGCTTATCTCTACAACCCTTCTTAAACAGTGGAACCACATTAGCTGTTCTCCAGTCCTCTGGCACCTCCCCCATGGCCAGAGAGGAATTAAAGATTTGGGTCAGAGCCCCTGCGATCCCCTTCCTTGCCTCCTTCATTTTGATTTTTTTTTGTCAAATGTCATTCTGTATCTTGTTTTCATGTTTTTACTTTCAGACAGAGCTGTTCATTATTCTGCCATTAACACTCATTCTGGAGCAAAGCTTTGTTTCCTTACAACAACCATTATCACTCCCTTGGCCTTTTGTTCCATGACATCTTTTTTTATCTAATCTCTCCTGCCCTCTAAGCTAGAGCAGGCCTTCCCTTTTGTTCTACCTCCCCCTCCTTCCTTTCAACAGCGTAAAACCCACCACATTTCGAACTCCATTCAGTTCCAAAGAAGAGTTATATTTTGACTTGAAACATTAACTCTCTTCCCCTCTCCACCCATGCTGCCAAACTTACTGAGATGTTCCAGCACTTGTTGTTTTTATTTCAGATTTCCAACATCTGCAGTATTTTGATCTTATATTATTGCTGTGACTCTTACTACAGGTAGAGCGAGGAAGCAGACCCTGAATCTACCTCAGCTGGAAGGAGCTGTTGGCAATAATCTAATCAATGCGCTAGCCGTCTAGCCAACTGAGCCTACTGGCGCCCAACTTACTCTAATAAAAACAGAAAATACTGGAAATACTTAGCATGTCAGGAAACATCAGTGGAGAGAGAAACAGAGGTAACACTTCAGATTGATGACCTTTCATATTGGAGCTGATAAAGGGGAAGATATTGCATCTCCTGCACTTGCATGGGAAAATGCCCTGGAAAAGGAAGGGAACAATTGGAGTGATGATGACCAGGGTATTTTGGAGGCAACAGTCCCTTCAAAATGTTGAAAGATGGGGGTGTTGGAGGGGGTAAAATTTTGATGGTGTTATGAGACTGAGGATAGTGGAAATGGCAGAGGATAATCTGCTGAATGTGGAGACTGGTGGGGTAGAAAGTGAGAGGGAACCTGATGTGGTTTTGAGAGGCAGAGGATGAGGTGAGAGCAGAAGTCCTGGAAATGGGAAGGCCATGGTGGAGAGAAATCCTTGGCTGAGGAAAAAGGAAGCATTAATGTGGCAGGTGGCATCATCAGAACAGATGCAACAGAGACGGAGAATCTGGGAGAATGAAATGGAGTCCTTACAGGAAGCAGGGTGGGAGAAATCTAATCAAAGTAGCTATGAGAGTCCTCGGACTTATAATAGACAGTGAGCTGTTTATCCCCAGAAATGGAGACAGAGGCCAAGGAAGGGAAGGGAAGAATCGGTGATGGACCATGTGAACGCAAGGGAGGGGTGGAATTGGAACCAAAGCTGATGAAATTTTCCAGTTCGTAGCAAGAGCAGGAAGGGACACTGATACAGTCATCAATATACCAGAAAAAGAGGTGAGGAAAGAGGACATGTGCTGAACTTCAATTTGAAACATTAACTCTGTTCTTTCTCTACAGATGATGCCAGACCTGAGTTTTTTCAGCATTTTTGTTCTTTGTTTAGATTTCCAGCATCTACATTATTTTGCTTTTGTTTCAGTATATTTCTGTTGCTTCTAACCTACTGGTGGAATTGTTTTATTGGGGCAAGTTTCTCTGCTCATCCAAAATTTCTGCCCTGTCAACCATGGCTCAGTTGGTAGCATGCTTACCTCTAAATCACTAGGTTCTGTGTTCAATACCTACTCCAAGGTTAGAACACAAAGATCAAAGCTGACTTTCCAGTGCAGTGCTGAGGAAGTGCAGCACTGTTGGAGGTGCCATCTTTCAGATGAGACATTAAACTGAGGCCCCATCTGCATCTTTGGGTAGATGTAAAAGAGCTCATGGCACTATTTCAAAGAAGAGCAGGCAAGTTATCCCTGGTGTCCTGGCCAATATTTATCCCTCAATCAACATCACAAAAAAAGATTATCTGGTCATTATCAAAATGTTTTTTTTTGTGAGTTTCCTATGCGCAAATTGGCTGCTGCATTTCCTACAGTATAACAGTAACTACACTTCAAAAGTACTACATTGGCTCTAAAGTGCTTTGACATGTCCAGTGGTCATGAACAGCATTTTATAAATGCAAGTCTTTTTCTGTCTAAGCATTTCACAAGAAACAACAACTTATATAGCGATGTACATGTGCATGCTTCACAAAGGGAGCAACTGAAAATATGTTCTGGCAAATAGGTTTTGATGAGGATGTGAAAGTGAATTGGAGGTGGCAAGACCAAGACTTAGGGGGAAACTTCCAGAGATTGGGATCAAAATGACTCAAGGCTACTGACAGTGGAGCAGTGGGAAAAGGCACAGTCTGCAGGTTTAGGGCTTGAGCTGGGATAGGGTCTGGAGGAGGTTACATGCACTGTGGGATGAGGCCATTTGAGAACTTTCTATGAACATATCCACATCATTTCATTGACTTCAATCCTTGATGGTCTTCAGCTGTTCACAGGCTGATTACAATGAACCTCCAAAGATAACCCAGTTATGTTAATTACATCCTATTTATATATGCTTTGACTGCAGTTTGAGCACAGTAGCAATGACACTTATCTGACCACTGACTGACTAATTAAGATTAGGCATGTGTCAGCCACTTCATTAGTTGCAATTTTACATAGGGTGCATATTTGCATAATACAATGCTTACCTTTCACATTGTCCTTTTTCCAAACATTAGAGTCACTGTATATAATGGCTTTAATTTGAAGATAAACATTAATACATAATAACAAGAATGATTTATTTTAAAAATACTCATTTTGTAACCATTGTTAGATTTTCTAGAAAAATTAGGAGATATTCAAACATGGGTTCTTTGAATTGAATTGACTTGGACACAGTGCTACCTGATTGCCTCAGAGAAGGTGCATGTTTCCTTGCATATCCCTGGAACTGACAATCATATACCATCCTCCCAATAAACTGTGGAAATTCATGCAAGAAAATATCATTAAACTTAAATTTTTTATTGGCCCTGTTTAATTTTGCTCTTATTTCAGACACAGATTCCAGATGCTGAGCTACAAGAAGTTTGGCACTGAATTGATATATGGAATTAACAGACATGTTTTCTCCCTGTGTTGTTCACCTTTCTTATGATGCCCTTGGCTACCATGTGGTGTTGCTCCAATCAATCTCATTCACTCTGATTTCACACTGTCCTTGGGTAAAAATGATCTGTAATCATGCTACAGACTTGTTGCCTTGCAGTCATTAAGGGACATGCAAGCAGAGTTGTTCTCATCCCTCACAGAAGGCACCAACTTTGAAAGTATCCAATGAAGAAGCTGTACGTTAAATACAAAACTACAACTTAGTGGGAGGTTATACCTTTCAGCCTTTAAGCTAGCTTGGTTCCACTAAATGAACATTCCCACTTGCATATGGGGAACCAAGGGATAATGCCAAACTCAAAGGAAAAGACTGCAGTTGCTGGAAATCTGAAACAAAAACAGAAATGGTAGAAACGCACAGCAGCTCAATAAGCATCTGTGGAAAGTACAATGTTTCATCAATGGTTCTGATGGATGGTCTACAACTTAAACTTTCAGTCAGAAATTGCTGCAGTGCCGGTTTTGGCTGAGAATTACATTAGTTGGACTTCATGCTCACCACTGACATTACATTATATTTGCACCACAAATTGCTGGACTGTTGATCTGATAGTCGTGCAATGATGTTGACTGTTGCACGTTAGACCTTGTGCTCGATGATCTATCTCCTTGACCAATGAAAGAAAAGGATACTCAAAGAAGTGGAGCAAAAGACAAGAAAGGAAATGGGGTGAATTAGAGACAAACAAAATATTGAAACAGAAAGAAGGATAAAGAAGTAATGGAGATTTTTGCTGACAACTGGAGAGCCTGAGAGACCTGCTGTCAGCGGGCCCTATCCCTTCTCAATGGCAGGTCTCTCGGTCAGGCACTATAGGCCTTTGAACAAGATACCCCAGCCAGGAGACCTTGAACAAACTTTCCAGGGTATGCTTGTCATGCTCCCCGCATGGTAAGGTCCCTGCCCGCTGCTGGGTCAATACCAGGGATGGCAGGATGAGGCCCTTAAGTGGGCATTAATAACATCGATGAGGAAATCTAACACCGAGTCAACGGTGCCAGTGCTGCCTTCTTCAACCTGCGCCACCATGTCTTTGACAACAGGGACTTTTGCAAGTCAACAAAGGTTCTGGTTTATAAGGCCGTTGTGTTGACCACCCTCCTCTGCTGCAGCGAAACATGGACTGTCTACTGAAGCCACTTTAAGATTCTTGAGAGCTTCCATCAGCGGTGCTGGATTTGAATCCTGGGGATGAAATGGGAGGACCGCCGGACAAATGCGAGTGTCCCCCATGAAGTTGCGTCTACCAGCAGTGGAGTGCTGCTCCTGCAGAACCA
The DNA here is from genome assembly GCF_964194155.1 of Cetorhinus maximus. NCBI lineage: Eukaryota > Metazoa > Chordata > Chondrichthyes > Lamniformes > Cetorhinidae > Cetorhinus > Cetorhinus maximus. The sequence goes on from NC_135900.1 coordinate 36,634,317, forward strand.
ACTCCGATGGACGGGCAATTGCGTCTGGATGCCCAAAAACCTCGTCCCTCTTCTCAGCTCTCCATTGGCCAACGCTCAAAGGGCGGCCAAAGGAAAAGGTATAAGGATACACACAATGTCGCCCTAAAGCACGGAGGCATTAACACCACTGAGGGAGGAGAATGTTGCCAATCACCCAGCATGGCACCACCTGGTCCATCAAGGCGCAAACCACTTTGAGGCTCAGCGACTCAACAGCGAGGCGGAACGGCGAAGGCAGAGGAAGGAGAAAGAAGCCAAGTGCAAAAACGTGCCCCAACTGTGGAAGAACTTGTGTACCCAGAATTGGGCTCCTCAGTCATCTGAACTCTCACCAAGCCTGATGGACATCATCCTCTATTTCGAGGGATCACCAAATGACTGAATCACCCACTTAAGGGCCTCAATTGGTGGTGGTCAGGAAGGCTGCCCGTGGGCCTTCCCACCCCAAGGCCTTAATATTTCCCGCGTCGGGCGGTCTCAGCGGGAGCGGTCAGAGGCACTGACGGCCACCTGCAATTGGCTCTGCATCGTGATTTTACACAGGCGGGCCAATTAAGGCCCGCCCAGCGTAATGCGTGAGCGGTAGCGCTGAGCGCATGTGCGCGAACGAGCACTTCAATCTCCCTGAGGCATGGAGCTGCCTCAGGGAGATTGAAGCAAATGTTAAAAAAAACTGAAAACATTAAATATTTAATGAAACATGTCCCCTCATGTGACTGTGTCACATGAGATGGGGCATGTTTTTATTTTTCATAGGAACTTTTTATTTAAGTAGTAAAAGCTTTAGGAAACCTCATCCCACTCGTGGATGAGGTTTCCTAAAAAGCGTAAAGGCCTCTTGGCCTTTTCGCCTGCCCGCCAACCGTAAGGTTGGACAGGCAGTGTAAAGTTGAAATTAATTACTTCATTGATGGCCTTAATAGGCCTTTCAATTAATGGCAGCACGCAGCTGACTCTGGTGTGCACCCGCTGAATGAAATATTGTGAGACAGCGTGATGATGTTGAGATGCATGCCCGACGCCATCGCGTGTCATTTTACGTTCCGGCATGTTGGGCCTGCCCCCGTACGCTGAAAGTAAAATCCTGGCCCAAGACTTAATTATGGTGGAGGCAAGAAGGTGATGGCATCCCCACCTGTTTCCCTCCTACCCAATTCAAGGCCCCACTGCCACCAAACACGCCACGGGGAAGGGCACAAGATCCCATCCAAAGAGTGTGGATTAAGACAGAGAAAAAGAGACAGAAAGGGAATTGGAAAAAATTTAAGAAGCACAAGCAGAATAAGTAGATTTCCAAAGGGAATGTCTAAATGTAACGTTGGTAAAAATACATTTATTCTTGAGGCAACTGGTTAGCTTAACATATATATGCACATATATAGACATAATATACACGCACACACACAAAATATATATGTGTATGTATTATATATACATTGGATATATATATATATATATATATACACACAGCCAAAAGTGAAGCAAATCTGAAGGAAAACATTTTAGACAGAATTAGAGTCTGATGGATGCAGTGACATTTTAAAAAATTCTCCTACGGGATATGGTGTCGCTGGCTAGGCCAGCATTTATTGCCAGTCCTTAATTGCCCTTGAGAAGGTGATGGTGAGCTGCCTTCTTGAGCCAGTGCAGTCCATGTGGTGTAGCCACACCCACAGTACTGTTAGGGAGGGAGTTCCAGGATTTTGATCCAGCGACAGTAAAGGGATGGTGATATAGTTCCAAGTCAGGATGGTGTGTGGCTTGAAGGGAAACTTGCAGGTGGTGGTGTTCCTATGCATCTGCTGTCCTTGTCTTTTGAGGTGGTAGAGGTTGTGGGTTTGGAAGGTGCTGTCGAAGGAGCCTTGTTGAGTTGCTGCAGTGCATCTTGTAGCTGGTACACACTGCTGCCACTGTTTGTCGGTGGTGAAGGGAATGAATATTTAAGGTAGTGGATGGGATGCGAGTCAAGCAGGCTCCTCTGTCCTGGGGGGTTTAGCTTCTTGAGTGTTGTTGGAGCTGCACTCATCCAGGCAAGTGGAGAATATTCCATCACACTTCTGACTTGTGTCTTGTAGATGGTGAACAGGCTTTGGGGAGTCAGGAGGTGAGTTACTCGCTGCAGAATTCCCAGCCTCTGACCTGCTCTTATAACCACAGTATTTATATGGCTGGTCTAGTTCAGTTTCTGATCAACAATAACCCCCCCGGATGTTGATAGTGAGGGATTCAGTGATGGAAATGCCATTGAATGTCAAGGGGAGATGGCTGGATTCTCTCTTGCTGGAGATGGTCATTACCTGGCACTTATGTGGCATAATTATTACTTGCCACTTATCAGCACAAGCCTGAATGTTGTCTATGTGTTACTGCATATGGGCATGGACTGCTTCAGCATTTGAGGAGTCAAAAATGGTGCTAAACATTGTGCAATCTTCAACGAACATCCCCACTTCTGACCTTATGATGAAAGGAAGGTCATTGATGAAATAGCTGAAGATGGTTAGGCCTAGAACACTACCCTGTGGAACTTCTGCAGTGATGTCCTGGGACTGAGATGATGGACCGCAAACAATCACAACCATCTTCTTTTGTAGACAGGACATACCTGGGCAATTTTCCACATTGCTGCGTAGATGCTAGTGTTGTGGCTGTATTGAAACAGCTTGGCTAGTGGCGCAGCTAGTTCTGGAGCACAATTTCTCACTACTATTACTGGAATGTTGTCAGGGCCCATTCTCTTTGCAGTATCCAGTGCCTTTAGCGGGTTCTTGATATCATGTGGAGTGAATTGCATTGGAGTAGGAGGCCGAGATGGATCATCCACTCGGCACTTATGGCTGAAGATGGTTGCGAATGCTTCAGCCTTGTCTTTTGCATGGATGTGCTGGGCTTCCCCATCATTGAAGATGGGAATATTTGTGAAGCCTCCTCCTCCCATTAGTTGTTTAATTGTCCACCAACATTCATGACTGGATGTGGCAGGACTGCAGAGCTTACATCTGATCCGTCGGCTGTGGGATTTCTTAGCTGTCTATTGCATGCCACATCCTCAGTTTAGCATGAAAGTAGTCCTGTGTCATAGCTTCACCAGGGTCTCCTAATTTTTAAATATGTCTGGCGCTTCTCCTGCCATGCCCTTCTGCACTCTTTATTGAACCACATGGGTGATACTAAAAGAAAATCAACCTATCTGTTTGATGTTTTTTAAAAATAATGCTTTGTGCGATATAAAAGTGCGAACACTGTAAAATCTGCTTGAATTGCACAATTTGCTTAATTGGCTTGAAACTCACAACATGTCTCAATGTGTTTTTACTGTTTAATATATCTCTCAGCAGTGACAATTACACCCGACAACACAAGTTTCCTAGTTATTTTCATAACATTTAAATCCCGCTGTTGCTGAGGCAAGTGCTGTTACAAGCTGCATCAATTTTATACTTTGAAGAACACACAACAGTGGGTTGTGGATAACATTCCATTGAAGTGCTGCTAAACAGATTTGGTACAACAATAGTCAGCATAAGAAATTCTGGCAGTACTGCAGAAATAAACAAAATTCTATCCTCTTGTGACACCTCTAACTTTGGTGGAGATGTGTGATTTCAGCACCTAGATACAGGGGAAGTGACAAAGAGAAGGAAACACACATTGGTTATGACATTCCATTCGAATTTTGCCATTGCTTGAGCATTGGTGCCACAACAGCCCCAGGATCTAGGAGAATGGGAAAAGTCATCTGTGATGGCTGTAAATCTGAAACAGAAGCAGAAAACATTGGAAATGCACTACAGGTTAAAAGAGGGAAAATGCTTCACATTGACTTCTTCATTCTCAGAAACGATTACAGCCAAAACATTAATCTGTTCCCCTTTACAAACGCTTACTGATTGCTGTATATTTTCAGCATCTTTAATTGTGTTTAGTACAATAACCACATTGACATTGACAGAGCAGTAATGCCCAAGCACTATTTCCCCAACACATCAAGATCCCTGATCTCCATCTCAGTACCAAGAGGAGGCAGATGATCCTTTTATTTGTGACGTGCATGCTCTTTCTTTCCCAGGTGCAGCAGTGTTGTGGCCATGGTGGTTTACATTAACAACCCACATTACATAATACCATATAGTGCTATTGAATGGAATGCTTGTATTATTCTGTGTTACACTGGATCAATTTAAATCTAATGCCAGCTGCAGCCGAAAGAACTTGTCCAGAACTGTGATAAAATTGTTGAAGTGTATAATTCTTTCTTTCTCTGTATATCAGAGTAAAGTATATTGGAAAAGGAAAAGAACTGGCTGCTTGCCGTATTGTTATAAAATCAGTCATAACCATTTTACTGCTGGGAATAATAGATCAATGCTTTATGCTAATGCTGCCAATTTGCATATTAAGATTAGGTTGAAATGTAGACTTCCAAGCAAAGCTCAGAAAAACTAATTGGGTGAGTATAGTATTGTGATGTAAGTTAACTCTATTCATTATATTTAATTCATATTTGTGAATCAAGTTCATTAAAAAAATAGACTTGATCCTATAAGTACAAAAAATGTTCTTTCTTGATAAAACTTGGGAATATATCATTATGTGATTGGAGTGATGAAGTAATGAATTGGGCTAATTAAACCTAATTTATATGTATAAATTAATTACTAGATTAATGTTCTAAAGCTTAAAAATTATAAATGTTGAATTTATACGGCTTGGAGAATAGTGTAGCTTTGGGAAATGTATATCATAAATACAAAAAATAGCATATTTTCTACCATTAAAACATGAGATTATATTAAATATACTCTTCAGACATCTTCCTTCAAACAGGAAAAGATCCTAATTAAATGTCTGGCCGTTAAGTAAAGGCATTTTAAGCTTGCAAGGCAGAAATTTCATGGAACTGAAATTGAAACTGAAACTGCCCCAGTAATTTACCGTAATTTTTGTACTCATAGGCTTGCCTTTCCATCCCTTCAGTGTATCTCGGACAGACAATCTGAGGACTTGCATAGATGCATTCCCACCGCCCTGCTGCTTTACATTGGCTAGTTTTGGCAGGACAAATGTGTCTTCGGCCCCAAGGAACATTGAACATAGGGTTCACCTGCCACACCCTGACACCCAGTATGCATAGGTCAGAGGAAGAGCCACCACGATGAAAGATCACAGACCTGAATCTGTATTATAAATGATTTCTTCTGATCTATCTCAGATCTGCATATCCTAGCTCAATATAAGGAAATTTAATGACCCCGATTCTCCATTATTCTTTTGAAACAACTTTCTCACAAGTCATAAAACTGGTTTAGTGCAGAAATTGACTGTCAGTGCTGTTTTCAGTGTGGGGTTGGAGCATGGTATGATCACGTCCTGGTTTCAGTGATGGTCCCAGCAGAGTGGTGCTGAATCCCAACATTGCTGGAACAATGGTGTTACTTTCTAATTATACCATTTCCTTGCACTTGAGTAATGATAGTCATGATGTTTGCCATTATTTCATCATTACTATGGCGCTATGAGCCAGCAAATTCCCAGCCATTGGTTAGGGCACAATGCTTTTTTGAAAATTAGTAAGGAAAAAGGACTTGCATTTATACAGAGCCTTTCACTGACACCCAGTTTGGGTTCCGCCAGGGCCACTCAGCTCCTGACCTCATTACAGCCTTGGTTCAAACATGGACAAAAGAGCTGAACACCCGAGGTGAGTGAGAGTGACTGCCCTTGACATCAAGGCCGCATTTGACCGAGTGTGGCACCAAGGAGCACTAACAAAACTGGAGTCAATGGGAATCAAGGGGAAAATTCTCCACAGGTTGGAGTCATACCTAGCACAAAGGAAGATGGTTATGGTTGTTGGAGGTCAGTCATTTCAGCTCCAGGACATCACTGCAGGAGTTCCTCAGGGTAGTGTCCTCGGCCCAACCATCTTCAGCTGCTTCATCAATGACCTTCCTTCCATCATAAGGTCAGAAGTGAGGATGTTTGCTGATAGTTGCACAATGTTCAGCACCATTCGTGACTCCTCAGATACTGAAGCAGTCCATGGCATATGCAGCAAGACCTGGACAATATCCAGGCTTGGGCTGACAAGTGGCAAGTAACATTCACGCCACACAAGTGCCAGGCAATGACCATCTCCAACAAGAGAGAATCCAACCATTGCCCCTTGATGTTTAATGGTATTACCATCACTGAATGCCCCACAATCAACATCCTGGGGGTTACCACTGACCAGAAACTGAACTGGACTAGCCATATAAATACAACAGCAGGTCAGAGGCTAGGAATCATGCGACTATTACCTCACCTCCTGACTCCCCCAAAGCCTGTCCACCATCTACAAGACACAAGTCAGGAGTGTGATGGAATACTCCCCTCTGCCTGGATGAGTGCAGCTCCAACAACACTCAAGAAGCTTGACACCATCTAGGACAAAACAGTCCACATGATTGGCACCACATCCCACAAACATTCACTCCCTCCATTACCAATGCACAGTAGCAGCAGTGTGTACCATCTACAAGAGGCACTGCAGGAATTCACCAAGGCTCCTTCGACAGTACCTTCCAAACCCACGACCACTACCATCTAGAAGGACAAGGGCAGCAGATAGATGGGAACACAACCAGCTGGAAGTTCCCCTCCATGTCACTCACCATCCTGACTTGGAAATATATTGACGTTCCTTCACTGCCGCTGGGTCAAAATCCTGGAACTCCCTTCCTAACAGCACTATGGGTGTACCTACACCACATGGACTGCAGCGGTTCAAGAAGGCAGCTCACCAGCATCTTCTCAAGGGCAATTAAGGATAGGCAATAAATGCTGGCCCAGCCAGCCAAGCCCACAGTCTGTGAATTAATTTTAAAAAGTAACCTCAGAATGCCCCAAAGCGCTTTACTGCCAATGTGGTATTTTTCCAATTCAGTCACTGTTGTAATGTAGGAAAAGCGGCAACCAATTTGCGCTCAGCAATCTTCCACTATGATAATCTGGGGGTTACCATTGACCAGAAACTGAACTGGACTAGCCATGTAAATACAAGAGCAGGTCAGAGGCTAGGAATCGTGCGACGAGTAACTCACCTCCTGAATGACCAAAGCCTGTCCATCATCTACAAGGCACAAGTCAGGAGTGTGATGGAATAGTCCCCACTTGCCTCCAACAACACTCAAGAAGCTTGACACCATCTAGGACAAACCAGTCTGCTTGATCGGCACCACATCCCACAATCATTTGCTCCCTCCTCCACCGACGCGCTAATGTAATAATGATCTGATAATCTGCTTCAGTGATTGAGGAATGACTATTGGCCAGGACCCCAGAGATAGCTCTCTTCCTCTTCTTCGAAATAATGCCATTGGATTTTTTTACATCTACTTGAGAGAGCAGCCAGGGATCAGTTTAACATCTCATCTGAAAGATGGCACCTCAGACTCACTCAAAACTAACTAGAGTGTTCTCCTAGATTTTTGTGCTCAGGTCTCTGGGGTTGGACTTGAACCCACAACCTTCTGACTCAGAGGCGAATGTGTTACTGACTGAACCATGGCAGAATATACCTACAGTTTACAGTGCAAAATTGTGGCTCTGCAGTAATCATGCATTTCTGAGACTGGTGACTTTGTCTGTGTGAATGTGGTTAAGTTTGGTTTCATTTGTACTTGCTTGTGAGAATCTTATTGAAAAATCACTGATGGTTGTGAATGAAATTTGAAAGAGGGGAGAGAGGGACAGACAGGCCTCAATAAATGCACTTGAACACAGAGGAAGTTGACTAATTGTTTGCTAAGTTTGTTTTTTTCTCTTGTAACATTCCTGCAAAGTTACAGGCCATGGAAATATGCTTATTAAGTAACAGCCCTGTAAAACCTTTGCTGGCTATAATATGTCTCTTCAGCTCCTTTCAAAATCACATGCAATCTGGTGATAAAGATCAGAATGCAGGAGTCACAGCAGTAGGAAGAATGACTGGAAGAAATACTGACACAGCAAAAAGAAATCTGCACTAAAACCTTGCACATCCTTTTCAAAGACACCTTGCAGAAGACAACAGAATAGAGCTTCCAATATAATGAGCACTGGTATTTGAAATCTGGTCTTGTTAATCTAGAAACCAATGGGAACTAAGAGAAAATTGCAGACGGCTATGATTTATAGACTAGATTTTATGATCTTTACAAATCCTAGTTTCTAAAAAGGAAAATGATACTTGAAAGGTAGCATAAAAATATTAATTGACCTGCAGATATCTTATTATGATATTTTCAGTTTGCAGATGACAAAAGGATAGCATAGCAACTAAATTCTGATGCTGGCATATTAAAGAGGTTGAAGAGAAGAGACACTAGATTCAGTCAAATAGTTCATATTTTCCAAGAGCTCTCAGTAAAAGTAATTTACGAGCTACTATTGTATATTGTATCAGTGGTCTAACAACACACAAACTTGGATATCCCTTGACCTACAACAGGTGGATTAAGGCTGGATCTCTGCCCACTGCTCAACACCACTGTGACCCTGACTCATTTTTCTGGCTTGGAGATCATTAATTAAGCAGGGAGGGCTTCACCGCTAAGAGCAAGTCCATCATTGCTAAGGAAGTAAAATTGCAGTGGTGCTGTAACACCTGAAGAGGAGGCAACCAGCTAAAGGGAGAAGAAGAGTCTCTAAGATCAGTTTCAGAAGATTTTGTTTGGGTCAGAAGATTTTGTTTAGGTCACAAGCTTGCCTGAGGCCTTTATGCAGTGAATGGACCCCTTTCCCTTCAAAAGGGACTCCAGAAGGCCTTCCACTGTTGCCTCCATGTCCTCTGCACTCACCTCATGCAATCACTGTGACCAGTGATCTCAGTCAAGGAAAACGGTTATGCTGCCTGACCCTGCCTACCTGCTGTCATTTACTTCAGTGGGTTGGTGAAGGGGTGGACAACAGCCTTCTCTTCTGGGTGAGGGAGAAAAATATCATTTGGTCAAGAAGGAGGCAAAAGTTTAAAATATTCCACTATTTCCACTGCTATCCTGCTGAATTTAGAGCATGATGGCCTAGGAATGTCCAGACTTTGTAGTAAGCAGGGTATCTCCACAAAGAGGTTTTAGGAACTAAGTTCTGGGCGAAAAATATGATAATATGGGGAATTTTGCATGCTTATGTATAGGACTTTCTACATTTCATAGATTGTGTTAATTTGGAATTCTTGGGCTAAATCTCTCAGCGGCCGAAGGGGTCCCACTTTAGGCCCCAGTGGCAGGATTTCACTGTCAATGTCAAAATTCAGCCCCTTTCCTGCAGCACTTCAGGCAACACGACCAGTGGCATGCAAATGTTCAGTGCAATATAATTCACAGCACTAATATATACACTGGCATTGTTATACGTCTGACATTTGAAGAGGTCAGTCACCAGCTTTTAATCTGTTTCCAGTAGGGTTGCCAAACCTCCCGGGATGGCCGGGAGACTACTGTATTCACCCTCATTCTCCTAACAGCTATCAATCGCAATCAGGAAGCTTTGAACATCCATTAATTGGCTCCTGGTGGCCACAGAATCCATTTAACTAAATGGGATGGATCGATTTGCTATTGCAGGCAGCACTGCCGCTCAAGTGCAGTGTGCTGACATTGGATGTTGCGCCCGTACAAGTGCACTGTGCTCTCAGCGCTCACAAATGTCACAGCCCTGCCTTTTTTTTTCCGGTGCTGAGCTTGAGCTGAGCCACCTGAGTGAGCATTGAGAGCAGGCAAGCTTCGAGTTACGGAGTCAACCTGACCAGTCGAGACAGAGAGAGAGTAGACCGAAGCCAGTCCTAATAGCTCACCCAGCTGGGAAGTAAAGTTAAAGAGCGAGTGAGCAATTAAACCAAGAGTAACTCAACTGTCTGAACTTTGAACTGCCCCTGCCTGCCTGGAAAAATTCATACCTACCAGGCCACCAAGGCAGTCCAGCCCCTGGAAGGCCAGTTCCCCAGACTGGACCCAGCTGAAGAGAAAGACCCCAGGGGCGGAAAGGGCAAGAAGAGGGAGTGCTGCCAGCTTCCTGCTTTTTGCTGCTGGGCTGACGGGAATAAAAGAGATAAGCATTTGCAATTTAGGAATCCAAGCTGGTCAGGCTCTGACTGAAGCACCGTATTTATTTGTTCCTCATTAAAACATAGACATTAGTGGGATAAGTATACTTCTTATACCCTTTACCTGCACTAAAATAAAAATGGTTGCTTTATTGTGTATGTGTTTGGAAATGACAGGTCAAAGGTCAATCAATGACATTATCATTTGGAGAAAAGAATCTCCTGGAATACCTCCACTGTGAGTTGGCAACCCTGGTTCCCAGTGTCTGTACTTTGCAGTGTCGTTTATACATTTGTGTGCATGAGTTCAAGGGTAAAGTTCTAACTAATATTAGGGAATACCGGAAGGCAAAGCTTGTCATGTAATGAGCAGAATCTCTGGTCGGGCTAAGCAGCATCACATGCCTGAAGGACCTGATTTCAAAATGCTGCCTTGGAGAGATCTGGGAACTGCCAATTCTCATTAGACAATTTTCCAAGGGTATTCAAAGTTTCATGTTTATGAGGTATTATTGACATTGACAAGCAAAAAATTTGTTTTACATGAGCTTCAGATGGTTCATTAGTAAACATTCATTCATTCTGCGGCTTGTGAAGATCAAAATTCAGCTTTGTAAATCTGTCCTCATCTCATTTCAGCTTTCTGTGTCTCCTACTGGGAACTCCTCCTGTCATGATACTATTTCCCTCCTACTCCCTCAAAATTCACCTTATTTTTGACAGGTTGCATTTTGATCCAGCTTTCCAAGGATTTGTTAATTACAATATCACATTGAACTAAAGTCTAAAAGTCCTTCAGTTAGTGAAACCAATGACAGTTGGGAGTTAGGTGATCAGCCATGGAGAATATTTGTCCAAGCAACTAGGCCCGTGGAGAGTAAAGTATTACCATTTACCAGCAGCGTTCTTTATCACATGTGTTTGCAACATGTAAACTTCAGGAAAGTTCCAACATGCACATGACAATGTCTGCTTAAATAGAAGTGATGCCAATGTACTGTAGGCTAACAGAAGCGACTAAGTGGCTGGTATAGGGAACATTTTAATGAATATACAGTCAAAATCTTGGATTTTCCAATCGCAGCATAAATTGGGTAACTGGGAGCAAAAAGTTGGACTGGGATTCTCCTAAACATTTAAAAAACCCACTTTTAGCTACTTTAAATTTTCCTGGGACAGGGGTCAGCAGTTTTGGAAGCCACTTCCAAATGAGTGGGGGCTCATTTTAATATTTGTTTGAGGATGTTCTGTGTGCTTTGAACCATAATCCACTGGTTCACCAGCAGCATTCTTTATCACACGAAACCACAATGTGTAAACTTCAGGAAAGCTCTGGCTGGCCTCGGTTTAGTACCTTAGATATGTCATTATCACTGAAATCATACTTTTGCATTCCAGAATTCTGTATATTATTTCTCAGTTTTCTCAGATAACAGGCCATACTCAAGTATCATTGTAGCTCTGCCAAATCATTTTTTGTCAGAAATTTGAAAGCACAGCCTTTGGAAAGAGCAGCTGAGACATGAAGTATATTAACTGATAATTTTCCTTTCGGTAATAAGTAGTATTACAGGAGCTAAAATTTATATTATTGCCAACTTTAACAAAACATAGATGGGAGAAGCAAGAGATGAAATACCACCTTTTGTTCATTTTGCTAAAATTAGCAAAGACAATGAATTTCAGCACCATAGAGACTTGATTTATGATTCCCTTGTTTATGAGGAAATATAGTACATCTGTTCCATTTTTGACATTTTTATGCTTTTAGAGTTTTAGAATGCACAGAAAGCCATGATGATAATTGACAATTTAATTGCATAATTGTGTAAACAAATTCTTTCATTTGGGCCTCCTGCTTCTGTTAGTAACGTAAACCAATTAAATGGGAACAGCAGTAGTCAGAAGAGCCTTCTAACCATCCTGACAGCTGTGATCTTCAATTACTTCAAAGTCTGTCATCTGTGCCATCTAAATTGGTGAACTTTACGATGGAATGTCTCATTTAAAACTGCAGCCTTATAGCAGCAGTATGGCATAGACCACTTTTTGGCATACATCATCGATCTTCCAAGTTTAAATCCAAGAAAGATGATGGTCAATGTTGGTGAATTTGTTGCAGTTACTTTCTGCAGTTTCCAGGTCCTTAGTTGATGAGAATACATTCCGTGGTGCAGCCACAAGAAATGTGCATCACTACTAATATAAAAAAAAGCTGAATATTTTTCTGACTACTATTCAACCTAATCAAGCTGAGCTTACTGTTCATATTTACTTCATGGAGACTATTATCTTTCCATTCTAGAGCTGAGATAGAGGTTCAACTAAGGCAAATCCAATAAGGTCCAACATATTGCAACTGTTGTTTTTGTTAAGGAAGGAATCAAGGGATATGTAGCTAAGACGGATAAATGGAGTTGAGGTACAGATCAGTCAGGATTTAATTCAAGGACAGAATAGGCCTGAGGGGCTGAATGGCCTACTCCTGTACCTATGGTGTCCTTGCCTGAAACTAACTTTGTGCATTGTGGTGGAATGCATCACGGCATCCATTTTGCATTCTAGTTTTAAATACCATCAAAAAGAAGAGGAGAATTGCTACCTGGGGATAAATATTCCCAAAATTGCACTAAGTGCGGTAGTGAGCGGGTAAAATGGAGTCCTACCCGCAGATGAAAATGGCGGGTTTTCACGCTGTATCTTCCTGAGCCCACCTCATTATATATTCACTCCCGCGAAGCATGCCGTTTCCATGGCTGGCGGACTCTCATTCACCCGCTCGCCATCACCCGGCCGCCATCTTTAAAAGGCAGCCACCAGCAAAGTGCTCATCACCACCAGCTCACCAATGCTGCCTGGGCGACATGGCCAGCAAAGGCAAAAAGACTGCAGCAACCCACTTCAATGACAGGTCCCTCGAGCGACTGCTGGATGCCGTGGAGGCCTGCTGTGATGTGCTGTACCTCCGCTTTGGCCGCAGGGTGGGTAGCAATGTCACCAACCCGGCTTGGGAGGCAGTGGCAGTGGTTGTCAGCATGAACACCCTGCAGAGGAGGACAGCCACCCAGTGTTGCAAAAGGATGAATGATCTCCGTTCTGCCAAGGTAAATCACTCTTTTCATCACTCCCAACTCTCCCACTCTCAAACTCATCACACACCCACAGGGCCCTCACTCACTGCCAGTGCAAGAGACATCACCATTCGCTCTTTCACACACACCATCACTGTCATTGTCCTCTTGCTGTCCTTGGGACCACTCACCACCCATACAGGCCAGGCATACTTATCATCTGGCCCGGCAGGCATCCTAATACACTCTCCCCATCTCTAACCATGCAGGACAAACTGGCTCACAACAGGAGGGAAAGGTCACAGACAGGTGGAGGGATGCTGGAGATCAAAGTTCCCACAGAATTTGAAAACAGAGCCAGCCAGCTGGCTGGCAGTGACCAGGACCAGTCCTGTGCTGACGATGAGGTCGGCGCAGCTCTACCTAGTGAGGATCCAGCAGTGCAACATTCATCAGACAACCATGCCGTGAGTGATGTGTCCTCTTTCACAGGCCACTGCCATGCACTAATTATCTCCCCTTGCTTTCGCAGGCACATCTGGGAAGCAGCCGAAGGACTCCACGACCCAGATTCTCTAAGCAAGCTCCGAAGAAACCTCTGAAGAGGAATCTGAAGGCACCCTCCCTGAAGTCCCGTCACAGAGCTCACCCACACCCTCCACCTGCACAGATACATACACCTCAGTGGGACCTAGCTTTAGAGTAGCCTCGGAATCACAACCTGTTAAGCACATCGCACTTTCTGGTCCACAGCAGGTGGCGGCAGGGACTTCCCAGGTCCCCAGCATTCGGAGGATTGCTGGAGGCCAGAACATTGCTGAGTCCGAGTCAGATGATGAACCTCTGAACTCGGTCATGGCACAGTTGCTGGAGCTGCAAAGGCAAGCTAGGGAACAACAGGAAGGGATGTCCGCTGCACTCCTCAGATTGCAAGGCACGATGGAGATGTCTGTCCGTCTTCAGGCTGAGGTGATAGCGCCAGCATTGCAACGCACCGAGGTCAACATTGGCAGGATGGCACCACCATGGGGACCTTGGTCCAGGACGTCACTGCTGTGCAGGTTAAACTCCATTGCTGATGCCATAGTTGACCTCGAGCAATGCGTATGCGAGAGGGTTGCTGGGTAGCTCGATCTCACTCCAGCTAACCCTTCCGCTCATGGAGTCAGCCAGGGGTCCTTGGGCACCCATAGGGAGGAGGATCAGAAGGTGCATGCTCCGGGGCCATTCACCCAGGTGACTCTGGGAGTGACCGGTCCATCTGACTTCCCTCTTCCTGTGACCTCTACAGATCCAGCTTCACAGGCCGAGGAGGGTGCCACTGCCATACAGCAGGACCCCGAATGCAGACCGGGGCCCTACAAGTCTCGGCCCTTCAGAGGACGCCTGCCAAAGTCATCACAGACAGGGCGTCACAGTCAGCAGGCTGCCTGCACCTCCGCTTGGATGTCTGGGGAGCACCAAGACATAGCGGCAGGGTTAGGAAAGTTAAGGAGGATTAGTTGCAATGCCTGGGCATGGGTGTTAATCACTTTTAGATACTGTTCACTATTGTCAATAAACCCCCAAGAATATCTTCCTGCCTATGGCTTCTTGTTCTGATGAGCAGTGTTCTTGGCAGTCAGATGTGAAACCTTTCTGCACAAGGTAAAAGGCAGGTGTCTCAGTCCAGGGCCTCTTCCCTGTGCTTTGTGCAGCCTTCAGACCACAGTGATGGTCCAGCCTCACACTCCCTGGAAATATTACTGATGCCTTGGCAGTGCTGGTCATTGCTGTCAGAATGTAGTGAGCAGACGCCACAGAGTTCTCTCATACACTCTGTGTGCTCTCAGCACCTTTAAGGTGGGGCTGGCCCTCATCACACCAGCATCTGCGACCAGTGATGCTGTGCACTAGCTCCTGAAGGGCTGAATTGCTGAAGGCAGACACAGCATCAGATGCGTCTAAAGTTTCATGGCTGTGCCTCTGAGATGACCCTGATCATAGAGTGCAAGCAAGCTGCCCTCAGCCAGACAGGAATCAGACATTTTCAGAGGCTATGTGAAGATCTATGGAATGTCCTCACTGCATGTTGTCATCATCCTCCAGTGATCAAGCAACTATTAAGGCCTCCACTGCATCTCCATGACAGGTGCATTCTCACAGATGGTTTTGGCACTGTGATAAGCCAGACTGGAGCCAAATGTTCACAAATGCGCTGTGAGGATCTACAGGTACACCTCACTGCATGTCATCATCATCATCCTCCACAAATCTGGCAGCTATGAGGGCCTCCCGAGTGCGCCTACCTCGTCTTAGCAGCGGGAGAGCCTCATCCCCTCATCATCACCACCGAGGACCCCCTCACCCTCATCCCCGTCAGTGTCCTCATTGGAGGAGACATGCAGCTCCTCCATCTCCTCAGCCAGCTCCTCACCCCGTAGCAGCACCAGGTTGTAAAGGGCGCAGCAGACGACGATGATGCATGACTCTCTCTGCAGACTGTATTGCAGGGCTCCACCAGACCGGAAGCGCACCTTCAGCATCCCAATGGCCTGCTCCACCAAGTTGAAAGCTGCTGCATGAGCATCATTGTAGCATCGCTCTGCTGCAGTCTGAGGCCGCCGCATGGGTGTCATCAACCACAGCCTCTTGTCACCAAGGAGCCAACCCTGCAGCCTCTGTGGATCCTGCAGGGATCTGCAAGGAAGTCTGCAGGGATCTGCAAGTGACTCAGGATGTAGGTGTCATGCATAATCCCTGCAAACTGTGCGCATACCTGCAGGATGCGTTTCTGGTGGCCACGTACCAGCTGCATGTTCAGTGAATGGAAGCCCTTGCGGTTGATGAAGTCCATTAAGTGTAGCGATGGAGACCTGAGTGCCATATGAGTGCAGTCAATCGCACCCTGCACCTGTAAGAATCCCGATATCAGGGCGAATCCAATGGCCCTTGCACCTTGACTATCCCAGTCCCAGGTGAAATGCACAAAGTTGTGTGCCATGGGGAAGATGGCATCTGTGACCTCATGGATGCATTTGTGGGTGGTGGATTGTGAAATCCCACAGAGGTCACCCTGAAAGGAGCCACTGGCATAGAAATTGAGCACTGTGGTCACTTTCACAGTCGCTGGTAGTGGATGCGCTCCATGTCCCCTTGGCGCCAAGTCCTGCAGTAAGTGGCAGATGTGAGCCACCACGTCCCTAGACATGCGCAGATGTTCACGACACTGGTTCCCAGTCATCTTCAGGAATGGCAGGCGGCATCTATAGTCTCTGGGTGTCGCTAAGTGCCGACCAGCCACGGCTCACTGTCGCTCCTGGGCAGCGTGTGCGGGAGCCCTTCCTGCCCCTTCTTCATGAGGCTGCTGCTTCTGCCTTTGCGCAGCCAGGTGCCTCAGTCACTCTCTCCTCCGTCTTCTACAGTCTCTGTAGGCCATCGGGCATACAGCTAGGTCACCAGGATCCATGATCCTGACGTGGTCCTCCTGCAGCATGAAAGAGAGAGAGGCATGGATATCATGGCTGTACTTAGCACCTTTCCTGGCCCTGTATGACCGCCCCTTAATGCTTCCCGGAGTGTCCTGGTCACCCCTTGGAAGACCAAAGATTAGTGCGCTGCCTGGCTGCCCTGTCAGCCTGCGACATGGGGGACACTGGTCCAAAACAGGATGCTGAGATTACAAGGGGCTGTGAGCACCTCCAGCAGTGACTGCTACATGGCCAGCATTGGCGAGGAGATTGTACAACTTGTGAAGTCCAACCGCTCCGTGGCCCAATGAAGTGGTGGCGGACTCGAAGTATGTGCCGGCGGAGTGGGGGGGCGTGGCAGTGAGTAAGGTATGGAGCGCTTGGTGGCCCTTTGGTGCCTCCGCGTTGCTTGCATGGCTGGGCAGGCTAGTTACCTGACCCCAATCTTATCACTGTTGCTGCACCTGATCTGTCTTATTTGCTGAGGCATGGTCAGTTTATACAGGTGTCCCTAATGCGTGGCCACTTCCCTTGCTTACCCTCATCCCCAACTGTGTACAGGATGCAGTGCCAGGGCAGCACCTGCACCCCCCCCCCCCCCCCACCCCGCCCCTCAGCAGTCGCCTACAAGGCTAGCCAGCACTTGCCCCCAGACAACCCCCACACCTCAGCAGCCGCTGGTGGGGCCAGGCGTCAGTTTTCCCCGCCCCCCCAGCGCCCCTAAGGCCTATAAACAGCAGGCGAGTTATGGAGAACACTGCTGCTCACTCACCTCAGTTTCCCCAAAGTGAAGGCCGCCAAGTGCATGTCGTCTGCGTGTTGTTGTGAAACACGTCGGCCTGCTTTCCCGCTGACATGGGCGGACAATACAGCGGGGTTCCAAGGTCTTGGTGGCTTGGCCTTTTAGTTACATGCTAATGTATTACAGTTAGCTCCCTGCCGAACGATGGTGGGAAATGAATGGCGGGCTGAGCGGAAGATTGCGACCTGCCTTCACGCCGTTGTGAAGTGGGTCCCGCCATATTTTCCGCGCACGCCACCTATCACGCTTGCCGCCAGCGGGCTCGGAAAATTCCACCCTTGATAAATGTAGTTTAGAATCTGCTGCAGTACGCCCTCATTTTGACTCATGCTGTATTGTTGTATATTCAATCATTTCTTTGAACATGCCCCAGTCCAGTTCAATTTCTGCATCACCACAAATATATGTTGACCAACAGCCTATCAATTAAATTTGGATTTGGTGTCACAATTTGATATTTTGTTTTTCTGAGCACAAGGGCCAAGAAATCTGGTTTTGGTGTGAAGTGAGTAGCACACCTGGAACATGTGTCTGAAGATGCAGCCCGAGGCTCAGTCCAACCTTGGACCTCAACTGCAGGAAACCAGTAAGCAGCAGGTGCCCATTGGATGTCCCAGTGCAACTCGCCTGGAAAAATCAAAAAGTGCTGGAAAACCGCTGCAGGTCTGGCACCATCTGTGCAGAGAAAAACAGAGTTGATATTTCAAGTCAAATGACTCTTCTTTGGAACTCCGGATGCTGCCGGACCTACTGAGTTTTTCCAGCACTTTCTGTTTTTACTTCAGATTTCCAGCATCTGCAGTATTTAGTATTTATTTTATCCTGGAAAAATATTCCAGTTCCATGCAGAGCCAAACCACAGGTTGGTCATGTAGGGGTAGGCAATGGAAGGGGAAAAGACCAGGCCAGCAGAGATGTGTAGTATTGCTGTGGAGTCAGGAGGAGCAGTCTGAGAAGTAAGTAAAGATAACGTTTAACCATCTTTCTATCATTGCCTCCAGAGACTGTTTAAGAACCCCTGGTTAGGTGATGGTAGATCTGGAAAAACTGAATGACACAAGCTTCATCCAGTCTATGCTGCTGGCCCCTGGTTATCATGTTATGGGGATTAGTGCCTTTCTTTTGGGTGAGAGCCTCTGACACCTGGAAATCACTGGCTTCTAAATTGGCAGCCAATGCACTTCTAGAAGAGATTGGGCACACAAGATTGCCTCTGGAAACTGGTGCATTCAACTCAAAATCTTTGCCCAAAAATGGGTATGATGAGGACCAATTTCTCCTGTCAGTTTTGAAACCAATTCCAGCCTGCTTCTGCCGGTGCAAGAATTCATGCTGGGAAAACTGACTTAAATATTGGCCTTTCTACGCAAAGTGGATTCAGATTTTTGTCTACCAATGGAGGTGCAAATTGGGTCGTGAAATTCTAAATTGTTTTTTTTTTGCTGGATAAATAAATTTTGTCTGCCTTTTCAACCCCTCGCTGTTTTGTGTGGCCATTTGCAGGGTGGGTAGGTCTTAGGTGCAAGAAGCACATGCATCTCTTCCAAGATCAGGGCCCCAACTGTGAGGACCACAGGAAAATTGCATTTCCTCCCGCGTACTATTTTCATGTGCTGGTGTGGGTTTTGGAAGCCTGATAAAAAAGAGAGCTCGCAACCACTGGGAAAGCCTGCTGAGGAGTCAGGAACATTTTGAAAGACAAGTATGTTTTGACACCTTCAAATATCACTATTAGATGATGTGTTGTAATGTACGTGTGTTTTTAATGCAATGATTCATCATAGGGATCTGGCTTGCAAAGGTGCGTTGACCCTTACATTGACCACCATTGTGTCATTATTGTCATTGTCATGCTTGACAGCACTTTGCTGAGGGCTGTGCATTGTGTATATCGGGTAAGTGACCACGGAGGATACATGGGGGGCATGGAGGTGGCATGGGCGATTTGAAGGGGCATGGAGTGGCTTAGGAGATGAGGGGTGTGGGTGGGGTGAGGCTTTGGGGGCTATTAAATGACGTTGGGAGCTGGGCTGCTGTTTTGGAGAACCGAGGTGGACCTTCTAACTGGCCTGCCTCCAAACCCTAACTCCTCACTCACTCCATTGTGACTCGTAAAATGCACTGTGAACCTGACCTGTGTTAAAGATAGAAATCCTGGGCAAAGTCACACATGGGTTGGGTGTGCATTTTGGAAGGCGGAAAAGTGTGCAAATCGGATTTTCACAAGCCTACAGGAAAACCTGGCCCAAGGCCTCTTGAATCACTCTTTGTAGCTGAATGTGTACTTACAGAAAGCATTTAAACATTTACACTTCAGGTGTTTGAGTCAGCAACCCCAAGACAATTTTTGAAGGCTCTGAATAGGACCTTCCACCTGTTCAACTAGTTATATCAGTGTAATATGGGGGAGAATCTTCGGCTTGGCGAGCCGGGGTGGGGCTCCCTCACCGAGGCGTAAAATTACACAGGGTGAAGTTGGGCATGCGTCCCGATGTCAGCGTGCGTCATTTAGATTTTCGATTCAGCGGGCGCGCAGCCGAGTCGGCTGTGTGCCCACCAAACTGTCAAAGGCCCATTAAGGCCATTTAATTAACAATTAAAATAATTAACAGAGCTGCCCGTCCAACCTTAAGGTTGTTGAGCAGGCGAAGAGCCCAGGCGGCCATCGCATTTTTCATGGAACCTCATCCACGGGCGGGATGAGGTTTCATGAATGATTTTAAATTTTCTCAAAAATTTTTATTGAAATTAATGCACATGTCCCAGTTCATGTGACAGTTTCACACGAGGGGACATGTCATAAAAATGTTTTCAACTGTTAAAACTTAAAACTAACCTCCCTGAGGCACAGACTCAGGGAGACTTCTGCGCTCTTTCGCGTGCATGCATGCGAAAGAGCACACTCCCGACTTAGGGAACCCGCCCCCCGCCCGCACAGAGAGTGCACAGTGCTTCCGGGCGCGTGTCACGCTGGACGGGCCTTAATTGGCCCGTCCGCATAAAATGACGACACGGACCCCGATCGGTTCTGTGCCCACCCCCGCACAACCCCACCCGACGGGGGGAAAATTCTCCCCATGATATAGCAACCATGCATAGTTTATCAGTGTAGGGCATATGGATACAATTAGAAAGTAGATTTATTTGCTGGCAATTTAACAGTAATAGCTTAAATAGCAAATAATCTGAGCTGATTATGTTGATACACTTGGAATTAAGCAACAGATTTATTAAAATAAATGGAAAGTATATAGGGTCGTAATTGTATTTCATTGTGCCTGTTTTGCATCTGTAAAAATTAGGAGCAACATTGACCAATTTTGGAGGCCAGCATCTTTAGGATGCCTGAAAGGATTTCAGCTCCAAAAAAGGTATTAGATTCATTGGGCAGAATTTTCCCGTCGGCGATTTGGGGGCCAATTAAGGCCATTGACAGGATAATTAAGATCATTAAAGACCCTGCCCATCCAACCTTAAGGTTGGCGGGCAGGCCAGGATCCCCAGCGGGCTTCTGATAATACATGAAACCTCATCCACTGGCAGGATGAGGTTTCATGTCCGTTTTTAAAAACTTGAATAAAGTTTATGTGCTTCTTATTAACATGTCCCATCTCGTGTGTCATTGTCACATGAGGGGGACAAGCTAATAATGCTAATATTTTTCTATTTTTCAATATTTTTATACTGTCAGTAATCTCCCTGAGACAGCACTTAATCTCAGGGAGATGTGCGCGCTTGCACGAAAGAGCGCACTTTGACAGATGGGGAATCCCTCCACCCCCTGCACAGGAAACACATAGAGCTTCCTGTTGGGCAGGCCGCTGGGTGGGCCTTAATTAGCCCGCCCACTCAAAATGGCGGCAAGCCCCGTTTTGGCGGCGGAGCTCGGCTGCCCACCCACCGCCGAGCCGGTGGGGCCCGCCCGCCCATCAAGGTAAAAATTCTGGCCATTATAAATCTATATAAGGACCCTAATGCCTGTGTTAAGCCCCCCTCAGGAGATGGGAGTCCTGAGGTGTAGTGCCAGGTCTGCTTGGCTTAGGTTTACCAGGCGCGAAAAGCGACCTAAAATCAGGCCACCACCAGAAAAGCAAGTACTGCCTTACTTTCTCTAAATTTATGCAAAGTCAGGGGGATCAGGAGTGTTTCTCCCAGGTCCACAACACTCCTGTTTACCACAATCAACCCATCCTCACCCTGCTTATCTGACCCCGACACTTACCTGAGGGCCACTGCCAGCGAGGCAGATGATCCTGAAATTCAAATCACCAATCAATCTCCTTGTGGATGTGAGACCTGAAGCCTAATTTCAAGCCAGCCTTGGGCCTTCCACTTTGGGTGCAGGTTGGGGCGAAATACCCAGTAGTGGGCACCAACAAATTTACAGCCCTTTGTCTTTAAATTTGAATGAATGACCAGTTCAATACTGCAGCAAATTTGTTGTTGCCAGTTCTGAATTTCTATTATGGTATATTTTCAGCACTTTATGTTGACTGACATTTATCTTTACAGGAAGTACAATCCATTAGCAAAGTTTCTTGTTACCAGTTATGCAACATAATTCAGAAGTATAAACTGAGATATTTGTATTATCTTTGTTTTCTTATTTATGTCATCTTGGATTGGCAGCCTAATTAGAATGCACTCAGGGATTTATTAAACTCATTGGCTCTAAAATGATTGTCATGCAAATTAATGTCGTCAGACCCAGGAGATGGATGATACATTCAATGTTTCTCCATACTTGTTTCAAGGACAATTTACCCCCTACAGATATTACTGATGTTTTAAATTACCTTAATGTCTTAGATTAGGTAATTTACTAATGCAATGTGGTAATTTTCACCCAAGGCTCCACTGTGTGCAATGGTTGACCAGACTGTCTTTCAGCACACAATTCTGCATAAATGTGAACCTCATTTTCAAATTGCTGTGAGGATTTACATTGGTCATGTGCATGTTTGCAGCTCCTCCCTTGAGCAGCAAATATTACTGCTCTTATCTTAATCCTTTGCCAGCAATTTTTGTCAATTTGAATGTAATTCAAGGTTACAGAATGAACCAGACAGTCCTTTTCTAAATGGGGGAATTCAAGCATTGAAGCTGGCATAACGCAACAGTAAAATTTTGGTCATTTCAAAAGGAATCTGTGCTCAAGTCAAAATAACAAGAGAAAATAAAACAAGAAGCTACCAGCATCACAGTAAAAAGTGCATGTTTAGTGCCTCATTGAACTGTCAACTATATCAGAGCACACATTCAAATGATTGATTATATAACTACTGCTGGTGGCAGTGAAGAAATGGGCTGATGTGATTTTAATGTTTTGGCATAATTTTAGTGTTGATTAGGGTCAAAGATTTCAATTAGAGGAATGAAAATCATTGTCAATTTTTGCACAGGGCTCCACATTAAGCCCTTGTAGATAAACCACAGTATGCGTTAACTGTGAGTTGAACCTGCCATTTGAGCTACTCCAATAAAATACCGTGAGCATTACTTGGACCAGTCTGACCTTTCCATTTCTTACATTAGTTTGCATTGTGATTTTTCAGCACTGCTGGTACATTAGTCCCAATTTGTGCTGAACGGTCAGTAGTTTTATGCTGTGTGTGATGTGTTCTGTGAGACCAGATTTGTAACTGCCAAATTCATTTCAACTAGACATGGTGTCACCTTGACTCAGCTGGTAGCACCTCGCCTCTAAGTCAGAAGGATGTGGGTTCAAATTCCACTCCAGGTGCTTGAGCACGTAAGCTAGGCTGACACTTTAATGCCATACTGAGAGAGTCCGGCACTGTTGAAAGTGCCACCTTTTGGATGAGGCATTAAACAAGGACCCTGTGTGCCCTCTCAGGATAATTTAAAAGATCCCGTGGCCCAATTTGAGGAAGAGCAGGGGAGTTATCGCAAGATTTATCACTCAATCAACACCAAAACACGGATGATCTGGTTATCATCACACTATTGTTTGTGGAAGCTTACTGTGTGCAAATTGGCTCTGGCATTTCAGTGACCACACTTCAAAAGTACTTGATTTGCTGTAGTGTTTTGAAATGTCCTGAGATTGCGAAAGGTTTAATATAAATACAAGTCTTTCTTTATTGTTTGAGAGAGGTTATTTTCTTTCCATCAGCCTGAGTTAGATTCAAACCGGATCCCAAAAGTAAAAGGAAACTTTATGCAAGTGCAATGTACTATACTTACTGGTCCAAAGCTATCTTTCATTATAAGAAGAAGCAAGATCAAAAAAGACAGAAAGAGGGGAACCAATGAACAGATGGCAAGAGTGGAAGCCAAAAATCGCTTTGGCAAAGCCAGCTTCCTTTCTTGAACTCGTTATGCACATATCCTTATAAGGGCATTGTAAACCTCCATTTCTTCCTGTAATCTCACAGCACAGACAGCTCTCTCTCTCTCTCTCACTCTTGTTTGCTCTCCCTCTCTCTCCCCCCCTTCCATCCCCAGCTCCAAGCCAACCCACTGCTCACCAGCTGATAAACTTTCTTGTAGAATCCCTCCACCAGGACGTGGAACATGACAAAACCACCCAACTCTCTCCTACTCACTAGGGGTTCAAGCTACTGCTGACATTACACTAGCTCCCTGGTCACCAGCACACAAAATTCCAGATGTGGCAGTGGCTCTCTGGGTATACTCTTACAAGTGCTCTGCTGAGGCAAGCATTGAGTAAGGCAGCAATGTAAGTGACTGATTTACATGTCAAGAATCAAGAAGCAATCTAAAGAATGAAACAAAGGTTTCACAAAGTTTGCAGATGACACAAAACTAGGGTGGAAATGTAAGTTGTGAGGAGAATGCAAAAATGCTTCAGGGGGATTTGGAGAGGCTAAGCGAGTGGGCAAAAAAATTGGCACATGGAATATAATGTACGAAAATGTGAGGTTATCCATTTTGGTAGGAAAAACAGAAATACAGGGTATTTCTTAAATGATGAGATGCTGGCAAGTGTTGAACTTCAAAGGGACTTGGTGTCCTTGTTCATAAGTCACTGAAAACTAACATGCCAATACAGGAAGCAATTAAAAAGGCAAATGGTCTGTTGGCTTTTACTACAAGAATGTTTAAGTATAGGAGTAAAGATTTCTTACTGCAATTATATAGAATCTTGGTGAGACCCCACCTGGAGTATTTAGTATTGTGTGTGGTTTTGGTCCCCTTACCTAAGGAAATATATATTTGCCATAGAGGGAGTGCAGTGAAGGTTCACTAAATTAATTCCTGGGATGGAGGGATTTCCCAAAAGGGAAGATTAAATTGACTGGACCTTTATTCTCTCTAGTTCAGAAGAATGAGATTCTAAAATTCTAACAAGGCTCGATAGGGTTAACATCAAAACACAGAAACATAGAAAATAGGAGCAGGAGTAAGTCCACCCTTTGAGCCTGCTCCACCATTCAACATGATCATGGCTGATCCTCTATCTCAATGTTGTACTCCCGCTCTCTCCACATACCCCTTGACACCTTTAGAGTCTAGAAATCTATTTCCTTCTTAAATATATCCAGTGACTTGACCTCCACAGCCTTCTGTGGTAGAGCATTCCACAGGTTCACCACCCTCTTAGTGAAGAAGTTTATCCTCATCTCAGTCCTAAATGACCCACCCCATATCCTGGGACTGTGACCCCTTCTTCTAGACCCCACAGCCAGAGGAAACATCATCCCAGCACCCAGTCTGTCCAACCCTGTTGGAATGTTATACATTTCAATGAAATCCCCTCTCATTCTTCTAAACTCCAGTGAATACAGGCCTAAATGGACCCAATTTCTCCTACGACAAAAACAAGCCTTCCCAAGAATCAGTCTGGTGAGCCTACGCCGCACTGCCTCTTTGGCAAGTGTATCCTTTAGTAAGGAGGCCAAAACTGTACTTCTTGGATAAGGAGAACAAAACTGCACATAATACTCCAGATGTGGTCTCACTAAGGCCCTGGACAGCTGCAGTAAGACATCCTTTCTCCTATACTCAAATCCTCTCGCAGTGAAGCCCAACATACCATTTGCCTTCTTAACTGCTGGCTGCATCTGTATGCTTGCTTTCAGTTATTGGTGTACAAGGACAGATGCAGGAAGGCTGTTTCCCTTGGATAGAGGGGAATCTAGAACAAGGGGACACATTCTCAGTTCTTCACTCAGACAGTAGTGAATCTTTGGAATTCTCTGCTCCAGAGGGCTCTGGAGGCTTAGTCACTGAGTGTATTCAAGACTGAAATTGATAGATTTCTACATATTAAAAGCATCTAGGGATATGGGGATAGTGCAGGAAAATGGTGTTGAGATAGAAGATCAGCCATGATCTTACTGAATGGTGGAGCGGACTCAAGGACTGAATGGCCTACTCCTGCTCCAATTTCTCATGTTCTTATGAAAAGCACTATATAAATGCAAGTCATTCAAGTCTTTCATAAGAAGTAATCAGAAACCTCCTAGGATTCCAGATACAGTTCAATATCTTGCATGGATCACTAGTATGTATGACTTCTTCCTGGTCATCACTATGATATTGGCTATTAAAAGAAAATGTATGTTAAGCTCATTTAGCAATCAATACATAAGTGCATCATTGGACGCGGACAAAAATGGTACTGAATAATTTTATGATTTAATAGACAATTCTATCTTTTATCTCTCTGCACAGTATACACAACAGGATAGGCGAATTATAAGACTTTGGTAAAGTAGAGGTCATAGTTATGGTCTATGGACTTTTTGAATGACATTTAAATGGATACTTTTGAAAACTAAGATACCTTATAAGTTTCTGTTGCAACTAGTGCTCTGAGCTGAGGGCCACTCAGCTCCTGACCTCATTACAGCCTTGGTCCAAACATGGACAAAAATGCTGAACTCAAGAGGTAAGGTGAGAGTGAGCGCCCTTGACATCAAGGCAGTATTTGACCAAGTGTGGTATCACAGAGCCCTAGCAAAACTGGACTCAGTGAGAATTGGGAGGAAACTCTCCACTGGAAACTCTCCACCTAGCACAAAGGAAGGTGGTTGTGGTTGTAGGTGGTCGATCATCTCTGTCCCAGGACATCACTGCAGGAATTCCTCAGGGTAGTATCCTCAGCCCAACCATCTTCAGCTGCTTCATCAATGACCTTCCCTCCATCATAAGTTCAGGAGTGAGGATGTTCGCTATTGATTGCACAATGTTCAGCACCATTCGTGACTCCTCAGATACTGAAAGTCCATGCCCATATGCAGCAAGACCTGGACAAAATTCAGGCTTCGTCTGATAAGTGACAAGTAATACTCGTGCCACACAAGTGCCAGGCAATGACCATCTCCAGCAAGATAGAATCTGATCATCTCCCTTTGACATTCAGTGGCATTAACATAATTAAATCCCCACTATTAACATCCTGGAGGTTTCCATTGACCAGAGGCTGAACTGGATCAGCTATATAAATACTGTGGCTGCAAGAGCAGATCAGAGGCTGAGAATTCTGTGGCGAGTAACTCACCTCCTGACTCCTCAAAACCTGTCTGGCATCTACAAGGCACAAGTCAGGAGTGTGATGGAATACTCTCTCTTGCCTAGAAAAGCATAGCTCCAACACCACTCAAGAAGCACAACACCATCCAGGACAAAGCTGTCCGCTTGATTGACACCCCATCCACCATCTTCACCATTTACTACCTTCACCACCGATGCACAGTGGCAGCAGTATGAACCATCTACAAGATGCATTCAGCAATTGACCAAGGCTCCTTTGACAGCACCTTCCAAACCCGTGACCTCTACCACCTGGAAGGGCAAGGGCAGCAAATGTATGGGAACACCACCACCTGTAAGTTCCTCTCCAAGCCACACACCATCCTGACTTGGAACTATATCGCTGTTCCTTTACTGTTGCTGGGTCAAAATCCTGAAACTCCCTCCCTAACAACACTATGGGTGTACCTACACTACATGGAGTGACTCAAGAAGGCAGCTCACCACCATCTTCTCGAGGGCAATTAGGGATGGGAAATAAAGGCTGGTCTATCCAGCAATGCCCACATCCTGTGAAAGAAGAAAATAAAATTCTTGCTTCTAAGTTCCCCTAAGAAGCTTTCGTGTATCAACTTTTTCAATCAGTTCACAATTATTCAAGTCATGCAGAAAGTGTTTTTAATCCATAATTTGGATGATTTTTTGAACGTCAAGGTGTAGGAAATAGGACATCCTTTTCATCTTAGTCTCCATGTGTCAGCATTAAATGTCTCTTACCTCACCTCTGGAATTCAGTTCTTTTGTGCATATTTGGACCAAGGCGAAAATAGGGTCTAGAGGCAGGGCTAGAAGATGGGGGTGTTCTGGTGCAGAACACCAGGACCTGGGCCCTCGGGGGGCCCAGGCCGACAACCTCTGCTACATGCTCTAAACTCAGCACAGGCACGCACTCGGTCACGTTGATGCTCTTTTTCCTTGTCGCAAGTGGAGTTCTCATTGTTGTCCAGGCTGAGCAACAAGAGCTGATCCAGGGCAATCGACAGCGCTCTCTGTCATCCAGCAACTCTGCTGCTTTTCCTCCATTGTTATTGTTGCTGCTGCCACCGGGGTTCAGCTTCGTGTCAGTGAAAAGAGCGAGCTTGGCATCTTTTTATTAAAGGTGGGAAAGAGAAGAGAGGCTGAGCCCAAGAGGAGCAGAAAGGAATCAGACAAAATCATACGGGAGGGGAGGGCACTGGGGATGAGAGAGGGAGGAGAGGTTGGTGGGGGGAGGTGTGGTGTTAGAGAGGGGAGGAATGGAAAGAAAGGAGAGGAAAAGCTGGAGTGGGATGAAAGCAGTGCAGGAGAGGCTCCCCAGGTGTGAGCCAAAAACCGAGGCAGTGGCCGGCTCCTGGGAGCTGACCCAGGGGCCTTCTGGTCCCAGTGGGAGGGGGAGGCTGTGAGCACATGGCAAGAGCAGATTTGGGATGCTGACACAGTTTAATTTATGGACAGGTTTGGGGCACAAGTGGTAACATTTAATATACTATTGGGGTGCCTCAGCAGTCAACATGTGTAGGAAGCTTAAAAAAATGCAGTAATGCGGTCTTATTCTTCACTCTGGAAATGTATGGGAAGCCACTGATCTTGTCAAAATGTTTACAAACAATGGATTTAATTTTGTGATACACAAGTTCACAACTAATTGGGAATTGAACTAATTTTCTCATTTGTCAAAAAATAAAAAATACCTGGAAAAACTCAGCAGGTCTGGCAGCATCGGCGGAGAAGAGTACAGTTGACGTTTCGAGTCCTCATGACCCTTCAACAGAACTAAGTAAAAATAGGAGGGGGGTGAAATATAAGCTGGTTTAAGAGGCGGGGGTGGGGGGGGTGGGTGGGGGGCGGGGGGGGTGTTGGGCGGGAGAGAGAAGGGGGGTGTGGTTGTTGGTACAAGCAAGCAGTGATAGGAAGAGATAACCAAAAGATGTCACAGACAAAAGAACAAAGAGGTGTTGAAGGTGGTGATATTATCTAAAAGAATGTGCTAATTAAGAATGGATAGCAGGACAAGCAAGGTACAGATAGCTCTAGTGGGGGTGGGATGAAATAAGACTAAAAGGCCATAAAAGGTATAGATAAATGATCGGTGGAATACATTAAAAATAATGGAAATAGGTGGGAAAAGAAAAATCTATATAAATTATTGGAAAAAACAAAAAGGAGGGGGAAGAAACAGAAAGGGGGTGGGGATGGAGGAGGGAGTTTAAGATCTAAAATTGTTGAACTCAATATTCAGTCCGGAAGGCTGTAAAGTGCCTAGTCGGAAGGTGAGGTGCTGTTCCTCCAGTTTGCGTTGAGCTTCACTGGAACAATGCAGCAAGCCAAGGACAGACATGTGGGCAAGAGAGCAGGGCGAAGTGTTAAAATGGCAAGCATCAGGGAGGTCTGGGTAATGCTTGCGGACAGACCGAAGGTGTTCTGCAAAGCGGTCACTCAGTCTGCGTTTGGTCTCTCCAATGTAGAGGAGACCGCATTGGGAGCAACGAATGCAGTAGACTAAGTTGAAGGAAATGCAAGTGAAATGCTGCTTCACTTGAAAGGAGTGTTTGGGCCCTTGGACGGTGAGGAGAGAGGAAGTGAAGGGGCAGGTGTTGCATATCTTGCGTTAGCATGGGGAGGTGCCGTAGAAGGGTGTTGAAGAGTAGGGGGTGATGGAGGAGTGGACCAGGGTGTCGCGGAGGGAACGATCCCTACGGAATGCCGTCAGGGGGGGTGAAGGGAAGATGTGTTTGGTGGTGGCATCATGCTGGAGTTGGCGGAAATGGCGGAGGATGATCCTTTGAATGCGGAGGCTGGTGGGGTGATAAGTGAGGACAAGGGGGACCCTATCATGTTTCTGGGAGGGAGGAGAAGGCGTGAGGGCGGATGCGCGGGAGATGGGCTGGACACAGTTGAGGGCCCTGTCAACTACTATGGGTGGAAAACCTCGGTTAAGGAAGAAGGAGGACATGTCAGAGGAACTGGTTTTGAAGGTAGCATCATCAGAACAGATGCGACGGAGGTGAAAGAACTGAGAGAATGGGATGGAGTCCTTACAGGAAGCGGGATGTGAGGAGCTGTAGTCAAGGTAGCTGTGGTAGCTGTGGGAGTAGGCTTGTAATGAATATTGGTGGACAGTCTATCACCAGAAATTGAAACAGAGGTCAAGGAAGGGAAGGGAAGTGTCAGAGATGGACCATGTGAAAATGATGGAGGGGTGGAGATTGGAAGCAAAATTAATTAATTTTTCCAGGTCCCGACGAGAGCATGAAGCAGCACCGAAGTAATCATCGATGTACCGGAGAAAGAGTTGTGGGAGGGGGCCGGAGTAGGACTGGAACAAGGAATGTTCCACATACCCGATAAAGAGACAGGCATAGCTGGGGCCCATGCGGGTACCCATAGCCACACCTTTTATTTGGAGGAAGTGAGAGGAGTTAAAGGAGAAAATGTTCAGTGTGAGAACAAGTTCAGCCAGACGGAGGAGAGTAGTGGTGGATGGGGATTGTTCGGGCCTCTGTTCAAGGAAGAAGCTAAGGGCCCTCAGACCATCCCGGTGGGGGATGGAGGTGTAGAGGGATTGGACGTCCATGGTGAAGAGGAGGCGGTTGGGGCTAGGGAACTGGAAATTGTTGATGTGACGTAAGGTGTCAGAGGAATCACGGATGTAGGTGGGAAGGGACTGGACAAGGGGAGAAAGAATGGAGTCAAGATAGCGAGAAATGAGTTCTGTGGGGCAGGAACAGGCTGACACTATCTGCCGGGTCAGTCCTGTTTGTGGATTTTGGGTAGGAGGTAGAAGCGGGCCTTCCGAGGTTGTGCGACTATCAGGTTGGAAGCTGTGGAAGGAAGATCTCCAGAGGAGATGAGGTCAGTGACAGTCCTGGAAACAGTGGCTTGATGTTCAGTGGTGGGGTCATGGTCCAGGGAGAGGTAGGAGGAAGTGTCTGCAAGTTGACGCTCAGCCTCCGCGAGGTAGAGGTCAGTGCACCAGACAACAACAGCACCACCCTTGTCAGCGGGTTTGATGACAATGTTAGGGTTGGACCTGAGAGAACGGAGTGCAGTAAGTTCAGAGAGAGACAGATTAGAATGGGTGAGAGGAGCAGAGAAATTGAGACGACTAATGTCACGCCGACAGTTCTCAATGAAAAGATCAAGAGAAGGTAAGAATCCAGAGGGAGGGGTCCAGGTGGAGGGAGCATGTTGGAGGTGGGTAAAATGATCCGTTGAACGGGGAGAGGACCCCTGCCCAAAGAAGTGAGCACGGAGACGAAGGCGGCGGAAGAAGAGTTCAGCATCGTGCCAAGCCTGAAATTCATTGAGATGAGGGCGTAAGGGTATGAAACTAAGTCCTTTGCTGAGCACTGAACGTTCAGCGTCGGAGAGCGGAAGGTCAGGGGGTATAGTGAATACCCGGCCGGGGCTGGGATTGGAAGATGGGGCGGGGACAGAGGGACAGGCAGGGGTGGAGGGTCCTGGATGGGTGTTGGTGTCCATGACGTTGTCTGTGACATCTTTTGGTTATCTCCTCCTACCACTGCTTGCTTGTCCCAACAACTCCCCGCCCCTCCCTTCTCTCCTCCCCCCACCTTCCTTAAATCAGCTTATATTTCACCCCTCTCCTATTTTTACTTAGCTCTGTTGAAGGGTCATGAGGACTCGAAACGTCAACTGTACTCTTCTCCGCCGATGCTGCCAGACCTGCTGAGTTTTTCCAGGTATTTTTTATTTTTTGTTTTGGATTTCTGCAGTTTTTTGGGTTTTTTTCTCATTTGTTAGCCAGGTCCAATGCTTAATATAATTGGGAAGTTCTTTAGCAGCAAGCAACTTCATTGGCCACTCCTGTCCATGGAGTATGTAGGGAGCTCAGGCAGCAGCAAGTGAATGGGACCATCCCCTCTCCTCCCTTCTACAACTCTCCAACAATGAAACAATGTGAAATGCAGCATGGAGATGGACTTTTCTATACAGAGCAGGTAGTCAAAATATATAAAGCAAAACCTGAAAGATTTTCTTACCAGCTGTATTGCAAGTATTGAATCGTTCCTCCAAATATGAAATTACTGTCACCTATGTACATATGGTGCAATGTGCAGAGCATGTTAATGAGGCAGTCATCAAAAAGTGTTATCACCAGCAGTGTTATAAATAGCTAATGGAATATTCTCCTGTCAAATTAACAATATTGTACAATGCTGTTAAGATAAAATTTGTACTCTAGCTTGTGTAATAATAGCCATGGTGGGATCACCTATGGGTTGCTCACAAGCTGACCCTGCATTATATCATTGCTGTTCTTAATATCAATGACCAATGCTGCATATAACAGATGTTTGTAATTGGATGCCAATGGGCATTATCATTTTACTTGGACCTTTCTGTGATTGTTTGGTAAATCTTGAAAGGGGGAAAACATTATTCATGATTGAGAGGGGAGGGTTAAAGGAGGTGGAGTAGGGATTAAGGGACCCAGAAACAGAAGAAGCATCAGGGCCCATGATTTCTCTTCTGTGCTCTGTTTAGAGCCAAATTCTCCTGTCAGAACCCAAACTGAACATTGGTGAGTAGGTTATTGGTGAGCAAGTACCTCTTGATACTGCTGTCCAGACTCTTTCCATCACTTTATTGATAATTAAGAGTAGACCCATAGAGTGTGGTAATTGGCTGGATTGGATTTATCTGATTTTTATGGACTGCTTGCTATCCTACAAGGGCACCTGCTCCTTCACAAAAGCATTATTCTTAATATTTTGGAAACTGTTGAAACCTACATACTATACAATTTTGTGTCTATAACAATATAATTGAAATAAGTGGTAATGGCCTACAACTGATAACTTGTTCATGTTAAATGTGCATGATTTATGATTTCTCATAGTAACATAACTATCCAGAAAGAGTCATAACCACACTTAAGCTCACAATAATCACAAGAGAACATGATCAAAGGCAAGAAAATTTACTGACACGAGGGAAAGGAATTAAAAATAGATATTCCATTGGAAAATCATGTAGTTTTTATTTTTCCCACCTTAGTCACATGTTATTTGAATATTCGGAATTGCTAAAGCGTACAGAAATCTTGCAAGCTACTTTACACATGGCAGCTTATGCGCAAGTGGTTTGGATGATTTATCTGGCTTCTTCCACAGCTTGTTCAACAAAAAGAAAAGAGACTATAAAATAGAAGAACTCTTTTGAAAGTGCTGAAATCTCTATTTATTAGCAATGTTTAGCAGTTACTCACTACACACCAGATCCTTGCATTTGCAAAGCTTTGCACAATACTGATGGCCCAATGCTACATACAAGAGTGCCACAAAACACCCACTTCCCTTTCTCCCAAATAATAAAGCTGAGTAGAAGAACAGAATTTGGGAATATGTTTTGCTCATAAATATAGTTTGTAGATGTCTATCCATAGGGAAGTTAGGAGAAACATTTTTTTACTCAGGGAGTGGTTAGAATGTGGACCCCATTACCACATGGAGTAATTGAGATGAATAGATTCATCTAAGGGGAAGCTAGATATAAGGGAAAAAGGAACAAAATGATATGTTGATGAGGTTAGCTGAAGAAGGGTGGGAAGAGGCATGTGTGGAGTATAAACACTGCAAGGACCTGTTGCACTGAGTGGTCTGTTTCTGTGCTGTGAATACTTTGTAATACTGTGCTTAAAAGTCTCAGTAATGTTTTTGGACTCTAGAAAATGATTTGATTAAAACCATTTTTGACTTTAGAGGATAAAGTTTGACCACTGAAGTGAGTAGCTTGAGTCAAGAGATGTCCCGATTCACTGGACTTGCTTCAGTAAAAAGTAGCTCAAATTGGGTAAGTTTCTCTCCCAGGCGCCCGGGTGGGGTGTGGGTGTGAGATGGAGTTGGCTGGCCAACCCTGGAAACAGAGTGTAGACAATGGGGGTGGGGTGGGAGAGTGCCGAGGTGGGCTGATTAGAATGCCCGTCTCAGTTCTCTGAAACTCTGTCCCTGTTCGTTTGGAAGGTTATCGCCTCCTGGCCCTCAACTCTCATACTCCCTTACCCGCCACCGCCCCCCACCACCCCCCCCCCCCCCACCACCCCCCACTCACTGCCCATGGCCCCCACATGCTCTCCATGCCAACTGAATGCCAATTCATGCTCCCCACCTCCCCTGGCATCTCATACCCTCCATGCCAACTCCATAGCCGCTCGCCCAGTATCCACCACAGGAAGACCTCAGGAGCCATGTGGAAATGAAATAAAATAAACTTTAAAAAATCGATTACAGCTCTCACTATACAGACTTGATTGTGAAAAAAATGCCCATTCCTGAAAGTATCAAAGCTTTTACACATGCTCAAGTAGTTAATCTCTTATAAAACAAAAAAACTTCTGTTCATATCCTTAACCCTATAATAGCCTCTTTAAGCTGTCAATCAAACTATGAATTCAGGAACAAAAACAAAAAACGCTGGAAAAACTCAGTAGGTCTGACATGTATAAGAGTGAGCTCTGTTACCCTCACTGTTATTTTTACAGTAAATTCTGGCCCATGTTTTATTTCATGACCTGGCACAAACATCACAAAAGTACTAAGCAAGCAACTGGATTGTGTCATAGAAATCAACAGATATTGTGGAGATTTGCAATATTACGTTTGGAAATTAGAGAAATAATTTAAGAGTTAAATAAACATGTGATGTCCATGTTGACAGAGTTTATATATAGTCTCTGAAAGAAGCTAACCTGGTAGGCTTGTTACAAATTTTGGGTCCACATTGAATGTTCCCTTGCGTTCAGCATCACCAGTCACTCCCTGGGCGGAATCGTCCGTGCCCGCTGGTGTTGGACATGTTCAGTTGCGTGAGTGGACAACATGGTGAGAAGGCCAAAAACGGTTTCACAAAGTCGTGAAACCAGTTTGCGATCATCCGCTCAGCCCGTCGATGATGGGCCGCATTTCCTGCCATTGGATGTCGGGGACCTCATTGTAATACATCAGCTGATGTGGCTAGGAGGCTAGACCGCTGGACTCAATCCCCCCACTGGATCATCCACCCTCACGTTAATGTGTTTCACAACAGCATATAAAATGCATGCGCTTGGTGGGCTGCACTCAGATGTGAGTGCACAGTAACGTTGCAGAGTGCTCGCAAGGGACGCCTGTTGGACTTCAAGGTTGAGTGAGACACGTGGGAATATTGCAAAGGCTGCCCTGCAGTTGAGGTGACTTTGTGGGGGGAGGCAAAGGCTGCCCTGTGGTTAAGGCGACTTGGGAGGGGGTTGGGGCAGGGGCAAAGGCTGCCCTGCGGTGGAGGCAGCTTTTGGGGGAGTGGGAAAAGGCTACCCTGCAGTTGAGGCGACTTTGGGGTGGGAGGGCAAAGGCTGCCCTTCGTTTGAAGGTAGTGCACAAGCACGTGTGGGGTGAAGGGAGTGGACAAGAGAAGTAGCTAAACATCAGAGAAACCTTGTATAAAGTGACCATTCCTCTGCAGCTGAGACAGTTCAGGCGCAACCACATTGATATGGTTGGAGTCGGGCCTCTTGCTTATCTGCTCACTCAAGCAACGCAGAGGCATCAAAGTGCCACCATGCTCCAGAGCTTTTCACCCCTCGGCCACAGAATGCAAACTAATGAGTGTTTTAGTGGACTGTAGAACAGTTGGATGATTGGGCACATTGTATAATCTCCTTGCTAAAGCTGGCCGTGGAGCAGTCGCTGGTGGAGGTGCTCACAGCCCCTTGTCATCATCCCATGGTTCAAGCTAACAATGCAGCTTTGCAGCGCACATTAGGAGAATGCCTGCACCTGAGCTGAGAGCACAGCATGCAGTCCAATGGGCAAAGCTGCCGCCAATCAGTCAAGTGGAGTGGGGCGGAGGTGGGTGGGGTTTCGGGCAGCTATTAGGCGCACTAACCTCTGGCCATCCAAGTGGCGGCCAGCACCGTCTAGGATGTGTTAAGGGGTCTTCAGACCTAACCATGAGAGGTTCTTAGTACACCCATGCTAATCCACGCGTCTATTCTTCCTGCAGGAATACATCAGGATCATGGATCCTGGTGAACTAGCTGTATGCCTCATGGCATACAGAGAGCGAAGACAAAGGAAAAGAGAGTGACTGAAGCACCTGGTTGCGTAGAGGGAGGAGCAGCACCCTCAGGAAGAAGGGGCGGCTGGGGTTCCCACACACACCGCTGAAGAGCCAGAGAAAGTCATCACTGATCGGCGCCTAGCTAGACCCACGGCCCATAGATGCCACCTTTCATTCCTGCAGCTGACTGAGAATCAGTGTCGCCGAAGACTGCGCATGTCTAGGGAACTGGTCGGTCACATCTGCCAGCTGCTGCAGGATTTGGCACCACATGGACATGGTAGGCACCTACTTCCAGTGGCCATGAAAGTGGCTGCGGTGCTCAATTTCTACACCAGTAGCTCCTTTGTGGGATACCACAAGCCTTCACTCACAAATGCATCCATGAGGTCATGGATGCCATCTTCACATAACTTTGAGCATTTTGTCCAGGACCAGGAGAGTCAGGATGCAAGAGTGATTGGATTTGCCCAGATCTCAGGTTTCCCACAGGTGCAGGGTGCCATTGACTGCACTCACGTGGCGCTCAGATCTCTGTCGCAACACACGGTCAACTATGTCAACCGCAAGGGCTTCTATTCGCTGAATGTGCAGCTGGTGTGCGACCACCACAAACGCATCCTGCAAATCTGCACACGGTTTCCAGGGAGTGTATATGACTCTTACATTCTCAGTTGGCCATAGAACCCTGATGTCTCCCAGGGTCCACAGAGGCTGCAAGGTTGGCTCCTTGGGCACAAGGGCTATCTGCAGAGGACATGGCTGGTGACACCCGTGCGGCGGCCTCAGACTGCAGCAGAGCGAAGGTATAATGAGGCTCATGCTGCAGCTCACACCTTGGTGGAGCAAACCATCGGGATGCTGAAGATGAGGTTCTGGTGCCTGGACTGGTCTGGTGGAGCCCTGCAATGTAGTCCACAGAGGGTGTCATGCATTGTTGTCACCTGCTGCACCCTTTACAACCTTGCGTTACAATGGGGAGAAGAGCTGGTTGAGGAGAAGATGGAGGAGCTGGACGACTCCTTCGATGAGATGGACGTCAAAAGTGATGAGGCTGAGGAGGTCCTTGAAGGCAGCGATGGGGCCTTCACACTAGACAGACAAGACAGGCACATTCCGGGGGTGGGGGAGGGGTGCAGTCTGGTAATGCACATACCCTCTGTGATAAGGCTCCTGTCATGGAA
This sequence comes from Cetorhinus maximus, assembly GCF_964194155.1. Taxonomy (NCBI): domain Eukaryota; kingdom Metazoa; phylum Chordata; class Chondrichthyes; order Lamniformes; family Cetorhinidae; genus Cetorhinus; species Cetorhinus maximus. The sequence continues at coordinate 36,671,468 of NC_135900.1, forward strand.
ACGTAGTGGAAGCCCTAATAGTCACTCGATTGCAGGAGGATAATGATGACATGCAGTGAGGACACTCCATCGTTCTTCATATAGCCACGAGAATGTCTGAGTCCTATCTGGCCAAGGGCAGCTCGTTTGTGCTATGTGATCAAGATCATATCATAGAGACACAGCCATGAAACTTTAAAAGCACCAGATCCTTTGTCAGCCTTCAGCACCTGACCCCTTCAGGAGCACAGCGTCACTGGTCACAGATGCTGAAGAGATGGGGGCCAGCCCCATCTTAAAGGTGCTGAGAGCACACAGAGAGAGTGACAGAATTCTGTGACACCTGCCCAAGATATTCTGGCAGCAATGACAAGCACCGTCACAAAGGGTCGACGTGCAGGTATCAGTAATGTTGTCCAGGGAGTGTGAGGCCAGATCATCACCTTGGTCTGAAGGCTGCACAAAGCACAGGAAAGAGGCCCTGAACTGAGACACCTGCCTTTATCTTGTGCAGAAAGGTTTCACATCTGAGTGACATGAACACTGATTATCAGAACGAGGAGCCATGGGCAGGGAGACATTATTGACAATAGCGAACATTATGTATAAGTGATTAACACCTGTGCCCAGGCTGTGCAACTACATCTTCTCGAGGTGTCAGCTGTGGCTCAGTTCATAGCACCCTCGCCTTTGAATCAGAAGGTTGTGGGTTCATGTCCCACTCCCGGAAACCAAGAACTGTGAATGTACTCGAAAGAGTTACAATCTGTGACTGTTGATAACTCGAAAGAGTTACATCTTCTTAACTTTCCTAACCCTGCTGCTATGTCTTGGTGCTCCCTGGACATCCACATTGGAATTGGAGGCAGCCTGCTGACTGCTACACGCTCTTTGTGGTGACCTTGATAAGTGTCCTCTGGAGGGCAGAGACCTGGAGGGCCTTGGCCTGCTTTTGGAGACTGCTGTGTGGCAGTGGCACCCCCCTCGAGCTGTGGGGCTGGAGCTACTGGGGTCATGGCAAGAGGGGATTTGGATAAGCTGGGCATGCCCAGAGTCACCTGGGTGGATGGCCCCGGAGTGTACACCTGCTGACTCTCCTCCCCATGGGTGCTCAAATGTCTCTGGCTGACTTCTTGAGCGGAAGGGGTAGCTTGAGTGAGATCAAGCTGCCCTGCACCCCTCTCACGTACACACTGTTGGAGGCTAATTATGGTGCCAGCGATGGAGTCAGCCTGTGCAGCAGTGCAGGAGCGACATCCTGGACCAAGATCTCCATGGTGGCCGCCATCCTACCAGTATTGACCTCGGTCCGTTGGCATGCCAGCACTGTCACCTCAGTCTGAAGGCGGACGGACTACTCCATGCAATCTGAGGAGTGCAGTGGGCATCCCTTCCTGATGTTCCCGAGCTTGCCTTTGCACTTCCAGCATCTGTGACATGACTGAGTCCAGAGGCTCATTTAATTTAATCCGGATAAGCATGAAGTGATGCACTTGGGCAGGACAAACTAGGCACGGGGATACAGGATGAATGGTAGGACACTGGGAAGTACTGAGAATCAGAGGGACCTTAGTGTGCATGTCCACTGGTCCCTTAAGATAGCGGGACAAATAGATAAGGTGGTTAAGAAGGCATATGGTATACTTGCCTTTATTAGCCGAGGCATAGAATATAAGAGCAGGGAGGTTAAGCTGGAGATAAAAGCAAAGAACTGCAGATGCTGGAAATCCAAAACAAAAACAAAAACAAAAATACCTGGAAAAACTCAGCAGGTCTGGCAGCATCGGTGGAGAGGAGCACAGTTGATGTTTGAGTCCGCATGACTCTTCAACAGAATTAATTAAAAATAGAGAAGGGGTGAAATATAAGCTGGTTTAAGGGGGGGGAGGTTGGGACAAGAAGAACTAGGTAGAGGGCCAGTGATAGGTGGAGATAACCAAAAGATGTCACAGACAAAAAGGACAAAGAGGTGTTGAAGGTGGTGATATTATCTCAAGGAATGTGCTAATTAAGGGTAGAAAGCAGGACGAGCAAGGTACAGATAGCCCTAGTGGGGGTGGGGTGGGGTGAAGGAATTGAAAAAGGCTAAAAGGTAGAGATAAAACAATGGATGGAAATACATTTAAAAATAATGGAAATAGGTGGGAAAAGAAAAATCTATATAAATTATTGGAAAAAACAAAAAGGAGGGGGAATAATCAGAAAGGGGGTGGGGATGGGGGGAGGAGAGAGTTCATGATCTAAAGTTGTTGAACTCAATATTCAGTCCGGAAGGCTGTAAAGTGCCTAGTCGGAAGATGAGGTGCTGTTCCTCCAGTTTGCGTTGAGCTTCACTGGAACAATGCAGCAAGCCAAGGACAGACATGTGGGCAAGAGAGCAGGGTGGAGTGTTAAAATGGCAAGTGGCAGGGAGATCTGGGTAATGCTTGCGGACAGACCGAAGGTGTTCTGCAAAGCGGTCACCCAGTCTGCGTTTGGTCTCTCCAATGTAGAGGAAACCGCATTGGGAGCAACGAATGCAGTAGACTAAGTTGAGGGAAGTGCACTTGTATTTCCATCCATTGTTTTATCTCTACCTTTTAGCCTTTTTCGATTCCTCCACCCCCACTAGGGCTATCTGTACCTTGCTTGTCCTGCTTTCTACCCTTAATTAGCACATTCCTGTAGATGATATCACCACCTTCAACACCTCTTTGTCCTTTTGTCTGTGACATCGTTTGGTTATCTCCACCTATCACTGGCCCTCTACCTAGTTCTTCTTGTCCCAACCCCAACCCCCCACCCCCCACCACCTTAAACCAGCTTATATTTCACCCCTTCTCTATTTTTAATTAATTCTGTTGAAGAGTCATGCGGACTCGAAACGTCAACTGTGCTCCTCTCCACCGATGCTGCCAGACCTGCTGAGTCTTTCCAGGTATTTTTGTTTTTGTTGAGGTTATGCTGGAACTGTATAAAACACTGGTTAGGCCACAGCTAGAGTATTGTGTGCAGTTCTGGAATCTGCATTATAGGAAGGATGTGATTGCACTAGAGAGAGTGCAGAGGAGATTTACCAGGATGTTGCCTGGGCTGGAGAGTTTTAGTTATGAGGAGAGATTGGATAGACTGGGGTTATTTTCCCTGGAGCAGAGGAGATTGAGGGGGGACATGATTGAGGTGTATAAAATTACAAGGGGCATAGATAGGGTAGACAGGAAGGAACTTTTCCCCTTGGTGGAGGGATCAATAACCAGGGGACATAGATTTAAAGTAAGGGGCAGGAGGTCTAGATGGGATGTGAGGAAGAATTTTTTCACCCAGAGGGTGGTGGGAATCTGGAACACACTGCCAGAAAGGGTGGTTGAGGCGGAAACCCTCATAACATTTAAGAAGTATTTGGATGTGCACTTACAATGCCATGGCATACAAGGCTTAGTGCTGGAAAATGGGATTAGAATAGCCAGGTACTTGTTTGGCTGGCGCAGACTCAATGAGCCGAAGGGCCTTTTTCTGTGCTGTAGACCTCTATGACTCTATGACTAGGCTTGTCATCTGACTCGGACTCAGCAAATTTCTGGCTCCCGGCAGTCCTCGGAGTGCCAGAAACCTGGGAAGTCCCTGCCACCGCCTACTTCAGATCAGACAGTGCAATGTGCTCACCAGATTGTGATCGCGTGGCTACTCTAAAGCTAGGTCCCACCAAGGTGTGTGTCTCTGCACTGGTGGAGGGTGTGGGTGAGTGCTGTTCCCGGACTTCAAGGAGGGTGCCTTCAGATTCCTCTTCAGAGATTTCTCCGGAACTTGATTGGAGGCCCTTGGTTGTGGACTCCGGCTGTTTGACAGATGCGCCTGCAAAAGCAAGGGGAGATAATTAGTGCATGATACTGGCCTTTGAAACAGGACACATCCCTCACAGCATGGTTGTCTGATGGATGTTGCACTGCTGGATCCTCACTTGCTAGAGCAGCGCCGACTTCACCATCAACAAAGAAACAGTCCAGATCTTACCGGCCACCTGGATGGCTCTGCTTTCAAAGTCCGTGAGGACCTTGATTTCAGGCATTCCTCCACTGCTAAGTGACCTCTCCTCACTTGTGTGCCAGCTTGTCCTGCATAAATAGAGATGGAGAGAGTGCGAACAGGACGCCTGCCAAGCGAGATGATAAGTATGCCTGGCATGTGTGGATGGACAGGATGAGGCCAATGAAGGTGTATGTGAGAGAGTGAATGGTGATATCCCTTGAACTGGCAGAGGATGAGGGCACTGTGGATGTGTGATGGGTTTGTGAGTGTGTGAATTGTGAGCAATGAGAAGAGTGACTTACCCTGGTGGAACAGAAGAGATCATTCATCCTCTTGTGGCACTGGGTGGCTGTCCTTTTTTGCAGGGCTCTGGCTCTCACCACTTCTGCCACTGCCTCCCAAGCCGGATTGGTGAGGTTGCTGCCCATCCTGCGGCCAGAGCGGGGGTAGAGGATCTCATGGCGAGCCTCCACTGCATCCAAAAGGTGCTCGAGCAATGCATCTTTGAACCTGGAGGCTGCAGTCTTCTTGCCTTTCAGGGCCATGCCTTCTCTGCAGCAGGTGTGGGCTGGAAGCACTGAGAGGTGTGCGCGCGGCTGCACTTTAAAGATGGCGCCCGGCTTGAAGAAGCATCGAGATGATGGTGTGGTAGGTGAATGAAAGCCCATCCACCATGGAAACAGCATGTTTCCTGGGAATGTATAATTATTGCGGCGGCTTTGGGGCGATATGTCATTTTACCTGCGCGCTACCACATTTAGTGCAAATCTGGGACAATTCCGCCCCCTGTGTCTTCCAAGAGATGGAGGAAACCTTTAGGATGGCATGACTCGGAGTAATTTTAGGACCCAATCAAAGCCATCACTTTGAGTGTTGTGGGAGCTTTAGGTGTATTGATATCAGTGGTATAGATCAAGTGTCTTAATAAATCTCATCTGCAATGTGCATACTGTTTATGATCCGCCATGTGGAAGAAACAAATTAATTTCAAGCTTATTTATTTTCACAGACCATTCTACCCAGTCTAAGAAATATGAGTAGCATTTTGAACCATGCTTTTTAGCACTACAGTTAACCTCAAACTCGGATAAACACTGATTTAAATATCAAAAAGAGAAAGAAAGTTTTGTGTTTCAAGCATTGCCACGTCTTCTGAAGAGTGCTCATAGTCAAAGCATTAGCCTGTCTTTCTCTTTTACAAACTGATTAACCTATTTTGTTTTGCCACTACTTTCTGCTTTTTTTTGGATTTTTTAGAGGTCATTTTTAGCCCTCCTCGCCCACGAAAGCAGGATGGAAAGGGGGGATAGAATCACTGCAACATACTTACTTCTCACTGGTGCCATTTTAACTGCACAGTAGTTTTGTTCAGCCCAGTTGCCCACCAGAGGCAGACAGAAGCCACATGAATTATTGCCAGTTAGATGTAATTAAGACTCCACTGCTGATTTAATGCAGTCACCGAAACCTTACTAAGCCTCCAACGCACTGGTAAAAACTCATGGGATTGGTCTTTTAGAGCCTCTGAAGCAGTATTTAAAAGGGTGCGCAATTGGATCACAGTACCTGTGTGACATTATACTGTCTGGATTGTCAGGAGAAGGTAAGCAAGGTATAAAACATGACAAGGAGGCAAAATTCTGTATCAAGCGATTTGGATATTATACGCTCAGAAACTGTGACAAAACCGCACTGCAGACCAAAGTGCCTAATGCGATAAAGGTGATTAATTTAAAGCCAAACATAATTACCTTCTGGTGGGGTTATCCTGAACAAGAGGGCATAATCTTAAAATTAGAGCTAGGCCATTTAGACCAATTAGAAATCAATTTTTCACATAAAGCATAGTGACAATCTGGAATCAAAAGGCTGTGGTTGCAGAGTCAACTGAATTTTTCAAGACTGAAATGGACAGATTTTTGTTCGGTAAGGGCATCAAAGGATATTGAACAAAGGCAGGTAAATGTTTCTATGCCAGTTACCTGATCTCAGGTTGCACAGTGATTAAGTAGAATACAATTGGGCTCAATGCCCTTGGCTAAGGACAGGAAAATATCACATGTTGTCATTTCTGCTGGCTGGAAAATGGATGCACGTGCATTCCGAGTGAGGACTTGATTTGGTTTGGTTTTGATGTCCCCCCCACCCCAACCCCACCCCCCAAAGATCTCCTGATTTGACTGCTTGCTGTCACACATGAAGAATGGTTACTAGGGCAAAATACCAGAAGGTGGCTGGCGTCCGTTCAACTGTATCATCACAAGTAGCTATCAGCTTTAGGAAAAGAGGATGGGACAGCATTATTAAAACACAGAGGGTATTTTTAAAAACATATATATTGTAACAAGTACAACTGTAAAAAGGAAAAGTGTAAATATAAAATAATGTTGGAATCCCCTAGTGGAACACACTCCACACTCTATAAACTGACAATAGCCCCATCTCTCAATGGTGCATCTCCTAGTTGTGTGTAAACATCACCAACTGCAATCTGATAACTGTCCTGAGTGGTGAAGTCCCAGTTTTCAACCTTCCACTGAAAATCTGGACAACCCTCAACTGCTTGACAGTGTATCAGGGAAGATGTGGCCATTTGCTCCACAAATGGAACATGAGGAAGAGCTCAAATTGTGATTGTGGTTGTCCAAGTCAGACCACCACCCAGATACTGATCTCCTGCCCTGAGAGACCCATTTCTGGTGGCATCACAACCATTCAAATTGCATCAGCTGAAGCAATTGGTTGGATTGTTAAACTCAACACCAAAGTATAACCACACCCCCATCCATACAAATATATGTGTTGGAATTTGAGTCATTTTGCTGTAATTTTTAACACAGGTTAATTACAAAATACAGATTTCATCTGTTTATCAATGTGATATCATTTTAAAAACACAAACATAAGTTGTTAGACTTCAACCAATTAACCATATAAAAATTAATGTTTGGATATAGAACGTTTTAAAAATTAAATTTGCAGTTGACTATTACTCCACTGTGTTAATTTATGCTATCTTACATGGTGTGTGTTGAAATCTATTTTGCATTATGATCAAATTTCTAGAGTTAAAATTATGCAGCTGAAATTGAAACTAAATTAACATGGCACCAGGCTAATTTTTCATAAATTATATTTTAATTTAACATTAATATAATGAGCAATGAAAAAAATACATGACATAACAGCAACAAAATGTTATATTAATGCAGGGATGTCATAGAAACTTGTCTACTGTTACACAAGCGGTTACAGATTCCCTAGAATGCAAATATAACCTCTAGCTTCTTTTCTCCATTACCAATCATCTCCTTAAACCCCTCTTCCTCCCCTCTCCACTCTCGCCTCCAACAACATGGAGCTCATAAACATATTTGTCACTAAAATGGACATCATTCATTCAGCTACTTCTGCTGCAGTCCTCCCCCGCCCCACTTCCTCTTACCCACAAGCTAAACCTGCCCTCTGTCCAAGGACTCAAATCTTTTCAATCAGTTCTCAGACCCTACCATGGCACTAAGACAGGCCTAAAGCCACAAATGGTGTTTTCTGTGACTGTGACCATGGTTCATACCAACATATGGCTAAGGAGCAGAAGTAGGTCACTCAGCCCCTCAAGCCTGATCCATCATTCAATAAGATCATGGCTGATCTGATCGTAACCTCAACTCCACATTCCAGCCTACTCCTGATAACCTTGCTTATCAAAACCTTGCTCGTTCAAAGACTCTGCTTCCACCGCCTTTTGAGGAAGAGAGTTCCAAAAACACACAACCATCTGAGAGAAAAAATTTCTCCTTATCTCTGTCTTAAATTGGTGACTCCTAATTTTTAAACAGGGACCCCTAGGCCTAGATGCTCCCACAAGAGGAAACACCCTCTCCACATCCACCCTGTCAAGACCCCTCAGGATCTTATATATTTCAATCAAGTCTCCTCTTACTCTCCTAAACTCCCGCGGATACAAGTCTAGCCTGTCCAACCTTTCCCGATTAGACAACCAGCCCATTCAAGGTATTAATCTAGTAAACCTCCTCTGAACTGCTTCCAATGCATTTATATCCTTAAATAAGGAGACCAATTCTGTACACAGTACTCCTAATGTGGTCTCTTCAATGCCCTGTATAACGGAAGTATAGCACCCCTACTTTTGTAAGATAAAGGCAAAATACTGTAGATGCTGGAAATCTGAAACTAAAACAAAAAATGCTGGAAAAACTCATGTCTCGAGTCCGTATGATTCTTCTTCAGAGCTAAGAAGAAGAGTCATAAGGACTCGAAATGTTAACTCTGTCTTTCTCTCCACAGATGCTCTCAGACCTGCTGAGTTCTTCCAGCATGTTTTGTTTTTGATCCCTACTTTTGTATTCAATTCCCCTCACAATAAACAGTAACTTTCTATTAGCTTTCCCAATTACTTACTGTACCTGCATACTAATCTTTTGTGATTCGTGCACTAGGGCACCCAGTTCCCTCTGCATCTCAGAGCTCTACAATCTCTCACCATTGAGACATTATGCTTCTTTTTTATTCTTCCTGCCAAAGTGGACAATTTCACATTTTCAAACATTGTAGTCCATTTGCCAGATATTTGCCCACTCACTTAACCTATCTATATCTCTTTGTAGCCTGCTTATGTCCTCTTCACAACTTACTTTCCTACCTACCTTTGTATTGTCAGCAAATTTAATAACCATACCTTCAGTCCCTTTACACAAGTCATTTATATAAATTCTAAAATTTTGAGGCCCCAACATTGATCCCTGTGGCACACCGCTCATTATCATCTTGCAAACCAGAAAATAGCCCTCCTCAAGCTTCTCAACACCTCTCCAGCCTTTAACATGGTAGACCACACCATCCATTGTTCAGATGAGTGGTACTGACTTTACACTTTTTCCCTCTTATTCATCCAATTTTAGACAGAGCTTTGCCAGCAATAGGCTTTTTTCTTATTACTTATGGAGACCTCCAAGGATCTATGTTTTCCCTCTCCTATTCCTCATCCACATGCTGCCTCTCAGCAATGTCATTAGAATGCATGGGTTCAGTGTCCAGATGTACACCGATGACATCCAGTTCTACATTTCTACCACCTCATGATTCTTCTATTGCCTCCTGTGCATTCAACCTGCTTGTCCAACATCAAATCCTAGATGATCTACAGTTTTCTGTAGTTAAACATTGGGAAAACCAAAGACATCATCTTTGGCCCGCATCTCAAACATACACTCTCTCACTTCCAGTTCCATCCCCATTCCCAATCATTGCTTCAGATTGAAACCAATTGCTCAAAACCTTGGTTGACGTCCAACCTTCCATCCACTTCATCACAAAGATCTTCTACCTCCATAACATGCCTTTCTCTACTATTGCTTCAGCTTTGTCTATGCAAAAACTCATCCACGTGTTTGTCATCTCCAGAACTGACTATAATAATGCTGACCTGACCATCCTCCTATCCTCCACTGTCTATAACTTTAGCTCCTCCAAATCTACTGCGTGCATTCTAATCTGCACCAAGTCCTGCTCATCAATGACATCCTGTGATCATTGACTTAGCTTCATGTTTCCCAACACTTCATATTTAAAATTCTCATCCTTGTCTTCAAATCTCTCATGGCCTAGATCCTAGCTATCTCTGTCACCTCTTCCAGCTTGACAGCCCTCCAGTCTCTGTGATCCTCCAATTTTGACCTCTTATGCACCCCCCATTGCCTTCGCCTCCCCCTTTGGATGCCATGCCTTCAGCCAGCTCAACTGTAAGCTCTGGAATTTCACTATAAACCCCTCAGTCTCTTATTTTATTTATTAATTTACAGATCGAGGCATTGCTAGCAGGGTCAGCATTTATTGCCCATCCCTAGTTGTCCTTGAGAAGCTGGTGATGAGCTGTCTTCTTGAACTGCATCAGCACGTGGTGAAGGTACTCCCATAATGCTGTTAATTAGAGAATTCCAGGATTTTGATCCAGCAACAATGAAAGAATGGTGATGTAGTTCCAAGTCAGGATGGTGTGTGATTTGAAGGGAACTTGCAGGTGGAGGTGTTCCAATGCACCTGCTGACCTTGTCCTTCTAGGCAATAGTGACTGTGGATTTGGGAGGTGCTGACAAAGGTGATTTGCTGCGCAGTATCTTGTAGATGGCACACACTGCTGCCACTGTGCTCTGGTGTTAGAGGGCATGAATGTTCAAAGTGATGGACTGCGTGCTAATGAAGTGTTTTGTTCTGTACGGTGTTGAATTTCTTGAGTGTTGGTGAAATTGTACTCACCCAGGCAAGTAAGGAGTGTTCTATCACACTTCTTGGACTGGATATTGATGCCTACGTCCATGTCAGAACCAAAGCAGTGGGGGGGGGATTCAAAAATGATGGGTGGGACCCAATTCCAGGATTCCTGTTTCCAGTCCCGGCTCCAGCAGGTTTGCTGGAGTGGGACAAAGTTATGGCTAGTGAGCCCATACCTCGCAGTCCTTACCGTTCCATTGTGGATGTAGGTAACTCATACCCCTCCCTGCAATTTTCGTCGACTTTGGCCCACTTCCCAAGGACTCGTGGTTCAAGGCTTCTCAGAGGAGTCTGGATTCATACCCTTTTAGAAAGATAAGCTTAAAAACTCTTACCCATCTCCTATGCTCTACATGCCTCCTCCTCCTCACCCACTCACCTAGTATGCACTATGTATAGAACCAATGAGTCATATATAATGACTATGGCATGTCTTGAAATGCTCAATGAAAGAAACACCCATTCAGAAATCTGCTTTGAAAAAAAACTTGCTTTTACAAACTTATAAGCTAACACTCCACTTCAGCCTGTGTAAACCCCTGCTGAACTAATCCATTCATGAGGCTTAGAGCACAGCCAAGCATTCATAATGAGGCCATCTGGCAACTTTATCAACAGAAACAGGTGGGCAGATATCTGTTTCTTCAAATGGCCTCATTATGACTGTTTGGCTGAGTTTCAAGACTCATTAATGGAATCAGCTTAGAAGGGATCTCTTTGGACAGGTGGAAGTGGAGTGTTTGCTTTGATTGATTGACATCTTTATGAAGTTATAATAAGTTATTATTTCTTTGATCTGCTTTTCCAATGCCTGTATGTTTGTTTGGACAGAATTAAATGGTGTGAAGTGAGGTAAAGCTCCTATTATTGATACCATGAATTGCTCTGTCTGACTGACACTTTTATAAGGTTGTAAGGAAAGATATATTGGCATTGGAGGCAGCCCAGAGAAGGCTCACCAGGTTGATTCCAGGTATGGAGGGATTTTCTTATGAGGAGAGGTTGAGTAGGTTGGACCTATACTCATTGAAGTTTAGAAGAATGAGAGGTGACCTTATTGAAACATATAAGATTCTTAGGGGGCTGGACAGGGTGGTTGCTGAGAGGTTGTTTCCCCTTGTGGGAGAGTCTAGGACCAGAGGGCATAATCTCAGAGTAAGGGCTCACTCATTTAAGACAGGGATGAGCAGGAATTTCTTCTCTTAGTGGTGAATCTGTGGAATTCTTTACCGCAAAGGGCTGTAGATGCTGGGTCGTTAAGTATATTCAGGACTGAGACAAGAGATTTTTAATCAGCAATGGAATCAAGGGCTATGGGGAAAAGGCAGAACAGTGGAGTTGAGGATTATCAGATCAGCCATGATCTCATTGAATGGCGGAGCAGACTCGATGGGCTGAATGGCCTACTTCTGCTCCTACGTCTTATGGTCTTACAGCAAGTGCAACAGTCTTTTTTCAAAGCAGATTTCTGAATGGGTGTTTTTCTCATGAGCATTTCAAGACTTGCCACTCTTGTTATATGCCTCACTGGTTCTGTATACAGTACATACTGGGTGAATGGGCATAGGGGGGGCATGGGAGATATGAAGGGGCATGGGGAGTGGGTGGTGGGGGGTGGTGACGGCTAGAGGCCTAACAGTCTTTAATACAACTGGGCCGAAATCCCAGAGAACCAAGGCAGACCGTCTAAGCAGCCCGCCTTGGTATTTTCTTGCTTCTGTGATGGCCTCTGAACTGCTTCCCAGGTAGGCTGGCCTGAGTTAATCCCATCCCCATCTCTGCAGAGTGAAAATAGTGTGCACGGAGGCCATTTATCGAAGACAGGTCTGCTGATTCAGTAAATTTCCTGACTCAAGCTTCCTGCCTTGTTTGTGAGCATCCGGCCCCTTGTGTCTTGGGGATTGTGGACAGGCTTTGGAGAGTAAGGGGGTCAGTTACTTGCCACAGAACACCAAGCCTCTGGCCTGCTCTTGTAGCCACAGTATTTGTGTGGCTGGCCCAGTTAAGTTTCTGGTCAGTGTGATCCCCAGAATGTTCATTGTTTGGGATTTGATGATCACAATGCCTTTGATTTTCAAGGGGAGGCAGACCTCTTCTTGAAGACTGTCATTGTCTGGTACATGTGTGGCACGAATGTTGCTTGCCAACTGTCATCCCAAGCCTGAATCTTGTCCAGGTGTTTCTGATGCAAGCATGGTCCGTTTCATTAGCTGATGAATTGGGCCTCTTCACCATGCTATCCTCTTTAAGGCCCTGCTTAAAACTTACTTCTTTGACAAAGGTTTAATCAATCCTTCTAATATCTTTTTCCTAGACTCCATGTTAAATTTTGTCTAATTACAATCCTGTGAAGTACTTTTGGAAGTTTTCCTATGTTAAAGATATGAAAATATCGTTTTAACAGTGTCTTTAGTATGTCTTGTTCTGTTGGATAGGTTTATAGAGACAAACTGATAAATAAATAAAGTGAAAACTTTCGCATGCAATAAGCTATTATAACCCAATTTATACACTATCTTGTTTTCATTTATTAAGCAGATCAGTATCCTAGCAAAATTGCCACTTTTTATTTATTTTTTTCAGCTCAACCAGCTGGAAGTGTTTAGTGGAAGAAATAGGGAAAAAATCAAGCCTATTGCTCAATTTTTAAAATTTTCTGAACCATTTTGTTGAAGTTTTTCTGACTTGAGTTCTAGCTAGATTTGTATGTGGGTACATGCTAATTTACTATATCTGGTGGGAGTTAACATTGTTATTGCAACATTATAAGCGGCCTGCAGGTCTGACCATGTCTGTGAAACAGTAAAGTTGTGATTTTAACCTGGGGTGGGTGGGTGTCCTGTGCCTCTCCCAGGTTCCTTGGCCTTAGGACCAAATCATTTAAATTTGTCTGCGCTGCCTCCCACCCAAAGCTGGGAGTGAGTGATACAAGAACCAGTGGGTGAGAGTAGGAAATCTAGCTGGAGGGCAAATTTATTGGGGAACCAATAGTATGATCCTTGACATAAGGTTAGTACTGGGGGAATGGGGTGGTTTCTCAAAAGAGCTGCCGGTGAAGGGATAAGGAGAGAGAAAACTGAGGCTGGAGATACCCAAGGATTCTTTTCAGGGCCCAAAGGAACACACCAGCTCCTGCTGGCTCATAAGGAATTCTTGTCAACATGTTTAAAACGAATCTTACCTTGGCCTCTTCTGGCAACAAGATTTTACTGGTGGGTTTGATACCATGTGGGCCTCACACAATTGCATCACAATACTCGTGATGTCATCAGGCTGCAACTTGCACATCTTAATTAACAGTCCTGCTTGTCATGCGCAGTCTGCACATTACTGGAAGAGGTGCCAGCTGTGGCTCAGTTCATAGCATCCTTGCCTTTGAATCAGAGGGTTGTGGGTTCATGTCCCACTCCCGGAAACCAAGAACTGTGATTGTACTCGAAAAGAATTGCAATCTGTGACTGTTGATAACTTGAAAGAGTTTCAAATATTTCTAAACAAAAAAAACCTGCACACTACTGGAATTCCAGTAAATAAAATGGCAGGAGCTTCCATCCAGTGCCATTTTGCACCTGGCCTACCTATTCCTACCAGATGGGCTGGGTTAAAATCAGAGCTGAAACATCCTTATAAATTGATAAAACTTAAGGGATTCCTATAAAACAATTTTTTCAAGGTACACACAAATTTCAAAATAATTAAATTTATAAAACTCAAACTGTAGCTGCCCCTTGTTTGGAAAATTAGGGTTAAATTCCGAATAACTGAATTTCATTAGTAGCATTTGAAATGTATTCTTTCAAATGTATAACATCTGTGGAATTGACGTTCTTTGCATTTTTAAAGTTGAATAAATATGCCTCAAAAACATTAATACTGAAGAAACCATAAAGAATATCTTAATTTTCAATATTCTCTGTTTAATCTGTGAATTGCTATTTTTATTTTGAGTACAATATAATCTTATCTATTTTCCAGAAGTTTAACCAAGATAGTAAAAGCTGTTTCATGTTATTCAGTTTCCTGTATAAATTTTGCTGAAAGGATATGTTTGAAAGTCAGTTCAATGTCATGCTGCATGTTGGAATAGTGAAAACCTAATCTCCCTTGCATTAATATGTTTACGCTACAGAAGGTAATCTGAATTGTCATTAATCTAAAGCGACATCAGATTAAAAGTGTAATTGGGAACATGACTAATTAGAAATGTCCTTGAGGCAAAATTTAAAGGCAGTCATGTTTACGCACTTCAGTTTACTTTGCAAAGGAATGTTCAGAGTGGAATAGCAAGTTCTTCTAAAGCTTTTCTTTATGGGGCTACAGATGCAATTTCGTTTTTGATGTACACCATGGCAATGCAATAACTATTTTAACAGCAGCAAACATACTATTATGTAATACAGATATATCCCAGACTGAACATTGAAGAGAACAAAGATGGTGAGCCAGATTACTGTTATTTCCCTTTGTCAGTATTTCAGTTCAATTTGAATCTGAAGACTGTCAACAAAATATTCTAAATTCTAAAATATTCCTAGATACACGAAAGGATAGAAGGAAGGAGGGGTATCAGTATTGATTAAGGAGAATATTAATGCTGGAGAATGACAATGTCCTAGAGGGATCAAGGGCAGAATCCATTTTGTTAGAGCTAAGGAACAGGAGAGGTACCATTGTGCTACTGGATGTATCCTTTTGGCTGGTTATTAGTGGGAAAGGTGGGGAACAAATTTGCAAGAAAATTACAGAGCGGTTCAAAAACTATAGAGTAGTTATAATGGTGGACTTTGACTATCCCAATTTAGACTGGGATGGACATAGTGTAAAGGGCAGAGAGGGGGAAGAGCTCCTGAAGTGTTTTCAGGAGAATTTTCTAGATCAGAATGTTTCTGGCCCAATGAGGAAGGGGACATTACAGGACCTGGTTCCGGGGTGAGGCAGGTCCAGTGTCAGTATGGGAACATTTAGGAAACAGCGATTGTGATCTCATAAGTTTTATGTTAGCTGTGGAAAAGGACAAGGAGCAATCTAGAGTAAAAATAGTTAATTGGGGAAGGGCCAATATCAGTGGGGTGAGAACAAATCTGTCCCAGGTAAGTTGGAATCAAAGATTGGCAGGCAAAACTGTAATAGGCTGCCTTTAAAGAGGACATGTTTTGTGTACATATTGCTATAAAGGGGAAAGCAAGGGCACACAAAACCAAAGGTCCCTGTATGATGAAAGACCTGGAGAGTGAGATGAAGCAAAAAAGAGGCCTTATGACAGATGTCAGGTTGATAATACAAGGGAGAACCAGGCTGAATATAGAATGCTCAGAGGGGAAGTGGAAATGAGAATCACAGAGAGAATATGAGAAGAGACTGGCAGCTAACATAAGAGGGAATTCAGAAGTCTTCTACAGGCATATAAAGTAGAGGGGTCATAAAAGGAGTAGTAGGCCTACTTAGGGACCAAAAAGGGGATTTATGCATGGAGGCAGAATGCACGGTTAAGGTACTAAATACTCTGCATCTGTCTTTACCAAAGAAGAAGATACTACCAAAGTCATAGCGAAAGAGCAGGTAGTTGAGACACTGGATAGGCTAAAAATTGATAAAGAGGAGGTATTAGCAAAGCTGTCTGTATAGTTGATAAGTCACCAGGACCAAATCAGATGTGGTGTTATGTGTTACAGATCACTCAGGGAGTCCAAATTGCTGCGGCAACATGCACTTTTACATCTATGTCCTTTAGGGAAGGAAATCTGCCATCCTTATCCAGTCTGGCGTATATGTGACTCTGGACCCACAGCAATGTGGTTGACTTTTAGCTGTCCTCTGAAATGGCCTAGCAAGACACTCAGTTCAAGGCAAATGAGGGATGCGCAACAAATGCTGGCCTTAGCAGTGATGCCCACTTCCCATGAAAGAACAAAAAAATAAATAAATCTGTGTTGTAGTCTGGAGCTTTGGATAGTGATAATAGAGGTTCCAACTTTCCTTTCATCCACAAGGCTGGCCATGAACCCCTCCCACTCTTACTGCTATCATTGGCATGTGTTTAAAGCATTTGCAGATTGATAATAAACTTATTTGGCTGTATCTTCCTTGGCCATTAAGTCCTGGGATGGAACTTGAATCTAGAACCTCTGGTTCAAAGGCAGGGACGATACCCACCATGCCACAAGATTTCGAATCAAGTGTACCTGAGGATAATGAGGGAAGTAAGGGTGGAAATTGCAGAGGCACTGGCCATAGTATTCCAATCCTTCTTAGAAACAAGATTGGTGCCAGAGGACTGGAGAATTGCAAATGTTACATCCTTGTTCAAAAAAGGGGTGTAAAGATAAGTGGTTGCTGAACCAGTCAGATTAACCTTGGCGTTGGGAAAGCTTTTAGAAAGAACGGGCTGAATAATACACTCCAAAAACAGGACTGCTCTGTGCCCACGGCAATGTAATATCCAGTGCGATGACATTGGGTCGCGTTCTTGATGTCATCACACCGGAAAACAATAATACGGTGGGCACTGGGCCTTAGGAATCGGGAGCCCACCTACCATATTCAAATTGTCAATTAATGAGTATGTGAGCTCATTAGCAGCCCAAATAACTACAATAATATGTCCTGAGCATGGCCAGGTGGGAAACTCGTTTTTTCCCATGCTTGCATGTCAGGGCAGGTTTAAAAGCTGTAGTTGGGTTCAGTGTTTGACTTCAGCAGTCCAGCCTGCTGTGTGTTGTATGTGTAGTTTTTCTTAGAAGGTGTGTATCCAGTGTCATCTATAGGTGTTTCAATCTTGAAAGTTGAGTGTACACTTGAGCTCTTAATGTCTCATCTGCACTGCAGCTTTTGCGCTGTGATCAACATGGAGATAGTGGCCTCTGCGGGAGATACATGTTACAGTGAGGAGGAGAGGAGGAAGAGATTGAGGAGAGGGAAAATGCCAAATTCCAGGGGCAGGAAGCACTGGAGGTGCATCAAGGTGCCCGACATGCACAGGAATAAGGGGCTGCTGAGGGCAGGGCGCTGCAACCACAGAGGCGTGGAAGAAAGCATTATCCTCCCGGTCGTATATACATGTTGAGAATGAATTACTTTCGAATGTCTGAAACAGAGTGCCGGAGGAGACTCAGGTTGTGAAAAGCCACAGTAACCTCTTTATATGAGACACTGACTGGCGAGATTGGTTCCAACTGCGTGGGGTTCATCCAATGTCAGTTCCCCTGAAGGTCACTGTGGCGCTGAATTTTTTTGCAACTGGAACCTTTCAGACTGCATGTGGAGACGTCAGTGGAATAATGCAGCCTGCTGCCCACCACTGCATAAAGGTTTTCACCGATACAATGTTCCAAAAGGGCAGATCAGTACATAGCTTTCACCAAGACTGCTGCAGTCAATCTAAGCCAGAGGGTTTGCAGCGGTGGCAGGTTTCCCTAGGGTTCAGGGAGTGATAGACAGCACATATATTGACATAAAGGCTGCAACAGGCCAGCTCTGCACATTTATAAATAGGAAGGGCTATCACTCTCTAAATGTGCAATTAGTCTGTGACCACAATTGGAGAATTATACAGATCTGCACTAGGTTCCCGGGCAGCAGTCACACCTTCTACATTCTCAGGAACTCTCAGGTGCCAGACATGTTTACTGGACTTATACTCTGGATGGATGACTGCTGGGTGACAAGGACTACCCTTTGAAGAAATGGCTCTTGACGCCACTGAGGGTTCCTAGGGCAGATGCAGAGAGGAGGTACAATGACAGCCATGGCACAATCAGGGCCATCGTAAAGCAGACAATTGATCCCCTAAAGATAGGGTTCCCATGCCTGGATAGATCAGGAGGAGCACTGCAGTACGCTCCATCCAAAGTGTGTGCTGTGCTTTGCACAACCTTGTGCTGCAGAGAGGGAACGCCCTGGAGGAAGAGAAGCCACAAGAAACCAGTCAATCCTCTGATGATGAGATCGATGAGGATGTGAGGGAACCACCGAATGGAGAAGTGCAAGGGTCTGCGTAGGAGTGCATGGACGGCTGTGACACATGAGACCTTAATAATGTCGAGGTTCCAGAAAGTCATGCAGTCAAGGTCTCTGAGCTGCCTATCTTCCGGGCGCATTTCTTTCATCCGACCACCACACAAAACTTGTTCCAAAAGTCGTTTCAACACAGTCACTGTAATTAACCATTGACCATTGTTGCAATTTCACGCAACTTCACATTATTCTGCATGGACCACATCTCCTGTTATTTTCTCAAACCAGAAATAACCCACTCTGTAACTGCATGATGGCTATGAAACACATAGTTTATTTATATATGGCCAACGGACCCTTGTCAATGAAACACAATCTAAACGTGAACTGATATCTGACTACTGTGGAGTTTTTCTCAATCTCTTCCGAGTGCTGCAGCATGGTGCTCCCCACTCGCATTCAGCTGCAATCGAGAGGGGCTGCTGATTCATTTTGCCCCTTGCCCTGGATGACTTCGGTGGGCGTCAGTGCGCATTCCCTCGATTGCTCCTCCAGTCTCTCCATGGAGGAAGCATGGCGCTCTGAAGGGTGGGTTATCGCAGTGCACATGGCCTGATGGATGCCTCCTGAGTCTGTGCCAGAGCACACAACTCCTCTGGTATCTCCTCCAAATCTCCACATACCTCATGCTGGACGACCAGCATTTGTTGCTTTACGGACAACTCCAGAGGCTCATCATCTGACTGGAACTCAGTCTCTGGATTACCTCAAGCACTCCTCTGACTGCCAGAGACCTGCTACATCACACTCTCTGGCAGCTGCACATATGCTTGTAAAGTGCCCTCACTAGATTCTGTTTTTCTTTGCTCTAAGGCATGAATCCCTGACGAGGTGCCAGTATCTGCACTGATGCTTAGTGTGGGGAGAGGATGTGTCGTTGCACCCTCCGAGGCTTCCTCTTCCTCCTTGGAGGCTACTGTGGGTCTGGGGCTTGCAGTTGCAACAGGTGATGGTTCACCTACCCAGAGGAAAAGAATGGAATGTTTATGGCCATTCTCTACCTATGTGGTGTGTGCAAAGACACAACCTTCCACTATGGTAGCACTACATTCACAGTGAGATATTGCTATTTGTTAGCATTTAACAACTTTTAGAATGCGGACACTTTCCTCTCCAATCCCTGAGAGCCTTTGAATGCATAAACCATCAATGAGTCATTCATAACATCATACCAGGCATCATGCACCTTCCCCTTAGCCCTCTCTCTTTCAACCGTAGATAATGTCTCTTCTAATCTCACCAACCTGATGCCTTTCTCCAGTCTCTCTCAGGTACACTCATTCCTTCACACTTATACCCTGTGAAAACTCCACAGGCTTCACAATGATTTACAGGCAATAACCTGTGTGCCTTCCATACCACCACCCCCAGAACCCCCAATACCATCGCTACATGGGCCTCGGTGCTACATTCAGTGTCATTTGTGCATCATGTTGCCTCGCACTTCTGAGCAGTATGCAAGGCATTACCTAGATGGAGCCTTTCCATAACCTTCCATGTACACTCATGTCCACAGTGGAGACTTAAAATGTCATTGAGCTTCTTTCGACATCAAATCCAGGTTCTCCGGATGACCCCATTGCTACTGACCTCTGCTGCAACCTCCGTCCAGGCTGCTCTGGTCATGCTGGGAGATCTTCTCTTTCCATCAACGGGCACGAATACTTCCCACCTGTTACTTACAGTCTGGAGGAGGGCTTTCAGGGAGTCTTCATTGAACCTTGGGACCATTGTATTCCTTCTTCCCTCCCCATCACCTGCTCCCTTCTCACATCCATCTGTGGAGGGAGAAAAATCCTTATCAGCCAGCTGCCCCTCTTTCCCTATTTTCATCGTGGTTATGCTTAAAGTGCATGCCATGGCTATGTCTTTCCTGCCAAAGGTCCTTAATTCTGCTCCTCTGTGAAAATAATCTGAAAGGTTTAATAATTCACTCACCTGTGACAATGCTTGCAAACATTTATACCCTGCATCAAAATCTTCTTCCTTCCGGAAAACTCCTACCCCTGGTGCACCTGACACAGTCCCATGCCAAGTGTCCCTTTAAATTAGCGGCCGAGACCTCCCTCCAGGTCACAGCCCGCCAGCTCGGTGCCTGGAATCCCAGCCTCTAAGCCCCATTGGGTGGACAGGCCACCTTCCTGAAACATTGCGGGCCGGAAACCCATTTGGTGGCTGCTAATTGAAGGACTGCCATATTATCTGGTGTCCTGGAATGGCAGAGTGGATGTCGGTGAGGCACTCAGTTCCGGGTCCAACTCCTGCCCCCCACTACGGACCATAATATTCAGTCCAATAATCCACAGGTGTGGATTAATTAAGGAAAGTCAACATGGGTTTGTTTAAAGCAATTCGTGTTTAACTAACTTGATTGAGTTTTTTGATGAGGTATTGGAGAGGGTTGATGGTAGTGCAGTTGATGGAGTGTATATGAATTTGCAGAAGGCATTTGACAAAGCGCCACATAACAGGCTTGCCAGCAAAGTTAAAGCCCATGGAATAAAAGGAACAGTGGCAGCATGGATATGAAGTTGACTGAGTGACAGGAAACAAGAGAGGAGTGGTGAATGGTTGTTTTTCAGACTGGAGGAAAGCATACAGTGGGGTTTCTCAGTAGTCAGTGCAAGGTCAACTGTTTTTCTTGATCTAAGTTAATGACTTAGACATGGGTGTGCAGGGTAAAATTTCAAAATTTGCAAATGATAGAAAATGTGTTATAAACTGTGAGGAGGATGGTGATAGATTCCAAGAGGACATAGATTGGCTAGTGGAATGGGTGAACACATGGCAGATTAAATTTAATGCAGAGAATGTGATGATACATATTGGTAGGAAGAACGAGGAGTGACCATATCAAATAAAGGAGACAACGCTAAAGGGGGTGCAGGAGCAGAGGTAAAGGGGGGTTATATATGCACAAATCATTGAACTTGGCAGGGCAGGCTGAAAAAATAGATTAATAAGGCATGGGTTTTATAAATAAAGGCATAAAGTACAAAGCAAGGAAGTTATGGTGAACCTTTTGTCACACTCACGCAACATAGATTCACGGAGGTATGGAAAATGGACACTTTACTTTTAAAACAAAATGGAGAATGGACACTCTGCTTTTGAAACAAAATGGAGTTTTCCTTTTCTGTCAATATACATGGAACTATACAAGGCCCAGGAAGTTAGCATGCATGCCTGGACAAGACATTAAACAATCTTTCGGGACATTTCATTGAGAAAACATTAAATGCAATAAACCTTTCCTGTGGATTAATGGCTGCCATTGTCCAAATAGTTACAGAAGCTCGTTCATAATAGACTCGCAGACTTCTTGACTTCAGAGTGGAATTCCAAAGAATGGATGTGAGAAAAATCCCATTCTAACACAAGGATATGTAAATGGTGAAATTCGAACACCCTGGTATGTCAGTGGTCAGAGACCATTGGTGAGGACAATGAAAAACAATACTATGGTCACCTGACGGAAACCAGGCTTCAGATAAAGGACAGTTAATAAGTCACATTTTTGAGAGAAAGACAGAAAGAAGAGTTCCAGACCAGCAAAGGAACAAGATCCTGCCTAAACTCCATCAGGAGGCAGAGAATTTGGGCTGGCTTTTACCTACCTATTTGAGGAACCAAACCAGGTTTTCACCTCAGGGATTCAACTACACCTCAACTGGAGTGAAGCCAGAGAAACATGCTACTCCTAGCAGTAAGCCACTGTGAACCCGTCTTCATAAACCTCAAACGTTTATTTCCTCAATGGCCCAAAAGGGAATCACAGGACTGCAACATTTCAAGATTTCATCTTGAAAGAAGCAAATGTGACAGTGAACTTTTGGACTTTTAAGACCTAAGTGCATACTACCATTTTTGTAATCACCTTTGTTTGTGTATGTGAGAGTGGGTGCTGTTGCGAATACATTTCAGGTGTTGAGTAATAAACATTTATTCTTTTTAAAAACCAATTAGAAAACCTGTCATTTGTCTGTTCTTGAGAGTTAAAGCTCTCAGGGGGTTAAAACACTTTTCTTCTAAAACACATCTGTATTTTGGTCAGTTGAGAGGTGGAAAATGGGGGGAAGCATCCTACCATCCCTCCCCTGTACGTAATACTTTATAAAAGACTGGTTCAGTCTCAACTGGAGTATTATGTTCAATGATTGACACCACACTTTAGGAAGGATGTGAAGGCTTTAGACAGGGTGCAGAAAAGATTTGCAAGAATGGTTCTTGGGATGAGGGTCTTGGAGAAGTTGGGACAGTTCTCTTTAGAGAAGAGAAAGCTAAGAAGAGATTTTATAGAGGTTTTCCAAATCATGAGCGATCTGGACTGAATAGATAAGGGGAAACTGTTCCCATTGGCAGAAAGGTCAAGAATTGGGGACACCGATTTAAGGTGATTGGCAAAAAATACCAAAAGTGACATGGGGAAAAACTTTTTAATCCAGTGAGTGGTTAAAATCTGGAATACACTGCCTGATAATATGGTGGAGGCAGAGTCAATCATGGCTTCCAAAAGGGAATTGGATAATGATCTAAAGATTTTTTTAAAATGCAGGGTTACAGGGGAAGGGTGAGAGGAGTGGGGCCAGCTGAGTTGTTTCTGGCGAGATTCAATGCAGACACGATGGGCTGAATGGCTTCATTCTCTGCTGGAAACATTCTATGATTCTATATTGGACAAATTGCAGCAGGAACTGAAATTCTAAAACTGTTTTTAGTGGAATAAACTTTCTAGTTAAATTTCAACAAAAGACTGAATAGAAGGATGGAGGTAGAAACCATAATTTGTTTTGTTGTTGTTGTTTTATAACAGCCAGGATTTCATCAGTTCTAAAGAGAATAATGGATACCAGAAGTTATTAGTAGGCAATAACTTCTTGAAGATTTTTAGCTGATATCACAAACTGCAAGAGTGAAACTTCATTCTTAAGTAGTGCATCTCAGCCAGGCAGTCTGAGACACCTGCAAGGGAGCTTTCTCACAACTATTTACGATTGCACCAGCAGTAATATAACTTTTAAAAACTGTATGGATTTATCTTACCATTGTCAGCCCATTCATGAACTCCTGTCCAAATCCTCAAGTTCCACTGAGGTTGATTTTCCTGCAGTATGAATGGATGCTGAACTGGTCTTATAACTACAGTCTGGCAGTATAGCTACAGCCTTATACATAGACCTGCTTTGTTTTTTATGTATTATTTCTACTATATAATTGGGGGAACTGGCTTCTTAGTGTCTCTGCTTGCTACTGATTGGTAACAGGCAGACTGGTCCAGACCTGTCCATTCATATGAACTTGTTGAAGAATTAATCATTGTAATGTGCTAATTGCAGGCATATTGAGTGGCAATTTTCTAATTATGTAAAAATTATATCTGTTATGAAATAACCACTGAGGTAAATAAAATGAAGATTTTGAAACAATCACAGCTCTACAATAATTGGAATTTTAACCAAGTTTGCTTGGCTGAAACAAGATTACTGAACTAGATTAACAGGACCATCAAGCAATAAATTGAATCTAAAAATAGAATGATTCAAATATTGTTATTTTGAGCTTATTTGTGAATGCTTTCAATTAGTCTAAGTTCAGATCATTTAAGATTAGAGGTGCCTGTCAGATAAATGCAGTTCACAGAGTACATTCTGTCTGTGCACTATTATTTTACATATCACACAAGTTATGGCAGTTGACATCTGATGACAACCACAGAGCCATTCTTTTGGATTTTAAAAACAAGTTTTAATAACAGTTTAGACTAAGTGCTTCAATACCAGGGGCTGACACTTCCGTCTTTGCTCATTTTAGTGAAAAATTAGTCTCAGATCTGAAATAGTGAAATTACACCACTCTCCTCTCCTAGGCACTTAATCGTCCTTTGGCTCTAGGCTTGTGTTCTACCAGATTTATGAAACACAAATGTCCTCTTTTGGGTATTATTAAGCATCTTAAGTGAAATAGCTTTGGGCTTAATCCAGCTACTAATGGGCATAAATCCATACTACAAAACTTCCTTTAATTTGACACAGAATTCCAGACTCAGAGGATGAAATTTGAAAGGAATTTAAAATGATGTAGTAGCTTAAGGTTGAAATCCATTTTTGGGGAAATTTGAAGGGCATTCAAAAGTTTGATGCTGGTGTTAGGTACTGAAAGTGGATCAGTGTTCGACTTTGCAGTACTGACACCCTTCATTGAGAAAGAATTGTGGTCCTCAGTTAATAGGGCAGACAGTTTCATTTATGCTTAATACACTATCTTTAGAAGGCTGACTTAAGAATAATGCAAAAAGTGTTATACCAAGGGTGCTGCTCCATATAAAGTTTTTAAGCACAGTTTCTTTGTTATTCAGGTTGTCAGTGTGTTCTGTCAGAGGTTCAGGCGTTGAGTGTCTTATCAGGATGGTTAGAGGACTGTCAACTGCCATTTTATGCACTGGATCCCTGGCAGATTTAAGTGGCTGATGAGAAATTTAATTAGATATGCATGGGTATTAATTATTTTGGATACTATAAATGTGATTAATGTGAAATTGAAAAACTTCTCAAAATGAGTATTAATTGTATTAAAATTCCTTTAAAACATTCAGCTTTAGATTTCAATCTAAGTTTAAGTTTAATGGGCTGGAATTTGCTATCAGCATCGAATGAACTGCATTCATTAGTCATTCATTACACTTGCACGTGCCTACAGACTTTCTCTAAGATTTTGTACTGGAACTTACTGTAATTAGAGAGCTAACATAGCAGACGTTTCAATGTTTTCACACTTGCAGTTTTCCACTAGGTGTGATTCCCATTTGAAATATGCATAAACAAGAAGCAGAAAATCTGGGATAGAGAAAAGGAAAGGGAAAATTAATGGGATATTCTCTGTTACTGTGTTGTCACACTTCCTGGCAGCCAGTTACAGCAGCGGCACAGGCTGGGATGCAGATGACCTGTGCAACCTCTCTGCTGGTATAGGGACATTTAAAAAAGCAAATAGGAAAACAAAATGTGATGATAACATTACTATTGATCGATTATGTTCTATGTTTTACAGGTTTCCCTCGGACTGGTTCATGCCCGTGCTTCACACATTATTTGGCCCCCCAATCGTTGGATGAAGTTACAAACTGACCTCCCGGAGGAGCGAAGGCCCCTGTTGTCTGGGAGCAATGAGCCTGCAGATGGAACATCAATTTAGCAGGTTCCTGAAGAAAGCAAGATTCCAGCTTGTTCACCCAGCAGCTGTTCTAAAAGGAAAAGTGCATTGTAATGTTCCATAACGTTGCAGATTTCATATGCTGCGCTTTTCCAAAGCCATGAAATACTTTTCTTCTACAGTGCAATTCTCACTATTACATACGTTTATCATTTGTCATTATTTTAACTCGTTCTTCTTCCAAATTTTGAATGATTTCACTGCTAATTGAGTCAGAAATCTCCTTGAATTTAGGAGGAAAGGAAATGAAAGAGTTAATTCTATTGGAGTTCTGATGACAAAAACTCCATTTTTCCAAGTAAACCATTAAAATACATTTGATGTTATTTAGATGATGTAAGTCTAGAACTAAAATCAAAATACTACAGATGCTAGAAATCTGAAATAGAAACAGAAAATGCTAGAAAAACTCAGCTGATCTGGCAGCATCTGCAGAGAGAGAAACAGAGTTAATGTTCTGAGTCCGTATAACTCTGACTTGAAATGTTAACTGTTTCTCTCTCCACAGATGCTGCCAGATCAGCTGAGTTTTTCCAACATTTTCTGTTTATAAGTAAAGGACTAATTGCTTAGGCTCACATTGCCAGCATAAATGTGGATGATTATAATCCCCACCCTTCCTCACCTAAAACCAGGGATTTTATCCCAAATTCTTGGGAAGGTAATTTGCATATAAGGCCATTTGCATAGCTGGACCAACCTGAACGTAGCCATTAAAAGAGCAGGGTCCTCTAGACATGCAAATGGATGAAAAAGTTTTTGATTTTATCCAGTCCCACATGAACCATTCTGATGAGAAAAGGTAACCAATATTGTCTAGATATGTGTCTTTTAGAAGACCTCAAAGGCATTCACCCCAGGTCTCAACTGGCATGTGTTTCCATAGCATGATCCCTGACAAAGCAACAACCCACACGAACAGAAGGTCCAGCCTATATGCACATGGATCCCGGAAGCACCAGGATCAGACCCAAAGTCTGTGCAGCCCCTGTCCCTGGCATAAAAGAAAACTTGCTTCCTCCCGAGCCCCAGGAATTCCAGGGCCTGGGACTTGTTAAGGGTATTTGGTTGAAGCTGATTGTAAATTGAAGGTCCTTTTATTTCTATGGCCTAGGTCTAAAAAATCTAGACTAGCTAAATTCACAGAATGAATATCTTATCTCTCTCTCCCTCTCTTTCTCTCTCTCTTTCTCTCTACTACCCATTAAGATCCTATTTAAAATGAGTTTGGGCAGTTTCAATCCAGTCCTTTGTGGCTGTAGTTTACAGTTCACAACTGCCTGTAGTTTACCAGACACTGGCATGCATTTTGACATAAAGAGACCACATTGGCAAGTGTGGAAAGTAGATTGGTAGCTGTTGGGCAGAATTGAAGGAACTTTACTTTCTTTGAAACATGCTAAACCTATCAGGGATTACTTAATATTGATACTGGGTAACAAAAGTGAATAAGTATTCCATTTACCAGCTCTGCAGCATCTGTATTTTATGTGATGTGAATGAAATTTATTAATATATGTTTCTATTTTTATTCAAAATTCGATGCATTCCTCCTCCATTTCCAGTGGTTAAATATATAAATCGATCATTTGTCATGGCAATCTTTCACACAGACTGGAAAGATGCCAGGTTTGATCCTGTGGTCTCAGCTAACAACAGCAGTGCTTAATCGATCTCAACATCACACAGGAAAGGGAAATAGCAATCAGGATTCCTTATTGTCCTGCAACTCCTGCTGGATATGTGCATGGTGGATGATAATGCAGTCAAACCTGCTTTCGTGATACCCATGTGCTTCATGCTAACATGTCAGCTGTAAATACTTAATGAAAAAGGTGATGTTTTAGACACTTTAACTTTTAGCTGAATATAACTGTTTATAAAATTGATCTGATTTTTGAAATAGGAATTTGATTTAAGAAGTAAACTCTGTGGCAAACCATTAACAAAGCCTTATCCCAGAGAATCCCGTAAATGAAATCCCTTAAATATTTTTTCATTCTTTAGCAACTGAACCATAAGAGTTATATAGGAGTACTACAAATGTTCCTTTGCGCTAACATGTTCCTGACTAAAACTGGCCAACTAAGGAAAATGTACTAAATCTTTTTTTCTGAAATGAAAGGCAAGGCCAATTCTGGTAATTATGTTTAAGATAATTGGCCTGGGACAGATAAATGTGAGCTATTTAATTACTATAAAATACATGGGGAAGCTTTAAAACCTATTTTTTATATTGTACTTGACATCGCATTCTTCCTAGAAACTTTAAATGGCTTAATGGTGAAATGTCGAATGGCCCGATTCGTGTCATTCTAACACCTTTTATGCTCCCTCTTGGGCTGAGCTTGTCATTGGCAATGGGAATGAGATGGAGCATCATCAATTCACTCTTCACAGGAGAAGTGCACTCCTTTGGGCCAATCATGGGCAGGTTTATAGCTTGACCACCCAACTCAAGGAAGTATGGTGATGAATTAATGTTGGAGCAAAAACTAGAGTTAAAAGTAATTATGATCCTTTCAAAAATTAAAGAAGATTAATGAGACAAATCTTCCAGATACAGATTCATAATTTTATCTAATATACAAACTATATGTACAATTGAATGCAACTGTAAAATTGAGGAATACCAATGTTGAAAACCAAGGACAAACAAGAGTGTGTCTGTATGAAGATGTGGTGTTGAATAAAGAATGAAGTCTGTTTTTACTTTGTCTAGAGCTATTAAAGACATTGTGACCCTTACTAACCCTTAAAGTGTTCAGCACCATGAAATTCAAACAGAATACAGTAAAGTCCTGCTGTTCACAACTTCTTCTACTGCGAATTCGTTTACCCACGCAAAAGTCCTTGTACACATGATCATTCATTGCGGCCCCAAATCTTCACCTATCCACGGTTTAAACATCATAAGTTTGTACCTGAACATATGCTGGTCCTGAAATATAGAAAAACTGGCACTTAGAAGGTAGAAATCCAAGGTTTCCATGGGGCAGAATTTTCGGGTCGGCGGGCGGCCCCAATTGGCGGGCTCGGGAGCGGCCGGTAAACAGACCGCCAACTGCAATCAGCCCCTGACCGCGATTTCACACTGGCTGGTCAGTTAACAGCCAGCCAGCGTGAAACGCACGCTGAAAGACTCAGCGCTGCCAGGGTTGGGGCAGGAGTTGGGTGAGCGCTGAAGTCAGCGTGGGTGTGGGGGAACGCGGAAGGAAAGCTCCCTGAAGGCAGAGAGCTGCCTCAGGAAGCTGACAAATTTAAAATCAATAAAAACAGAATGTAAAATTGGGAAAGAAAATGTTCATGCATCAGAATGAGACACCTCAAGATATGGATGATATTTTTTTAAAAACATTTTTATCTTTTTTTAAATTAATCGTGGAAACCTTATCCCGCCCTTGGATGAGGTTTCCTCAAAAATGCAAAGGCCGCCTGGCCGATTCACCCGCCCGCTAACCGTAACGTTGGACAGGCAGCAAAAAATCGCCATCAGTTGCTACTTTAATGGCCTTAATAGGCCTCTTAATTGTCGGCAGGTGCGCTGCCGACTCTCGCAAGTGCCCAACAACCAAAATATCACGCGGTGCGCAATGACATCAGGACGCTCGTTCACACATCGAGTGGAAAATTCTACCCATGGGACTGAATTTTCCCCCGTCGGGGGCGAAGTTGAAGGGCAGGCGTGCACAGGCGCACTTCCAATTGGCGCCCCCAATCAGGAGCATGGCGCCATTTTACGTGAGCGGGCCAATTAAGACCCGCCCAGCATGACATCCGCAGGGAAGCGCTATGTGCTTCCTGTGCGGGCGGGGGAATCCCAAAATCGAGAGTGCGCTCTTACACGCATGCGCACGAAAGAGCACACTTATCTCCCTGAGGCTAAGTGCAGCCTCAGGGAGATCGGTTCTAAATGTTAAAAACCTAAAAATAGAAAAATAAAATTTCCCTAGCATGTCCCTTCATGTGACAATGTCACATGAGCTGGGACATGTCCATAATTTTTACAAAAAATTTTTTAAAACCTACATGAAACCTCATCCCGCCCGCGGATGAGGTTTCATGCTTTTTCTAATTCGCGCCGGGGCTCCTGGCAAGTCCTTTAATTACTTAATTGACTCTGTCAATGGCCTCAATTGGCCATTGATAGGTCGGCGGGCGCGCAGCTGATTTTGCTGCGCCCCCGCCTACCCGAAAATTTAAATGGGGTGTGGTGACGTTGGGAGTTCTGCCCGACATCACCGTGCATCGTTTTACGCGTTGGCGAGCAGGCCCCGCTCCCGTTCACTGACGCGTAAAATCCTGCTCATGGTATATTTCCCCCAGTAGGAAGTGTGCACTGCACATGTGTCGTCTGTAACTGCACGTGGCTTGCTGTGATTTCCAGGATACAGTAACTCCTCACCAGAATTTTACAGTACAGGCACACTGCAGCACTTTACTAAAAATGAAACCAAGCAGAAAATATCTCAGGAAAGTCATGATACGTGCACAAAAAGTCACAATCCTAGGTAGACTGAAAAATAGGGTAAGTGCTATCGTGTTGGCCAGGGAATACAGTGTCAATGAATCTACAACCTGGTACATTAGGCAGTCTGAAGAAAAAATAAGTGTTCGTGTTTTTGTGTGTCATGCTGCCAGGTTAACTTTTGTAAGTAGGAGAGATCCACACTTAGAGGAAATGGAGAAGTTACTAAACATGTGGATAGAGTGCCAGCATCAAAGGACCACCTGAGTTAATGGTTCAATCATTAGAAATAAGGCACTTGAATTGTACCAGAACATAAAATGTAGTAAAGAAATTCGTGTTGGTATCACCGGTGATAATAGTGATGGTGAAGGTGGTGCAGAAGGTTCATCTCCTTTTCCTTCCAAAGGATTCTCAGCCAGTACAGGATGGTTTGATCGCTTTAAAAAGAGTTTTGGGCTGCATAATGTGAAGTTGGTGGGGGAAGCTGCATCACCTGACCATGCAGCTGCAGTAGAGTTTCCCAAGATGCTGCAGAAATGCACTGAGGAGAGAGGCTACCAGGCAGAGCAGGTCTTCAAAGCAGTCTCAACTTGCCTGTTCTGGAAGAAAATGCCAAATAGGACTTAGATATCCAAAGGAAAAAGGACAACTCCTGGTTTTAAAGCTGCAAAGAACAGACTAACACTCCCTCTATGTGCCAATGTGGCTGGTTTTAAATGTAAACCAATGCTGGTTTATAGATCAGAAAACCCTCAAGCTCTTAAAGGGAAAAATAAATCTCATCTGCCAGTCTTTTGGAAGGCTAATAGGAATGCCTGGGTTACAGCAGTAGTATTTGAAGACTGGTTTGAGAATTGCATTCTGCCAGAGGTCAGGACTTACCTGTTGACGAAGAACCTGTCTTTCAAGGTCCTACTTATCCTCAATAATGTGCCTGGATATCCACATTCTCTTACAGACAGCCATCCAGATGTTAACATTTTGTTTATATCCCCAAATATGACCTCACTTATCCAGCCCATGGACCAAGGGGTCATTACATCATCCTTCAAGGCTTACTACACCCACAGAAGTTTCAGTCACTTCTTAATCTTATGGAATTAGACCCTTCAACCACTGTGATTACTGGAAGGAATTCAACATCCTCATAGCTGCAGGCATAATTAAGGACTCATGGGATGAAGTTAGAGCTTCAACCACAAATGTCTGTTGGAAAAAAGTTTGGCCTGAAGCTGTGAATGATTTCACAGGGTTCCCCTATGTGGATACTGAAGTGGCCAGGATTGTTAAGTTGGTAAAGCAAGTTGGAGGGGAGGAATTTGAAGACCTGGCCAATAATGAAGTAGAAAAATTGCTCTAGTCTCATCAAGAGGAACTCTCTAGGGAAATATTGGTTGAGCTAATGAAATTAGCAGGAAGAAGAGCCTAAGAAGGCTCATTTTACAACCGAGATGATGGCAGATTTCATAAGACCAGCTGATGATTTGATAAAACAGGCAACAGACTATCATACAAACATGGAAAGAAGCATCACCCCTGGTAGAGTGATTGACTCAGTTATTGCTCGTTACCAAAAACTTTTACAAAATTGAAAAGCAAAAGGCAAAACAGTCAAGAATAACATTGTTCTTTTTATCCACATCAATGTCTACACCAACCACTTCACCCACTCCCTCCACCTCCACTCTTAAGTAAAGTACTGTACAGCAATTTCTACTGCAACTGTGACAG
Source organism: Cetorhinus maximus (assembly GCF_964194155.1). NCBI lineage: Eukaryota > Metazoa > Chordata > Chondrichthyes > Lamniformes > Cetorhinidae > Cetorhinus > Cetorhinus maximus. The sequence continues at coordinate 36,703,167 of NC_135900.1, forward strand.
ATTTTACATTGTTCTTGTTTTCTTGCTTTGTTAAACAACTTCTCCAGTAAAATTGTCTTGAATTTACTCAAAAACATAGGGCAGAATTTTGCCCTTGATGGGCGAGTGGGCCCCACTGGCTCGGCGCGGACAAGCCGCCAACCCCTGCTGCCATTTTGAGTGGGCGGGCCAATTAAGGCCCACCCAGCGGCTTGCCCAACAGGAAGCGCTTCCTGTGCGGGGTGGGGGGGTGGGGGGAGAGAATCCCCAACTGTCAAAGTGCGCTCTTTCGTGCATGCGCACGAAAGAGCGCACTGCTCCCTGAGGCAAAGTGCTGTCTCAGGGAGTTTAATGACAGGTAAGAAAAGTCAAAAAATAGAGAAATATTAAAATTATTAACATGTCCTCCCTATGTGACAATTTCACACGAGATGGGACACGTTAATAAGAAACACATAAAGTTTATTAAATTTTTTAAAAACGAACATGAAACTTCATCCTGCCAGTGGATGAAGTTTCATGAATAATCTGGAGCCCGCTGGGTCTCCTGGCCTGCCCGCCAGCCTTAAGCTTGGACGGGCAGGGTCTTTAACAAGGTTAATTAGCCTATCAATGGCCTTAATTGGCCATTGACAGGTCGGCGGGCGGACAACTGATTTCGCTGTCCGCCCACCTTCCTGAAGATTTAAATGGACCGGGAACTCCCGACGTCATCCCGTGTTATTTTCCCCTTGGCGAGCGGGCCCCTCCCCCAAATCGCCGAAGGGAAAATCCTGCAGATAGTTTTTGTTGCCTCTGTGCCTTTAAAAAGTCGAGTTTTGGGATGGCTGGAACCTATCTAATTCATTACCATGTTAAAGTATGTTTGCTGTTCGCGCTTTTGTCCTTTGTGAGAATTTGCAGGAACGTAACCCCCGCGAATAACGGGACTTTACTGGAATATTATCTATTATCACCAGTCTGAGGTAAGAAATTTTGCTGTTCTGCCATTAGTGATATTTTTAGCACTCTTAGAATAGTATTTTTGAAATAATTGGCACTCTTTTTATCTATTCAGTGATTTAGCACTGCACCACCAATACATAAGCACATCTTTAGCACTGTGTAACTTTCCTTAACTTATTTTTAAGTGTACATACATTGATGTAATGACCAACATACTAAGTGAGAATCACAGAATGTGCTAAATTGGCTTTGGTTAAAAAAAATTATTGAAACAAAATGCAGTTTTTACAGACTGCATGCAACAGTAGATAAAAATGTGAAAACAAAATGATGTTTCATTGTTGTGCAAAATTCTGCTTGAACATTTTGATGAAAAATATCCGTGACTGTGTACAGGTAAGTATTATAAATTAATATTTCATCAGTCCAAACTTATGGCATGATCTATTGATTGTATGATTTCATTTCATCGTTGGCTATGAATCTTCTACTGATAAAACATCTTTTCGCTAAAAGTTGATCATATTAATTGAAATTGTATACAATTATTTAAAACAAAAGCAAACAAGAATATTCTTACTGAAGCTCAAATGCAATAGGAACATACCACATTGCATGACATGAACAGAAGTAGGCTATCCAGCCTCTCAAACCTGTTCTGCCATTTTGTTTGATCATGAATGTATCTGTATTTCAACTCAGTTTACTCACTTTTTCTCCACAATCCCTGATACTCTTACTTAATCTATCAATATCTGTCTTGAAATTTTCAATTAACTTATCAACCACTGCCTTTTGGGGAGAGAGAGTTCCAGATTTCCACTGCCCTTTGGAAAAAATGCTTTCCGATTTCAACCCTATCTAGCTTTACTTTTAATGTTATGTCCCTTGTTCTGGATCTACCCACAAGAGGAATACCTTCTCTATATGTAGCCTATCAAATCCAATTATCACTTTAAACTCCTCAATTAGATCACCCTGCAGCCTTATCAATTCAAAGGAATACAAAGCATATTTATGCAACTTGGCCTCATAATTTAATCCATTAAACCCTAGTAACATGCCAGTGAATCTCTGCTTTACCCACTCCAAGGCCAATACATCCTTTCTGAGTTGGGTGCCCAAAACTGAACTTAGTACTCTACCTGTGGTGTCTGACCAAAGCTCTGTACAACTGCAGAATCACTCCCTCAATTATGAATTCCAACTCCCTTGATAAAGAGCATCATTCTATTAGTGTTTATGATTTCTTTTTGTATCTGTGCACAAGCTTTTACATAGACCCTTAAATCAGTTTGCTCCTCTACAGCTTCGAGCTTCTCCACATTTTGAAAATATCCTGATTTGTTATTTGGAAATCCAAAATGAATGGCCTCATACTCTCTCATCTTAAAACACATCTGCCATAATGTTGCCCACTCACTGAACCTGTCTATGTCCCTTTCTAACTTTTTGCTACTATATACACAGCTTACTGTGCCTCCTAATTTAATGTCATCTACAGACTTCAATATTTAACCCTCCCTTCATTCAAATCATTTATATATATATATGGTGAAAAGCAGAAGGCTCAGTACACATCCCTGGGACACATCACTTGCCACATTCCACCAATGAGTTCTGTTTGCCTGTGCTCTCTGTTTGCTACTTCCCAATCTATGCTGCAGGGCTTACTCTAAATCCATTTGCTTTCATTTTTAACATTCTCTTGTGTGGACCCTTACAAATGCCTTCTAAAAATCCATCCATATATCCTGCCCACCATGCCAGTGTTGTCTTCAAGAAAATTCAGCAAGCCACACTTGAACAAGTGTGTGATTTTTAGAAGGCATTTATAAGGGTCCACACAAGAGAATGTTAAAAATGAAAGCAAATGGATAATTGGACTTGATAGGCTCAGTCACTACATCCCTTCTTTGCAGTAACCTGTCCACAATTGATGTTAAACTGAAAGCTCTGTAGTTTTCGGATTTCTCCTTTCCTCCTTCCCTTCTTAAATAATAAAGTAGCATTTGTAATTTTCTAATCCAAAGGCACAGTTTGTTAATCTAGAGAGTTTTGGACACATGCTAACATTTTCAATTTCTTCTTCCATTTCCTTTAATAGCGTTACCAACTCCCTCACCTTACCAACTCCCTCACACACATCCCGTTATATCCTGAAATGCACTCCTTTCGTATTCACCTTTTCTGATGGCTGTGAAGGCCAATCCTTGAGAGACAGGTTCTGCCACAAGTGCACACGTGAAGCTGTCACATGACATTGTGGGTTTTTGTTTTTGGCATTGACACCTGTTGCCAAGCTGCTGTAGCCACCGGTCATTGTGGTAGTGCACGCCAGACCACAGTAGATGTCGCCATTTCCTTCTGGTGACTCCCAGGTGCGATAGTCGATGTCACACATGCAAGCATCCTTGAAGCGGAGCCTTGGGCACCCCACTGGTCATCTGACTCCAGCTACCTCACCATGCAGAAGGTCGTTGGGTATGTGGCTATCTTCCATCCTGCGGGCATTCCCAATCCACTGAAGCTTCTCTGTTTGATTAGTACCAACACACTTCAGATCTCTGCCTTTGAGACAACTGCCACATTCATGATTTTGTTCTGTCAGGATATACCCATAATAGACCACAGACAGTGCAGATGGAGACACCACAGTATGTTGCAGCCTAGGCAAAAAAAATGAAACAGAAACTCCACTTAGCTTTCTTGGAATGTGCAACTCTCCTTGACAAACCTCTCAGCCCCTTCAACAATCTTGTATCTTTCAGTGAGATCACCTCTCATTCTTCTAAACCACAGAGAATATAGGGCCAATTTATTCAGCCTCTCATCCCAGTCACCAATTTAGTGAACCTTCGCTGTACCGCCTCCAATGCTTCCCAAAACATGGAGGCCAAAACTACAAACTGTATTCCAGATGTGGCCTCACCAAAGCCTTGTACAATTGTAGCAATACTTCTTTATACCTATACTCCAATCCCTTTGCAATAAAGGTCAACATACCTTTTGCCTTTCTAATAGCTTGCGTACCTGCAGGCTAAATTCCTGTGTTCCTTTAGCGAGCACACCCAGGTCTTTTTTTTAATTCATTCATGGGCTGTGGGCTTCACTGGCTGGGCCAGCATTCATTGCCCATCCCTAGTTACCCGTGAGAAGGTGCTGGTGAGCTGCCTTCTTGAACTGCTGCAGCCTATGTGGTGTAGGTACACCCACAGTGCTGTTAGGGAGGGAGTTCCAGGATTTTGACCCAGCAACAGTGAAGAAACGGTGATATATTTCCAAGTCAGGATGGTGAGTGACTTGGAGGGGAACTTACAGCTGGTGGTGTTCCCATTTATCTGCTGCCCTTGTCCTTGTAGATAGCGGTCGTGGGTCTGGAAGGTGCTGTCTAAGGAGCCTTGGTGAATTCCCGCAGTGCATCTTGTAGATGGTACACACACTGCTGCTACTGTGCGTCAGTGGTGGAGGGAATGAATGTTTATGGATGTGGTGCCAATCAAGCAGGCTATTTTGTCCTGGATGGTGTCAAGCTTCTTGAGTGTTGTTGGAGCTGCTCTCATCCAGGCAAGTGGGGAGCATTACATCACACTCCTGACTTGTGCTTTGTAGATGGTGGACAGGCTTTGGGAGTCAGGAGGTGAGTTACTCGTTGCAGGATTCCTAGCCTCTGACCTGCTCTTGTAGCCACCGTATTTATATGGCTAGTTCAGTTCAGTTTCTGGTCAATGGTAACCCCCAGGATGTTTATAGTGGGGGATTCAGTGATGGTAATGGCATCAAACATCAAGGGGTGATGGTTGGATTCTCTCTTGTTGGGGTTAGTCATTGCCTGGCACTTGTGTGGCGCGAATGTTACTTGCCAATTGTCAGCCCAAGCCTGGATATTGTCCAGGTCTTGCTGCATTTGGTCATGGACTGCTTCAGTATCTGAGGAGTTGCAAATGGTGATGAAGATTGTGCAATCATCAGCGAACATCCCCACATCTGACCTTATGATGGAAGGAAGGTCATTGATGAAGCAGCTGAAGATGGTTGGGCTGAGGACACTACCCTCAAGAACTCCTGCAGTGATGTCCTGGAGCTAAGATGACTGAACTCCAACAACCACAACCATCTTCCTTTGTATGACTCCAACCAGCGGGGAGTTTTCCCCTGATTCCCATTGACTCCAGTTTTGCTAGGGCTCCTTGATTCCACACTCAGTCAAATGTGGCCCCAATGTCAAGGGCATTCACTCTCACTTCACCTCAGGAATTCAACTCTTTTGTCCATGTTTGAACCAAGGCTGTAATGAGGTCAGGAGCTGAGTGGCCCTGGCAGAACCCAAACTGGGCATCGATGAGCAAGTTATTGCTAAGCAAATGCCACTTGATAGCACTTTTGATGACCCCCTTCAACCACTTTACTGATGATCAAGAGTAGACTGATGGAGCGGTAATTGGCTGGATTGGATTTGTCCTGCTTTTTATGTACAGGACATACCTGGGCAATTTTCCGCATTGCCGGCTAGATGCCAGTGTTGTAGCTGTACTGGAACAGTTTGGCTAGGGGCGCGGCAAGTTCTGCAGCAGTACTATTGTCGGAATATTGTCGGGCCCCTTAGTCTTTGCAGTATCCAGTGCCTTCAGCTGTTTTTGATATCACGTGGAGTGAATCGAATTGGATGAAGACTGGCATCTGTGATGCTGGGGACCTCCGGAGTAGGCCAGGATGGATCATCTACTCAGCACTTCTGGCTGAAGATTGAAGCAAATGCTGATGTGCTGGACTCCTCCATCATTGAGGATGGGGATATTTGTGGAGCCTCCTCCTCCAGTGAGTTGTTTAATTGTCCACCACCATTCACAACTGGATGTGGCAGGACTGCAAGAGTCCTGAACATCAATATGTTTACAAGTTTCACACCTTTTAAATAAATATTCTGCTTTTCTATTTTTACAATCAAAGTGAATAACTTCACACTTCCCCATACTATACTCCATCCGCCATCTTGTTTCCCACTCACTTAACCTGTCTATATGTCTTTGCAGCCTCTCTGTGTCCTCCCCACAGCTTAACTTTCCACCTAGCTTTGTATCACCAGCAAAGATTTCTCTCGGTCTCTTCATCTAAGCCATTAATATAAATTGTAAATAGCCTGAGGCTCCTACACTGATCCTTGCAGCATTCCATTAGTCACAGCCAGCCAACATTGTGTCCTCTCCATTATTCAACCCTCCATCCATGCTAATATATTACACCCAACTCCATGAGCCCTTATCTTGCGTATTAACCTTTTGTTACACCTTATGGAATGCAGAGTTCACAGAATTCCTATGGTGCAGAAGGAGGCCATTTGACCCATTGTATCTGCACTGGCTCTCTAAATGGGCAATTCACCTAGTGCCATTCCCCCGCCTTCTCTCCATAACCCTGCACATTCTTCCTTTTCAGTGCCTTTTGCAAATCCAGGTATACTACATCTACTGGTTCCCCTTTATCTATCCTTCTAGTTACATCCTTAAAAAAACTCTAATAAATTTGTCAAACAGGATTTTCCTTTTGTAAATCCACGTTGACTTGTTTTAATCATATTATACTTTTATAAGCGCATTGTTAAGACTTCCTTAATAATAGATTCTAGCATTTTCCCAATGACTGATGTTAGGCTAACCGGCCTGTTGTTCCCTGTTTTCTCTCTCCTTCCTTTTGCTCACCAAAACTCTACTCAGCAATAACTCAGTTGGGGTTCCACCGGAATCACTAAGCTCTAGACCAGGTCACATAATGATCCAAGTATTGTGTTTTGTGCCTTGGAGATATGCAGAAATGACTCTCACCAGGTTCTATGTGTGAACAGGAGCTTTATTACAATGCTTTTTAAAATGTCTGCTTTCTCAGACACATTGCTTGTTTTTAGTTTCTCTAATCACACCCACAGGCTTGACTCACAGCATACAGCACAGTAAGCAGTCAACAGACACACCCAACCAAGCACCGAACAACTGAACACATCCTTTCCCCCTTGTACAACTAAAGGACCTTATTTTTAATTAAGTCGTCATAAACAAGAAACATATGTGCATCAAGTTAGAGTTCAAAGTATCTGTTTTCCCTAAGTGCAGAATAGTCTTTGAAATATGACCGCACTGAGGTCTACCAATTTGAGATTGTGGTTCTGTGTGATCACCTCAGTGAGGTGGATGAACATCGCAGTGGCTTGTTGGAAAAGGAAATGTATCCTCGTAATCATTGTCCTTGAAATACCTTGGTCTGCTCATCATCAAGCATCTTGCGTTCCACTTTGTGTTGTTCCAACAGATAAGCAATAGTCCTGAGCAGTCACTTGATCTGCTTTGGTCCTGATAGAGTTGCTGCAAACTTGTGGTTGTGATTTGGCCATTTGATGCAAACCCAATCTTCAACTTCAAATCCTGGTTTCCTTGCATGTATTCACTTGTTGAAGTATGCTTTTGCTTTACCTTGTCACTTGGTGATTTCTTCTTCTCTTCCTTTAACATTCTCGTTGGATAGCAGTGATGGCTTAAGAATGGTCAGTGGCATGTGAAACTTACAACCAGTCATTAGTTTAGCTGGTGTCTTTCCAGTCAGAGAATATGGGATGGATCAATATGTGCAAAACAGGACATGAATGGATTGTTCAAACGTTTTCCCTATGACGTGCTAGCTCTCAGACTCTCCTTGATCACCCTACTGAATTGTTTGATGCCAGCATTTGATTGTGGGTTATGTCATGATGTCAGATGATAGTGAATTCCATAGCTTGCTAGGAACTCCGTGAACTGACTGGAAACAACTGTGGTCCATTGTCTGTGGTGATTGTCTCCAGCAAGCCCCATTTTGTAAACAACTTGTCTATAATGTCAATGAGTGAAGTGGTGGTTATGCAATTTCTTGTAGCAATTTCAAGCCTTTTGCTATTTAGATCGTGAACAACAAGCAAAGACATTGATTCGTAGGGGCTGCTTTCACTTCTCCGAAAATATCTACTTGGAGTTGTTGCCATGGTCTTGTTGGTGCAGGACACGGTTTAACATATTTCTTACTGAGTATTCAAGCTATGCAGTTTCTAATTAACTCTTCCATGTGGCGTTCCATTGCTGGCCACCAAACTGCTTTATAGGACTTTTTCATCTTAGCAACACCCAATGTACTTCATGGGCAGATGCAATACATGTTGCTGTACTGCTTTCAGGATAACCGCTCAAATTCTGCGTGTGATACAGTTGTCATCAAACAATACAAGCTTATTATGTACTCTGTAGTATAGGAAGAGTTCTTCCTCTATTTCTTGAGGCTACTAGGTTTTTAGATATTGGCTTACTTTCACGAGTAACAAAAGCTGTAAGCTATCAGATTTTCTCTGCTAGTGGTATCTCAAGACAGTTCTGTCACATATCAAGCTTCATGAAGACTGTGGAGTCATGACATGATTCTGATAGTTCTTGAACTGTAGGAAGTGGGTACTCGTTTGGAATGATTGCTTTGTTGACTGCCTTAAGGTCGATTCATAGTCTAAGTTCACCATTTTCGCATTTTGCAATGACTAGGTTCGATATCCATGCCGTTAAGTCGATTCATTCAACGATACTATCTGCTTTACCATTTGCTTCAAGTCATTTCAGCGTCCGTGACACTTCAGCACAGATTGCAAATGGCAACCATCTCAAATTTTGCAAAACTGGAGGAATTGATGTGTCAATGCGAGGAATACGCGAGTGCCCCTTCATCTCCCCAAATCTGGTAAGTAAAGTAAGATACTGTTGTGCATATTCCGTGTCACCAATCATGTTGATTTGTGCTCCAGTGGGTCGTCAAGCTCGAAGCTAAACCTATTGAACAGATTTACTCCCATAAGGCTTCCGCCTCTGGCTACATAGAATGTGAAGTTGTCTAGATTGATACTTTTGTAGCATATTGGAACTATGATCGTTCCCAGAACCAGAATAATCGAGTCATCTTAAGCTTAAAGATGTTCTGTCCCAGGAGTAAGACAAAGTTGTGAAAAATAACAATGGTACATTTTGTCACTCAATGTGGATAACTTCGTAACCGGCATCAATGAGAAGTGACACTGAAATGCCCATGACCTCAACTAACAATTCCTTAAAATGACCTGGGTGTTTTACCATCCATGATGATATACACATGCTATATTTCACTCTCGGAATATATTCCTCCACCTGTCAAGCCTGAGGATTGGAAGCATTTTAGAATTCAGCAAAGGAGGACCAAGTAACTGATAAGGAAAGGGACATTATAATATGAATATAAATTATCAAGAAACATAAAAATGGATTGTAAAAGCTTCTGTAGGTATGTGAAAAGAAAAAGATTAGCGAAGACAAATGTGGGTCTGTTAAGGCAGAGGCAGGAGAATTTATAATGGGCAATAGGGAAATGATAGAGAAGCTAAATAATTACTTTGTGTCTGTCTTCACAGAAGAAGATACAAGAAATATTCCAGAAATAATAGAGATTCAATGGACTAGTGGGAATGAGGAAATGAAAGAAATGAGTATTAGTAAAAAAGTAATACTGGGGAAATTAATGGGGTTGAAAATTGATAAATCTCTGGGACCTGATGATTTGCATAGAGCACATGGGATTAGGGGTCATATACTGCCATGGATCGAGGAACTGTTAACAGTCAGAAAACAGAGAGTAGGAATAAACGAATCATTCTCAGGTTGACAGGCTGTGACTAGAAGGGTGCCTCAAGGATCGGTACTTGGGCCCCAGCTGTTCACAATCTATATAAGTGACTTGGATGTGGGGACCAAATGTAATATTTCCAAGTTTGTGGATGACATAAAACTGGGTGGGAATTGTGTGTTGTGACGATGATGCAAAGAGGCTTCAGGGGGATTTGGACAGGCTTAGTGAGTGGTCAAGAACATGGCAGTATGGAATATAATGTAAATAAGTCTGAAGTTATCCATTTTGGTAGGAGAAACGGAGGTGAAGAGTGTTTCTTAAATGGTGAGAGATTTGGAAGTGTTGATATCCAAAGGGACCTGGGTGTCCTTGTTCATAAGACACTGAAAGCTAACATGCAGGTGCAGCAAGCATTTAGGAAGGCAAATGATATGTTGGCCTTCATTGCAAAAGGATTTGAGTACAGGAGTAAAGGTGTCTTGCTTCAATTGTATAGAACCTTGGTTAGACTATACCTGGAGTATTGTGTATAGTTTTGGTCCCCTCACCTAAGGAAGGGTATACTTGCCATGGAGAGAATGCAGTGGAGGTTCACCAGATTAATTCCTGGGCTGGTGGGACTGCCCTATGATGAGATATTGAGGAGATTGAGCCTATATTATCTAGAATTTAGAAGACAGACAATCTCATTGAAACTTTCAAAATTCTTAAGGAGCTAGACAGGATAGATATAGACAGAATGTTTCCCCTGGTTCGGGGTGGGTCTAGACCCAGGGGACAGAGTCTCAGAATAAAGGGCAAGCCATTTAGGACTGAGATGAGGAACTTCTTCACTCAGAGGGTAGTGAATCTTTTAAATTTTCTACCCCAGAGGGCTGTGGAAGCTCAGTCATTGAGTATGTTCAAGACTGAGATCGATAGATTCTAGATGTTAATGACATCAAGAGGATAGCGTGAGAAAATGGCATTGAGGTTGTTGATCAGCCATGATCTATTTGAATGGCAGGGCAGACTTGAGTGCGCGCATGGTCTACTCCTGCTCCTATATTCCCATGAAGTCCTCTTCTTCAATGACCTGCACATCTTGGCGGGGTGATTCACTTTTTCCCTGGAGCTGGTGTTTCGAAATGATGGGTACCTCCAGAATTTTGGACACACTTTTGAGGATATCTGACTGTGATGGAGCAAGTGTTGCTGAGACTGCTGAGGTCTCTTTGTCCGTAACCCTTGCATGTGAGCTGATTGGGTAAGCTGTGTCTGCAACCCTGAGACCGAGGGTGCATTTCTCTGTAATCTCTTCGAATCAAACATGGTGGATTTGATTTGGAATGCCTGGGTTGTGGTTGTTTCTAAAGCTAAATCATCATTCTCCATGAGTAGGGGTTCCCTAATTCACGGAATTTAAACCTTTTCAATAAGTTGGTCACAAATTAGTTTGTTAGTGTGTCAAATTTACATGTGGAAGCCAACTGCCGCAATGCTGTCATCTATTGTTTTATGGGCTCACCATTTCCTTGGCATTTCTAGCGGAATGTATATCATCTGATCATCACAATTTTCTTTGGCCTGAAGTACTTTTTGAGAGCACTTACCGCTGTAACAAACATAGACGTGTTTTGTGTGAGCTGCTCGAATACTTGCTGCCCTTTGGCTCCAAGGCAATGGACATGTGTCACCTTCTTGTGGGTCACTAGCTCTCTGCAGACCATCCATACGCTTTGCGACCAAGTAGGTCTTGAACCCCAAAATCCCTCAATCCCTTAACATGGGTGGATCTCCAGGCAAAGAAAGGGAGGATGCTGGAGCCAGTAAGTTTAAACTGTTTTCATCTTCATTGACAGATACTGTATTTTAAAGAGATAATCAGAGATGATTCTCACCAGGTTCAATGTGTGAACAGTAGCTTTAATACAATGCTTTTTACATTGTCTGCTTTCTCATACTGCTGATCGTTTTTTCTAACTACACCCACAGGCTTGACCCACAGCACATTGCACTGTGAGCATCACCAGGCACACACAATCAAACACCGAACAACTGAACACAATAGCAGGCATGGGCAAGAGCTAAATTAGGGGAGAGGTGAGAATAACTGCATCAAGGTAGCATTTGACGAGTATTGCACCAATGATCTCTGGCAAAACTGAAGTCAACAGGGAGGCATAAACCTTCCAGTCACTGAAGTCATACCCAACAAAGATGTCATTTGGCACGATGTAATTTGACACAGATTTGCTGAGGTGAAATATATAGTAGAATATCATAATGCAAAATAGTATATGATTTTGTTGTCCAACGATAAAATAGAGAATCCCTACTATACCATTTGAATGCAAAAGCAGAAATGCTACATTCAGTCAAAGTTCCATCTGTTGTTTTCTTTCAGTTCCAAAATACTTTTGCGTAACACGTTTTTCTGAACATAGAATGATATTGTGAGCTGAAATATGGTATTCCATGTAAGAAAGAAAGAATAAGAAGAGCTTAGTTTGATGTAACACTTTCCATGATCTCAGGACATCCCTAGGTGCTTCACAAACAATTGAGCATTTTTGAAATGTAGTTACCGATGTAATGTTAGGGAAAAGGGCAGAAAGTATGTGCGCAACAAGGTTCTATGAACAGCAATGAGATAAATAGCCAGATAATCTGTTTATGTGATGTTGTTTGAGGGATAAATGTTGGCTGGGATCCCCTATTTTCTGAAATGGCATCTTATACATTCACATAAGAAGACTGATATCTCATCTAAAAGATAAATGAATGAAAATATTTGATCTTAAGTTACATTACAGCTCAGTGCTTTTTGTACACATTTATGCTCTTTCCCATAGTATACACTCTTCAGTGAATCCAATTTGAAGTATAATCTTGGTTAGGATCAGTCATACAGCTCAAGTTAATAATAGTCTATGATATTGGCTTGAAATGGTCTGAATAATTGGGCCCTATTCCCACAGCAATTACTTTTTAATCTCAAGAAATATAGTTTAAATCATTTTAGATACTTAAGTAGATGAGATAGTTGTTTCACATCATGCTTGTAGGGCATTTTTTATTTCTGCAATTGTCTCTGAAGGCCCATCTTTTTAAAGATGGAGATTCAGCACATCCTTGATTCAAAATCAAAGGTTCATGGGAATTCTCCAAAGAGAGAAGGTTATTGATTCATTGCGTTAACACAGATATAGTGTATTTCTGATTCTGTTGTGGAAAAATAACTAAGATCATTCTCAGGGGACAAGTAATATGCTTCACCTTAACCTGAGGGGGAGAGAGAAATTGATATTGGATTCCTTTCTCTCCCAAGGTGCAGTAAGACAAATAACTCAGACATTAATTAATCAAGTCTTGCAAGGTGAGCTGCCTACTGACACTTAATTTCAAGATGTTTTTTGAGTAGTTGTACAGTTCAAAATATGCTCCAACTTATGTGGAATTAGAAACCTTCTTCAGTAACCTAGAACTTCTCTGAAACAATGACAAACATCAAGATGGTAAAGGTGCTCTTTTTCTCCAGGAGTTTGCATTGAAACTGAACAGTGTGATTTCGAGCAAAGCTTATAACAACACTAATAACAACACTAACATGCAGCTACATTGCACCTTTAACATAGAAAATTATCTCATGGTGATTAAAGCATAAGTGAAAATGGATGCATGAGGCAAATAGGGATATGTTATGAGTGACCTTAAGTTTGATCAAAGAAGTGTGGTTTATCAAAGGTCTTCAAGGAGGAAAGAAAACTTGGGGGCAGAGGCCTTTAAAGAAAGAATTCCAGAATATAGGGGCAAGGCAGTTTAAGGCGTGGCTACCATTGGACAGGTGCTGGGATGAAGGGTTGCACAAAAAGCCAAAGTTTGGCATGGCAGAATGTAGTGAAAGAAAGGCAGGAGTAATGCCACGAATGGATTTAAACGCAAGGATAACAATTTTAAATTTGAGGTGCTGGGGGGCTGGGAGTCAAAGGAGCAGGGACATGGGAACATTATCCCTCCAAGTTCTCATCCAGATGTGGACATATATTACTCATTCTTCAACATTGGGTCAAAATCCTGAAATTCTCTATCCAGCAGCACTGTGGGAGTGCCTTCACCACAAAGACTGCAGCGGTTCAAGGGCATGGATCACCACCACCTTCTCAAGGGCAACTAGAGACAAGCAGTAAATTCTGGCCATGCCAGTGACACCCCAGCCCAAGAATGGATTTTTTAAAACTGCTTTTCTTTCCTTCCCCATTTGTCTTCAGTTCAGCTTCACAAGCCTCATATCTTTGGCATATTGTCTGAAGCAGTGACAGGACATGTTCAGACAGTATTCACAAATTGTGTTGGTTGGTTCAGATTTTGCAAAAACAAACTTTTGCTGGAAGTTGCATCTTTTTTCCCCCAAAATTCAGGGTGACTGTAGTGTAGGTTGTACCTAAGGATGAGAAGAATAAAATGCAAGTTATTAATAAAGCAGAAAGTGCTCAATGGATGACACTAAGAATGGGTTTTAAGAGCCTGCAGTTTGTATAAGGAGGAAAAGGCTGAAGGCCAGTGAAGAGTTCCAGAGTTCTGAGATCTAGAGAAGGAATGAGTTATCATAAGAAATGAAAGAGACCTAGAAAATGATGTTCATTAAGTCCAGCCAATGCAGAAAAGCACTCAGTAAAACCAACAAAATGTTCAACTTGATAGCTAAAACAGTAGAATATTATCAGAGGAAGTGGTAACCAAATGATAAAACATTCTGATTAGTATCTGTCTTGAATACTATGCCCAGCCAAGAAAAGAATGAGACATTCAAGTGCAGAGAATATGCACAATGGCAATCCCCTATGTAAAGAATCTGGGTTATCAGGCACAACTGGAGAGACTTGGAGCACAAAATTTGGCTTCATAGTGCCACTGGATGCTGGAAAAGCTGAAAATGGCAGCTGGAATGTATCTGACCATCTCTGGCATGACCCATGCTGGGCACTCTGACTGAGAGCTCTTCAGCTAACTTAACACATGTTCTGCCAATTTGGACTATGTTCTTTCACCTGGGCTTAGCTGCATGAGGAACTCCCTACTAGATTTATTTAAAAGGCCACCCGACTTGTAGGTGAAGTGCTTTTTACTTACTTTTGCTCTTGCAAAGTTTTGTACTGTGGTGTGCTCTTGCAGTAGTTTTGGCAGCATGTTGGATTTTGATGACAGGGGTCCTGATAGTGAGACTAGAGGAGTTTTCTGCCCTGTCAACAGGATGCTTGCTAGAGTTATAGAAACCATAGTTGCAGTCCCTCTTGAGTTGCAACACAACAGGGACATGGGGCACAAGCTGCAGAGAGGGGAAGCTGTGTGTAGAGGGAGAAGGAAGAGGGCTCTCCACAGAAGGCTTTCACTACCCACCAAGGGTATTCAGAGAGTGCTTCTCCTACCTCCGCCTTAGCCAGAAGCAGCCTCTGAAGCGGTTACGATTCACCAGGAAAGTGGTCATTGAACTGTGCCACCTCCTTCGACAGGACCAACAGCCAAACAGCAGGTGCTGTTGCCAGTAGCTTACTGTGGCAATCAATTTCTACACCAATGTTCTACACCAACTTCCAGACTGAAGCAGGCACCATAACCAACATTTCATCAGATCAGGCAGACATGTGGCTTTGCCAGGTTAGGTGGATTTCCAATGGTGCAGGGAGCCATTGACTGCATGCACATGGCTCTGTGGGCCCCACATGTAAATGGGAAGAGGTACAGAAACCGTGAGGGCTACCATTCCTTGGTGTGCAACCATGCCCCGACACCAGCCTGGGGAATGTCTGCTATCCTGATAGCAGCCACGACACCTTCACCCTGAAACAGTCATTCCCCCCATCCTTGGGCCATCGCGACTAATCAGAGGCTGACTGCTTGGAGATAAGGGATACCCTTTCTACACATGCCTTGTGAATCCCTACATTATCCGACCATATGAGGACAACTTGCCTATAATGAGAGCCATTCGGCCACAAGGCATATCATGGAGTAGACCAGCAGTATTCTCGAGCCATGTTTCCACTGCATGGATTGTTTGGAGGGCCCCATCCAGCTCTTATCAGAGAGAGTGCTTAAATTCATGGTGGTCTACTGCGCTGTCCATGACCTCACTATGATGTGAATGTCCTTTCCACCAGACATCTGGAGGCCTCATTGGGGGGAGGAAGAGGAGACGGAGAGTTCTTCTAAGATATCATTATCCGCACCATTGCTCCACAATCCCACACCTTTTAATCCACCTGTATACGTGCCATCACACTGTGATGGCTAAATTCTGGAAATAAAAAACACCACAAAAGACCCTTCCACAACAACTTTATCCAACAATAATGTGTACAAAACTGAACTATTCATCCTTGTGCATTCCCTTAACCCCAGTCTTGTTGGTGCCTTTGTCTGACCTGGTGTTCCTGTACAGTGCTACCCCAGTGGCTGTAGTGTGGCTGGTGGAAAGTAGCTGACTTTCAGTGGGGGCGACTGCAAATTGTCTCAGAGGGTGATTTTGAGCAACTCTAGGCTTGAAGGGCCTGGCTGAGGACTACATCACTTCAGCATGAGTGGCAGCAGTCTGGGCTGGCTGGCTGGCTTATAGGCAAAATGGTGGTGGAAACCGGAATGCTATCATCCTGAGAAAGGGCAGCATGTTCATTCTCCATGGAGCCACAATCACTCCCCTAGGGGTGGCAGCTCAACAATCCTAATAATCTGCTGCAGAACAGATTGCTGGACAGCTGTGGGAGCCTGCAAACTCTTTTGAGTACTGGTATCCACAGCCCTGATGGCAGCAATCTGAGCCTGCATGGTAGCAAACATGGATGTCATTACTTCAGCCTGACCTTCCACAGCAGCACTGAGACATTGGTGGCTCCCGTTTGTGCTGCAGTGAAAATTGAGACATTGACAACTAGACATTGCATCACTGGTGGGTTCACAAATGCTGTTATGGAGTTGGTCACTGCTTACATGCTGGAAAGGATGATCTCCAAGTTCTGTACGAAGCCCCTGTGCCAAGTTGGAGCCGACCCCTATATACTCCTTGACAGTAACAACAGTTGTTTCCCAGGCCTGCCAATGCACCAGGCATGATGAGTGCGTTTATCCGCATTGTCCTGTACTCTGCCCCATTAAAGTCCTCACCTGAGCCCCCTGCAGAAGAACCCACCCAAGAGCCTCATCCTCCAGAGAGTTGACACGCAAACTGTCCTATCCCCTTGGCTGTGGCCTAATCTTGCATGGTGACTCACCACGTGCAGATCCCAACTCAATGATACCCTCTAAGGCACAGGAATTTAAGTTGGTGGATGCATTTGTCATACCAAGTGATAGTGATTCTTCCTCAAGGATCTGGTGTGGCTCTCGCTCTTCCTCAGGAGGCCGCAGTGACTGGCCAAGTTGTAGTTCTTGGATATCTGAAAATGGAAATGCAAAGGAGGGGGGCTAGGGTGAGGGAAGGGGCACTGGGGTAGAAAGCAAGAGCTCCATGGTCACACCATCAGCAACTTGCACTTCATGCTGGATAACAGGTTGAGGGTGGGGTGGGGTTTGAGAAGGGGCATGAGGCAGGAAAATTCCATCATCCTGATTGTCCTCTTCAATGTCGGATGCATCAATCTCGGTCACAGAGGCAGAGCACCGTCTGCTGAAGAGGACTGAAGTGATACAGATGTTGCTGTTCCCCTCCTGTTCTGCTCCGCTGTTATAAGCCATCTTGTCCTGCAAGAGAGAGAGAGAGAGAGAGAGTAGAATGGTAGTGAGTGCATTGCAATGTGTTTGGTTAATATGCCTGAGATGGATGAATAGCTGGAGGTATGTGGAAGCAGCGAGAGGTGGGTGTGAGGCCGGCAGCATTGCTAAGTGAGAGAGGATAACATGGAAACTCTGAGCGTTAGGCTTGAGTCCTGATTGCTGTTGGATGAATTACGGGGGTGTGGTGCATTGAGCAGCTTGAGAAGTTGGTGATGCCATTGGTAGGAGGTGTTATTTGAAGGTGCATTCACGGACCTTGACCACCCATGTGAGGTCATTGAACTTCTCGTGGTGCTGCTGCCAGGTTCTTGGGAGGGGATTGCGGGAATTAACCTCTTTGGCCACCTGCTCCCATTCCCTTTACAGGGCTTGTGCTGAGAGCCTCGTGGCCCTCAGCAGAAACATTGGGCAATATTTTGCCAAAGTAGTGGAGGTTCCGTTGTTGGGATGGGTTCCAGGTTGCTAGTCCACTTGGGCAGGGCATGGGACTTCCCCCACAATATTGCCACAAGTAGGCCATTAAGAGCCAGCAGGCAGGGGTGTGGCCAGTTAAGGCCCGCAGGCAGGCCTTCCACACAGTCGACCCAATCAGAGGGCTGGCAGCTTGGGAACCTCAGCAACACACTAAGAGTGGTGGCTGCTGCAGTAGGTAGAATGCGAGGGTGTCTCAAAATGGAAATGCCATTGGAAGGGTGAGTATTATACATATTTTTAAATGGGCCAAACAGGCAGACCCTGGAGAAGGGAGGGGAAACCCCTGCAACAGCCCTTGCAGCCAGCAGCTCCCTCCTTGAGCCAAAGAGCCTCTGGCTCTGATGGCCCCCCACACCCTTCCCCCCCACATGCCTGACATGCCGGAACGTAAAATGGCGCGTGATGATGTCGGGCATGCGTCCTGACGTCACCGCACACCATCGCGATATTTTGTTCGGCGGGCGCGCGCCCGCAGTCGGCTGCACGTCCGCTGATAACTGAAAAGCCTATTAAGGACCTAATTAACCTGAATTTTATGCCGCCTGTCCAACCTTACGATTGGCGGGCAAGCAAAAAGGCCTTTACATTTTTTAGGAAACCTCATCCACAGGTGGGATGAGGTTTCATAAAGCTGTTACAAATTAAATAAAAACTTTCTTTTGAAATTAAAAACATGTCCCATCTCATGTGACACAGTCACATGTGAGGGGACATGCTTCACTGAATTTTTACTGTAATTATTAATTTTTTCAGAAAGCGCTTCCATCTCCCGACGGGGGAAAAGTTCAGGCCCAGAGGTTCGCCTTTATGCAGCTGGTAGACTCTCCACGTGGCATGAGGCCTCTCTGCCACTGCAAAATGCCAGTGGACTGGGAAAATAACGCTTAATTAGGGTTTTAAGTATTCAAATTGGTGCCCTTCACCATTTGCTGGGCAGCTGAGCTGCAACAAAGCTTACCCGGTGGGGGGATTGCATTGGGGAGCCACCCCGATGTGACTTCCTAGTATTTTACAAGCCGCTCCCACCACTCCCGTTCCTGCTACCTGAGAGGAACTGGTAAAACTCTGCCCATTGTTTCTCCCCTTTTTATCTCCCACACTGATGACTCGAGCACCGCATTGGAAGAGCCCTCTCTCTGCTCTTCTTTTTCATTTGATGTGCTTCTCCTTGTAGCCACTTCCTCCACAGTCAGCAGCAGCTTCTGTATAGTGAGTACAGTTCCCATTTAAGAGGAGCCAGCTGCCTTTAAGACTTGGCAAGTAGCAGCAACATGTGCTGCCACACACTTCTTTGCTCCCTGTTGAAGCAGCACATTCAGCACTGGGCCGCACGCTGAAATCATTCAAATAAGGAAGCAGAACTGTTTGCATGTTGACTGTCTCAAGGAGACAGATGCAAGGGTAATCACTAATCGTGATTCCCACCTGAAAACGGGAGCAATCATATTTTTCTCCCTTGCAGTCTGGAAAGGAGATGTCTAAGAGGTGATTTTATTGCTGGAAAAAAGGGACATTTTTGTTGAAGCTTTTCGTTTTGCACTCATCAGGACACTTCGCAAGAAAATGCCATGCCAATGTCAGGGGAAATAACAAATTTATACTATATGAGAAGAAAGTGCTGATTGGTTAGCAAGTGGACTCTGATTGGGAGAGACATTGCCATGAAGAATGCGCCAGTTGATGGTGACTGACAGTTAACTGCCAAGCATTGTTTGAAATTTAAACCAGGCAGCTTGACTCTGATTGGTTAAGGCATTGCCCTGAGGAATGAACCAGCAAATGGCTGTCACTTATCTTATTTAGCTGAAACAGGTTCTTTCTGTCTGCAAAGAACAGGGCCCTGTGTATTCATATTAAGATTGTCAGTCAGGTTTGCAGTGTCCCAACGTCATCCCACACTTGCGCAATATTTCGGTCGGTGGGTGCACACAAAAGTTAGAAGCGTGCCCGCCGACAATTATGAAGGCATTTAAGCTGATAAATGGCACAATTGCCTGCGATTTTTCATTGACCGTCCAACCTTACAGTTGATGGATGGGCGAATCGACCAGGCGACCTTTACGTTTTTCATCAAAGCTCATCCACGGGCAGGATGAAGTTTCTGTGATGAAATAAAATATAAATAAATTTCTGTGGACAGCATTTTCAGTAGCTAACTTATTAGGTGATTTATTATGATGCATATACACTTTCTTTCAGCTTCTGAAACCTTTAGCTTTGTTTTTTCAGGTCTTCAGCTCCCTGAGGCAGTTCTCTGCCTTCAGGGAGATTTCTCTCAGTGCTGGCCCGCACCCGCATTGACAACAGCGTCCACCCTTTTCCCTCCCACACGCCGGCAGCACTGAGCTCCTCAGCGTGCGCTTCATGCTGGCTGGCCGCTAATTGGCCAGCCAGCGTGAAATCATGGTCAGGAACCGATTGCAGTTGGTGGTCTGTTCCCCAGTTGATTCTGGGCCCGCCAATCGCACCCACCCACCGACCTAAAAATTCAGGCCTAAGAGTCAAGCTGCCTGGTTTAAAGTTCAAACAACACTTGGCAGTTAATTCTCAGTCACCATCGACTAGTGCATTCTCCATGGCAACACCTTTACCATTCAGAGTGCACTTGCTGACCAATGAGCACTCCCCTTCTCATACAGTATAAATTTGTTGCCTCCCTTGGATGTGTATTCTTGTGAAATGTCCTGAAGAATGCAAGACAAAAAACTTCAACAAAAACGTCTCTTCTTTCAGCAGTACTTAGGCTCTGTACTACCAAATGACTATAGGTGATTTTATTTACTTTTGTTGTGTAGTAAGTGGTCTGGGAAATATTCATTCAAAAAATTAAAGGAAAACTGGGATTATATGACAAGAGGTGTGGGTTCACATGAGGATTCAAGTAACTTTTGGCCTGATATCTGCAAGTTCTTACAACACTAGGAATGGACTTCCAAGTGGAGTGGCACATGCAAAACAGTCTTGGAGTTATTTAAAAAATAATGTAGGGTAGTTCTAGGTGGATGAATTAAGATGGCCTAAACAGCCTTCATCTGTTAATATCTTCTAAGATGGTGCAATCACTCTTTACTTCATACTGGCAAGATAAGGAGCAGGAGCAATATGCTGGACATTTTATATAAGAATTAGGAATGCAATTTCAACAGAAAACCAACCACATTAGTATCTACTTTATAGAGAAAAGCAAGAATTACTGACCAGAGAAAAAGAGATCAGATTTTTGAGGTGAAAGTTTGTTCATTTTGTGGAAAACAAACTTTTTCCTTTACGTTTTTCAAGAGCGCAAGCGAAGTGTAATATTCAGAACTGAAAGCAAGGGTTACACCTTGGCAGTCATTAGGATGTATGTGTCAGTTAGAGAATCTAGTCATGCTGTCATGTTTAAAAGTGCTGCTGAGTGCAGGAAACATCCAGAGAGATGGCAATGAAAAATATTGAAACTGATGACAGTTCTCTGATACACCAAAGGGGGCATCTCTCAAGTGGCTCATTGATGAACTGCTCTAACTAACTGGTTAGTGGTTCTTCAGAAATAATGCTAGAGTGTTTATTTGATAGAAAGCGATTATAATAAATTATGATTTAAGGTGGTCTGGTTGCTGGATTTATCTTGAGCCACTTTGCCAACTGCTCAAGGAAGTCACAAAGTAGCTCTGTAGAAGAGCCATACGGACTTGAAACGTTAACTCTGTTTCTCTCCACAGATGCTGTCAGACTTGCTGAGTTTTTCCAGCATTTTCTGTTTTTATTATAGCAAAGTGCCACATTGTATTTTTGAGACTATTTTTATTGCCTGTGACTAGTTCAAAATATAGTTATTTTCGCTTGGTATTCTGTGGATTCATTGGTTCACACCTTATATCACCAGTAGATGCAGAACGCATGAGTCAGTAGATTTGGATAGCTACAGCCTTATAAGTGATAGTGATTCTAAAGGAAGGTAAGTATAAGTAGCTTCTTTGGTATAAGTAGAGGACAACATTTGTGACAGAATGAGTTGAATTCCTTTTCTATTGTTAGTTCAAAATGATCAGATATATAAAAATGTGAATTATGCATGTATTGCCAACTTGGTATTGAAATACATTTTCTAAGTAATTCATCAAATAATGGGATGGGAAGGGGGAGGTTCCATTTTCTTGATAAAGTTTCATGTAAGGAACATTATTAGAAATTAATTTTTTCTGGTAATTTAAACAGCTATTAAATGCAAGAATTCCAGATATCAAAGTTATTCTGGTGTTAAGAGTCAGCCGGTGGCATTTCCTCTGGACATCTGAAATTGAACCTGCTCTTGCGCCTTATTTTGCCAATATCAATTTAAACTTAAAATTTCTAGCTTATTTCATTAACATAAGGCAAAACATAAAAAAGTGTACAAATAAGCAGAAATAAGTAATTGGAACCTGAGGAAAAGAGTGAAACTCTCACCATATATTCCACCCCCGATTACAGATCATGACATTTTGCATTCAGATGGCTGATATCCAGTCATTCATACCTTATCTAGGCTCATCTTTTTTTCTTTCCCATTACCACTCCCTTTGGCTTTTGTACCGTCAGCCCTTTGTTATTTAATGTCTCCTGCTTTCCGCTCTATTGCAAACATTTCCCTTTTTTCAGCTTCCAATCTCCCTCCCCCTTTCACTTGCTCAAAATCTATTACATTACCAACTTTCCTCAGTTCTTATGAATGGTCACAGACCAGAAATATTAACTCTGTTTTGCCGTCCACAGATGCTGCCTAACCCAATCAGTATTTCCAGCATTTTCTGTTTTTATTCTATATAATTCTTCTTTGGGTTCGAAATTAAAGCTTGAAGCCATCTAACCACCATTTATGCATATTAAGCATAGCATTTTTAAAAACATGCAGTCATGGAAGGATTTCAATTTTTAATGTGACTTACATGAATACCATAAAGTTGTGCTCTGTCATGAAAATATAATAATTTTCATAATATTATTGTAATTTATTGAAAAGATAGCCTAATAGTCAGTTTTGGATTAGTTTCCCTGTGTAGATGTGTATGTGGGTTTTAATTGAATTACAGACAGCTGGTCTGGGCGCTTTGATGTATCAGAAGAGAAACTAGGTTTGAAATGCTAAATATGTAAACATGGCTGAAGTTTTAGAATGTGAGGTGTAAAGAACATTTGCATTTTTAGATAAACCAGAGCCGTGAATTGCAAAGACGTGGTAAGGAGTTACACCTAGACGACAGAGACTAAGCCAAACAGTGTGTTTATTTTTCTCTAAGATTACTGATAATATGAGTGCTATGAAAGATCTATATTATGGAAAAAGTAAAATTGCAATATTGAAACAATGGGATTTACATTAAAAATAGAGAAACATGTACAAAGGAGATGAGGTTATGTGTAAGGAAGAAGGCATTCTAACATCCAACAACTGTAAAAAGCTTCTAGTTGCTCTGTACCAAGCTGCTGTCTCCAGGAACTGAAGCTAAGAGAATTCATTTTAAATATCACTATCCAAGGTATTGTGTGCTTTGCCTGGGTTTGTTGAAACCCATGTTATTTTACTGTTGCCTTATCGGAGGTGTAACTGGTAGCTAGGTTAATTAGGAGATTAAGGAGTTATCATAGTAGTAATTTGTAGACCTATGTATGTACTTAAAATCATTTTTAAATTAATAAATGTTTAATTTAGTTTTGTAAAAAGCCTCTAAGACTCGGTAGTCTTATTACTACTAAATTCAAGGCATGCATCTTGAAATAAAAATACAAATTGTAAAAATAGTTGTGGCAGCTGTTTTAAGTTTCCCTCTGGGATTTGAGCAGCTCAGCATTGACCACCCGCTGTGCCGTAATAGTTCAAAGAATCAGAAAATACAGCATTATCTCAGTGAGTATAAATAAAAGAAAACTTCTTGATTGGTTTGGAGTTGGTGAATCTTAAGGTTACGAGTGCGAGAAGCACTTTGAATTCAGGAGTCGGTGTGAGGTATCTTTAAAGTGGCAAGATTGCAAAAATGGTTGTATCCATGGCTAAAACTTTTTTGGAAGTAGAAGATATAACTCTGATTGGGTTATAAAAAGTATCTAAGGGTTAATGGAGTTGACGGATAAGTTGCAGTTGAGGTTACCTGTAGGAGCAAAGAAAGCAGACATAGTTGAAGTGATAGCACAGTATTTAAAGTTGGAATTGATACCTGACACTAGTGAGTCACAGCTGGAGGTAGTGAGATTTCAGTAGAAATGAAGAAGCTTGAATTTGAACAAGCAAAGGGACTGAGAAAACTTGAATCGGAGGCAATGGAAAAGGAAGAAGAATTGTAAATGAAAAAGAATTGGAACTAGAGGCAGCATAAAAAGAAAGGGGAAAAGAGAGACCATTTCAAAAAGAAATGGAGATGCGAAAACTTGATCTCCAGAGGGAAGAGTTAGCAATGGAAGAGAGAATCAAGGAAAGAGACAGAAAGTATTGACTTAAAAAGCTGGATTTTGAAAGGGAAACATCAGATGCTAAGGAAAGTTCCGATGATGAGAAAACCTTTAACCTAAAACTGAGTGGGGAGATGTTTAAATTTGTACAAGCTCTTCCAAAGTTTGAGGAAAGAGATGTTGAAGCATTATTTATTTCATTTGAGAAGATAGCTAAATGGCCATTGGAAAACTGGGCATTGTTGTTACAATCCAGGTTGGTGGGTAGAGCACATGAGGTTTAGGCTTCACTGTCAGAAGAAATGTTGGTGAACTATCATGTGGTAAAAAAGGCTACTTTGAGTGCATATGAGTTGGTTCCTGAGGCATACAGGCAAAAATTTAGGAATATGAGAAAACAGCCTGGGCAAAGTTATATTGAGATTGCGAGAGTAAAGCAAAGTAATTTTGATTGGTGGATATGGGCATTAAAGATAGAGACAACATATGCAGCTCTTAGAGAGTAATTCTATTGGAAGAATTTGAAGATTCAATTCTTTCGGTAGTTGGAACCTGTGTGGAGGAACAGAGGGTTCAAACAGTAAGACAAGCAGCAAAGGTGGCTGATAATGATTAGTTAATTCATAGAGCTAAACCTTTTATCTGTCACCCTTTTAAATCAGAGAACGGTAGACAGTGGGAAGGTGAAAAGAAGGTGGGTAGTCAGGAAAGAGGAATAGATGAAATTCCCGGGAAGTTTTTTGTCAGAATGAAAAGGAAGGTGCTGAGGATAGAAGTGACTCAAAAATTGAGGTGTTTTCATTGTAATAAAGTTGGACACATAGGGAAGAATTTTCCGGTCGGCGAGCAGGAGCGGGGCCCACTCGCCGACTCGTAAAATGACGTGTGGTAGTGTGAGCGCCCCTACATCACTGCGCGTCATTTAGATTTTCAGTTCGGTTGTGCGCCCGCTAAACTGTCAAAGGCCTCTGTGCCTCAGGGAGATTTCTGCGCTCTTTCGTGCACATGTGCGAAAGAGCGCAGGCCCCGACTCAGGGAATCCCCCCGCCCGCACAGGGAGCGCTCACTCACGCTCATGCACAGGGAGCCCGCCCACGTAAAATGGCGATGTAGACCCGATCGGGGACACTGATCAGGTTCATGCTCGCTCCCGCCCACCCCAGCACAACCCCCCCAACGGCCCATGAAGTCAGTGTGTTGTAAATTACATGGAACATCTGTTGGGATTATTGGGGTACGGAAAAGTTCTGGAAGTAAAAGTACTGTGGGTTCTGAGGTTCAGGCACAGGAAAAAAAACAGTGGTTTGTGTACAAGTAAAACAGGAAGAAGTAGAGATAGGTAAAGATGTGTGAATGTGTTCACAATTTACCCAAGAGAGCTCTGGGGAGCAGATTGCAGAGATGTTTAAAGATTTTGTGCGTAAAGGGAAAGTCTTTCCATGTGTACAGACAGAGTAGGTAAAGATGTTAAAATTTTAAGAGACAGAGGGGCTAGTCAATCCTTAATGTGATAAGTGGGGTTCATGGAGATGCTAAATCAATTCCATTGTGGAAGGTAAATTAAAAGAGTAAGTGATTGTTGGAGCAGTGGAAAAATTGCCCATTGCAGGGCTTCAATTTATTTTGGTAATGATACAGCTGGGTCACCGATGTGGATGCCTATGGTAGTTCAGCAGCCTATAGAGGTGTCTGCAAAAGGTGTCTCATGCAGGGAGAGCATCCTGGATTGTTTCCAGATTGTACGACAACAAGATCACGGCTTACAGGTCAAAACGAGAGAAGCAGGAAGTTAGAAGGCAGGGAAAAGGTGTGGAAGTCCAATGAGCTGACGCTGTGTTTGAAAAGATTGTCTCAGAAGAAAGTATGGAGAATGCAGCTGAGGTATTTGGCTCAAGGCAGTTGGTGGAGTTACAGAAAAAGGATACACAAATAAGACAGTTATATCAAACAGCTTACTCAGAAACAGAGGCAGAATCTATTCCAAAATTAAAGGTAATGGTTTTAATGAGAAAATGATGGCTGTATCATGTTTCAGCGAATGAAGGCTGGAGGGAGGTGCATCAGATTGTTATACCATTTGCTATAGAAATGAGATTCTGAGAATAGCTCATGAAATTCCAATGAGGGGACATTTAGGAATTAGAAAAACACAGGTGAAAATACAAAAACATTTTTATTGGCCTGGATTGCATAGAGATGTGGTCAAATTCTGTAGAACCTGTTGCACATTTCAGGTAATAGGGAAACCACTAGCAACGATTAAGCCGGCACATAGAAACATAAGAACATAAGAACTAGGAGCAGGAGTAGGCAATTCAGCCCCTCGAACCTGCCCCGCCATCCAATACGATCATGGCTGATCTCATTTCGGCCTCAACTCCAATTCCCCGCCCTCTCCCCATAACCTTTTAACCTGTTATTAATTAAAAATCTGTCTATCTCCTCCTTAAATTTATTCAACGTCCCGGCATCCACAGCACTCTGAGGTAGTGAATTCACAGATTCACAACCCTTTGAGAAAAGTAATTCCTCCTCATCTCTGATTTAAATCTACCACCCCTTAGCCTAAAACTATGGCCTCTCATTCTAGAATGCCCCACAAGGGGAAACATCCACTCCACATCTACTTTGTCTATCCCCTTTAGCATCTTATGCACCTCAATTATATCTCCTCTCATCCTTCTAAACTCTAGCGAGTATAGGTCTAAACTGCTCAATCTCTCCTCGTAAGACAAGCCCCGCATTTCTGGAATCAATCCAGTGAACCTCTGAACCACCTCCAATGCAACTACATCCTTCCTCAAGTAAGGGGACCAAAACTGTGCACAGTACTCCAGGTGCGGTCTCACCAATGCCTTGTACAGTTGCAACAACACTTCCCTATTTTTATACTCTATTCCTTTAGCAATAAATGCCAAAATTCTATTTGCCTTCCTTATTACCTGCTGTACCTGCATACTAGCTTTCAGTAATTCATGCACGAGGACAACCAGATCCGTCTGCACTGAAGTTTCTCTCCATTTAAACAATAAGTTGCCTTTTTATTCTTCCGACCAAAATAGATAACCTCACACTTATTCACGTTAAACTCCATCTGCCAAATTTTGGCCCATTCACCTAACCTGACCATATCCATTTGTAAATTTCTTATTTCTTCATTGCAACTTACTTTCCCACCTATTTTGGTGTCATCTGCAAATTTAGCTACAGTACCTTCTACCCCTGAATCCAAGTCATTAATATAGATTGTAAATAGTTGGGGCCTAAGGACCGAACCCTGTGGCACCCCACTAGTTACAGCTTGCCATCCAGAAAGAGACTCATTTATCCCGACTCTCTGCTTTCTGTTGGCTAGCCAATCCTCTATCCAAGCTAATATATTACCCCTATCTCCGTGTGATCTTATCTTGTGTATTAATCTTTTGTGCAGCACCTTATCAAAGGCCTTCTGGAAGTCCTGATACACTACATCTACAGGATCCCCTTTACCCACTTTGCTTGTCACATCTTCAAGAACTCTAGCAAATTAGTCAAACACGATTTACTCTTCATAAAACCATGCTGACTCTGATGGATTGCATTTTAACTTTCCAAATGCCCCACTGCTACTTCCTTAATAATGGATTCCAACAATTTCCCAACGACAGATGTTAAACTAACTGGTCTATAGTTTCCTACTTTCTTCCTCCCACAACACCCCCCCCCCCACCGCCCCCCATCCTTTTTGAATAAGGGCATTATATTAGCATTTTTCCAATCCACTGGAACCTTTCCAGAATCCAGGGAATTTTGGAGTATTGTAGCCAATGCATCCACTATCTCCGCTGCCACTTCCTTTTAGACCCTGGGATGTAGGCCATCAGGTCCTGGGGACTTGTCACCCGTTAATCCCAATAGTTTGCTCAGTACTTTTTCTCCAGTGATGGTGATTGTTCTAAGTTCCTCCTCTATGCCCTCTGCACTACCTGTTACTATTGGGGTGGTACTAGTGTCCTCCACTGTGAAAACTGAGACAACATATTGATCAAGTGTGTCTGCCATTTCTGCGTTCCCTACTACTAACTCCCCAGTCTCATCCTCCAAGGGACCAACATTCACTTTAGCTACTCTCTTTACTTTTATATACTTGTAGAAGCTTTTGCTATCAGTTTTTACATTTTGCACTAGTTTTCTTTCATAATTTAACTTTGCTGTTTTTATTATTTTTTTAGTAACCCTTTGTTGATCTTTAAAAGTTTCCCAATCTTCCAGCCTGCCACTGACCTTTGCAATTTGGTATGCCTTAGTTTTTGCCTTTATGTTATCTTTAACTTCCTTGCTTAGCCATGGATGTTTTTCCCCCCTCTTACCATCTTTCTTCCTCTTTGGAATATATTTTACTTGGGAGGAATTGAATATCTCCTTAAATATCTGCCACTGTTCATCAACTGTCCTATCCTTGTAGTCTTCCTGCCCAGTCCACTAGGGCCAAATCTGCCCTCATGCCTATGTAGTTACCTTTGTTTAATGCTAGAACACTAGTGTGGGACTCAAGCTTCTCGTTCTCCAACTGAACTTGAAATTCTATCATGCTATGATCACTCTTCCCTAGAAGATCCTTTACTATGAGATCATTAATTAATCCCATCTCATTACACAAAACCAAATCCAGAATAGCCTGCTCCCTGGTTGGCTCCACAACATGTTGTTCCAAGAAACAATCTCTAATACACTGTATGAACTGTCCCTGGAGGCTACCCTTGCCAATTTGATTAATCCAGTCTATATGTGTATTAAAATCACCCATGATTATTGCTGTGCCTTTCTTACATGCTCCCAGTATTTCCTGGTTTATACTGTACCCTACTGCTGAACTACTGTTTGGGGACCTATAGATTATTCCCACCAGGGACTTCTTTCCCTTGCTATTTCTTATTTCTACCCAGACTGACTCTACGTCTTGCTCTCCAGTGCCTATCTCATTTTTCACTTTAGCACTGATCTCTTCCTTTACTAACAAAGCTACACCACCTCCTTTTCCTTCCTGCCTATCCTTCCGAAACACTGAGTACCCTTGGATCTTCAACTCCCAAACCTGTTCTCCCCGTAAACACGTCTCAGTAATCGCTACCAAATCATACCTATTTATCTCTATTTGCGCTGTTAACTCATTACCTTTTTTTCAAATGCTACACGCATTCAGATACAAAGCCTTTAAGTTTGCCCTATTGTCAATTTTCCCTACTCTTGTATGATTCCTTGGTGCAATATGGCGTTCACTCACTCTGTCCCTTCCTTTCACTTTTTGGTAACAATCAGCCTCGTCACTAAAGTGTACTCTTACCCTCTCCTTAAACTTAGATTTTTTATCTTTCCATGCAACTGAACCCTCCACCCCCACTATTTAGTTTAAAGCCCGATCTACAACCCTAGTTATGCGATTCACCAGGACTCTGGTCCCAGCATGATTCAATTGGAGCCCGTCCGAACAGAATAGTTCCCTCTTTCCCCAGTACTGGTGCCAATGTCCCATGAATTCAAACCCATTTCTCCCACACCAATCTTTGAGCCACGCATTTACCTCTTTAATCTTATTGACCCTGTGCCAATTAGCTCGTGGCTCAGGTAGTAATCCAGAGATTATGACCTTTTTGGTTCTGCTTTTTAATTTAGCCCCTAGCTGCTCGTATTCCCTCAGCAGAACCTCTTTCCTCGTTCTACCTCTATCGTTGGTACCTACGTGGACCACGAAAACTGGACCTTTCCCCTCCCGCTGCAAGTTCCTCTGCAGCCCAGATGAAATATCCTTAACCCTGGCACCAGGGAGGCAACACTGCCTTTGGGACTCTCGATCCTGGCTACAGAGAACAGTATCTATTCCCCTAACTATACTATCGCCGATTACAAATACATTTCTCTTTTCTCCCCCCACTTGAATGGCTCCCTGTACCACCATGCTATGGTCAGTTTGCTCATCCTCCCTACAGTCCCCGCTCTCGTCCACAGAGGGAGCAAGAATCTTGAACCTGTTGGATAAGGGCAAGGGCTGAGGCTCCTGCAGTGCTCCTTCCTGGATCCCTCTACCTGCCTCACTCATAGTCACACCCTCCTGTCCCTGACCACTGGCCGAATTTAAGGTAGTTAATCTAAAGAGTGTGACTGTCTCCTGAAACACAGCGTCCAGGTAACTATCCCCCTCCCTGATGTGTCGCAGTGTCTGAAGCTCAGACACTGCGACACATCATCATCTCTGAGCCAGAGTTCCTCGAGCAACCAAAATTTGCTTCACAAGTCTTCCCAGACTTGAATTCCAAATCCAGTATTTGAAGAACTTTTTACTAGGGTCATGATTGATTGTATAGGATGCCTCCCTGAGACTAAAAATGGAAATCAGTACTTACTGACAATAATGGATATGTCTACAAGGTTTCCTGAAGCGATACCTTTGAGAAATATTACAGCAGAGAGAATTGTGGAAGAGTTGGCTAAGTTTTTTTTATAAGCTATCATTTACCAAAAGACGTACAATCAGATTAGTGTTCAAATTTCATGTCGCGACTGTTTAAACAAGTAATGAACAGTTTGGGGATAAAACAATTTAAGTCAACAGCTTACCACCCTGAGTCACAAGGGGCTTTGGAAATATGGCATCAAACTTTAAAAACTATGATGAGGGCATATAGTCAGGATTATCCACAGGATTGGGATGGGGAATTCCATTCTTGTTATTTGCTATTAGGGATGCTCCTAATGCATTGACTGGTTTTAGTCCCTTTGAAGTAATTTATAGTCATGAGGTAAGTGGACCACTGAAATTGATTCATGAGAAATTGGCAGGTCAAAATTCAGAAACGACTCCCCTGGATACTGTATCAAACTTCAGAGAAAAATTGGACAGAGCATGTGAGTTAACTAGGAAACATTTAAAGATATCACAGCAAGTGATGAAAATGAAGACAGACAGGAAAGCTACAGCTTGTAATTTTGTTTCTGGGGGAAAAGTGCTAGTTCTGTTGCCAGTGACTTGTTAAAGGCCAGGTTTAGTGGGCCTTACAGGATTGAAAAGAAACTGAGAGAAGTAAATTATTTAATTAATACTCCAGATAGAAGAAAGGAGCAGAGGGTGTGTCATGTAAATATGTTTTAAAAGTACTTTGACAGGGGAGAGGGCCAAAAGGAGGTGTTCGTGGTGGTAAAGAGAAAAAGGAAGAAATGCAGGATTATGAAATTGATGTTCTTCTGATCAAATTGGATAATGAGGGGGTACTTGAAAATCTAAATGTAATATTGAGTTACCTTCCAGACAAGTGTCAAAGTGATTTGGAGAATCAATTGCAGTCACACAAAGCTATTTCTGGGAATTAGCTGGGGAGGACAAATTTAGCTATACATGATGTACGTGTAAAAGTTTCATCTTCAAAAGGCAACATCCTTATAGATTAAATCTGGCAAAGTTATCACAAGCACAGAAAGAAATTGAATTTATGCTTCAAAATGACACCATTGAGCCTATTTGCAGTAACTGGAGTTCGCCTATTACATTGGTACCGAAACCAGATAGAACACAAAGTCTGTGTGTCGACTATCGAAAGGTGAATGCAGTGACAAAAGTGGATTAATATCCTATACCATGGTTGGAAGGTTGCATTGGGAATGTTGAACAATGAAAATTTATCACAAAGATTGACTTGCTAAGAGGATATTGGCAATTACCTTTATTAGAGAGAGCAAAGAAGATATCTGCTTTTGTGATGCCAGATAGACTATATCAGTTTAAAGTCATGCTATTTAGTATGAAAAAACCTGACAAAAACTGATAAACAAAGTAGTTGCAGACTGAGCAATCGTGCTGTTTACATTGATGACTTGATAGTTATCAGTCAAATATGGGAGGAGCATTTACAACATCTGGAAGAATTATTTAATCGATTACAAGAAGCTAACTTGGTGATGAACTTGGTTAAAATTGAAATTGCAAAAGTGTAAGTTACATATCTAGGCCATACCATTGGACATGATAAGGTGACTCAGAGAGATGTGAAAGTCAAGGCTCTTGTGGATTTCCCAGTGCCTACATCAAAATGAGAAGTTTTGAGATTCCTGGGCATGAGTGGGTTTTACCGGAAATTTGTACCAAATTTTAGCAGTGTGGTTGCTCCATTGGCTGAATTATTAAAAAAAGAACAAAACATTTCAATGGACACAAGAGTGTCAGAAGACATTTGACAGTTTGAAAACGGTATTGCCTACAACACCAGTTTTGGCAGTACCCAATTATAGCAAGAAATTTAAGTTGCCCATTGACGCAAGCAATATAGGCATTGGGGCCATATTGTTACAGGAAGATGACCCTGGAATTGAGAAACCAATAGGGTATTTTTCACAGAAGTTACAGCAGTTACAGCAGATAAGATATTCAATGATCGAAAAGGAGACTATGGGTCTGGTGTTAGCATTGCAGCACTTTGAGATTTATGTGGTAAAACAATATATCAGAAACAATTGTTTATGCAGACCACAATCCTTTAAAGATTCTGAACAAATTCCAGACAAAAGTGCAAGGCTATTCAGATGGAGTTTATTACTGCAACCTACAGTTGCAGGAATTTAATCTACAGATTATACATGTGGCTGGATGAGAAAATCTGATTGGAGGTGCATTGTCAAGAGTTTGAAGCTGAAAGGGAAAATTGGGCATTTAAAAACCTGGACACTGATCTGGAATGATTTCTGTTGACACCAAGGATTTATATGTATAGTTATGTTAATGCATTTATCTGGTAATGTAATAGTGTGGGTATATTGATAAGTATATGAAGTAATGTAAGTTGGGTTAAGAAAATGAAGCCGTCTTTTAAAATTATGACGGTTCATTTTTCAGTAAGGAGGGGGGCGTCATGAAAATATAATAATTTTTATAATATTATTGTAACTTATTGTAGAGGTAGGTTACTAGTGGTGTTTGGATTAGTTTACTGCTGTGTAGGTGTGTGTGTGGGGTTTTTAATTGAATTACAGGCCTGGGTGCTTTGATGTATCAGAAGAGAAACTAGGTTTGAAAACACTAAATACGTAAACATGGTTGAAGTTTTAGAATGTGAGGTGTGAAGGACATTTGCATTTTTAGATAAGCCAGAGTTGCGAATTGCAAAGAGATGGTAAGGTGTTACACCTAGCCAACAGAGGCTAAGCCAAACAGTGTGTTTATTTTTCCCAAAGATTACTGATAATATGGGTGCCATGAAAGATTTATATTATGGAAAAAGTAAAGTTGCAATAACATATTGGAACAATGGGATTTACATTAAAAAGGGAGAACATATATAAAGGAGAAGAGGTTATGTGTAAGGAAGAATGCATTCTAAGATCCAGCAAGTGTGAAAAGCCTCCAACCTCTATGTACCAAGCTGCTATCTCCAGGAACTGAAGCTAAGAGAATTAATTTTAAATATCACTGTCCAGGGCATTGTGTGCTTTTCCTGGGTCTGTTGAAATCTGTGTTGTTTTACTGTTGCCTTAATGGAGGTGTAACTGGGAGCTAGATTAATTAGGGGATTTAGGAGCTATCACAGTAGTAATTTGTAGACCTATGTATGTGCTTAAAATCATTTTTTAAATTAATAAATGTTTAATTTAATTTTGTAAAAAACCTCTAAGCCTTGGTGGTCTATTACTACTGAATTCAAGGCATGCATCTTGAAATAAAAATACAAATTGTAAGAAAAGTTGTGGCAGCTGTTTCAAGTTTCCCTCTGGGATTTGAGCAGCTCAGCATTGACCACCCGCTGTGCCATAACAGTTCAAAGAATCAGAAAATACAGCATTATCTCAGTGAATATAAGTAAAAGAAAATTGCTTAAAAATCATAGTAAAACACCAGACAAATTACTTTGTTTCCTGCTGTGCCTAAAATTCTGGACTTAAGTTTTCACCAGTTTTGCAAAAGCGTAATTGTTGTAAATTTGCATGTACAGGCCTGAGGGTGGAACCATTATAATGAGCTGAGATGTGTCAGATGCAAGGACCAAAAGAAAGGATTTAGAAGATTGGCGAAATGCAAGCATGGGGAAATTCAGGTCTAATTATTTGTATAACACTCTTGTGCCTGGTTTGCTTCATCACAAATACATAAAGGATTGATCTTTATGGGTCACCCCTGGGCGGGAAAACAGGGGGATGGACCTGTGAATTAGGATGCTGTACCATTGGCGGTATGCCTGCTGTTGGCCTATGCGCCCCTGCCCCCACCACAATTTTACAGGGAGGTGTTGGGTGGGCTGCCCTTGGCCCAATTGAGGCCTTTACGTGGGCACTTAATGCCCAATATGTAGCTTGGCAGGCTTAACTGTGCGGGCTGCTGGTCAGTGAAAAGGTTATGCCTCCTTTCCAGGACTCCTGAAGCAATCGGAGGCCTCTCCACCGCGGTTTTGCCTCTCCCATCCACCCTCTCCACCCTTGCTCCACAACATCACTCCCCACTACTTTGCCAGGGCCTGCCAACCTGGCCCCGCAAAATCTCAGACTTACCTTAACTTTCGGCCATCCATGGTTTGTCTTCCTCCCAGGCCTTATACAATACTGGAAGTGGCCACCCCTAGTGTGGCACAGAGCTGCTGGCCTCTGACTGGCCTGCAACTCAAGAGCGGGACTTCCTCCCTGAGACGGACAGAAGTCTCGCTTTGTACTAATTAAAGGGCTGTCACCTGAATAATTAAAGCGGATCAAACCGGCCAAGCAGAAGAGGGCTCACCCTCATAAGTTATGCTGGGGTGCAGGGAGCCTGTCCTCAATGTATAATCCAGCCCGAAGTATCACCCCAACCTGGTTACATGTACACATTTGAGACCCTTTTGTAGATCACCTTTGTCAAAGATGGTAATTCTATTTTTGCTTCCAATAATTTTTGGCTTCCTGCCTATGTATTTCATTGCTACTCCTGCAGTAATCTTTATTCTGCTAGTGATAAATTACTTTTGCTACTGGCTGTAACTTTCTAATTGATATATTTTTTTAAATGTTATGATCAGCTTCCATTCCCTTTAAGATTTTCTGCACTTTGCACCATCCATGTCTGAGTGCCCTATACCCACATTCCTGCCTATGCTGTTCTATAACAGATGTAAGTAGGTACTAGTTTTCTATCCTTTTTTTACTCCGTATGGACAAATGCCAGCTCTCACTTGCCATTTGTAATCAATAATAATATAAAAACTAATATTGGGAAATTTAGGGACAAGCCACCATTCTATGACTCAGTGCCGTTGGACATTAACCTGTCACATAAACATATGCCTCAAGGGCTTTCAACAGTTCAGAGAATTCAGTATCCCTGTTCCCAATCTTAGACGAAAACAAGTTTCATTGTTTGTTAGTGAAGCAAAGGTAGGAGAAAGTAAAAACAAAGCTGTAGTATAGCATATCTTAAAAGAAATGGAATACTGCTAGTGAGTTTTTGAGAATGTCAGATTTTGAGACATTGAACAAAATCTGGTTATGAAACAAAGTTTCATTGAGTAGAAGAGCAATCTAATTTATTTTTCATATTAAAATGAATGTTTCTCTTAACAATTCTGCTGAGCTAATCCAGGTAAGGAATTTTCAGTACTTTGTTTTCCAAAATTATAGAGGTAAGGTAGTTTTGCCAATTTGTATGTAACATAATTCAAACAAAATTCTTCTCAAATTGGCAGCCTTCTGTCTCATAAGATTATGGTTTGCGCCTTGGTGGTCAACTGTAGGTTAAGTGTCAGATCTGGCAGCATCTGTGGAGAGAGAAACAGGTCCTTGGCCTGAAACATGGGTCGGGAGTTTCCGGCCCCATTGTGGGTGGGACCCACTGCAGGTGAGGTGGCGCCCCAGCCAGCACTCCATTGACTTGTGGTGGGACCGGAAGATCGTGGCAGTGGGCGGGTGTGGAAAATCCTGCTCATGAACTCTGTTTCTCTTTACACAGGTGTGGCCAGATTTGCTGAGTATTTACAGCATTTTCTGTTTTTATTTACGATTCCCAGCATCCGTAGTTTTTTTCTCCTGTGTTGAGCATTGCCTGGTGTGGCTCAGGAGCCCCACTCTAGCATTGGCAGTTTTTGCCATATTTACTGCAGTTGAAGACAGTGGGCTGAGAAGGTGCAGGATTCACTGGCCTCTGTCTTTCTGGGTCATCTTCTCAGCCAGCTGAGTTTTTTGTTTATGCTTAGCTCTTCTAATGCTCCTCCAGCCATCTTCCAGAGGTCATGGCTGTCAACGTCAGTTGTCAGTGTCAAGGACTGCATCTGGTTTGCTGATGCTCTTGTAGGGGTGGGTATGGACACCAAGGAGGCCATGACCCAGTGGCCAGGTCACCACTCAGAAGGCATTTGGGCATAGGGTCATCATCATCTGAGGAATATGACCAAGTTAGCGCAGGCATTGTTAGCTTAGCAATGAGCATATGCTGATGGAATTAGTACACTCAGGACCTCTGAGTTGGTGACCTTGTCCTACCAAGAGATGCTGAGACATCTGAGACAGTGAAGGTGGAAACGCTTCAGCCTTTCTCCTGTCTAGCATATATTGTTCAGGTCTCACTATACTGTAGAGGTGTGCACTGAGGACGCAGGCTTGGGAGACTTGTAGTTTGGTGTTCTCAGTCAGGTTGCTGTTGTTCTTTTCTTTATATTCGTTCATGGGATGTGGGAGTCTGGCTAGGCCAGCAGTTATTGTTCATCTCTAATTGCCCTAAGTTCCACACTCTCTTACATAGCTTGAACATAACAGCTGCAGCTTTTGTGATACATGTGTTGATTTCAGCATCAAGTGACAGATTGCTGGTGATTGTGGAGCCTAGATATGTGAAACTTTCAACAACCTCCAGTGTCACATTGTCGATGCTGATAGATGGCAGAATGGCAACATCCTGGACTATGACATTTGCCTTCCTGATGCTGATGATCAAACCAAACTCTTTGAAGGCATGAGAGAGTCTGTCCATTTGCCGCTGAAGGTGCTCCTTGACTTGGAATGCTAGTGTGCCATAGTCAACATAGAGAAACTGTCTGACGAGGACTTGGCACACCTTTGTCTTGGATCTCAGGCGAGCAAGGCTGAAGAGCTTTCAGTCAGTTCTGTTATGTAACTAGACACCCTCTGTAGATGACCTGGAGGCATCTGACAGCAACAAAGAGAAGAATATGCCAAAGAATGTCAATGTCAGAACACAACCCTGTTTGACCCTATTGCGGATCTCAAAGGATTCCGATTTTGCCCCATCATGGTTGACTTTACCCATCATGTTGTCATGGAAGGAGGAGATTGATCACATTGAGCAGCTTCAGCGGGCAGCCAATTTTTCAAGCAGCATACCATTAAGCCCTTGTGAGGAGCTCTTTGCTATGTATTCTGATTAAAATAGAGATTAATTTTAATAGTTATGGTATAGATGACAACTGGTTGGGGGTCAGTTAGCTCAGTTGTCTGGATGGCTGGTTTGTGATGCAGAGTGACACCAACAGCACGGTTTCAATTCCCGTACTGGCTCAGGTCAACCTCAGCCCTCACCTGAGGTATGGTGACCCTCAGGTTAAACTCACCGTCAATTGTGTCTCTGATGAGAGAGCAGCCTATGGTCCTCTGGGACTACGGCGACTTTCATATTCATTCATTCAACTTTTATAGTGCTTGTACTATAAATAAGTTGAAGATCAAGATTATCATCTTGAAAAATTTTTGAACATTCAAAAACAGGTCTTAATTTATAAAATAAGAAATTATGGAGTACATCAACCAGAAATGCGCTATGGCAATAGGTGAAAACTGTCAGATCACTGACTCATTGGATTGTAGCGCTGATACTTCACATGGGCTTTCATCATGATTTAATCTGCAGTTTTCACTCTGCTCCATGGAGTACTAGTGCTCTTAATTCATTTTCCTGTTTACATAGGGATAACAAATTTCTGACACTTGGCTACCCAACTGAAGGATATAGCCACTTTGATTGATTAGAATAAATTAAGCTGAGAATTGCATAACACTTGTATTTTATAATGGATGTAACATTTAGATAACTTGAGTATGAGGAAATACATTGGTATAATCACTGAGCAAGTTTGCAATTGTATCAGGAAGTAAAAAAATTAATCAAATTAATTAACTACCTAGGAATGAAATTTCTATTTTCATTCTTGTGGCGTTTGAAGACCATAATCTGAAGTGTGTTTTATGATTCAAGTACTAAAAGTACAATGCAATGTCTTTTATTGTTATAGATGTAAAACTTAAATGTACAATTGCAAACAGAATTGAATTTATCTCAATTTAAAAATAATAAATTCTTTAATGACTACAATTTACTTATGATGACAATTTTTGCTGCTGGACATAATCCAAAACATTTGAATTATCATTATTTCTTTATATTATTAAAGGGATCAGCAGATAAATATATTTACCGCAACAACTCGCTTCATAGAAATGTATTAAATAAAAACATACGCCAAGCCAAAGGAGGAGGTTCTTGAATGGTTACCAAAAACTTTGTCAAAATGGTGGGTTTTGAGTTGACTCTTCAAAGAAGACTGCAAGGAATAAAGGCAGAAGAGTTAAGGGATGAAATGCAGAATGTTGAGCTCGAATAGGATGTTCCCCAAAGGCTTCGGGAGCCCAATGTCAGGGGGGGTCATAACCCTGTACTGTGAGGGGAAGAGTCACCCAGCAGTGATTTTCCCCAAATTGGCCAGTTAGTGGCCAGAAGTTGGGTTCCACGTCCAATGGCAGTCGGGCTTTCAAAGCTGGAGGCCCTATATGAGGCCTCCAACAGCATGCTGCCTTTTCAGCTAAGAGCCGGTTGCCTCAAGATGGAGGCATCCTTTCTCCAACATTTTAAAATGTTAAGCAAAAAATAGACTCAACCACTGGGCTGCCATTGTGAAGGGGGATCCAGACAGCTGGCCTAGTCCACAATGCATCAGGTGGGCCAACCTCTGATCATGGGCATTAACTGGCCTTTAAATTCCATTAATGGGCTATCTGCCTACTGCTTGCACATGGGTAGTTCTGTCTCACTCCATCCCATCTCTGGGAAAATGGCCCAAGGTAGGACGGAGCCAGCAAATCAGCAACCAGGCTAGTGGCACCAATTTCCATACCTACCCGCCTCTATGCTCATCCCCAGCGGGGGGGCTAAAAATCCTGACCAAGATAGCTTAAGGCACGACTGGCAGGGAGAGAGGGAGTTGCACAAAATGCCCAAGTCAGATGAATGAAGTGGGAGGTGTTTGTACAGCTGCAGGATGTTAAAAGGGAGGCGATGGCGTAGTGGTATTGTTGGTGGACTAGTAATCCAGAGACCCAGGGTAATACTCTGGGGACCCGGGTTCGAATATCCCACTACGGCAGATTTCAATAAAAATCTGGAATTAAAGGTCTAATGACGACCATGTCGGACCGTGCCAATTGTTGTAAAAATCCATCTGGTTCACTAAATCTGTCGTCCTTACTTGGGCTGACCTAAATGTGACCGACCCACAGCATGTGGTTGACTCTGAAATGCCCTCTGAAATGTCCTAGCAAGCCACTCAGTTGTATAAAACTACTACAAAGTCACAGAAAAGGGATGAAACTGGACGGACCACCTGGCATCGACCTAGGCACTGGAAGCGACAACGGCAATTTCAGCCCTGTCGACCCTGGGGGCTAGTGCTGAAATTGGGAGAGCTGTCTCACAGACTAGTCAAGCAACAGCCTGACATAGTCATCATCACGGAATCATACCTTACAGAAAATGTCTCATACACCACCATCGCCATCCCTGGGTATGTCCTGACCCAGCAGAGGTGGCGGCACAGTGGTATACATGGGAGAGAGTTGCCCTGGGAGTCCTCAACATCGACTCCGGACCCCATGAAGTCTCATGGCATCAGGTCAACATGGGCAAGGAATCCTCCTGCTGATTATCACATGCGGACCTCCCTCAGCTGATGAATCAGTGCTGCTCTATGTTGAACATCATTTGGAGGAAGCACTGAGGGTGGCAAGGGTGCAGAATGTACTTTGGGTGGGGACATCAATGTCCATCACCAAGCGTGGCTCGGTAGCACCACTACTGACCGAGCTGGTTGAGTCCTAAATGACATAGCTGCTAGACTGGGCCTGCAGCAGGAGGTGAGAGAACCAACAAGAGGGGAAAACATACTTGACCTCACCCTCACCAACCTGCCTGCCGCAGATGCATCTGTCCATGACAGTATCGATAGGAGTGACCACCGCACAGTCATTGTGGAGACGAAATCCCGCCTCCACATTGAGGATACCCTCCATCATGTTGTGTGGCACCACCAATGCTAAGTGCTAAATGGGATAGATTTCAAACAGATCTAGCAACTCAAGACTTCGCATCCATGAGGCGCTGTGGGCCATCAGCAGCAACAGAATTGTACTTGAACACAATCTGTAACCTCATGGGCTGGCATATCCCCCACTCTACCATTACTATCAAGCCAAGGAATCAACACTGGTTCAATGAAGAGTGCAGGAGGGCATGCCTGAAGCAACACCAGGCATACCTAAAAATGAGGTGTCAACCTGGTGAAGCTACAACACAGGACTATTTGCATGCCAAACAGCATAAGCAGCAAGTGATAGACAGGGCTAAGTGATCCCACAACCAACAAATTAGATCTAAGCTCTGCAGTCCTGCCACATCCAATCGTGAATGGTGGTGGACAGCTAAACAACTCACTGGAAGCGGAAGCTCTACAAATATCCCCATCCTCATTGATGGAGGAGCCCAGCACATCAGTGCAAAAGATAAGACTAAAGCACTTGCTACAATCTTCAGCCAGAATTGCCAAGCGGATGATCCATCTCGGCCTCCTCCGAAGGCCCCCAGCATCACAGATGCCAGTCTTCAGCCAATTTGATTCACTCCACGTGATATCAAAAACGGCTGAAGGCACTGGATACTGCAAAGGCTATGGCCCCTGACAACATTCCGGCAATAGTACCGAAGACTTGTGCTCCAGAACTTGACGTGCGCCTACCAAGCTGTCCCAGTACAGGTACAACACTGACATATACCTGGCTGTATGGAAAATTGCCCAGGTATGTCCTGTACACAAAAAGCAGGATGAATCCAACCTGGCCAATTAGCACCTCATCAGCCTACTCTCGATCATCAGTAGAGTCATGGAAGGGGTCATCAACAGTGCTGTCAAGCGGCACTTGCTTAGTAATAACCTGCTCACTGACACCCAATTTGGGTTCCACCAGGGCCATTCAGCTCCTGACCTCATTACAGCCTTGGTTCAAACATGGACAAAAGAGCTGAACTCCCAAGGGGAGGTGAGAGTGACTGCCCTTGACATCAAGGCAGCATTTGACTGAGTGTGGCATCAAGGAGCAAAACTGGAGTCAATGGGAATCAGGCGGAAATCTCTCTACTGGTTGGAGTCATACCTAGCACAAAGGAGTATGGTTGTGATTGTTGGAGGTCAGTCACCCCAGCTCCAGGACATTACTGCAGGAGTTCTTCAGATTAGTGTCCTCGGCCCAACCATCTTCAGCTGCTTCATCAATGACCTTCCTACCACCTTTCCTTCTGTAAGGTCAGAAGTGGGGATGATGATTGCACAATGTTCAGCACCATTCGTGACTCCTCAAATACTGAAGCAGTCCATGTCCAAATGCGGCAAGACCTGGACAACATCCAGGCTTGGGCTGACAAGTGCCGAGTAACATTCGCACCACACATGTACCATCTCCAACAGAGAGAATCCAACCGCTGCCCCTTGAAGTTCATTGGCATTACCATCACTGAATCCCCCACTATCAACATCCTGGGGGTTACCACTGGCCAGAAACTGAACTTAACTAGCCATATAAATACTGTGGTTACAAGAACAGCATGCTGCCTTTCCAGCTAAGAGAGGAGTTGTCTCAAGATAGAGGCTAGGAATCGTGCGATGAGTAACTCACCTCCTGACTTCTCAAAGCCTGTCCATCATCTACATGGCACAAGTCAGGAGTGTGATGGAATACTCCCCACTTATCTGGATGAGTGCAGCCCCCACAACACTCAAGAAGCTTGACACTGTCCAGGACAAAGCAGCCCGCTTGATTGGCACCACATCCATAAACATTCGCTCCCTCCACCACCAACGCACATTAGCAGCAGTGTGTACCATCTACAAGATGCATTGCAGGAATTCACCAAGGCTCCTTCAACAGCATCTTTCAAACCCACGACCACTACCATCTAGGAGGACAAGGGCAGCAGATAGATGGGAATACCACCATCTGAAAGTTCCCCTTCAAGCCACTCACCATCCTGACTTGGAAATATATCGCTGTTCCTTCACTGTTGGTGGGTTAAAATCCTGGAACTCCCTTCCTTAACAGCACTGTGGGTATACCCACACCACATGGACTGCAGCGGTTTAAGAAGGCAGTTCACTGCCATCTCAAGGGCAACTAGGGATGGGCAATAAATGCTGGCCCAGCCAGTGAAGCCCACATGCTGTGAATGAATTTAAAAAAAGATAGAGATGGGTGAGGCCATGAAGTGTTTTAAACATGAGGATAAAAATGTTATCTGGGAGGTATTGGGTGACCAGGAGCCAATGTAGAGCAGCAAGAACAGACGTGATAAGGTAACAATTTACCAATAAAATTAACTTTTCCAACAATATTTTAGTAGAATGAATATATTTAATATATTCCACGCATATGAAAAGAAGTTGAGGAAGAGATATGTGAGGCACTATTACATGCAGAAATGAATTCATTAGAAAAGGGAATAGTGCCAGAAGACTGCTAAGGTGATTCTTATATTTAAAAAGCGAGACAGAACAGATCCAAGGAACTGTAGACCAATTAACTTAACATTAATGGTAGGAAAGATAATAGAACCCTTACAGATATAATATAAAAACATCTTGAAACTGAAAATATAATAGATTAGTCAGTATAGATTTCAAAGGGGAGCATCTTGCTTGACCAGCTTTACTGAATTCAATAAGGAGCAGAAAGTGTAGTTAAGGGTAATGTGGTCGAAATAATATATTTGAATCTTCAAATGGCCTTCAGTAAGGTTTGGAAAACTTATCATGAAGGCCTGAATATGTGGATTTGGGACAAATAAAAGAGCAGATAGCAAGCTGGCTACAAAACAGAAAATAGAGAAGAGATTAAAGGTCTTATTCAGACTGGCAAAAGGTGGAAAGTGGCATTCCACAATGATAAGTGCAGGGACCAGGGTTGTTCACCATTTATTTAAACAATTTGGATGTGTGAATTAGAAATGCAATTTCAAAATAAGCAGATGACACCAAATTGTGGAGTAGAGTTAATACAGAGGAAGACTGTAACAAAATAAAGGAAGACATTACTTTCCAAATAGGCATGTAATTGAAAAATGAATTTCAATACAGATAAATATGAAGTGGCACATTTTGACAGGAAGAATAAAGAAGGCCACATACTCCTTGGGAAATGAATATCTAAATAGGATAGAGGAGCAAAGGGATCTGGGGTGCATATACACAAATCATTAAAAGCAGTGATGCAGGTTTATAAGGCTACACCAGGATGAGAGATATATAAAATATTGTAGTCCTGGAACAGAGTGTGCCATGAAAGACAGGATGGTGCCAGAAAGGAGTCCTGGACCAAGGGAGCTGCCTGACAGCAGCATTTTAATTAGCTCCTGACCAGGTGACCAGGTTTTTGTGTGAGGGCAGAGCAACAGAAAGCTCCTGGCCTGCAAAGAGAAAACATCTAAAATCTCTCTTCCTCATATCTCTATAACCTGGTCTCTCTCTGAGAAAACCCCTGTAAAAGTGAAAAGTGGAAACCACGGTTAGAGACATTGAAAAACAAGTGCTCAACAAGTGAACTAAATGCTAAAAGTGCTGGAAGACCACCTCGTGTCATCAATAAGAACTGAAAGGAATTTAGAAGACATCGATCAAAATCAACCCATCGAATCTTGTACTCCAGAATTGGTACTATTGAACTG
The DNA here is from genome assembly GCF_964194155.1 of Cetorhinus maximus. Lineage (NCBI taxonomy): Eukaryota > Metazoa > Chordata > Chondrichthyes > Lamniformes > Cetorhinidae > Cetorhinus > Cetorhinus maximus. Next base: position 36,747,355 of record NC_135900.1, read on the forward strand.
TTTTATCCCACCCTTAAAATCCATGTTTTGTGTGGGCATGTGTGTGTGTAGGGATTTAAGAAGGGGGCAGAGTTTAAGTTGTAGTATTAGAAGTTAGCAGTTCATATTTCCACTGGCTAATGACAGTTTGTTCAATAAACAGTTATTTACTTATTAAGCTTACAAACCTGGTGCTCATATTTTGTTAACCGAAATTAAACAGTTAGGTAGAATTGGGGCAATCTGGTGATTTGATCAAACTTTTTTCACATTTATCGTGGCTCAGGGAACAGTGGGGCTTGATATTGCAGCACACTATCCCTAGTGAGTCGTGACGCTGTGAACAGTTCTATCTCTATATTATTAAAAAAGGATTTAGCGCACTGGAGATGGTGCAAAAAAGGATTTGCTAGAACTATACCAAACTGAGAGATTACACTTACCAGGAAAGATTGAATTGAACAAACTAGGGCTCTTGCCTCTGGTAAAATTGCACTGGGAGGTGGGTGGGGGGGGGGTGTGTGTGTGTGTGTGTGTGTTGGGGGGGGTGGTGTGTGTGTGTGGGGGGCGGGGTGGGGGAGTGGTGAGGTGGTGATCTGATCAAGGACTTTAAGATTACGGGCAGAATCGCCCCAGATTTGCACAAAGTGTGCTAGCGGTCGGGAAAAATTATGCTTTTTCTAGCAAATCCTTTTTGCACCATCTCCAGTGCGCTAGACTCACCACCACCATCTTAAGGGCATCTAGGGATGGGCAATAAATGCTGGCCAGCCAGCGAAGCCCACATCCCGTGAATGAATAAAAGAAAAGATATTACAATGATGTTCCTGACGTCTGACGGTGGGAAACACTGCCCGCCATTGACGGGCAGAGTGGATGATTGCAAACTGGGTTCATGATGTTGTAAAAGCAATTTTTGGCCTTCTTGCCATATTGTCCGCTCATGCTACCAACGGGCATGGAAAATTCTGCCCTATAAAAGAGTTTGACAGGATAGACATAGAGATGATGGTTCCACTTGTGGGTGAGACCAGAATTAGGAGTCACAAATATAAAATAGTCATTAATAAATTCAAAAGGAAATTCAGGAGACATTTATTTACCCAGAAAATGGTTACAATATGAACCTTGCTACCACATATAGTAGTTGAGATGATTAGCACAGATGCATTTAAGGGGAAGGTAGATAAACACAACTGAAAATGAATAGCGGGATATGTTAAGTCGGTTAGATAAAGAATGGGGAGGTGGTGGCATAGTAGTATTTTCACTGGACTAGTAATCCAGAGAACCAGGGTAAATGCTCTGGGGACCTAGGTTCGAATCCCACCATGTCAGATGGTGAAATTTGTATTAAAAATCTAATGATGACAATGAAACCATGTTGATTGTTGTAAAAACCCATCTGGTTCATTAATGCCCTTTAGGGAAGGAAACCTGCCATCCTTACCTGGTCTGGCCTGGCCTACATATGACACCAGGCCCACAGCAGAAGTGGTTAACTCTTAGCTGCCCTCTGAAATTGCCTAGCAAGTCATCAGTTGTATCAAACCACTAAAAATAAGTCGATAAAGAATAAAACTGGACGGACCACCTGGCATTGACCTAGGCACTGGAAATGGCAATGCCAAACTGAGCCCTGCCAACCCTTCAAAGTCCTCCTTACTAACATCTGGAGGTTTGTGCCAAAATTGGGAGAGCTGTCTCACAGGCTAGTCATGCAACAGCCTGACATAGTCATACTCATGGAATCATATCTTACAGATAATGTCCCAGATGCCAGCATTACCATTCCTGGGTATGTCCTGTCCCATTGATTCCGGACCCCATGTAGTCTCGTGGCATCAGGCCAAACATGGGCAAGGAAACCTCCTGCTGATGTTCTGGCCCCCCCTCAGCTGATGAATCAGTGCTCCTCCATATTGAATAGCACTTGGAGGAAGCACTGAGGGCGGCAAGGAAGCAGGATGTTCTCTGGGTGGGTGACTTCAATGTCCATCACCAAGAGTGGCTTGTTGCACCACTACTGACCAAGCTGGCGGAGTCCTAAATGACATAGCTGCTAGACTGGGTCTGCAGCAGATGGTGAAGGAACCAACAAGAGGGAAAAACATACTTGACCTCATGGTCACCAACCTGCCTGCCGCAGATGCATCGTCCATGACAGTATCGATAGGAGTGACCACCGCACAGTTGTTGTGGAGACGAAGTCCCGCCTTCACATTGAGGATACCCTCTATTGTGTTGTGTGGCACTTCCACTGTGCTAAAAGGGATAGATTTTGAACAGATCTAGCAACTCAAGACTGGCCATCCATGAGGCGCTGTGGACCATCAGCAGCAGCAAAATTGTAACTCTTTTGAGTCAAACCAATTAAACTAAATTAACAAAATCAGGAACAAAGTAAAAGGCAGCCCCTTAAAGAGAAACTGCAAAACCAAAAGACAAAGTTGTAAGGAAACTTACAAGAATTGTACTCGAACATAACCTGTAACCTCATGGCTCGGCATTTCCTTACTCTGCCATTACCATCAAACCAGGGGATCAACCCTGGTTCAATGAAGAGTGCAGGAGGGCATGCCAGGAGCAGTACCAGGCATACCTAAAAATGAGGTGTCAACCTGGTGAAGCTATAACACAGGACTACTTGTGTGCCAAACAGCATTAACAGCAAGTGATAGACAGAGCTAAGCAATCCCACAATCAACAGAGCAGATCTAAGCTCTGCAGTGCTGTCACACCCAGTCATGAATGGTGGTGGACAATTAAGCAACTCAGGAGGAGGAGGAAGCCCTACAAATATCCCCATCCTCAATGATGGAGGAGCCCAGCATGTCTGTGCAAAAGATAAGGCTACAAAAGATAAAGCTAAGCATTTGCTGCAATCTTCAGCCAGAACTGCTGAATGGATGATCCATCTTGGCCTCCTCCGGAGGTCCCCAGCATCACAGATGCCAGCCTCCAGCCAATTTGATTCACTCTGCATGATATCAAGAAGTGGCTGAAGGCACTGGGTGCTGCAAAGGCTAGGGGCCCTGGCAATATTCCGGCAATAATACTGAAGACCTCTGCTCCAGAATTTGACGTGCCCCTAGCCAAGCTGTCCCAGTACAGCTACAACACTGGCATCTACCCGGCTATGTGGAAAATTTCCAAGGCATATACAAAAAGCAGGACAAATCCAACCCAGCCAATTAGCGCCCCATCAGTCTACTCTCAATCATCAGTAAAGTAATGGAAGGAGTCATAAACAGTGCTATCAAGTGGCACTTGCTTAGTAATAACCTGCTCACTGACAGCCAGTTTGGGTTCCGCCAGGGGCATTCAGCTCCTGACCTCATTACAGCCTTGATTCATACATGGACCAAAGAGCTGAACTCCAGAAGCGAGGTGAGAGTGACTGCCCTTGACATCAAGGCAGCATTTGACTGAGTGTGGCATTAAGGAGCCCTAGCAAAACTGGAGTCAATGGCAATTAGGGGGAAAACTCTCTACTGGTTGGAGTCATACCTAGCACAAAGGAAGATGGGTGTGGTTGTCTGAGGTCAGTCATCTCAGCTCCTGGACATCACTGCAGGAGTTCCTCAGGTTAGTGTCCTCAGCCCAACCATCTTCAGCTGCTTCATCAATGACCTTCCTTCCATCATAAGGTCAGAAGTGGGGATGTTCACTGATGATTGCACAATCTTCAGCACCATTCGCGACTCCTCGGATTCTGAAGCAGTCCATGTCCAAATGCAGCAAGACCTGGACAACATCCAGGCTTGGGCTGACAAGTGGCAAGTAACGTTCGCGCCACACAAGTGCCAGGCAATGATCATGCCCATGAAGAGAGAATCTAACCATCGCCCACTGACATTGAATGGCATTACCATCACTGAATCCCCCACTATCAACATCCTGGGGGTTACCATTGACCAGAAACTGAACTGGACTAGCCACATAAATACTGTGGCTACAAGAGTGGGTCAGAGGCTAGGAATCCTGTGATGATTAACTCATCTCCTGACTCCCCAAAGTCTGTCCACCATCGACAAGGCACAAGTCAGGAGTGCAATGGAATACTCCTTACCTGAATGAGTGCAGCTTCCCCAATACTCAAGAAACTTGACACCATCTAGGACAAAGCAGCCCGCTTGATTGGCACCACATCCACAAACATTCACTCCCTCCACCACTGATGAACAGTAGCAGCAATGTAGGCCATCTACAAGATGCACCTCAGGAATTCACTAAGACTCCTTAGATAGCACCTTCCAAACCCACGACCACTACCATCTAGAAGGACAAGTGCAGCTGATAGGTGGGAATACCACCATCTGGAAGTTCCCCTCCAAGTCACTCACCATTCTGACTTGGAAATATATTGCCGTTCCTTCACTGTTGCTGTGTCAAAATCCAGGAACTCCCTACCTAACAGCACTGTGGGTGTACCTACACCACAGGGACTGCAGCGGTTCAAGAAGGCAGCTCACCACCACCTTCTCAAGGGCACCTAGGGATGGGCAATAAATACTAGTCTCGGCAGTGAAGCCCGCATCCCATGAACGAATAAAATAATAAAATGAGGGTGTGAGGAGTCTCATGCAGAGTATAAACACTGGCATTGGCCTGAATGGACTGTTTTTGTTCTGTAAATGCTATGTAATACTAGCCATATTTGTGCTTTTAAAGTTATTTTAAAGTGTCATTTTTAATGTTTATACTCTGCTTTAATTCTTTATTGTTCAAAGTGAATATAATTTGCCCTTACACTTAGTTCTAGCTTACAACACCAATTTACTAAATAACATTCATTTGCTTCTACAGATGCTCCAATCTCAACCCAACGCTTTAACAGAAAATTCTAATTCCAGAATGCTACCTATTAAGGTTGAGTAGTAAGTGAATTATTATAATTGATCAGTTTGACTTATATATAGTCAGTAATACATGGAATTTACAGAACAGGTTTAGCAGATCAAAAGTAGCATTGCATAAATTCTTCAATGCCAGCTGCAGTCATGCTTTAACTTGGCCTTTGTCAAAGTTGGATTGAGTGCTTCATCTTGAATATGGAACCTTGTACAGAAAAAAGCACTTGGCTCTGTCTTATTCTTTAACCATTTTTTTCACCTTTATACCATCATTTAAATAAAGGCACTTGTTCATCACATTTCCTTTGCCTCACAAATTGCATATTATTGATGCATTTTGTGAGTGTAGTGTGGGATTGATAAGCGGCAAGTGACATTCACACCAAATAAATGCCTTGCAATGACTATCTCCAACAAGACAGAGCCTAACTGGCCATCTCCCCTTGATATTGAAAAGCATTATAATCACCAAATCCATCACCATCAAATTTATCAGAAACTTAACCTGACCAGCCACATAAATGCTGTGGCTACAAGAGCAGGTCAGAGGCTGTGTATTCTGCAGCAAATAACTCACCTCCTGACTCCCCAAAGCCTGTCCACCATCAACAAGGCACACGTCAGGAGTGTGATGGAATACTTTTCACTTGCTTGGATGAGTGCAGCTTCAGCAACACTGAAGAAGCTGGACACTATCTGGAACAAAGCTGTCCACTTGACTGTTTAAAACATTACCTTAAACATTAACTCCCACTACAATGATTGCAGTGTGTACCATCTGCAAGATGCACTGCCACAACCCACCAAGGCTTCTTCAACTGCATCTTCCAAACTTACAACCTCTGTCACCCAGAAGGGTAAGGGCAACGGGTGCATGAAAACACCACCACCTGTAAGTTTCCCTCCAAGCCACACACTATCCTATTTTTTGGATATATATCCCTGTTTCTTCAATATTGCTGTGCCGAACTCCTGGAACTCCCTTCCTATATCACATACAGTGGTTCAAGAGGATGGCTCAGCACCTCCTTCTCAAGGGCAATTAGGAATGGGCAATAAATTCTAGCTCCATCCACATCCCATAAGCGAATATAAAGAAAATTGTATTTGTATAATTTTGCAAGTCAATTTCCCTAATGCTTCCATCAACCTTATGTGTCTAGTAGAATTCAAATAAGATAAATTTCACGTGACAAGTGATGTACACCTACTACATAATTGAATAGAAAATGTTATTAACTTGAGAATTCTCAGAGCTGTGTAACTGTTTTATAGACTTGCAACAAAGGTCTTCATTTGAAAAGGGATTTTCTCCTATAATGTTTGAAGTATATGATAATTATTGTCACAATGTATGCATACCAGCTGTTGCAGTCTCCTGATTGCACAGGCTTTTATCAGGCACTCGTTATTTATTATTTTTCTGAGCTTCTTTCTATTAGGTTCATGTATAATTCATTAGGTTACTTTACTTTGCATTTTGTATTCAGAACTATCTTTTGTTGTATTATTTAGGGTGCTACAATTTTGATATTTTTATTAGCATGAAAGAACTCATCAATGAAATTATAAATCCATCTGAATGTCCCTGTATTTGAAACGGTTCTCATTCTTAGATGGACCACCTCAACTAGATCAATGACGTCTAGTGATGAGGAATTTCAAATAATTTTAAATATGTATTTATATTGAAGATTGGAATAATTTTCTTAGAGCATTTTGAAATGTGAATTTTATTTTATTTTCACACGGAAAGATTTAATTTCCTTTGAGGGAATTGATTAGGAATATCAGTAAGACAATTGCCCAGGCCGCATGAACCTGATCCAAAACAAACTTGCTTGCTTGGTTTTATAAAAGAAAGAGGTGATTCCTCAAAAATATTTTGAATGTTTATTTGCATTTTTTGAAGATGCACATTTTTAATACTTGTGAGGTTTTTGATTCAATATGGATATAAGTGATTTGCTGCAGTTCTGAGATGCTTAATGTGGTTGCCAACACAAATGTGCCTTATTGTGTTGTTTTCATAAACAGCTATGGGCACAATCTAGCAACTGAGAAGTGTTCCTCATGCCAATAAAACATTGGGCATGAATATCAGAATATATGAAATAAAATCGTTTTTAATTTCCTCACTTGGCATCTCAGGCACTCAGAGTCATGGAACAGAACTCAATGCGGCCTCCAGGAGCGGGAAACGTGGCTGGCGGGGAAATTAATTAGGTGTGATGTGAATTTTCCATTTTCCGACAGTGGATTGAGAAGTAGCGAAGTCAGCGGCATTGCAGTGGTGGGTCTGTCTGGTGGGGGTATACTTTCAATATGTTTGCATCCCATGAATACTGATTATATTAAAACTTTTTCAAATTAAATCCTACCTTCAAGATTATGTCACTGGCACACGGGAAACTTGTGGCGCTGGTTTCATGTTCGTTCAAAGTTGGCGTGCACCAGTGGAGTTTGTCCAGTTGGATCTGAAGTGAGCAGTTGTCTTCGGGGTGTTGGGGGGACAGGGCGGGGAAAGCATTTAGGAAATGCAAAATGAGGAGCCGCAAAGGCAGGTTCAGTAGTGTCCAATGGTTCTAGGTGTCTAAATGAGGAAGCTGTCTGACATGGGGAAGGTCCACAATTTTTTTTTCATTCATTTACGGGATGTGGGCTTCACTGGCTAGGCCAACATTTATTGCCCATCCCTAGTTCCCCTGGAGAAGGTGGTGGTGAGCTGCCTTCTTGAACCGCTGTAGTCCCTGTAGTGTAGGTACACCCACAGTGCTGTTAGGGAGGGAGTTCCAGGATTTTGACCCAGTGACAGTGAAGGGACAGCGATATATTTCCAAGTCAGGATGTTGAGTGACTTAGAGGGGAGCTTCCATGTGGTGGTATTCCCATCTATCTGCTGGCTTGTCCTAGATGGTGGTGGTTATGAGTTTGGAAGGTGCTGTCTAAGGTGCCTTTGTGAATTCCTGCAGTGCACCTTGTAGATGGTACACACTGCTGCTACTGTGCGTTGGCGGTGGAGGGAGTGAATGTTTGTGGATGTGTTGCCAATCAAGTGGGCTGCTTTGTCCTGGATGTTGTCAAGCTTCTTGAGTGTTGTGGAAGCTGGACTCATCCAGGCAAGTGGGGAGTATTCCATCACATTCCTGACTTGTAGATGTTGGACAGACTTTGGGGAGTCAGGAGGTGAGTTACTCGCAGTATGATTCCTAGCTTCTGACCTGCTCTTGTAGCCACATTTTTATATGGCTAGTCCAGTTCAGTTTCTGGTCAGTGGCAATCCCCAGGATGTTGATAGTGGGAGATTTAGTGATGATAATGCCATTCAATGTCAATGGGCGATGGTTAGATTCTCTCTTCTTGGACATGGTCATTGCCTGGCACTTGTGTGGCATGAATGTTGCTTGCTACTTGTCAGCCCAAGCCTGGATATTGTCCAGGCCTTATTACATTCGGACATGGACTGTTTCAGTGTCTGAGAAGTCGCGAATGGTGCTGGACGTTGTGCAACCATCAGCGAGCATCCTCCCACTTGCCTGGATGAGTGTAGCTCCCACAATACTCAAGAAGCTTGACACCATCCAGGACAAAGCAGCCCGCTTGATTTTCACCACATCCACAAGCATTCACTCCCTCCACCACAGACGCACAGTAGCAGCAGTGTGTATCATCTACAAGATGCACTGCAGGAATTCACCAAGGCTCCTTAGACAGCACCTTCCAAACCCATGACCACTACCACCTAGAAGGACAAGGGATGGAAAGAAGGTCATTAATGAAGCAGCTGAAGATGGTTGGGCTGAGGACACTACCCTGAGGAACTCCTGCAGTGATGCCCAGGAGCTGAGATGACTGACCTCCAACAACCACAACCATCTTCCTTTGTGCTAGATATGACTCCAACCAGCGGATAGTTTTCCCCGATTCCCATTGACTTCAGTTTTGCTAAAGCTCCTTGATGCCAGATGGTCAAATGTGTCCTTGATTAGAAGAGGATGTTCAATTCGGTAGGAGGGTAGGGATAATCAAAGGTGTCAGGAGGCAAGTCAAGGGATTCTAAGGGCACGTTAAGGACATTGGTGGGAGGATCTAGAATCAGAGGACGGAGTCATGATGACAGTGAATGGAGTAGGGTCATGAGGGAGAGATGGCATAACCACTCTCCCTGTCACAGAGTCAAGAGTGATGGTGGGTGGTTCGAGGGTGAGAGAGGGAAGGTGCTCAGTGATGTTTAGAGGGTGAAGGGTAATGGGCACAAACTCAAGGAGTCAGAGGGAGGGCGGAGGCTGAGACTGATTGTGTTGCTGACCATTTCTGCAAATCAAGCCAGGGGATCAACCCTGGTTCAATGAAGAGTGCAGGAGGGCATGCCAGGAGCAGCACCAGCAACCTGGTGAAACTGTAACACAGGCGGCTCTTTTACCTTTTTCTCTTTCAGATATTTATCCGCTTTGAAAACTCAGCTTCCACCACTGATCCTGGTGGGAAGATCAATGCCCTAACAACCTGGTGCATAAAATGTTATCCTAACATTTATGTTCTTATAATGCTTATTGTAAATACATGTTCTCCAGTTACTGATCCATTTACTAGTGAAAAGTTGACCTTAGTATTCTGTGCATTCTTAATAAAATGCTGTTAATTTGGTTTGCTGGAGCTTTTCACCATATTTTTGCAAATTACTCATTTGAAATTATTGTTATTATTAGAATGGAAGACAACACTGGGAATTGGAATCTGTGTATGAACACATCAGATTTTAATTGACTCGGAGATTTTATATAGATAGGCTATAAAAACAACTTTTGATTTTCTTTTATAAAAACAAAAAACTACTGCGGATGCTGGAAATCCAAAACAAAAACAGAATTACCTGGAAAAACTCAGCAGGTCTGGCAGCATCGGTGAAGAAGAAAAGAGTCGACGTTTCGGGTCCACATGACCCTTCAACAGAACTGAAGTATAGTTAGGAGAGGGGTGAAATATAAGCTGGTTTAAGGTGGGGGGCGGGGGGAGAGAAGTTGAGGGTGGGGTGGTTGTAGGGACAAGCAAGCAGTGATAGGAGCAGATAATCAAAAGATGTCACAGACAAAAGGATCAAAGAGGTGTTGAAGGTGGTGTTATTATCTAAGAAAAGTGCTAATTAAGAATGGATGGCAGGACACTCAAGGTACAGCTCTAGTGGGGGTGGGGTGGAAAGACTGACAAGGTATTAGTTGTAGATTTTAAAATAATAGAAATAGGTGGGAAAAGAAAAATCTATATAAATTATTGGAAAAAAAAAGGGAAGGGGAAGAAACGGGGTGGGGATGGGGGGAGGGGGAAGAAACGGGGTGGGGATGGGGGGAGGGGGAGTTTAAGATCTAAAGTTGTTGAATTCAATATTCAGCCCGGATGGCTGTAAAGTGCCTAGTCGGAAGATGAGGTGCTGTTCCTCCAGTTTGCGTTGGGCTTCACTGGAACAATGCAGCAAGCCAAGGACAGACATGTGGACAAGAGAGCAGGGTGGAGTGTTAAAATGGCAAGCGACAGGGAGGTTTGGGTCTTTCTTGCGGACAGACCGTAGGTGTTCTGCAAAGCGGTCGCCCAGTTTGCGTTTCGTCTCTCCAATGTAGAGGAGACCGCATTGGGAGCAACGAATGCAGTAGACTAAGTTAGGGGAAATGCAAGTGAAATGCTGCTTCACTTGAAAGGAGTGTTTGGGCCCTTGGACGGTGATTTGATTTTCTTTTGTTTGGGTAAAAACATGTTTATCTACCAGGAGGTGAAGGATCTCATTAGAGTAACAGATGCAGTTTACTGGATAAAAGCTATTAACTCAACCCCATCTGAAACTTCACGGCATATGAATGTGTTATTTTCCACTTGTGCACTGCTCGGATGTAAACTGGGTAAGCTATGTGGTCACAGTAACAGAGGAGCAGGTGTATGACAGCAGGACACACTGTGCCGGAAATAGAGCAGTTGACAGGCATTTGTCGTGTATCTCACATAGTTAAGGCATTTGAATAAACACTTACATTTACCAAATTATATAAAATAAATAGTTCCTTGTGCACCTGCATAAAAGCTAATGTTACATAGTTGTTAATGATTCAGCTGACCCAACACTTGCCCCCCCATACCCAATGTTTTTGGAGCACCAAGGCCCCCTTCGCCTTAGGTTGATCCCCTCATAAGTCTGAAGAATTTTTACTTTTTCCGCTTGAACTTTGTGGTTTAGCTGCAGGATGTGCATGCTGAGGGTTATTTACCCTTGTGAAAGTAAAGGAATAATAATGAAGGAAACTAGATCTTATATTGCATAATGCACCAGTCCTCCTGGTTATCCTTTCATTTAGTGTCATTAGGCTGCTAGGTTAAGTGATTATGCTCATCTCAAAGGAAATTAAGGGCAGAATTTTACAGTTCCCATGCCAGCAAATTTGCAGGCAGGGGACCTGTAAAGTTTTTTGGGCAGCCTTCCCGCCACCCTCCTGCCCGCATCCAACCTGTCCACGATTTTAAAGGGACGGGCATGCCCCAGGGTGACTACCCACCCTTGCCCTAATTAAGGCCCCTATGGCCAATTATTGGCTACTTTAAGGCCCAGTCCCTGACTGGCATCAATTTTGAGGTAGGTGGGAGGAGTTCAGAGGTGGAGGTGCGGGGGAAGCCCTGCTTGGGCCTCAGATGGGAATGGGCTCCATCAAAGGCCCCGCTTTTCACATCGGGTGAACCTCCTCATTGGCTTCTCCATTCAGACTACCCAACCCAACTGCCCCCCTCACCCCCCTCCCACCACCACCCACACCCCCAAGGCTTACCTCCACTCCCTGCTCACATGTACCTGGTCCTGGATTTCAGGACTTAGAGCTGAATTATACAAGGCACTGTGGTCCCCGGCCCCTCCCGGCTAAAAAAATGGGTAGATCGCCAGCCCATGGAAAGAATGGCTGCCCCACAGGCAGTTAATGGAAAATTGGCCTTAATAAGTTGGAGGCAGTGTTTCCTGCCCTCAGGGATAGGAAGCCCCACCTTGGAGAGCTGCTGGACAATAGAGACTCACAGCTCTCAATGCTGGCAGCACTATCATGGCCACTGCTGACACTGCACTTGGGGCTTGAAGAGGCATTCAATGATGGATCAGAATTTTGTAAGTGTTTGGGGGTCAGGGAGGGAGCTAGGGAAGGGGGTTGGCAAGGGGGGGGGTGGGGACCTGGATTTAAGAGGCCATGGGGGCAGATGAACCTGTGGGAGAGGAACAATTTGGGGAGTTGTGGGGTGGTGGGGGTGTGGTGGCCCTGATGGGCCCATGGGTGCCAGTCAAGGAGGTGCCAGCAGCATGTGGAGGGAAACCTGCCAGGTTGGCCGCTTGTGAGCCACTCCCACTACTGATTTAATCCTGGCGTAAAAAGATTGAGGCCCTTAAGTGGGCAGTAATTTTCACAGGGCCTCAGTTCCAACCCCCTGCCCCCTCACCACCGCTGGTAAAATTGAAGTGGGGCAGGGATGGGTGTTCAGGCAGCGGGCAAGTCACCCGATGGGTTTAATGTGCACCCCCCCCAAGCCTTTAAATCCACCATCAGTGGTGTGTTAAGTCCAGCTCTTAGAATCTGAGGATTGCTAATAGTGCCAGTCCTGGCCACTGCTGCCACTGGCGCTGCTGGGACTGCAGAACGTCCAGCCAATCTGATTGCCCATCAACTTTCCGAGACAAGACGTCCACCTGAGTGAGGAGCAGAAGTCCCATCTCTAACCAATTAAGACTCCTGGGAGTGCAAAATGGCTGCAAGACTGTGGAAACTCTACCGATAGTTTGTCTTGCTGTGTTGTTTGACATCTCATTCAAGGACTAGTTTTACTTCTGACTTGCCATAAAATGTTTCCCAGATAAGAAAAGTACTAATGCCGATTGCTAATAAATTTCAAGTACAATGAATGCATTGGGAAGCAAAACATTCATACCTCAGATCAAGCTGACATTGTCAGCTTTTGTAAATGGGAATAGTTATTTACATTTTGGTGGGGGCAAAGCAGGAAATAACCAATTTAATTCTTGTTTTCCTATTGATTGTGCGTTTAGCAGTATTGATAGCTGAGCAACTGAACAACTCCAGGGTATTGCACATTCATGTTCTACAGACTAAAAGCACTAGAGATATCCCTCTGAAAATTCTTGGAAATGTTTTTTTACGTTCAATCAGAAATCTCTTTCCATTATTATTTATCAGCAAAAAATTGATAAAGATAAGTGATGCTAATACTGCTCAGAAAAATAAGAGTTACTGGCACATACAGTAGTTTACTGCCTCTTCAAACGTAAATATTAGAAGCATATGGGCAGTTTTCACAGCTTGTGTGAAATAGTTTTTTTTTGTTTCTCTATTTTTATATCCTGCATGGATATTGAGCCTAGCCTGGCTTGTTAACTGTGTCTTTACATGCATCAAGCAACTTTGGTGTTTACATCATCTTATCCTATATCAGAACCACTTAGATGGCATGCATATGTCAGCTAAAAGATGTGACCCATGCAAAGCCATAAAATTACCACTCCACGGATTCAAAATTATTGCTATGTTTAATTGTTCATAAAACACACACTGCAAGTCAGTCAGCTGTATCAGTAAGAAATGATATTGTGAACTGCTCACATGAAATGTTAAATGTAAAATTTTGTGTGATAACGTATTGAAGGCAGAATAAGAATGCCAATGCACAGTTATAAAGTGGGAGGATGTCAGTTTGATTTTTGCTAATCAGTTTTTTGGAGGGGTAGGAAGGCACGCATGGTAGGAAATATTGCGTTCCTGCTTTAAGGAAGACAGGTTCATTATTGGTTTATTGCCATGTACTTCTTGGCTTTGGATCAAAAAGTGGATGAATGGAAAGCATGCATCTGTCTATCTCCTTGAGCCCATACTTAGGGACTTAGGAAATTGAGGGGGCCTGTTCTTATCTGGGGACTAAATATCCTCAGAACAAAAAAATTACATATTTGGATATATTGGCTTGGAGTTTCTGTTTGATTTCCACCCAATTAATAGTGAGATCTGGGCGGAATGAAATAAACTTGCTCAAAAGATTATGGAATTATAGCATACGTTGCATGCATAACTGCTTGACTTTGGAGTTTCCACAATCCTTTCGCGCTTTCAAATGTCCTTTCACCAGAATCAGTCTTTGCGCACAAAACTGTTCTCACTCCCAGGTGGAAAGGAGAATTTTCATCAATTTTGCCCATTTTTGTGGGATGCTCATTGCATTGTGCCCAGTATATCAGGCACACAGGAACCTGTGGTCATATTAACCCATCATTAATGATCTGCAGCTTCAGTCACCAGCAGTCAATTGAAGACACCCTGTTTCTGACGATACACTTACTTCAAATTCAGTTAACTGATTTGCCCTTGGTATGTAAGAGTTGTTGCCAACAGTCATGCTGATTGACTGATTGGCATCTTTGCTCAGCTACAATAATTATGTGAACAAATCCAAATTCAGACATTTTGAGGCCCCTTTGTCATCTTCCAGACAATATTTGAATATGACCAATCACAATGCCTGATTGCACTGATTTGTGAGAGATATTACATTTGGGCTTATATTAGGGGGAGAAATTAAATCCAGGTGATGGGGGTCTCAGAGCTCCACGTTGCTTTCTTTTGGGAAGGCCAGCCATATCAAGTGCAAATCAGCCACTTAAGTGGCCAGTGGCAGGCCCCAGGATCAAGGACCCAGAGGGCAGAAATTTCCAATTCAGGGCCTTGAGCAGGCCATCCATGAGCTTTCCTGCCCAGACTTAATCAGGGTAGTGGTGGGAAGGTGGCAGGGGCCCCACCTGGCACCCGCTACCTGATTAAATGCCCCCTGTTTCCAATCTCGGAGATAGGCATTAAAAATTCCACCCAATGAATTTGATTAGAAACTTGGGCATAATTCCACTTTGGTCAAACTTGCACAGTGTCCAGTGCATTACCGATTACACCTAGCAGAAATAGTTTATTCCATTTTTGTGACTCAAGGGGCTGGGTTACATGCTGAGGGTGGCCTCCCCGCACCCCAGCCTTAATGTCGAGTGCGAGCTCTCCTCTGTTTGGCCGGTTCGCCCCGCATTAATTTTTCAGGCAATTAGTATGAGGCTGTCTCCATTTTGTCTGTCTCCATGAGGAATTCCTGCATCGTAGAGCTGCTGGTCAATTGGAATCCAGCAGCTCTGCACCACACCAGGATCAATGGCTACTGCCGGTATTGCAGGAGGCCCGGGGAAGAGGAATTGTGGATGCCGCAAAATCCAGATAAGTCCAGGATCTCGGCAGGGCTGGGTTGGCAGGCCCCAGCGAGTGGGGGGTGGAGGGGCACGTTGGGCAAGGTAGGGGCAGGAGGGTGGATAGGGGGAGGCAAAGCTGTGGGAGAGGGGCCTCCAATGGTACAGGGGGCCCAGGATGAAGGCACCCCCCCACTTCACTGAGCAGCAGCCTGCAGGGTTAAACCTGCCAGGCTATATGTTGGTCACAGACCTTTCCCGTTAAATTGGAGCAGCAGCAGGACGAGGCCCTTAATTGGGCATTACTTGTGCCTCTCCTGCCGCCTCTAAAATTGTGGTAGGTGGGCAGGTGGCGGGTATGCCACTGATGGCACAGCATCCTAATTTACGGGTCCACCCACCTGTTTTCCTGCCCACGGGTGGCCTATAAATTCAGCCCAAAGTGTCAACTTGGCTCTGTTGGTAGCATTCTCACCCCGTATCAGGACATGGTTGATTTATGCTCCATTCCAAGGTTTCACTATTTAATCTAAACACTCATTTGAGTTTGCAGTACTGAGGAGGTGCCATCTTTCAGATGAGACGTTCAGCTAAAACTCATCTGCCTGCTCAAGTTACGTTACATAGAATTATGTGCAGCAACTCCACTCAGTTGGTAGTATTCTCACCTCTGAGTCAGAAGATTGTGGGTTAAATCATACGCCAATGTTTGAGAATTTAATCAGACTGCCAATTGTTATGATCTTGGTCGAGGGCAGTAACTAATGAGGAAATCTGAAATCCAAGTTATTTACTGAAAGAATGACGCCACAAGATTCCACAGTTTAAACAAAAGAATTTTTACTATACAAGAGTCAAACAAAGCAAATACTAAATACTACCTTGGGTAACCATCTGTATTCTAAAACACAAAATGTAAGTTAAACATGAATAACGGGCAATTATAGACTATAAATTGCACAATTAATGGCAGAGACAACTAAGACAGATTTTATGAGCTGGTTCGACAGTCCACTCAGCATATATGCCATCAATCTCAGTCACAAAGTACTTTAAAACTCTGTCTTCCACACAAACAATTTCATCTCTCCTCCTCCTAGAATTTTGCTTGATCTCCAGCCGACAGCTGCGCACAACCAATCCGAGTTCTATGGGCACAGTCTTCACCAAAAATGGCAGATGTCTGCAGAACCTTCTCAACTCTATTTACTGGATGGCGTAGATCCAGCAATGTTAACTTCAACAGAAACAGCTGCAGCAACAGTGTACTTGCCTATTCTCAACTTCTGGATCTAGCCTGTGTCTTTTTCAGCCTGCCTGTACTCCACCACTGGGATCATTATCATCATCTGATCTTTGATGGCTCTGTGTCCTTTTTATATTGTTTCAACCAGTTTTAGTCTCTCCAGATGTTTTGGTTTGCAATCATAATTTTTTCTTAGTTTCTTCTCATTTATTGAGCTGTTAATAGGTGTCAGCACAATGTGAGGTAAAGGGTGGATTTTTAAAGTAGAAGATGTATAGCAGAACTACATTGAGAGTTGTGTAGGTTTTGTAACATGTATTATGTTAATCAGTAAGTTACAATGTCATTATGTGCACAACAAAAGCATTGAACTGAAGTTGTCTTGTTAGTCTATATGTAGACTGTGGCTTGCTGCAACTTCATGTGCCACAGTTGAGATTAGCACCACTGGGATCATTATCATCATCTGACCTCTGATGGCTCTGTGTCCTTTTCATATGGTTTCAGCCAGTTTTAATCTCCCCAGATGTTTTGGGTTGCAATCACAATTTCTGTCTTAGTTTCTTTAGAGATCAGTTTCTTTTCTCAGTTCCCTTTTTCAATGAGAGTCTGTCTCAAAAAATTACAAGCTTTGGAACTATGGATTCCATCACACAATTCAGTGCAGTACCGAGTAATGCTGCATTGTCTGAGGTGTTGTCTGAAAGTTGACACATTAACCAGAACCTTGTCTGTTTTCTCAGCTCCACATTAAAGATTTCTTAGTACTATTCAAAGAAGAGTTGGGAATTAGTCTGGTGCCCTGACCAATATTCCACCCTCATGATCAGGTGATTCATTAATTTTCTTTCTATGATACCTTTCTGCGTTCAAGTTGGCCATGTTTGCCTACATAGCAACAGTGACTACAATTCAACAAATAATCCAATGGCTGTGCAGTGCTTTGGAATGTCTTGTGGATAAAAAAATGCATAAATATATTTTAAAAATTCCTTTTTACGTATCTTAATTAACTGATCACTAATACCATTGCTGAGCCAATGTTACGAAGGAATCTAAGCTTCGGTTCACTTTCATCATGTGGCATTTGCTTTTCAATCAACTCTGCCATAGATTCTTTCCTTTGAATAAATCTGTTGTGGTTAGCTGCCCATAACACTTGAGTATTATTAGTTATCTTTGTAGGTTACAGGCCTGCTGTTGTAGAGTATGTTACTAACCTGTGTCTACTTTAACTCCCAGCAAATAGTCATATTACTTTTCCCAGTCTCTGATGTCCAGACTTTTGTGGCTGCTGAACCCACCAACATATATAATGAGTATACGTGTTCATGTATAGTGAGGCAAACATTGCCCTGTTACTCTGACTCATTAGCCGAATATCATTGGCACAAAGACGCTCCATAAAAGATTTTAACGTAACTAAGATTTTCTCTGGGTTCATCAATCAGTAAAGCCAGGATTTGTACAATTTGGAGCTAATTTCATCTGTACACATGGGGCAGAATTTTCTGCCGTCGGGGGGGGGTTGTGCGGGCGCGTTTGTGGGCGGACGGGTTCCCGATCGGGGGTGCGTCGCCATTTTACGTGGGTGGGTCAATTAAGGCCCGCCCAACTTGACGCCCGCCCTGAAGCGCTGTGCACTCCCTGTGCGAGCAGGGGGGATTCCCTGAGCATGCGCGAAAGAGCCCACAGATCTCTCAGAGGCAAACTGCAGCTTCAGGGAGATCGCTTCAACTTTAAACACTGTGCTGAACGGAGAAGAAAAAAATGATTGACATGTCCCCTCATGTGACACTGTCTGTTATTAAAACTTAATAAACATTTTTAAAATCCTCATGAAACCTCATCTTGCCCGTGGATGAGGTTTCATGTTTTTTCGGAAGCCTGCCTGGGCTCCCAGCCTGCCCGCCAACCTTAAGGTTGGACAGGCAGCCCTGACAACGACCTTAATTAGGTAATTAACAGGCCGTAGTAGGCCTTTGACAGTTTGGCGGGCGCGCAGTCGAACTGAAAATCTAAATGACGCAGGGTGACATTGGGACGCACGCCCGACGTCACGCCACGTCATTTTACCTGTCGGTGAGCGGGTCCCACCCCCGCATGCCAACCGGGAAATTCTGCCCATAAAGTTGCAGCAAGCCACAATCTACACATGGATTAACAAGACAACTCCAGTTCAACTCTTTTGCACATAATGACATTGTAACTCACTGACTAACTGAATACATGTCACAGAACCTACACAACACTCAACGTGGTTCTGCTTTACATCTTCAGCTTTAAAAATCCACCCTTTACTTCACACTGTACTGACACCTGTCAACAGCTAAAGAAATTAAGCTAAGCAAGGAATGGAACTCCAGTCTAATTATTATAGACTGTTTATACTGTGCCATGCCTTCAGTTGCCAAGGCCCCAAGCTCTGGAATTCCCTCTCTACGGGCAGAATCGTCCCAAATTTGCATAAAGTGCAGTAGTGGGTGGGAAGAAGAATGTTTTACCCGCCAGCCAGATAGGTGAGCTTTCACGTCATATCATCCCATTTCCCGCGTGTCCCACTCATTAATAATGCATTCCCCAGAAACACGCTGGATTGCTGGCGGGGCGGCCCCTGATTCGCCCGCTCCGCCGTCACCTCAGGGCTTCAGTAATCCTGGCGTCATATTTAAAGGGTGCCCCTGCACAGGGCTAGCAATCTCTAAGAGATCGGAAGCTGTTACAAAGTCATGGCTGCTAAAGGGAGGAAACATGCTGTCCCCAAATTTAGCGATGCCTCCCTCTGGATGCAGTGGAGGCCTGCTGTGAAGTCCTCTAACCCCACTCTAAGCGAAGATCAGCGAGCAAGGTCATCAATCCAGTATTGGAGGAGGTGGCAGCAGTGGTCAGCGCCAATGCCCTGCAAAAGCGGACAGTCACCCAGTGCTGAAAGAGGATGAATGATCTCCTCCATTCCGCTAGGTTAAGTCACTCTTTTCATCACTCTCAACTGACACGCCCATCACATATTGACAGGGACCTCACTTACTGGCAGTTCAAGGGACATCACCATTCACTCTCTCACACACACCTTCATCTGCCCTGAGGATCATGTCCTTATTACTGTCCATGGCACCACTCACCAGCCACACATGCCAGGCATCCTTCTCATCTGGCCTGGCAGGTGTCCTGCTTACTTACTCTCCATATGTCTCCCTGTAGAACAATTGGCACACAACAAAAGGGAGAGGTTGCAGACTGGTGGAGGAATGCTTGACATCTAGGTCCTCACAGACTTTGAAAATAGAGTCGTACAACTGGCCGGCGAGGATCTGGGCTGTTTCTGTGCTGATGGTGAGGTCGGCAATGCTCAACCAAGTGAGGATCCAGCAGTGCAACATCCATCAGATGCCCATGCTGTGAGTGAGTTCCCCTGTTCGGCAGTCCCCTGCCATGCACTAATTATCTCTCATTGCTTTCACAGGCACACCTGGGAAGTGGCGGAGGGGGTTCACGAGCCAAGTCTTCGACTCAAGATCCGAAGACACCTCGGAAGAAGAATCTGATGACATCCTAATTGAAAACCGTCACAGTGCTCACCCACACTCTCCACCAGCGCAGAGACACACACCTCAGTGGGACCTAGATCTAGAGCAGGCTCAGGTTCACAATCTGGTGGTCACCGCACGGACACCTGTCCGCAGCGGGAGGACGAAGTTTCAGCCGAGGTCCCTGGCACTCGGAAGACTGCTGGGATAGAGGCATCTGTGAGACCTGAGTGAGCTGATGAGCCTCTGAATTTGGCATTCCAACTCATCGTGGAGAGTCAGCAGAAGGCATGGGAACATTATACAGAGCTGTCGGAAGCCCTCAACAGAGTGGCACATGAGCTGGAGGAGTGCATCTGCCTGCTCTCTGATGAAGGGTGCCCACATGTACATGAATGGAGTTCTCCATGGGGAGGATGGTGGGCGCCATGGAGACCCTGGTCCAGCAGAATGCAGAGATGTGTGCAGATCTGCACTCCATCATGGTAGCCATGGGTGAGTCCCTGCAGTGGCAACGTGATAGGGAAACGGGCCACTTCAACGTCCCTCCAGGTGCTCCTTCCCTTCAAGGAGTCAGGCTAGGGCCCCTGGTCACCCGAAGGGAGGAGGAGCAGCAGTTGAACACCGCTGGATCATCCACTCAGGAATCTCAGAGGCTGGCCTCTCCCTCCGAGTCCTCTTTGCCTGTGAACCCCTCAACCTCGTCCTCTGTCACCGCAGAGGGAGCAGTTGGCCCACAGGAGGACAGCCAAAGCAAGCCGGGACCTCAAGGCCTCGGCTCTCCAGAGGACTCACGTCGAAGTCCTCAGAGGCAACAGGGCCAACCATTGCACAGGCTGTCTCCACCCATGCTGCAGGTGTCAGAGCAGCACCTAGAAGAATTGGTTGGCTTAGAAAAGTTAAGAAATTGTGATTACAAGTGGTTGCACGGGTGAACATATTTTGTACCTTAATAATCTGAAAATATATTCATTTTCACTGAATAATGTGTAATGTTGTCTTTCAGCTTCATTGACAGGCTTTGCGAGTCCTTCCATTGCATCCCCCCACTAGCAGTTCAGTGGCACGCATCCAGACCACAAGTGATTCTGGATGGAGAAGTGTGTGTGTGGCATTGTCTTTCAGAGCCTCGTTCAAGCACTCTCCCACGCACGGGGAGCCTTTGTCCATCACACTCATCTTACTGCTCTGAACCTTTCAATGCTGCCTGCTGGGGTTCCCTTTCTGTTGTCCATCTGAGCTGACCTGCATCTCCACCCACCTACTGATCACACTCCCATGCAGCATCTGTGCCCATCCAACATGAGGCTCTGCTCACTTTCGATTTTGACAGCCATGGTAGTCATTAAATTTCTGATCAGCTCACCTGTCCCTTCCCAATCCCCAGTCACACATGCCCTTTCCCCCATCACTATTGACCCCCCCTGGCATCACATTCCACCTCCCCACCGTCACCTACCAACCCGAACCCTTTTCTTTCCAGAATGTCCAGGTGAACGTGTATGTTCCCTTCCTTCCTGAGCATCCCACTCACCCATCCACATTGACCTCTCCGACCTCCTCCTTCCCACTCCCAGGGTCCGTGTCTGCCTCTGAGTCCCCACCAACCACCCTTGCTGTCCCTTCTACCACTATCGACACACCCTCACCCTTCCACCCTTCTGGCTCCCTCTGCCCCAGACATACTCACCATTCCCTCCTGCCATGCCCACCCTCAGTTCACTTCCCAGGAGGCAGTCATTGACTCCACAGACCCCTCTCTTGCATGCTCACCTAGATATCCCCCACCTCTTAGTATTCCTCCACCATTACTCCCCCCTCCCCCTGGACACCTTCCTCCCCATACTCTTTCCCGTCTTCAAATTCCTTCTCCCCTCCAAACTCCCTCCCTTACACCTTTCTCTTCCTTACATCTACCTCCCCACTTCTCCCCCATTATACCCTCCTCTTCCCTCTCAATGTTACCCCTCCTGACATCTTCGTCCCCCACTCCTCCAACCTTATCTGCCTGACACCTTCATCCCGCCCCTCCCAAACTCACACACCTCCACCCAGCCTGGTACACCTCCTTCTCCCTGTCACACCTAGACCTTCCTCTCCCATCCCCCCTCCCCCGGTACACCTTCATCTCCCACTCACAGCTGGACCTTACTCTTGTGCCCTCCTCGCCGACCATCCGTAGCAGCCCATGGCCAAGACCGTGTTGCTCCAAAGCAGACCCATGACATCAATGGAGACCTCCAACCTTCAGCGAGCTGCGTTGCGGCGGAGCCATGCCCATGAGAATCCACCCAGCATGTGATGCACATGTTCCTTGAGTGTCCGGTACAGTAGGGCTCTAGTACTTTTTTTATTAATTCATGAGATGTCGGCTTCACTGGCTAGGCCAGCATTTATTGCCTATACCTAGTTGCCCTTGAGAAGGTGGTGGTGAGCTGCCTTCTTGAACTGCTACAGTCTCTGTGGTGTAGGTAGACCCACAGTGCTGTTAGGTAGGGAGTTCCTGGATTTTGACCCAGCAACAGTGAAGGAACAGCAATATATTTCCAAGTCAGAATGGTGAGTGACTTGGAGGGGAACTTCCAGATGGTGGTGTTCCCACCTATCGGCTGCACTTGTCCTTCTAGATGGTAGTGGTCATGAGTTTGGAAGGTGCTGTCGAAGGAGCATTGCTGAATTCCTGCAGTGCACCTTGTAGATGGTACACACTGCTGCTACTGCGCATCGGTGGTGGAGGGAGTGAATGTTTGTGGATGAGGTGCCAATCAAGCAGGCTGCTTTGCCCTGGCCGGTGTCAAGCTTCTTGAGTGTTGTTGGAGCTGCACTCATCCAGACAAGTGGGGAGTATTCCATCACACTCCTGACTTGTGCCTTGTAGACTGTGGACAGTGTTTGGGGAGTCAGGAGGTGAGTTACTCATTGCAGGATTCCTAGCCTCCGGCCTGCTCTTGTAGCCACAATATATGTATGGCTAGTCCAGTTCAATTTCTAGTCAATGGTAATCCCCAGAATGTTGATAGTGGGGAATTCAGTGATGGTAATGCCATTGAACATCAGGGGACGATGGTTTGATTCTCTCTTGTTGGAGATGGTCATTGCCTGACACTTGTGTGGCGCGAATGTTACTTGCCAATTGTCAACCCAAGCCTGGATATTGTTCAGGTCTTGCTGCATTTGGGCATGTACTGCTTCAGTATCTGAAGGGTCGCAAATGGTGCTCAATATTGTGCAATCATAGGTGAACACCCCCAATTCTGCCCTTATGATGGAAGGGAGGTCATTGATGAAGCAGCTGAAGATGGTTGGGCCGAGGATACTACCCTGAGGAACCCCTGCAGTGATGTCCTGGAGCTGAGATGACTGACCTTCATCAACCGCAACCATCTTCCTTTGTGCTAGGTATGACTCCAACTAGCGGAGAGCTCTCCTCCTGATTCACATTGACTCCAGTTTTGCTAGGGCTTCTTGATACCACACTCGGTCAAATGTGGCCTTGATGTCAAGGGCAGTCACTCCCAGCTCATCTTGGGAGTTCAGCTCTTTTGTCCACATTTGAACCAAGGCTGTAATGAGATCAGGAGCTGAGTGGCCTTGGTGGAACCCAAATGAGCGTCAGTGAGCAGGTTATTGCTAAGCAAGTGCCGCTTGACAGCACTGTTGATGACCCCTTACATCACTTTACTGACAATCGAGAGTAAACTGATGGGGCGGTAATTGACCAGGTTGGATTTGTCCTGCTTTTTTTTTGTGTACAGGACATACCTGGGCAATTCTCCACATAGCTGTGTAAATGCCAGTGTTGTAGCTGTACTGGAGCAGCTTGGCTAGGGACGTGGCAAGTTCTGGAGCACAAGTCTTCAGTAGTATTGCCGGAATATTTTCAGGGCCCAGAGCCTTTACAGTATCCAGTGCCTTCAGCCATTTCTTGATATCACACGGAGTGAATCGAATTGGCTGAAGACTGGCATCTATGATGCTGGGGACCTCAGGAGGAGACCAAGATGGATCACCCACTCGGTACTTCTGGCTGAAGATTGTAGTAAATGCTTCAGACTTACCTTTTGCACTGATGGGCTGGGCTCCTCCATCATTGAGGATGGGGACATTTGTGGAACCTCCTCCTCCAACGAGTTGTTCAATTGTCCACCACCATTCATGACTGGATGTGGCAGGACTGCAGAACTTAGATCTGATCTGTTTGTTGTGGCATCACTTAGCTTTGTCTATCACTTGAGCATCTTCTGCTCCGCAAATGTTGATGATGTGAGCAAGGCCTAACGGTAAGGTCCGACTTCTGTATGTTACACTTGTCCAGACATATTCTGGGCCGGCGTGTTTTCCCACTGATGTAATGGTAAATCTGGTGTTGGTGGAGGGGGGGCGATTCTGGTCAGGCCTTACTTTGCATCCATTACAGGGAGGCAAATGGGGTTCACGCTGGCCTCCAGCAGGATTGGCGTTCTGCCATGGCGGACACCATCGGATGATCCCGCTGTGCTTTCACACCGGCATGAAACCGATTTTTGGCCTTCTCGCCATATTGTCACCTGGCCCCTCCCCCCCGCCCTCCATGACACCCGATGCTAACAAGGTCAGAAGATTCCAGCCTACTTCTCTCCTCCTTTCTACTTCACTTGCTTCCCTTAAGACACTTCTTGAAACCTACCTCTTTGACCAAGATTTTGGTAATTTGTGCATATTTTTATCTTTTAGTTATGACATTTCACTATACTGCCTAATACAATTACCAGTTATATACCTAATGAGCAGAATTATTCAGGCTGCAGATGTCTTGTTATCTCACTGAGAGACTGGGAAATGCCTTCCAGCCTGTGTTCTTATTACCCTAACGTTTGTTTACTCATCCTGTGAAGGTCATTGAGTTTCATGACTTGTGACTGTTAATTAGGTTCCCACAGTACCATACCCATCATGCCTATGTGTTGGCTATATGCTTAGAAAGAGCTCTCACAACTACATTTAAAGCTATTAATGCTCGTAACTACTTTTGACTACTTTTAAAACTGTTAATGCACAGCTTAATATCAGTTTTAATATTGAATTATTCCAATTATCCCACTTCAGACCGAATACCTTCATTTGTGGCTCGGTGTCATACTTGGTTTTATTATGCTCCTGTGAAGCCCCTTGTGATGTTTCATTACATTAAAGATTCTATATAAATATAAGTTATTCTTGTTGTAAGTTGATAGTTAAATTGTACCAGCCTCCATTGAGACTCCTCCCCATTATAACTTCTTCCTAAATCATAGCAATGGAAGAGGAAGAAGGCTCAGGAGCAAAACAGAATATATTTAGACATCTCCACATATTGTTTTACTTTAAAATAACTGTTAAACCAGCCATTAGTAATCCATTTTGGAAAGTGTTACTTCTGTTTTCTCACAAAGTAAATTTGAAATCTCCCCAACTATTTTTAAAGCCTTTGCACTTGTACATCGGGGAGGTGGTGGCACAGTGGCGTCGTCGCTGGACTAGTAATCCAGAAACCCAGGGTAATCCTCTGGGGACCCAGGTTCAAATCCTGCCACAGCAGATGGTGGAATTTGAATTCAGTAAAAATCTGCAATTATTGCATGATGGTCTAATGACAACCATGAAACCATTATTGTAAAAGCCCATCTGGTTCACTAATATCCTTTAGGGAAGGAAATCTGCTGGCCTACATGTGACTCCAGACCCATAGCAATGTAGGGATGAGCAATAAATACTGGCCTAGCCAGTGACGCCCACATCTCATGAATGAATAATAAAATAAAACATGAAGTGCCATAATAGAGGTGTCTGAGGTAATTTAAACCACTTTGTCACTGGGATCAAAGCATGAATTTCTTTACAGAAATGCAATAAAATGCCGTAATCACAAATACTGTTGGCTGTATGTGAGTTATATTATTACAGGATCCACAAGTTTTAGCACTTTGCTCCCAACCCTAAGGTCATAATATCAAGCCCCAGAGCTTTTCAAAAGTGTAAAAAAAAACTCAAAATTCAAAAATGAAAAAAGATTACTTCTTATCATGAAAAGAAGTGATATTGCAGTGTTAATAGTATGGTAGTACGCTTTATTCCATGATGTGCATCTCCCCTACTGATGTAACATGAGTCATTGAAACAATATTGATGACATTACAAGGTTATCAGTCACCAATATTTTCATTGATTTAAAATTATTTTAATTCTTGTACATTGCTAATATGTAATATAAAGTTTGCTGCACAATTTAATCTTATAATGCAGGATGTCAGTGCAACACTGAGTAATGTACTGTCAGAAGTGCTGATTTTCAGTTAGCTGCCCTATCTGCCTGTTTAGGTAGATGTAAAAGATGCAATGGCACTATTCGAAGAGAAACAAACTTGTTCCAGTATTGTGTGCAATATTTATTTCTCAACAATCGTTAGTAAAAATGGGTTAACTTGTCATTTGTCTCATTACTTTCTGTGGGACCTTTCTCTGTAGAGGTTGGCTGCTACATTTGCAGATAATAACAGTGACTGCACTTCAAGTAATTAATTGGCTGTAAAGTGCTTTGGGACATCCTAAGGATACAAATACAATATATTTTTGTCTTCAGAATGTGGAAAATGCTGGCAAGGCTGCATTTATTGTGCATCTCAAGTTATCCTGAGAGGGCGGTGATGAGCCTTCCCCTTGGACTATTATAATTTTTGTGTTGATGGTGTTCCCATGATGGTGCTAGGTAGGGAATTGCAGAAAATTGATGCAATGACAATGAAAGAACATTTATATATGTCCAAGTCATGATGGTGTATGAATTGAAGGGGAGCTTGGAGGCGATCATGCTCCCATGACATTGCTGCTCTTGTATTTCTCAGTGGTAATAGGCAGGGAAGGACATGCTGATGAAGTAAACTTCCTTTATTCACAAGCAGCCTGAAACATTTCAAGTAGTCTTAACGTATTATGTCAGTAATTATTTAACCCACATGTCCTCTAGAGCCATGCATTATGCTTACCTGACAAGATCTGTTTGATTATTTTTGTTTATCCCAAAGCTCCTCAACCAAACATTTTATTCTATCACTCTTTCATAATGCTAATCAATTTGACAAAACTACTCTAAACGTGGTGCATGTACAGACAGGTATAATTCATAGTAAATCAATCCTATTTGGAGCAGTGAAAATAACAGTAACCATGCAATAAGTTACAATATGAAAGTAAAATAATATGGATATAAGCAACCTGGTTGAACTGAAGGTAAAGCTCACTCCTTTATGATCATGGCAGTTGTGACTTGTACCCTTAGCCAATTCTAAGGAATTATCTATCTGTGGGATTAGGGGTCTTCTCCTAAAATATACATTAAACATTGTTAAGACTAACACAAATAATAAGCCTGTAAGTTCTCCAGTTAGGCATTAACATTATTTCTAATGACTCAAGCACCAGACTGTTGGTAAAAAGCTAGCTAGTAATTAGTCTCCAGAATTCTTTAAAATAGAATCATCCTATTAAGATAACCCTGCGTGTTGTGGGGTATTTACTGAAACTGGGGAGGAATATTAGTAATCTCCTACAAATACATGTTGTGAAACAAGCCAATTAGTTATTGACTTTATACTTGCAGTGTACAGTTAATGGTTTATTTATTCTGAATATTTATATGACTAAATACTGGTGAATGTCTGCAGCGAAGCCTCCAGTCCTCTGTTCATGCTGGAAAAGCTATATCCTTGTCCTTGTCAAACTCAGTGTAATGGGCTCTGGGGGCGGGAGGTAGACTGGCAGTTAGAGTAGCTGGGAGTCTAGAGATTGAAATCACTTTGGATTTGACCTAGTAGTTATACAATAAAGTTATTCTGTTTGTTTTAACTGCTCAGTACAAATCTGCCTCTTCTGTTGCACAGCTCCTGAATACAATCCCTCAACATTTCAATAATAATTACTCTGCCTGTGGTTTCTTCCATAACAGACTGCTTTTAATTTAGAATTCCTGTGGGATCTGAGTCCGTAGTTTTAGAATACAGATTGTTCTATGAACTGGAATGAGCAGATGTAATGAATGGCATAAGTTCCTTGCATCTGTTATGCTACAATTTGGAGATAAACAGTGGTGATAAAAAAAATACCAGGACACACAGTGTTAGGAATCTCAGATAAACAACTTAACAACATTAATAATCCAGACATCAATATTAATACAAGAGACCAGTTTGAATGCTACATTTGTGTAGGTGTTAAATTTCAGGGATACAGTTCTAAACTTCTACTCAGGACTTCAAATAGAAAGATTTCCAGAAAATGATGTACTTTTTCCAAAAAATTGCTGGAAAAACACAGCAGCTCAATCAGTACCTGACAAGAAAAGAGGCAAGTTAGCATTTTATCTCGTAACTATTATATATTTTCTTTTCACACACTGGCAGACCAGAATTTTCTCAAATTGCACTTATATAATTCTTAAAATTAGGATTCGAGAGAGTCATTTTTCTGAACAAAAACTGGGCATAGTAGTTTCTTACACTCTTCCTTTAACTCAGTAGCATCCATTCTCCCATCTGACAGCTGCAGTCCAAGTCCAGCCAGGTAAGATCACATTTGTACTGCCTGGTTCCTGCCTGACTGGAACTTCAATGGTTTGGAGGAATGGAGTTGCGCGTAGAGTTCTCATCAATAACAGAAATTTTTCAAAAGAGAGGAGAAAGAATCCCTGTTCTCTAAATATTTGAACTTGGGACCCCCTTGGAAGTCCCAATGCAAGAACTCTGCGGGAGTTGTCTTGGAAGTTTGATAGGCAATTTTCCAGCTCCCAGGGATCCTCCGAAAATGCCTCTGACTCTGAGTTAGAGTCGGAGACTTCAGACGGTTCCGACTTACTTCGCTGGATAGTCACCCTGGAAGTGTTAGACAGGAAAAAACCTAGGGCAGAATGTTTTGTCCCGCGGGCGGGCGCATGCCTGATCCAATTGGGAGTAAAATAGTGCGCAATGATGTCGGGCGAGCGTCCCGACGTCATCGTGCACTCGCGCGATATTTCGGTCGGCAGGCATGCGCAGGAGTCGGCAGTGTGCTCACCGACAATTAAGTGGGCTAGTAAGGCCCTTAAGCAAGCAATTTAGTAGAATTTTTCACTGTCCGTCCAACCTTACGGTGGGGGAATATGCCAGGTGGCCTTTGCATCTTTTGCGAAACCTCATCCACAAGCGGGATGAGGTTTCCAACAGTAAATAAGAAAACAATAAAAATGTTAAAAAAGCATTTTTAATATGTCCCTCTTCATGTGACTGAGTCATATGTGGAGACATGTTCATATTATTTGTAGAATCTTTATTTTTAATGTTAAAAATCTTCAGCTTCCTGAGGCAGCTCTGCGCCTTCAAGGAGCTTTCAGTGAGCGCATCCCCTTCAGCGCTCGCACTCCTCCCGCCCCCGTCCCTGCCTCTGCCCCGGTAATGCTGAGGCTCTCAGTGCGCGTTTCATACTGGCGGGCTGTTAATTGGCCAGCCAGCGTGACATTGCGGTCGGAGACCTATCGCGGGCGGCGGTCCGTTTTGCATCATTCCCAGTCTGTGCCCACCTGATGAAGGGAAAATCCCGTCCCTAGTCTAACTGCTGGGTAACTCTATAACCGACACCTCAATCATTCACACTGACCATCCCGACTCCCCCCCGACCAGACCTGACTAACCCCCGACCAGACTCCCAACCCTCCCGACCAACTCATCAACCAGCCACCCTACCCACCTCACCTACATACCCACCTCAGCCAACTGCCCCTACCCACCAGCCACCCTACCCACCTCACCTACATACCCACCTCAGCCAGCTGCCCCTACCCACCTGCTACCCTACCCAGCTCACCGACCTCACCCACCTACCCACTAGCCACCCTAACCACCTTGCCCATCTCACTCACCTCCCACCCTACCCACCTCCCTGCCACACTATCCCCTTACCCAGCCTACCCCATACCCACTTACCTTACACACCCTTTCCTTCTTACCCACTTACTTTACACACTTAGCTTTTCTCTGTAGCTGTTTTCAGAGCAGCTTTGGGACATTTAAACTCTTTACTTCCCGGAATATGGCAGCTAGTGCCATAAAAAGGGGACGTGGCTTCTGCATGGATTCTCTGTGCTGCGCACTAGGAGACTTGCTGGACTGCGTTGGATGTGAAGGATCCTCCATCGGAAGATCTCTCAGAAAAATCAGGGGAAGGTAAGTGTGCATTTTTTTGTCTGATTAGGGCCAGAAATACTGGGCAGGATCATCTCAGATTTGCACGGTAGAGGGTAAGAAAAAGATCATTTTACCTGCCGGCCGCAATGGCAGCTTTTCATACCGTATCATTCCTAATCCCACCTCATTATTCATGCAATCCTGGGAAACATGCCATTTCGATGGCGGGCGGGCTCTCATTCATCCGCCACACCATCAGCTCACTGCTCCATCATACCAGGCGCCATATTTAAAGTGCAGCCGCGTGAAAACCTCTCAGTGCTTCCAGACCAGGATGACATGGCCCCAAAGGGCAAGAAGACTGCAGCCCCTGCTTTAATGACATGACCCTCGAGGGCCTTTTGGATGCAGTGGAGGCCCGCCATGATGTCCTCTACCCCTGCTCTGGCAGGGAGGGGCAGCAACATCACTAATCCAGCAGCGCTGGTCAGAGACAATGCCCTACAATGCCAAAAAAGGATGAATGATATCCTCCGTTCTGCCAGGGCAAGTCACTCTCCTCATCACTCTCAACTCACACACTCACAAACCCAACCACAGGGATCTCACTCATTGCCAGTTCAAGGGACATCAGCATTCATTCTCTCACACATACCTGCATGAATAGAGATGGAAGAGGTGGCATAGTGGTAGTAACAGAGACCCAGGGTAATGCTCTGGAGACCTGGGTTCAAATCTCGCCACGGCAGGTGGTGGACTTTGAATTCAATAAATAATCTGGAACTAAAAGTCTAATGATAACCACAGAACCATTGACGATTGTTGTAAAAACCCATCTGGTTCACTAATGTCCTTCAGGGAAGGATATCTGCCGTCCTTACCTGACCTGGGCTACATGTGACTCCAGACCCACAGCAATGTGGTTGACTCTTAACTGTCCTCTGAAATGGCCAAGCAAGACACTCAGTTCATGGGCAAACAGGGATGGGCAACAAAGGCTGACCTTGCCAGTGACCCCCACATCCCATCAAAGAATTTTTAAAAACTTAATTGTCCTCAACCCATCTATGGGACCACTCACTACCCACACATGCCAGACATACTTATCATCTGGCCTGGCAGGTATCCTTCTTCCACTATCCCCATCTCAATTCATGCAGGACAAGCTGGCACTCAACAAGAGGGAGAGGTCGCAGACTGGTAGAGGAATGCCTGAAATCAAGGTTCTCACGGACTTTGAAAATAGAGTCATCCAGCTGGCCGGCGACAATCTGGACCATTCCTGTGCTGACGGTGAGGTCGACGCTGCTCTACTAAGTGAGGATCCTGTTCCATAGTCCCCTGACATGCACTAATTATCTCTCCTTGATTCCGCAGGCACATCTGGGAAACGGAGTTCATGACCCAGGGCCTCCAATCAAGCCCTGAAGCAACCTCTGGAGAGGAATCTGAAGGCCCCTGCATTGAAGGCCCGTCACAGTGCTCACATCCTCCACCAGTGCAAGGACCTAGCCTTACAGTAGGCTTGGGATCACAATCTGGTGAGCACAACCATGCAGGCAGCAGCATGGGCTTCCAAGATCTCCGGCACTCGGAGAACTGCTGGAGGCCAGAAATCTACTGAGTCTAAGTCAGGTGATGAGCCTCTGGACTCGATCATGTCACTGTTGCTGGAGCTGCAAAGGCGAGCTCGGGAACATCAGGAAGGGATGTCTGCTGCAATCCTCAGGTTGCAAAGTACAATGGAGAAGTCCATCTGCCTTCAGTCTGAGGTAATAACGCCACATGCCAATGCAGTGAGGTCAACACTGGTAGGCTGGCAGCTGCCATGGAGACCTTGGTCCAGGACATCGGTCCTGCACTGCTGCGCTCAACCCCATCGCTGATGCCATAGTTGGCTTCCAACAGTGTCAACACAAGAGGGGTGCTCGACAGCTCGATCTCACTCCAGCGTCGCCTCCTGCTGAAGGAGTCAGCCAGGGGCACTCGGGCAGCCATAGGGAGGAGGATCAGCTGGTGCACACCCCGGGGCCATCCACCCAGGTGACTCCACAAGTGTCTGATCCATCTGAATTGCCTCTTCCTGTGACCCCAGCAGTTCCAGGTCCACAGGCTGAGGAAGGTGCCACTGCCACACAGCAGGACCCCAAAAGCAGGCCAGGGCCCTTCAGATCTCGGCGATCCAGAGGACGCCCGCCAAGATCATCACAAACAGGGCACAGCAATCAGCAGGCTGCCTCCACCACCACTGTGGATGTCGGGGGAGCACCAAGATGTAGCAGCAGGGTTTGGAAGGTTAAGAAGATGTAGTTGCACCGTGTGGGCACAGGTGTTACTCATTTGTACATAATGTTCACTATTGTAAATAAACTCCCAAGAATGTCTCCTTATCTATGGCTTCTTGTTCTGATCAGTAGTGTTCATGTCACTCAGATGTGAAACCTTGGTTCCTGCACAAGATAAAGGCAGGTGTCTCAGTCCTGGGCCTCTTAAGTTTAAAGGCCCCTTAACGCATCATGGAGAGTGCTGGCCACCACTTGGATGGCCAGAGTTTAGTGCGCTGCATGGCTGCCTGAAACTCCACCTGACTGATTGGCGGCAGCTTTGCCCATTGGACTGCATGCTGTGCTCTCAGCTCAGGCGCAGGCATTCTCCTAACCCACACTGCAAGGCTGCACTGTTAGCTTGAACCAGGGAGAGACTGGTCCAAACCAGGATGATGTCATTGCAAGGGGCTGTGAGCACATCCACTAGTGACTGCTCCATGGCCAGCTTTAGCAAGGAGATTTTACAATGTGCGCAGGTGTCCAACTGTTCTGTAGTCCACTAAAATGCTCATTAGTTTGCAACCTGTGCTCGAGGCATTAAAAGCTTTGGAGAACTTAGTGACACTTTCATGCCTCTGCATTGCTTGAGTGGGCAGATAAGCTAGAGACCCAACTTCAAGCATGTCAATGTGGATACATCTGAAATCTCTCAGCTACAGAGGAATGGTCACTTTCTACAAGGTTTCCCTAATGCATGGCCGCATCCCTCCCTGCTACCCATCACGTGCTTGTGCACTACCACCAGCCACAGTGCATCCTTGCTCCTGTGCTCAAATCACCTCAATTGCAGGGCTGCCTTTGCCCCGGTCCCACACTGTCAGCCAGCCAGGGATAAGCATCTTGCCTGTGCCCTCGCTTGAATGTACGGCGCCTCAACCTTGAGGTCCAACGGGTGACCTGCGCAATGTTACTGTGCACTCACCTCTGAGTTCCCCTCAAAGTGCAGCTCGCCAAGTGCACACATTTTATATGCTGTTGTGAAACCCGTCACCAACGTGTCCGGATGATCCAGTGTGGGGAGATGATTCTAGCGGGCTGGGCTTATAATGATATGCAGATGTATTACAGTGAGGTTCCTGACGTCTGACCGTGGGAAACGTGGCCCGCCATTGACAGGCAGAGCAGACGATTGCAAACTGGTTTCACAACACCGTGAAACCAATTTTTGGCCTTCTCGCCATATCGTCCGCTGACGCAGCCACAGGGGATGAAAATTCCACCCAGTGTTTCCAATTCTGATCAGAAGATCTGGGCTAAAATTATTTAAAAAGAAGGGCTGGGACCTCAGGACATAGCCTGGCTGTAGGTTGGAGGAATATATCTTCCAGAAATTTGCACTCCCCTTCCCGGGATGAAATTATATCGCAAATAACTGTTGGTAGATGTTCTCTTTCACTTTAAAAAAAAAATTACATTGTGCCAAATCTTCCGAGGAGTGGCACTCGCCGTTGGATTGCCACTCCGCTCCAATTTTTTTACACGCGTTTTTGGCCCAGACATCCGAACTGGGCCTCTTCAGAAATGTGAAGCATACATATTCTCAGAGTCTTTTCTCATAGTTCAGGAACGTCGGGGAAAGCCAAGCCACGCCCCCTTTTTCCAGCACTTGCTGTAGTATTTTGGTAAGTTTTCATTCACAAACACACGGAAAGGCTTTCAGTTATTTAAGTAGATTATCAGTGCGTTAGTGAATTAGTGTGAGTAAGGTAAGTGGGTAGGTTGGAAGGATGATAGTGTGGGTAGGGTTCCAGCTGGGTAGGGTGGCAGAGCGGGTAGGGTGATGGTGGTAAGTGGCAGGGTGAGTAGGTGGCAGGGTGAGTAGAGTGGCAGAGTAGGTAAGCTGGCAGAGTGGTGTAGGGTGGTGAGATCGGGTCAGGTCGGGTCTAGGTGGTGGAATTGGAGGGTCGAGGGGGTGTCAGAGGTCGGGTGGGAGTTGGAGGGTCATGGGGGATCGGAGGGTCATGGGGGAGTTGGGTGGGGGTTCAGTGGAGAATCCGGGGTGGGGTGGTGACGGGTGTCAGTTGTCTAGTAAGACATTTCTTTCCTGTCAAATATTTCCTGCGTAACTATCTAGGTAACTGAATTGGAACCCTCCATAGCCTCCAACTCTAACTCAGAGTTGGAGACTTTCTTGGAAGGTTCTGGATGCAAGTGAATTGCCCACCAGAAGTTGATATTTCCCCAGCAATTCCTGCAGAGTCCTTGCATTGGGACTTCCGAGGAGTCGTGTTGTGCATCCTATGGGGTACATCCAGTCTCTGACCATCCGGAGACTGGAGGATCTAGGCCATTAGTTTTTTTAATTCATAGATCACATGTCCATTTATTCTTCCTTTCTGCCTCTCTGTAGGTGTACCAGGCATGAATTGAATGGAGGGTGCCAGGATTCATGTAGAGCTGCAAACCACAACATGAGTTTTGACAATAGGCTCTATAAAGTATAGCTTTCACAACAAAATCGCATAGTACAATAGTATAATAAACAAGGAGGTTATTGGGATACTGGATGAGATAAAAATAGAGGAGAAACTGGAAGGCTGGCAGTACTTAAAGTAGGTCAGTCATCCAATTTGGATAGGATGCATCTGAAATTGCTGAGTGAAGTAGTTCCCAGATGTTGGTCACAATCTCCCAACCCTCCTTAAATACAGGGGTGGGACCAAAGGACTAGAGAATTATAAATGTTGTACCCTTGTTCAGAAAAGGGGAGAAGGGTCAGCCTAGCACTTG
This sequence comes from Cetorhinus maximus, assembly GCF_964194155.1. Lineage (NCBI taxonomy): Eukaryota > Metazoa > Chordata > Chondrichthyes > Lamniformes > Cetorhinidae > Cetorhinus > Cetorhinus maximus. Next base: position 36,782,438 of record NC_135900.1, read on the forward strand.
CAGGCCAGTCTGTTTAACTTCAGTAGTGAGGAAACAATACTCAATCATACAGGAGAAACTTAACTTGGACAAGCATAGACTGAAAGCAGGCAGGGATTTGTTAAAGGCAAATCATATTTGACTAACTTGATTGAGTTTTTTTGTTGAGGTAACAGAGAAGGTGGATGAGCACAGTGCAGTTGATGTTGTGTGCATAGACTTTCAAAAGATGTCTGATAAAATACTACACATTAGGCTTGTTTGGAAAATTGAAGCCTTTAGGATAAAAGGGACAGCATGGATACAAAATTGACTAAGGGATAACAAATAGATTTGTGGTGAATGGCTGCTTTCAGACTGGAGGGATGTATACAGTGGAGTTCCCCAAGGTTCAATACTAGGACCACTGTCATCTTTGATATACATTAATGACTTGGACTTGGGACCCAGGACATAATTTTGAAATTTGCAGATGACACAAAACTTTGAAGTGTAATAAATCAAAAGGGCATAGACAGGCTGGTGGAATAGGCAGGTATGAGGTAGCTGAAATTCAATATACAAAAATATGAGGTGATACATTTTTATACAAAACATGAGAAAAGACGCAAGAACAGAGAGACCTGGGGGTGTTTGTGCACAAATCATTGAAGATGGCAGGAAAGGCTAACATAGCAGTTCATGGAGCATATGGGATAAATGGAGGCAAAAGTCAGGAAGTTTTACTAAAGCTATATGAAACACATGTTCAGCCCCAACTGGAGTATTGTGTCCACTTCTGTGCATATAAGGACATAAAGACTTTGGAACGGATACAGAAGAGATTTACTAGAATAGGGATTACAGTTACATTGATGGACTGGAGCAGCTGTGGTTCTTCCCTTAGAATACAGAAGGCTAAGAGGAGATTTGATAGACATGTATAAGCTTATGAAGTGTTTAGCTAGAGTAAATAAAAAGAAACAATTTGCAATGGCTGAAGCATTGATAGCAAGGAGCCCAGATTTAAGGTGATTGGGAAAAGACTTTATTATGCAACGAGTGGCTAGGATTTTGAAGGTACTGCCTGTTAGATACAGATTCAATCCTTCCTTATGTATGCTCTGCCAGAAGTCAGGCCTTTGGCTCACTGTCTGCTGATGCCTCTTCTTGCTAAGTCATTATTCTTGGCAGTTTTTTGTCAGTAGTAGCTTGCCATTATCTCTACTCTCAGGAGCAGGGTGAGAAGGCAGGCCCCAAGCCTACTTTAGCCAGAACGGGAATCAAACCTGTGCTGCTGGAGTTATTCTGAACCATAAGTTTGCCATTTAGCTAACTGAGCTAACCAGCTCCCACAGATGCAATAATAACCTTAAAAAGGAATTGGATAATTACTTGAAGGAGAAAACAAATTGAAGCAATATAGGGAAAGAGTGGGGTAGTGGGCCGAACTGGTTTGCTTGTCGAAAGAACAAGTGTAGATTCAATGGACCAAAACAATTTCCAGTTTTCTGGCCCTAACCACCTCCTCTTCACTATGGGCGTCCAATCTCTCTATGCCACCACTTCTCATCAGGATGGTCTGAGGTTCTCTCCACTTCTTCCTTGAACAGAGACTTGAACAGCCTCCATCCACCACCGCCCTCCTCGGCTTGGCTGAACCAGTTCTCTCATTGAACAATTTCTCCTTTGACTTGTGTCACTTCCTCCATATAAAAGGTGTTGTTATGGGTACTCACATGGGCCGTAGTTATGCCTGGCTTTTTGGTGAGGTATGTGGAACTTTACTTGTTCCAATCTTACTCAGGCCCCCACCCCACACTCCTTTTTCCAGTCCATCAAAGAATATATCAATTCTGCTTCCTACGCTCATCTGAAACTGGAAAAATTCAGCAATTCTGCTTCCAATTTCTACCCTTCTCTCACCTTCACATAGCTTGAGTGGAATTTTATGGCAGCAGGATTTTACATTCTTGCCAAAGTCGATGCGGTTTAGAATGGCTCGCCGCAGTTTAGAATGGCTCGCCGCATTTTATGGCCCTGTCCCCACCGCAATGGGGCTGTAAAATTCTGGCCCTTGTTTTGATGCCTTTGCTTTCAGATAGAGCTGTCCTTTATTCTGCCATTAACACTTACTCTGGAGCCATGCTTTTTTTCTTTACTATTATCATTCCCTTGCGTTTTTTTCCATGACATCTTTGTTATTTAATCTCTGACCTATCCCTGACCTTCCCTTTTGTTCCACTGACCTTTCCCCCTTTTTCAACAGCATAGAACCCTTCGTATTTCTACCTCTCTTCAGTTCTGGAGAAAAGTCATATTGTACTCAAAAACATTAAGGCTTGAATTCTTTCGGCAGGCGGGCCTGATCAACATGCTGGGGGGAGCAGACTGCCAACCGTGATTGGCCCCCGACCGCAATTTCATATTGGCCAGCCAGCGTGAAACGCACGCTGAGAAGCTCAGCGCTGCTGGGGTGGAGGCGGGAAGAGGGCTGGCACTGATGTCAATGTGGGCGCGGGCCAGTGCTGAGAGAAAGCTCCCTGAAGGCAGAGAGGTGCCTCAGGGAGCTGAAGACCTGAAAAAACAAAAATTAAAGGTTTCAGAAGCTGAAAGAAAGTGTCCATGCATCATAATAAATCACCTGAACATTTAGCTACTGAAAATGCTGTCCACAGAAATTTATTTATATTTTATTTCATCACAGAAACCTCACCCCACCCGTGGATGAGGTTTCATGAAAAATGTAAAGGCTGCCTGGCCAATTTGCCAGACCGTAAGGTTGGATAGACCATGAAAAGTTGGAGTCAATTGCTCCATCAATGGGCTTAATTGCCCTCTTAATTGTCGGTGGGCGCACTTCCAACTTTTGCACCCACACGCCGACTGAAATATCGCATGAGCGCGGGATGACATCAGGACACTCGCCTGATGTCAGCTCACACGGTTTCACGGCGGATCGGGTCGGGCATGTGCCTGTCCGCTGAGCTAAAAATTCTGCCCTAGCTCTATTTCTCGCTCCACAGATGCTGCCAGACCTGCTGAGTTCCTTTCCAGTACATTCTGTCTTTGTTAAGGAACGAACTTGCATTTAAGTAGTGATTTATCGTACCCTAAAATATTACAGCCAATAGATTGCAAATGGGCTGATCATTTCAGGTGTTGCATGCTGTAAAGGGAATATTATTTTTTCCTAATATTGCAGTGGGATACTCTAAAGCAGGCTTGTGGGAGCTGTATGTTTGTGTGTGGCTAATTAAAAACTAAAGGTGATCAGTCTGCAAGGTTTGATCATCAAACGGGTTAAGTGCAAAAATCAGGCATTTTGAAATGAAAATGGATGAGCTAAGTAAGATATGTAAATAGGTTAGAGCTAACATTTGCATTTGTAGATAAGTTGAGAGGTTGTTTAAATTTCAGAGGGACATGATAAGATGTATTACAACTGGAAAAATAGATCAGGCAAAGTTCTTAAGCTTATCTTTTTCAAAAGTGCTGGCCATAAGGGCAGAATTTTTATATTCTGGGAAAAATAACTTCCAAAGAAAGGGTGAAACAATTAGATTTACATATCAAAAGGGAGAAAATATATTGAAAGAAAGATGGAAAGCTGTATGGGGAGTGGTCATGTGAGATCTTGAAAGGTGGGCTGTGTGAAACAGATCTGTGGAAAAGCAGCCTCTAGCCACCCCAGAGCAGTGTTTGCTTGTTCTAGAGAGCAAGGTTTTGTTAAAAGCATTGGAATTCCATTGGCAAGTAAGAGGGCGAGAGAAGCTATGGAACACCTCCCTTATAGAAACAGTGTGTTTGTGATAATAATGCTGGATGTTTCATAGATTAAGAATCTATTTGAACTGTCGCCTGAAAGGGATGTGTAGTTGGGAGTCTAGTTATGTATAAATCTTTTGGGAACTGTTCTAAGACTAAGTTTAACTGTGTAACTGTAAATCTCCAAAGGTGGTAGTAGACTCTTTACTTTTGACTTCAGTGCAGAAACCTTCTCGTGATAAATACAAAATTGCAAAATCATTGTGATAGCTTGGCAAGATTCCCTTTGGGATTTGGTCAGCCTGGCAAATACTGCCCACCATATCATAACAATACCTGCAGATAGGTTCAGATCTTCCTACTAGTGACATCTCCCCCATTTTGAAGGAACAACAAAATTTATAGCTTTATTTTTTTTCTGCATTTCAAAGTTTACTTGTTATGTTGTACAGTGTCTGTTGACACCAGGTTCTGCACAAGTACAACTGTCTATCTTTAACCTTTATTCTTAAGAATAAAGTTAAAATTTTCTCATTTAAAAAAATGCAGCACTATCAAATAGTCACAGACTAGCCAGCATAATTGAATTAGAATTATTCTGGTGGGCACCTGGCTGATGGTAGCAATGGCTGGATGTCACATGCCAAACTGCAACAAGATGTGTATGACAATGCAGGAACAATAGTGATATTACAGGTGCCAAAGTTGTCAATGTTGTAATTGTATAGGGAATGTCTACATGTCACAAAGTTTAAAAATCAACCGGTTATAATTAGTTGTCATTCATGGCTAAATGTACAATGGTGCTGTTGTCAGAAATTACAGCTACATGGCTCTTGTAGCAATTTGAATAGTTGCATTCTGCACTCTTTTTCTTGGTGGTAACTTGGACGGGACTAAAGTGTAGTCTTTCTGATGTGTTTTATTTTAGTTTTGTACTAAATTCTGCTGCTACATTTAAAGCATTTGTGACCATTGTTCTAAAATGTTAAAATAACATTAATAACGCAGTTAAAATATTTGCTTTCTAAATGTTTTTAAGAGCATACAAACATAAGAAATAGAAGCTGGAGTAAGCCATTTGGCCCCTCGAGCCTGCTAAGCTATTTAATAAGATCATGGCTGATCTTCTCCCCCAACTTCCCCATATCCCTTAATTCCCTTAGTACTCAAAAATCTATTCAACTCTGTCTCGAATAAACTCAATGACTGAGCAGCCACAACTCTTCATAGTAGTAGAGAATGCTAAAGATTCATAACCCTTTAGGCTTCATTTTATGGAAGCCAACATGACTGCAGCCATAACATGCTGGGGTGGCCCAAGTTGTCTGAGAGTGGGACTCCGCCCCTCAGTGGAAGTCCTGTCCTCAGGAACTTCCAGCCAATGAGATTGGCCAGCAGCTCCAGCAGCACCAGTGCTCAGTAGTGGGAGTTGCCAGGACTGCAGGAAGGAGCACAAAGAAGATGGATGTGGCTGACCCAAAAAGGTCAGCCCCAAGGTTTCAGGGCATGGAGGAATCCTAGAGCCCAGCGAGGGGGTGGGGCTGGGTTTTGGAGGGTAGGTAGCGAAGAAGGAATTTGGCTGTGACATTTTTGGGGTCTCCCCCGATGCACAAAGAGCAGCCCCCGAATGAGGTGCCCCTTCCTTCCTGGCTTTTTCATGTAGGCCATAAGGTTCGGCCTGCCCACTCCTGCCTGCCTGCTACACCAGCCGTATTATGACAAGGGCAGCGTATAATCTAGGTCAATAGGCTTGCTAACAAACCTAATTGACCTTTAATTATTTATTTACATATGGCGGGCAGGCTGCCGATTTCAGCACCTGTCCACCCCACCGAATGTATTATGGGGCCAGCTTGGGGATGGACGGGAAGGTGGCGGGCTACCCACTGGACCTAATTTATGTGTACCTCCCCAGCGGAAACACTACTGCTGGGGGGTCACATAAAATCCTGCCCTTTGAATCAATAACTTTGTCCTTATCTCATTCCTAAATGGCCAACCCCTTATTCTGAGACTGTTACCCCATGTTATAAATGCTCCAGCTAGGGGAAACATATTTTCAGCAACTACCCTGGCAAGCCCCTTAAGAATGTTATATGTTTCAGTTAGATCATCTCTCATTTATCTAAACTCCAGGGAATATAGGCCCAGTCACTTCAATCTCTCCTCACTGGACAATCTTCTCATCCCAGGAACTAGTCTAGTGAACCTTGATTGTACTTCCTCAAAGGCAATTATCTCCTTCCTTAAGGAGGTGATTATTGCATGCACTCCAGATATGGCCTGTATAATTGTTGTTAGACTTTTTTACTCTTATACTCCGATCCCTTTGTAACAAAAGCTAACATTCCATTTGTTCTGATGACGTCTCATCGACCTGAAACGTTAACTCTGTTTCTCCCCACAGATGGCCCCTGACCTGCTGAGTATTTCCAGCATTTTTTTGTTTTTATCTAACATTCCATTTTCCTTCTTAATTGCTTGCTATACCTGCATGTTAACTTTCTGTGACTCATGTACAAGGACACCCAGGTTCTTTTCAATGCAAACATTTCCCAATTTATTACCATTCAAACATATTCTGCTTGCTTATTTTTCCTACCAAATTGGGCAACTTGGCACTTCGTCATATTGTATTCCACCTGCCACGTTCCTGCCCACTCATCAAACCTGTCTATATCCCTTATGCAGCCTCTTCATGTCTTAACTTTGTATCCTCAGCAAAATTGAATGTCACACTCATTTCCCTCATCTGGGTAATGATATAGATTGTAATGATCCTTGTGATTGTGATGATCTCATTATTTACAGCCTAGCAACCCCAACATTGTATTGTTTATTCCTAATCTTTATTTTCTATCCATCAACCATTCCTCAATCCTTGCAAATATATTAACCCCAACCCCATGAGTCATAATTTTGTGTGATCTCTTGTGTGGTACCTTTTCAAATGCCTTTTGAAAATGCAAATACACTGCATCCACTGGGTTCCCATTATCCATCTTACTAATTCCATCCTCAATTATAACACAGTGAAAGTACCAATCGATACCCTTTTTATGTTAACCATAATGACTGGAATAAATTATAGTTTTAATGAATCTCTACCACTATCTGAGAAATCAGCAGAACTCCAATGGAGTCAATGGAAGCTGGCATGTCTTTTCATAATCGAGCTAGGCCCCCAACTCATTTTTCTTATAAACGTTAATGATACAAATTAAATTAAAAGAACATACCTGTTAAAATTCAAGTGGAGCCTACAATAGTGGCTTTATAACATCTAATAAACAATGCAGTAACTTTAGAAACATTCATTAAAATGTTAATAATTTTTTATGTCAAACCCAATGATGGTTGCCATAAATATCAATTAATTAGTGAAATTAATTCTGTCAATGGCTGACCAATTTTAATTTAAATAAAGTTCCACTCTTGACATTTGATTACAACAGCTGCTTTATCTATTGATGCTGCCTTATTTTCCAATGATTAATTCATATTTGTGAATATTTGGCTCGGTGATGGCATCGTGGTATTGTCTACTGTTACGAGTAATGCAGAGACCCAAGGTAATGCCCTGGGGGATTGGGTTCGAATCCCACCACGGCAGATGGTGGAATCTCTGAACAAAAATCTGGAATTAAAAGTCTACATGTGACTCCAGACCCCCATTCCCCCTCTGAAATGTAACAAAATCACAAAAAAGGAAGGAGATCGGACATTGACCCAGGCGTCGGAAATGGCAACAGCTGGGGGCTAGTGCCAAAATTGGGAGAGCTGTCAGACTCTGTCAGCAACAGCCTGACATAGCCATCCTCATGGATTCATACCTTACAGATAAAATCCCAGACTCCACCATCACCATTCCTGGGCATGTCCTGTCCCACTGGCAGGGACAGACCCAGCAGAGCTGTGGCACAGTGGTATACAGTCAGAAGGGAGTCCCCAACATTGACTCTGGACCCCATGAAGTCTCATGGCATCAGGTCAAACATGGGCAAGGAAATCTCCTGCTGATATCATGTACTGCCCTCCCTCAGCTAATGAACAGGGTGGCAAGGCTGCAGAATGTACTCTGGATGGGGGACTTCAATGTCCATCACCAAGAATGGCTCGGTAGCACCACTACTGACTGAATGCGGCAGGTGGTGAGGGAACCAAAAAGTGGGAAAAACATACTTGACCTCATCCTCACCTACCTGCCGCAGATGAATTTGTCCGTGACAGAGGTGACCACCGCACAGTCGTTGTAGAGACCCACATTGAGGATACCCTCCAGGGTTATGTGGCACTACCACTGTGCTAAATGGGATAGAGTTCAAACAGATCTAGCAATTCAAGACTGGGCATCCATGAGGCGCTGTGGGCCATCAGCAGCAGCAGAATTGTACTCGAACACAATCTGTAACACAGCCTGGCATATCCCCCACTCTATCATTACCAACAAGCCAGGGCATCAACCCTGGTTCAATGAAGAATGCAGGAGGGCATGCCAGGAGCATACCTAAAAATGAGGTGTCAACCTGGTGAAGCTATAACATAGAACAACTTGTGTTAGCAGCAAACGATAGACTCCACAAATATCCGCATCCTCAATGATGCAGGAGACAAGCACATCAGTGCAAAAGATAAGGCTGAAGCATTTGCTACAATCTTCAGCCAGAAGTGCTAAGTGGATTATCCATCTCGGCCTCCTTCGGAGGTCCCCAGCATCACAGGTGCCAGTCTCCAGCCAAGGCGATTCACTGCACATGATATCAAAAAACAGCTGAAGGCACTGGATACTGCAAAGGCTATGGGCCCTGACAATATTTCGGCAATAGTACTGAAAACTTGTTCTCCAGAACTTACCGTGCCCTTAGCCATGCTATTCCAGTACAGCTACAGCACTGGTTTCTACCCAGCTATGTAGAAAATTGCCCAGGTATGTCCTGTACACAAAAAGCAGGACAAATCCAACCTGGCCAATTACCAGCCCATCAGCCTACTCTCGATCATCAGTAAAGTAATGGAAGGGGTCATCAACAGTGCTATCAAGCGGCATTTGTTTTGTAATAACCTGCTGACACCCAGTTTGGGTTCCGCCAGGGCCACTCAGCTCCTGACCTCATGTCAGCCTTGGTTCAAACATGGACAAAAGAGCTGAACTCCTGAGGTGAGGTGAGAGTGACTGCCCTTGACTTCAAGGCTGCATCTAGCATCAAGGAGCCCTAGCAAAACAGGAGTCGAAGGGAATCAAGGGGAAAACTCTCCGTTGGCTGGAGTCACACCTAGCACAAAGGAAGATGGTTGTGATTTTTGGAGGTCAGTCATCTGAGCTCCAGGACATGACCGCAGGAGCTTCTCAGGGTAGTGTCCTCAGCCCAACCATCTTCAGCTGCTTCATCAGTTACCTTTCTTCCAAGAAAAGGTCAGAAGTGGGGAGGTTTGCTGATGATTGCACAATATTCAGCACCATTCGCGATTCCTCAGATACTGAAGCAGTCCATGTCCAAATGCAGCAAGACCTGGACAATATCTAAGCTTGGGCTGACAAGTGGCAAGTAACATTCATGCCACGCAAGTGCCAGTCAATGACTATTTCCAACATGAGAGAATCCAACGATGGCCCCTTGATGTTCCATGGCATTACCATCACTGAATCGCCCACTATCAACGTCTTGGGGGTTACCATTGACCAGAAACTGAACTGGACTAGCCATATAAATACTGTGGCTGCAAGAGCAGGTCTGAGGCTAGGAATCGTGCGACTAGTAACCCACCTCCTGACTCTCCAAAGCCTGTCCACCATCTACAAGGCACAAGTCAGGAGTGTGATGGAATACTCCCCACTTGCCTGGATGAGTGAAGCTCCCACAATACTCAAGAAGCTTGACACCATCTAGGACAAAGCAGCCCGCTTGATTGGCACCACATTCACAAACATTCCCTCCACCACTGACGCACAGTAGCAGCAGTGTATATTATCTACAAGGTGTACTGCAGAAATTCACCAAGGCTCCTTTGACAGCACCTTCCAAACCCACAACCACTACCATCTAGAAGAACAAGGGCAGCAGATAGATGGGAACTCCACCACCTGGAAGTTCTCCTCCAAGCCACTCACCATCCTGACTTGGAAATATATCACTGTTCCTTCATTGTTGCTGGAACTCCCTTCCTAACAGCACAGTGGGTGTTCCTACACCATATGGACTGCAGTGGTTCCAGAAAGCAGCTCACCACCACCTTCTCAAGGGCAATTAGGGATGGGCAATAAATGCTGTCCCAGCCAGAGAAGCCCACACCCCATGAATGAATAATAAAAAAAAATCTTCCCGCCTCTGGATGGTCAGAGACCAAACGACCCTAAAAGATGTGCTAGAGCACTCCTCGGAAGTCCCAATGCAAGATCACAGCGGGAATTGCCTGGGAAGTTTCAACTTCCGATGGGCAATTTCCCAGCTCCCAGGGATCCTACGAGAAAGCCTTCAGTTCTGAGTTGGAGTCGAAGACTTTGGACAGTTTCAACTCACTTACTTGGATAGTTAACCAGGAAATGTTATATTGATAGAAACAATGGCCTGAATTTTCAGCTCGGTGTGTAGGCGTGATCGGCAGGCCTGGGAGCGGTCAGGAAACGGACTGCTGACTGCGATCAGCCTCCGACCACGATTTCACGCTGGCCAATTAACAGCCAGCCAGTGTGAAGCACATGCTGTAAAGTTCAGTGCTGCTGGGGTGGGGGCAGAAAGAGGGTGGGTGGTGACGTCAACGTGGGCGCGGGCGAGCGCTGAGAGAAAGCTCCCTGAAGGCAGAGAGCTGCCTCAGAGAGTTGAAGACCCGAAACCCAGGAAATAAAGTTTTTAAAATCAGGAAAACATGTCCAAGCATCACAGTCAGGCACCTGAACATATAGATTATAAAAATGCTGTCCACAGATTTCTATTTTTATTTTATTTAATAACGGAAACCTCATCCCGTCCTTGGATGAGGCTTGCTGAAAAATGTAAAGGCCGCCTGGCCGATTCGCCTGTCCGCCAACCGTAAGGTTGGATGGGCTACGTAAAACGACAGACAATTGTGCTGTTAGTAGCTTAATTGCCCTCTTAATTGTCAGCAGGTGTGCTTCCGACTTCTGTGGTGCCTGGCGACTGAAATATCGCGTGAGTGTGGGATGATGTTGGGATGTTTGCCCAACGTCATCTCGTGCGATTTCATGCCCGATCGGGCGTGCACTTTGAAGGAGGGCTCCCAAAACAGGTACTTCCTGCACTTCTGAAAAGGCACGGGACAGAAGCCTGGGCCAGAAATGTGGAGATCCATCTTAGTGTAAAAAAAGGGAGCAGAGTGGCAATTTAACAGTGATTGCCACCCCTTGGAAGATTCGTCCTGTTATTTGATCAATTTTCATGTTGGACAGAAACGAGTGAAAATTTAATTTGATATATTTGCAAAAGTAATCAATTAGTTAGGAAACAAACTGGTCAAATGCTCCTGGCCTTTCATCATAAAACTATGGCACACTTATAGCAAAATATTCAAAACAAATTACGGAGATGTCCAATTATATTTTGATTTGTGGTAAAAGCATGATTTCTTGCCTGCCAAATATACAAAAGTAGTTTGTAATTATTTTTGTGCTTTGTCTCTGCAAATAGTTTTGAATAGTGCATTGTCACATAGCAATTCTTTACAGTGAGACAGTGGCAAATAGGGACAGAGTAACTTGGCCAAACATGAAATGATTAAAGACACTAAGCACAGATTTGCAAAAGGTAAGCCCTATCTGCCTAACCTGGTTAAGGTTTTGGAGGTAACTCATGTGGTCAATAAGGAGGTGTCTGTGACTTCTATGGACATCCAGAACGCTTCAATAAGTTTCCACAGAAGAGACAGCTAATAAAAATGAAGGCACATGGAGTTGCAGGCAACCTATTGAATTCGGTATGGAATTGAGTTGGAAGTAAAATAGTTAGGATAATGGGTATCTACTTCAATTGATAGGACCTGACCAGGGGATTTGGAGACCTCAGCTTTTCACTATATTCATATGAAGGACTTAGTGATGGAATAGCAGTAATGTTCCTGGACTAGTAATCTGAAGACCCAGATTAATCCTCTGAAGACATGGGGCAGAAATTTTCGCTCGGTGGGTGGGGGCGCGCCTGACTTGCTGGAGCGTGAAATGATGTGTGTTGATATCAGCTGAGCATGCCGACGATAGTTCGGTTGGAGGGCGCGTGCCGGAGTCGGCAGTGTGCACACCGACAATTAAAAGGCCTGTTAAGGCCATTAAATAATCAATTAACTTAATTTTTTTGCTGCCCATCCAAGTCTTTGCACCTTTTTGGAAACCACATCCACTGATGAGGTTTCCAAAAGCAAATAAAAATAAAATAAAAGTTATAAAATGTAATTAATAACATGTCCCTGTGCATATGACAGAGTCACATGAGGGGACATGTTTTATTACATTTTTATTTTCTTCGTTTTCTTTTTTAAAAACGCTTCATCCCCCTGAGGCAGCTCTGTCTCCGGGAGATTTTCAAGCGCTCACTCGCGTGCGTGCGTGAAGTTTGTGCCCGGCTCGCTCGCCCTCCTCTACGCCCCCCCGCACAGGCAGCGCTGCCGCTCGCCTTTCACTCTGGGTGAGCCTTAACTGGGCCCGCCAGCATGAAATCATTGTCCAGTCCCGATTGCGGGCAGCAGTTGGCTTCCCGACCGCCCCTGCCTGCCCCCAAGGACAAAATTCTGCCCATGAGTTCAAATCCCACCACAGCAACTGGGGGGCCTTCAGTTTCATTAATAAATTTGGAATAAAATACTAGTCTCATTAGATCATAAAACTACCAGATTGTCATAAAACCTATCTTCAGGAGAGGAAAGCTGCAATCCTTACCTGGTTTGGCCTACGTATGACTCCAAACCGACAGCAATTTGGTTGACTCTTAACTACACTCTGAAATGGCCTAGCAAGCCACTCAGTTGCATCAAACCACGATAGCAAAAAACACTGTGTGTACCTACACAGCATGAACTGCAGAGGTTCAAGGAGACTCACCACTGCTACAATCTGTGTAGAGACCGATAACTTTTAAAAAGAAATTTGAACTTCCAGTTAATATCTGAACAGATGACACAACAAGATTTCACATTTTAAGACATTTACTGTAACAGACTGACAGCACTATTGACCAAACGCTATTTTTTATAGACAACGTATTCTTTAAGCTACAGAACAGAACTTTTAACATATTTGGAAAAATAACACTATCAGTTATACATTACACTGCTGTAGGGTTTCCCCTTTTCCCTCAGACACCCTCCCCACACTCAAGTTCGTGACACCAGATTCACAAGTGTATGACTTGAATAGAATGACTAGCAAGACAAGTTTCTTCTGATAATTCACAATTGCTTTATTGAATCACCCACAACCCCACAGTACAAAACCCAAAATTTAAAACAACCTATTCCCAGTACCGACACAAAGTCACCACGACTCGGTTAAAACTTACAAAAATACAGGCAAAACACCACGTCCTGTCCTGAAACCTTATGAAAAGAAACTCTCAGACCAATATTACTAAGATATGGCTGAAACTAGTTATAGGATACCGGCAAAAAGCACCAATTTTTTTCCCCAAACCGATCTTTATCTTCCCCAGCCTGGAAACTAGTAATTCCAGAACTGCCTTTCATGATGTGAGTTTTCCTGGAGACTTCTCCTTCTAGCTAAAGCCAGAAAAATCTTCCAGCCTCGTTTTAACTCCTCACAAGTTTGGGCTTTTCAGTCTGATCATGAGTTCCCACCTGCATTCCTGCATGGTGAACCATAGAGTCTCTCAGCTGCTCTCTCTCTCCCAGATCCTGGAAGACTAAATGTGTCTGTGGGTTTTCAGGGAAATCTTCAAAATACTTCCCCTCTCAAAACCCATTCCCATGGCAAGGTGAATTACAATGAACCTTGGTATCCAGGTAGGAACTCTGTTTAGCTCAATTCTCTTTCATCTTGGAACTAAATGCCACCCCATGCCTCCTCCCACCCCATGGCCCCTCATTCCCTCAATGCCAACCTATGTCCCCCTACCTTATCCCCATATCCCCATGACCCTTTTTAGCCCAAATCACGCCAACCCATGCTTGCCCAACCACCATCCTTTGCCCTTACAATTACCGTGCCAATTCACCCAGTATCCATCATGGGAAGACCTCAGGGCCCATACTGAGATGAAATAAAATAAGTTCTTAAATGTCTATTGAAGAATTCACCATTTCAAGAAAAAAAATTTCATTGATAAAAACCCATTTACTACATTTGACTTCCTTTAATCCTTTATAAAAACAAGCATTGGAATACATAGTCCCACTTCAAAGAGTCTATGGGCAGAATTTTATGTCCCACGGGATAAAATCTCCGTTATGAAATAAAATTAAAATAAATATCTGTGGACAGCATTTTTATGAGGTATATTTTCAGCATGGACATTTTTCTGCAGTTTTTTAAGCCTTTATTTAATCATTTGAATGTCTGCAACTCCCTGAGGCAGTGGTTTGCCTTCAGGGAGCTCTAACACAGCATTCATCCGTGCCCACGGTGATGTCATTACCTGCCCTTTTCTGGTCCCCACCCCGGCAACGCTGAGCTTTTCAGCGCACATTTCATGCTGGCTGGCCGTTAATTGGCCAGCCAGCATGAAATCACGGTCAGGGGCCGATCGTGGTTGTCAGTCCATTTCCCGGCTGCCCCTGGGCCCACCGATTGTGCCCACCCGCCAAAGGTAAAATTCAGACCTATAACCACTTGGATCTGTCAATCAAACTGTAAACTGAGAGGCACCTCACTGTGATAATGGAAGGTTGTGAAATCAGTCATACAGCACTAATCGAGTAATGGTGACCCTCAGGATTATGTCAACAGAGTGAAATAGCAAGCACTGATATTTTTTAAACACTGCAGACAATTTTTTTCAAATATTTTAAGGGCAGAAGTTTTAAATACCTTGACAGTTTGACTGTTCATTTTGACAGTTCCAATGAGTTTATGCACGTTTTACATACATTCATGTCTAATTTTAACAATCCCACAGGGTAGCTTAGCTCTCCAAAAGGGCACCTGACCTCCTCCAAAGGTGTCTCTGGTCCATATTAAAAAAGGTATCTTACCTCTCCAAAAGGGTACTCCACCTAGCCAAGAAACTCTGCAAAGTTTAGGCTTGCTCCGACCAATCTGCACATGTCATGTTTCCCACTCCGAGCTAACAAAAATCCAACGTAACTGGAGGCAGCTGCTTTTTCATATGGAACCACGGATGTGCAATTTGGAACCCACCCCCATTCCCCACCTGCAAAAATGGTAAGTACCATGTTCGGGGGTGGGACTTCTGGATCCAGGCCCCCACAGCCATTTTTGTGATAATGGAGAGGCTCTCCGAGTTTACAAAAATTCAGACCTCACAGTCTATCCACTGTTAACACACAGGCTGTTGCCATTGCCTCCAAGTGTAAACACCTTGTATCTTCTCCCCAGTAAAACAATCTGGGGCCCCTTTAATCTCTGACAATTAAGCTACCCAGGCTTGCTGTTAAGCAGGCTTCAGAACAGGTCACATGACCCCCTTCATTTTACCTTAAATTAAAGGTACAGTCCCAAAATATGACAATCTTATAAACTTCATAATTGTAACACCACCACCACCTTGTCAAGGGCAATTAGGAATTGGACATAATTGCTGGTCGTTCCTGTGATGTTCACATCCCAAGAATGAATATAAAAACATAAAACATATTCAGTTAGTTGGCAGGGTAAATAGGATCAAAAACCTGCAGAGAAATCTTGATAGACTAAGTGGGCGGAATTTTCCATTAATGAGACTAAGTGCGCTGGCGGGTAGTTTTGGCAGTGCCCACCCCGCTGGCCGGAATGGCGGGAGCTCATGCCCAATTCGATACTTGGAGGTTCATTAATTATTCACAGGCACGTATATTGGTCTGAATCACCTGGCGGGTCGAGAGTTGATTTGTCTGCCCACCAGCTAGCTACTTCGACAGTCTGGCGCCATATTGAAAGGCCAGTCCAACAGATAATCTCACTCTCTCCACCTGCCAGAGATGCCTTGCAGGCAGAAGACGAAGGCTGAGAGCCTCAAGAAGAAGGCAGCACCCCCTTTCACCCACCAGGCCCTCCAGGCCTTGATCAGAGGAAATCAGGCGTACAGGCAAGTGATCTATCCCAGGGATGGCTGCAAGAAGCACAGCAGCCTCACCTCTCCGGCCTGGAAGGCTGTCACAGAGCAGGTCAGCGCGGTTGGCAACCACGCCTGAAACGCCATCCAGTGCAGGAAGAAGGTGAATGATCTCATCCACCCTGTCAAGGTAAGTCATCCTTCAACTCCCTCCAATATCAAACTCTGGTCATAGCATCATACACTCAAACTGCTACTCTCTTCAGGGATTTCACACAACTATTAGCGGGGGACACATATCAACACTCATCCTCTCATCAGGACTTTCATATCACCACCATCCCATCTATCATGTTGCTCACACTCCATTCTCTGGCCCTTCTGGGGAGGGCTCACCACACACAGGGGACATGCATCTCACCCAACCTCTGCTCCATCCCTCCTCATCACATGCCTTTCTTCCTTCTTCATACAGGCCAAGCCAGCACACAACAGGCGCAAAAGAGCACAGACTCGGGGAGGGATGGCTAACATCCTTGCCCTCACTGAGTTTGAGGATGCTGCAGCTGAGCTGGCTGGGGAGGACAGGATCACTCCTGTGGGGAAGGGGAGATCGGCCTCTCCCACCAACCGAGTACGGATCACAGCTCCATCACCTCGTCAAATCCTGACACTCACAGTGATTCACATGCAGTCTTATATCACTCATGCTCATTAACAGAAGTTCTATTTTCTCTTTTCTAGGCACCAGCAGATCGAGGCCCACAAGCCAGTTGAGCACCAGCGTGAGTCCCCAAACAATGTCTGAAGAAGAAGCTCTGGAAGAACCGTCACAGCGCTCACACACACCCTCCACCAGCTCAGAGACTCACCCATCGGTGGGTCACAGCTGTATATTAGCCTCGAGCTCACTTTCCACAGAACACCTCACTGATACATTCTCACAGCAGTCAGAGTCAGGGACAGCCCAGGTCTCCGGCGCTCGGAGGGTTGCTGGAAACCAGCCACCCACTCAGTCTGAGTCAGATGATGAGCCTCTGGAAGTGGCCATCAAATCTATGTTGGAGATGCAATGGCAGGCGGCGGAACATCAGACAAAGATTTACAGTCACTCAGCAGACTCGAGTGAACGATGGAGGAGTCCATCTGCATTCTGTCTGATGTTGTGGCTCCGACATGCGAGTGCCTCGAGGTCATCATGGGAAGGAGACCTTGGTCCAGCAGGTCTTGCTGGATTTGTGCTCGGCCCTGCACTCCATGACCACACACCTTGGTGGGCACCATCAAGTTGTAGGCGACATGGGGACGAGGCACCTTGACCTCCCTCCAGGTGCACCATCTCCTGCAGATGTCAGGGCAGGGCCCTCGGGCACCAACAGGGAGGATGGCAGACAGCCGGACACCCTATGGGCCTCCTCACAGAACACACCAAGGGTGTGCAGCTGTTCACAGTTCCCTCTGCCTGTGACCCCATCCACTCCAGCTTCTCAGGCTGCCGAGGGTTCTTCTGCCTCTGAGCAGATGACCTTTCTCCAGGCCTCGGGCCACCTTAGGACATCTGCCATGTTCATAACAGACATCAGGATGTAGCAGTCAGCAGGCTGCCTCCACCTCTGCTGTGCCTGTTGGGGCTGCACCCAGGCATAGCAGTAGAGTTAAGAAAAATTGATGTCACTTTTGGGTCACAGCTGTGCTATGCATGTAAAGAAATTACATTTTTGTGAATACATTTGATGGTCATGTGAATGTTTTGGCAACTGAAGGCATTGTGATTTTGTTGCTGTTGGGAATCCAACCATCGCCCCTTGATGCTCAATGGCATTACCATCACTGAATCCCCTGCTATCAACATCCTGGGGGTTACCATTAACCAGAAACTGAACTGGACTAGCCATATAAATACTGTGGCTACAAGAGCAGATCAGAGGTTAGGAATTGTGTGGCGAGTAACTCACCTCCTGATTTCCTAAAGCCTGTCCATCATCTACAAGGCACAAGTCAGGAGTGTGATGGAATACTCCCCACTTGACTGGATGAGTGCAGCTCCCACAACACTCAAGAAGCTTGACACCGTCCAGGACAAAGCAGCCCACTTGATTGGCACCACATCCACAAACATTCACTTCATCCACCACCGACGCACAGTAGCAGCAGTGTGTACCATCTACAAGATGCACTGCAGGAATTCACCCAGGCTCCTTCGACAGCAACTAGGTTAATAAAGCCATCAAAAGTGAACCAAGGGTTCATTTGGATATGTATAATTAACTAAAGAATTAAAAAGCCAGGTTAAACTTGTATGGTACTTTGGTAAGGTCACACTTGAAGTATTGTGCTCATTTCTAATCTCAATACTATAAAAAGGATATGGGGGATTGGAAAAGGATCACAAGGAAGGTACCAGAACTGAGAGGTTATACCCATCAGGAAAGATTGAACAGGTTGGAGTGTTTTTCTCTAGAGAAGAAAAGGCTGAGAGGTTATCTTATCGAGGTCTATAAGATAATGAAATGCTTCGATCGTGTAGATGCAGGGAAGATGTTTCTAGTTGTGGGGGAGACCAAAAATAGAGACTATAAATATGATAGCCATTAATAAATCTGAAAATGAATTCAGGAGGAACTTATTTACCCAGGGAGTGGTAAGTTTGTGGAATGTATTGCCATAAGTTGTAGTTGAGACAAATAGCATAGGTATATTTAAGGAGAAGCTAGATAAGCACATGAGGAGAATGGAATAGGAGGTTATGCTGATGGGGTTAGTTGAAGAGGTGGTAGGAGAAGTCCATGTCAAGCATAAACGGTGGTATAGACTAGTTGGGCTGCATGGAGAATTTCTGTACCGTAGACTCGATGTAACTCAATGTAAAAGCAACAGGCCATTTTGAATCTATGCAAAGAGTTTAGGGGAAGTTAATTGCATACTTCAAAATAGGACGGAGCAAAATACAATGGAGGAAGTGTTGAATAAGGCCGGAAAATGGGCATAATTAATCTGCGCCTGCTTATCCTGATCTAGGCAACACACAACTTTATTTGCATGATTGTAGCATGCAGCCAACACCATGTGCTACTGTGTGGTTGCACACCAGGTTAGGGGGCCCTAAATCTTGAGAGGCTAGCACTAGTTCAAGCCATCTCCGCTACTTAAAGCAATCCTGCACCTCTTCAAGCGAGATGCAGTTTGCTTGAACAGGTTCTGGAATTCATTGTAGAAATGACTTTGACCTGAGAAAGATGCAGTAATGGCACAATATAGATGTGATTGGGATCCAAGGTTCTCTGATAGAGCCCTGGAGGCCTGGTACATGAGGAGGAGAGAGGTCCTCTGTCTACAGGAGCCCGGGAGGCCCACCAGACAAACTCTCAGAAAGGAATGGGAGCAGATACCCGTCATGGTTAATACCAAGAGTACAGCCCCAAGGGCCTGGATGCAACACTGCAAGAAGTTCAATGACCTCACACAAGTGGTCAAGATTAGTGAACACATCTTTAAATGCTACATTCCAGTAACTGCACCATAGCTTCACATATTGCTCAATGCAACACCACTCCCTTCTCTCACCTGCCAACAATCTTGAACAACCACAAATGATGCCTCACATTAATAGCTTCACGCATCCTATTACACTTAGCACTGCTATAAATTTCATGCCCACATGTTGTGTATTGACTAAGACTAACACATAGCTGCAAACAGCCATTATTAAACAAACTTTATGTACATCTTCCAACACAGAGGGCAGTAGAGAGGGCAATATAACAAAATGTTCAGATCTTGCAATATACTACACTCCCTCCACACTTAAAACAACAATTTGTGTATTAAAATGTAAATTGTACATGTACGTAAGTCCCCAGAATACAATGTGACAAAGCCTACACCCACAATACCTGAAAATTTAACAGGTTGAGATGCATACTTGCTTTCAATGTAATCACAACCAAAGCATATACAACCAACACTGCCAGGGTAATTTACGTGTAAAAAATATGTTTTTCCTTAACACTAATATGTATTTAACAAAAATATCATCACTTGACATGACATAATGGGCAAAAGCTTTTAGCTCAGCTGCGCATGTGCATTTTTTTGGGAACCTCGTCCATGGGCAGGATGAGTTTTCCAAAAGCAAATAAAAATAAAATAAAAGTTTTAAAATTTAATTAACAACATGTCCCTGCTCATGTGACAGAGTCATATGAGGAGACATGTTTCGTTACATTTTTCAATTTTTTATTATTTAAAAAAAAATCAGCATGCTCATAATTCACGCTGGGTGGGCCTTAATTGGCCCACCAGCTTGAAATCACCATCTGGCCTCAACTTGATTGCGGGGGGCAGTTGGCTTCCTGACCGCCACCCCCACCCACCCCCACCCACCCCCCACCCTCGCCGAGCCCGCCCGACATGGGCTAAATTCTGCCCAATGAAAAGGACAAGATTTTCCTCCTCCCTTCCTACATACTTTCAATTAGTCCATCTGGCTTCTCTCTTTTTCTCTCTATGTATCTCCTTCCATTTCCGTTAGC
Source organism: Cetorhinus maximus (assembly GCF_964194155.1). Taxonomy (NCBI): domain Eukaryota; kingdom Metazoa; phylum Chordata; class Chondrichthyes; order Lamniformes; family Cetorhinidae; genus Cetorhinus; species Cetorhinus maximus. The sequence goes on from NC_135900.1 coordinate 36,802,869, forward strand.
TTGACTCTGCTGCCACAACATCTCTGACTATGCCAAACCTGAACTTTGACTTTGATGACAAACTCCACATAATGGTAAGGACTATGACATTGATTGATTTGCCTTAATCAAAGACTTTTCCCTACCTGTGGATCCTGTAGGCGAACTTTCAGTTTCTTTCTGACTTTCACTTGGTACTGGAGGAGAAATTTGGCCGAAAGGATGTTTATCATGCCTTCCCTTTGTCAGATTTCTTCTTTCAAGCAAATTATCTGCATGACACTGCAGGACTCTCTCTCCGATCTTCAGTAGATATGTGAATGTACGTAGTCTCTTTGCAACAACTTCAAACACATACTTCTTATCACTCCAATAGTTTTTCATCATAATCTTCTGAACAGCACTGAACTCTCTAACTTTCATGCCTCATGTATCATGACTCATCTTCACTTTGTCTTGCTTCTCTCTTACTTCTCTATTGACATCAGGCTTAAGCAAACTAAACCTCATCCTAGGAGCATGTTTAAACACTAACTTTTAAGGTGAGCAACCTGTTGTAGACTGTGGGGTGATTTTGTAAGAGAACAGAAAATTGCCTAGCTTGTGTCAAAGAGAAATGGGGAAATTACTGCTTAGCTTGTCACCTAGTAAATACTTCTGCAAAGACTTCTTCACAATCTGTACACTTCCTTCTGCAGTACCATTCAATGCTGGGTGACATCATGGTGTTAGAGTGTGTTTGAGTCCATTCTTACTCAGAAATACTTCAAAGTCACCTGACATAAACTGTGGACTATTCACTGACACCAACACCTCTGGTAACCATAAATTGCAAGCCAACTTCTCAAAACCCCAATAGTTTTGGCGCTTGTACTATTGGACATAGACTCAACATTTATCCACTTGCTATAGTTATTGACCAAAACAAGGTACTCTTTCCCTTCTGCTTCAAAGAAATCACATAATCGTTTCCACGGTTTTCTTGTGCTTGACCAGGGAATGAAAGGAACCTTGGTTAGATCATTTCTCATTCTGAGATGCACTTCACAACTTTTCACCAACATTCCGGGATGTAGAATCTTCGGGCGAGACAGGGGAGGGGGTAAAAGAGGAGGAGGCATTGCATTATTAGTAAAGGAGTCAGTTACTGCAGTAAGGAGAGATGATATCTTGGAGGGGGCATCGAATGAAGCTTTGTGGATAGAGCTTAGGAATAAAAAAGGGGCTGCCACATTGTTAGGTGTTTATTATAGACCCCCAGATAGTCAGCGGGAAATTGAGGAGCAAATATGTGCACAATTTGAGGAGGTGGGATTAGAAAGGGCACCTGGGTGTCCTCGGGCTGGCATGGACAAGATGGGCCGAATGGCCTCCTTCTGTGCTGTAACTTTTCTATGGTTCTATGGTTCTAGGTGTGTAAAAACGATAACAATAGGGTAATTATATTAGGTGATTTCAACTTTCCCAACATTAATTGGGATAGACATAGTGTTAAGGGCTTGGATGGAGTGGATTTCTTGAAATGTGTACAGGAGAACTTTTTAGGTCAATATGTAGAGGGTCCAATGAGAGACCTAATTCTGGGGAATGAAGCCAGACAGGTGGCTGAGGTGGTGGTGGGGGAGCATTTTAGTGATAGCAACCACAACATGGTACACTTTAAGCTTGTTATGGACAAATAAATAGACAAGTTGCAAAAAAATGTTTTGGATTGGGGGAGAGCAGATTTTAGCAAAATAAGGCAGGATCTGGCCAACGTAGACTGGAAACAGCTACTTGTGGGGAAATCTACAGAGGAGCAGTGGGGAGGGGGCATTCAAAACGGAAATGGGGAGGGTACAGGCTCAATATGTTCCCTCTAGCGTGATAGGAAGGAGTAACAAGCCCAGAGAACTATGGATGACCAGAGATATTCAGGCTATGATGAGAAGGAAAAGAGAGGCTTTTAGCAGGTACAAGGGGAACAAATCAGCGGAAGCATTAGTGGAGTACAGAAAGTGCAGGGTGGTGCTTAAGAAAGCAATTAGGAGAGCAAAGAGGGGATATGAGAAAGCTCTGGCTGGTAAAAGTAGGGAAAATCCCAAGATATTCTATAAGTATATCAATGGGAAGGGTAAAACCAGGGAAAGAGTAGGGCCCATTAGGGACCAAGGGGACATCGGTAGAGTGTTGAACGCATACTTCACATCCGTCTTCACCCAAGAGAGAATGAGGATGAAGGTATGGAACTCGGGGAGAGAGACTGCGAGGTTCTTGAGCAAATTGATATAGGGAGTGACAAGGTATTGGCGGTGTTGGCAGGCTTAAAAGTGGACAAATCTCCAGGTCTGGATGATTTGTGTCCCAGACTGCTGAGGGAGGCAAGGGAGGAGATCGCAGTGGCTCTGACCCATTTCATTTATATTAATGAATGTAGACCAGTTGTGGTGTAACTCTGTTTGAGGAGTCTGTCTCATTGTGATAACATGGTACATCGAAGTGAAAGAAGAACCCAGACGAAAGATGAACTGCACTGTGGGCTCAAAACGCAAAGTATGATGGTCAATTTAGTCAATCAAAGCCTTGCAAGAATTAGCAAGGTCGGCAAAATGAATTAAATTGTGCAGGAGAACTGGCCTGCAATGAGGCAGGATCTGTACATTGTTAGGTCACTGGACAACCTGTTCAAGGAGAAAAGAGTAATGCAGGTGGCATATCACCAGAGAGTAAGGTTGCACACAAGTTCTGCTGCAGAGAACTCAGCTGAGAACTTTGATGGAGGAGCGTACAGAAAAAGGGCTGATGGGTGTATACAAACAAATGCTTGGTAGGTCTATCAGAAAACCTGTTGTCGCTGTCAAGTAGCATGGAGGAGTGTGACATCAACTTGGCACAGGACTTTGCACAGACCTTGACGCCTATCCTTTCCAGTGCGGAAGTGGAGGTCAGACCCAGCCATGATGTAGCATCTGGTGGCCAATATTTCAGCTTCCCATTACAGGACAACAGAAGTCGCCCAATATCTGAATGCTGCAGTGGAACCCAGGGTCATACACTCCCTTCTCCTTACATACAGAGTGTCAGGGTCCTCCCTTTACAGCAGCGGACAGCGAATGGTGAGATATCAGCCTGGAAGAATCCTGATGTGATTAAGTTCATGGCCATGACCACCTTCATAGATACTGGCAGCTCCGCCCTTGTCCTGCTTCAAGGCTGCAAGACGTGTCTGATCTCAGTGAGCACCTCCTATGTAAAATACTCCTCCTTGCTGAAGTTGAGGTCAAGGAAATGCTCCCTGAATACCTTGGGTGGATATGGCCTCCTGCTGAGAGCCCTACTTCTTCTCTCCCTCCTCCTTTTGCTTTGCAGAATGGTCTCCATTTTTATTCAACTTCTCCAAAGTTGCATGGCATCTTCAGCCCCTTGCACTTGTCCATATTGGTTTACTGCAATTCATTTCAGTATATCAATTCTCTAAGGCTTCTGTGTTGTACTACAGCTCTTTCAAGGTCATATGGTTAAATAAAAGTGAGTAATTTTGGCTGGGAATATTAATCAGCGACTTATTATAATTGAATATTTCTGAAAATATGCCAGTGTAAGATTTTGAGTGTTACTGACTGCACTGGTAAATTCCTGCTTTTAACAAGTAAATACAGTTTGCAAAAAACTGCAGTTCATGTTGGTTAACTGGCCTGGACCCACATATTGTATGGTGTTGTCCAGTCGGTAATACAAGTGTCCTGGCTGAGAAGCTCCCTTTTCAATTCAAGAAGATAGGCTTGTTTTTATACAGTGCCTTTTATTATAACCTGGAGTCTCAAAGCCCTTAACAGCCAAGGAAGTACTTTTGAATTGTAATGTAGGAAATATGGCAGCCAATTTCCATGCAGCAAGCACGTAAAAACAACAGTATGATCATGGCCCGATAATCTCTTTTTGTGATGTTGATTAAGGGCTAAATATTGGCCAAGACACTGAGCTTCAAAATGGTGTCATGGGATCTTTTATGTCTACTCAAGGAGGCAGACAGGGCCTTGGTTTAACATCTCATCTGAGAGATGACACCTCTGATGTTGCAGCACTCCCTCAGTGCTGCAATGCAACATCAGCCTTGATTTTTGTGTCTGAGTCCTGGCGTAGGACTTGAACCCACAGCTTTCCTGACTTAGAGACAGCAGTGCTACCAACTGAGCTATCAATAACACACCGTTGCTTTATAATTTCGACAGAAAAAAGCTTTCACTCATGTTAGGCTAATACTAAGCCTGACTAAAATTAGTTTGGTATTCTTACTGGTCTGATATGAAGTTGCCCTTTCTATTTAAAAAGAATTATTCAGCATATTTCCAGACTGAATTTTACTGTGAGCAGAGTTAAACATTGCTGGGGAAAATAGCTGGGCCACACACGAGTACAGGCCAATATGATGACAATGAAAACATGACCTTTATTGGTCCTGTCCGCCACCCTGGTTTTCAATTTACTGAATCTACACCAATAAACACAATAGAGAATTTGGAAGAATAGAATAAGACACAAGCACAGAACAGACTACGAAATACACTTGAGACAGTGCCAGTAGGAATGTAAGTAATTTTTCAGTAGGTTCAAAGCAGTTGCCCTCCTGTAGTCTTATATATTAAGTAACCTTAATTATAATGTGCATGCAAGACATCAAAGCAATGGAGGATGATCACTTTATTTTGTCAAACAAACTGTTTAGCTCTTATGTGAAAAAATGTGTAGCAACTGATTCAGCGTTTCCTGGAGTGAGGAAAATTGCCTCATATCTCTGTAGGAAGCAGATAATTTTCTTCCTAGCCTCCTAACAGAGCCTTGGATACTGAACACGACAATAAAAAAGATTTGTGGGATGTAATATTTTTAATCAAGCCAAGCTTTGAGCAGGAAGTCAAACATATTAGCTGATGGCTTTAAGAAATATGACTTTAATCATTTGCAGTATCCCATATTTCTTTTCAATTTAGCCAAGTTATTTAAAATTTACTGAATGATCCATTTCCCTCAGGTTTTCTTTTGTTAGGGTACGCTTTATTGGAGATGTTGTTTTATTTTCTTCGCAGGTGGATAATGAATTTTCACTTGGACATAAATCCTGTCTTGATAAATAGCCTATGTGTGTATTTATACTAGATTCTTGTACATTCGCAGCTGAATTTAAAAAGGTTAACCTTCCAAGCGATCAGACATCCTATAAAATTTCCACTGCTCATTAGTCTGTGCTTGAATGAAACATAGGAATCTAATTGGCTAAGTGGTATCTAATTACCATTAAGGATTATCGCATCAAAATGAACCCTTTTTAAAAACATTTAGATATAAAAGTGATTTAGCCCAAACTAACTACTAATAGTGTTGCTAAATAGGTTTTATTATAATTTAATAATCTCAATTAAAATAATTACAATTGTAAGCATAAAAACATGCTTTTTCTCAAATCTAACAATTTGTTGAATGTACAATTATCCACAGTTCACAAACAAGCCCAGAATCTGAGAACATTTTGCAATTAAGTCACCTTCTCAAGGGTAATTAGGGATGGGCAGCATGCTCAAATCCCATGAAAAGAATTAAAAAAAAAGACACCTACAGCCTAAAGAAGTCTATACGGCTGCAGACGAATGATCTCCAGCTCTCTACTGATGATGGTGATTACTTCTCTCAGTACAATTGGAGACCTTTTCCTTCTGTGCCCCTCGTAAGGGTGGAGACTCTCTTCAAATCATTTGTAAGTAACTCAGATCCTTATTACCAGAAAGGAGGCATAGTTGTCTCTGCAGGGCGTCAACTGTTAAACATCTGCGTCGAGTTCACCTACTACTGCATCATGGACAATGTCTGATGAAATAAATTTTGGGCATTATTCCATTTTGTTCAAAGTGCTGGAAATAAATAGGCAAAAATGCAATTTATGTGCTTTTCATTTCAATCTGCTCAATTATGGTCTTTTTTCACTTTTGAGAAAGGCTTCTTCATTTAATTTGTGGAACTAAAATTCTGTTCTGCAGTTTTCCAGTCAGTGTTTGATTGGTGTCAAGATCAAATTTAGATTATGATTTGAAAGGACCACAATATCTATTATACCAATATTAAGTAAGTAATGATGAATGCACTTTATCATTTGTGAGGGGGCTAAGACCTCACCCTGTATATTTTGATAAAATAGATATGGATATTCTCATGGCTATTTCTAAATTTTAAAAACTGGACAAAGACCTTTTGAAATGGCTGAAGCTATGTCGGACTGTGACCCTCAAACAAAAGTAGCTATCTGGCAGTCTCGCAGAAACTTGCACCGTTTGTTATCTCTGAAGAGACACTAATGAACCCCCCTGTGGGCTGCAGAGACCAAATTCAAAGAGAACTATACAAAGGTCATCTGCATTTCATAACCCAGCCGGCCAGTTGGAGTCTACTTGTCTGCTAGGACAAAGGACCTTACAATCTTCCTTTCAATTTTTAATGGTTGGGACATTTAAGCACCTTGGGAACCCAGATGGGGGATACACATCCCTTATCAAAGACAATGTAGAGAAGTGGGAGCTATGTGACGTAGATCTCTACTTTGTGTAACAGCAATATTGCATGCTGTACTGCAAAAGCTCAGTCTGCCATTTTACCATCTAACCAGCAGCAGCACAGAAAAGGGAGTCTGCCTATGTTGAATACCTGGCCCCATTTACACTGTTTCTAATAGAACCTCTGTGCCATTGCCTACAAAACTGATTCATCCCTGTATGCCTATTTCATCGTGTGAAGCCAACTCCACTGGAAAAGTAAATTATACAGCATTGGCTTTCAACCTGCTGACCTCTGTGGAGGAATACCTTATTGGACTTTGATTCTGGAAACTGGACCCACGCGAAACTATATTTTTTTCCTTTGTGGTCTCTGCACTGTAAATCTTTCTTTTCTCTATCCATCTTTTATTGTATGAATGCAAAGTTGTGAGTGCCCCCTCCCACACCTTGAATGTGTGCAAATAAACTAACCCCTTGAGTTCATCCTATCTTGAGTTTGTTGTGGAGTTATTACTAGAAATTGAATCACACCAAAACCAAGGGATTGGGAAGTGCGCCACTGCTTATACAGGGGGAAGCAAATCACAAAGAGCTTTCGGGTTACGGATGGATGATGAGAGGAGAAATCAGTGTTGTTTAAATTAAACGCCCTCCTGTCCATAACACGGTAGTTAGACTTAGAATTCAGAAAAAATTGCATATGGTGAGACATGAATTATATAGGCAAAATATATAGGGCGGAATTATCCCAGAATTGCACTAAGTGCGGTAGCTGCCGCGCAAAAATGGAGCCGTATCCGCTGATGAAAATGTTAGGTTTACATGCCGAATCTTCCAGAGCCCGCCTCATTATTTATGCATTCCCAGGAAACAAGCAGTTTCCATGGCAGGTGGGCTCTCATTCGCCCGCCCGCCATCACCCCGCTGTTGCATCATGCCAGTCGCCATCTTTAAAAGGCAGCCGCCAGCAAAGCGCTCATCGTCACCAGCTCACCATCGCTGCCTGGGAGACATGGCCAGCAAAGGCAAAAAGACTGCAGCCCCTCACTTCAACGATGGGTCCCTCGAGCAATTGCCGGATGCCGTGGAGGCTCGTCGGGATTTACTCTACCCCTGCTCTGCCGCAGGATGGGTAGCAATGTCACCAACCCAGCTTGGGAGGCGGTGACCAGCGGTAGTCAGCACGAACACCCTGCAGAGGTGGAGTGCCACCCGGTGTCGCAAAAGTATGAATGACCTCCTCCGTTCCACCAGGGAAAGTTACTCTTTTCATCATTCCCAACTCACACACTCACAAACCCATCACACAGGGCCCTCACTCATGGCCAATACAAGGGACATCACCACTCACTCTTTCACACTCACCTGCATTGCCCTCAGCCCATCCATGGGACCACTCACCGCCCACACAGGCCAGGCATACTTATCATCTGGCCCGGCAGGCGTCCTGTTACACCCTCCCTATCTCTATCCGTGCAGGACAAACTGGGTCATAACAGGAGGGAAAGGTCACAGGCAGGCGGAGGGATGCTGGAGATCAAAGTTCTGACAGAATTCGAAACCAGAGCCATCCAGCTGGCCGGCAGTGACCGGGACTGGTCCTGTGCAGACGGTGAGGTCGGCACTGCTCTGCCAAGTGAGGATCCAGCAGTCCAACGTCCTTCAGACAACTATGCTGTGGGTGATGTGTCCTCTTGTGGCCACTGCCATGCACTAATTATCTCCCCTTGCTTTCGCAGGCACATCTGCCAAACAGCCGACAGAGTCCACGATCCAGGGCCTCCAATCAAGCCCTGAAGAAACCTCTGAAGAGGAATCTGAAGGTACCCTCCCTGAGGTCCCGTCACAGCGCTCATCCACACTCTCCACCTGCGCAGAGACACACACCTTGGTGGACCTAGCTTTAGAGTAGCCTCGGGATCACAATCTGGTGAGCACATCGCACTTTCTGATCCACAGCAGGCAGAGGCAGGGACTTCCCAGGTCCCCAGCACTTGGAGGATTGCTGGAGGCCAGAACGTTGCTGAGTCCGAGTTAGATGACGAGCCTCTGGACTCGGTCATGTCACAGTTGCTGGAGCTGCAAAGGCAAGCTAGGGAACAACAAGATTGCAAGGCACGATGGAGGAGTCTGTCTGTCTTCAGGCTGAGGTGATAGCGCCGGATGCAGTGCACTGAGGTTAACACTGGCAGGATTGCGGCTACTATGGAGACCTTGGTCCAGGATGTCACTCCCGCACTACTGTTCGGGCTCAAATCTACCACTGCTGACATAGTTGGCCTCCAACAGTGTGTATGCGAGAGGGGTGCTGGGCAGCTTGATCTCACTCCAGCTATCCCTCCCACTCACTGAGTCAGCCAGGCGCTCTCGGGCATCCATCGGGAGCAGGATCAGCAGGTGCACACTCTGGGGCCACCCACCCAGGTCACTCTGGGAGTGACTGGCCCATCCGAATCCTATCTTCCTGTCACCTCCACAGATCCAGCTTCACAGGCTGAGGAGGTTGCCACTGCCACACAGTAGGACCCCGAAAGCAGGCCGGGGCCCTCCAAGTCTCGGCCCTCTAGAGAATGCTCGCTAAAGACATCACAGACAGGGCGTCACAGTCAGCAGGCTGCCTCCACCTCCGCTGTGGATGTCCGGGGAGTAACAAAACGTAGCAGCAGGGTTAGGAAAGTTAGGTAAAAGTAGTTGCACAGCCTGGCCACGGGTGTTGATCACATGTACATACTGTTCACTTGCCTCTGAGTCACAGGGTTCGAGTCCCACCTGAGGACTTGATGGCCAAGGGAGGTGTGTTCATAACGTAGCCAAACATGTTGATTATCAACCTGCAACTCCTTCCAACACACACCAATGGCAGGTGGTAAGAGTGGGAGAGATTCCCAGACAGCCATGTGATGGAAAGACAGTTGGAACCTCTACCATCACTATCCACAGCTTCAAGGTTTACAATATGCTTCTGAAAGTATATGTTACCACAGCGACTTGGACGCCAAGAGTGATCTGTAACACACACAATGCATTATTTCCCTTCTTATTTTTTAACTTTACCCATGTGGATTTATGCAACTGCGCAGGACGCTCTTGTATTACTGGTGTTGTGATAGAATCCTTCATTAAAACTTCTCCCCTAGCCTTTTTAACCTCCTTGGTCGGCACTTAATAGAGGTGACGGAGGTCTCACCTGCCGGCTGGAGGCCTGACGAGAGCTCCACATCACCTCCTCTGGGGAGCACGGCATTAAGTGCCAGTCAGCCACTTAATTGCCATTTCCTGGAAATGAGGAACCCGGGAGGGGGGGTGGTGGTGGTGGTATGGAGGGGGGCCGGGTGGCGGTGAGTCTGCCCATTGAGAGCTTCCAGCCAATCAGAGACAGGCAGCTCTTAATTGATCAGCAGAGCCCCCAGGGTGTGGTGGCTGCTGCTGATAATGCACATCCAAGGCCCAGGATCGCCTTGAACCCACACACAGGTGAGTGATGTTAGGCGTGGGGTCATGGGGTGGGGTTGCAAGGGAAGGGTGGGGAGGGCATTCAACAGCAAGGTCAAGGGGGTGGCTCTCAACAGCACCACTCTCCCCCTCTTCCTGATGCTGTGACCCTCGATCAGACACTGACTGCCTTTGAATGAGGGACCACTTTTGGGTAGCCTGCAAGCCACCCTGACTTGCTTTTCAGGCTTCCTGCATGGCAATTCTCTTGCCCACTGTTGGGTGAATACTAGCGGCAGTGGGATTAGGACCTCTAGTGGACATCAATTGCCCACTTAAGGACCTCAATTGGTGGTAGGGCAGGAAGACATTACATGAGCCTTCCCATCAGGGACTGAATCGGGGCAGTGGCAGGGTTCCCCGGGCCCTTCACCTTTCCATCTGATTAAATGCCCCCTACCATCAAATTTGCCACGGTGGGGGCGGGCATTAAATTCCACCACTTGAGTCTGATGAAAACATTTTAACCCTAAAGCACTTTTATATCATAATGTGCTTCATTGATTCAAGTTAAAATCTAATCTTGTATGAAAATGAATCTCTTCACAAACACATCAGGTTGCCCACAAATTGCATTTTAATTAAACTTTGGGATGAATGCATTTTGTAGGTCTAATTGAATTGCATTTTAATATTATAGAGCATTTATTTTAATTGTACATACCACAAGAGATATATTGATTGACTGCATATTGAAAAAAATCAGCTAGTTTGTATGCAAATTCAGAAAAACAATATCATTAAAACGCCTGTTAATTTTTACACTTTCACCTATCTATTCTTAATATTGATTTTAGCAAAATAAATGGCACAATTCATTTTTAAGCTCCACTTGCAACTCAGCAAAGAACACTGGCAAGTCAATAGTGAATCAAGAAATGTACCAGGAAACTATCACATAACTTTTCCCATTTCTACCAGGTTAGTCTTTGGAAATATATGGGATATTTATTATAAAATGGCAGAATTTGAAACATAGAAAACAACATGTTGTGTCACAAAGTTTATGTATTTTAACACTTCTACACATTTTATAGCAATGGTTCATTTTATATTTAGCCTTACTGTGGGCCACAGTGGGCTGTAGTGCACTGCCAATTATGGAATGTGTAAAATAAATTCTGGTTTTACAGCAATAGAATCATTTTTCACTTTAAGAGTTACAACTTCCATGGAACCTTTCCAAACCTTCAGCTTTTACTGCATATTTTAAAGCAACCATTGAAATGGACACAGATCAGCTATTATGGGCGGAATTTTCCGAGCCTGCTGGTGGTGGGCATGATAGGTGGCATGCGCAGAAAATATGGCATGACCTGCTTCATGACGGTGTGAAGGCAGGTCATGATCATCCACCCAGCCAGCCAACGGCAGGCCGCGTTTCTTGCCATCGATCGGCCGGGAGCTAATTGTAATAAATTAGCATATAATTAAAAGGCCGTCCTGCCAGGCTCTTGGAACCCCACCGTATTGTCCATCCATGTCGGTGGGAAAGCACGCCAACGTGTTTCACAGGCCTGCACTGGAGTGCTGTGTTTGGCAGCAGTAGAGAGCTTCAGTTGGAGATTGGTGACAGAGGGAATTTAAGGGTTAAATTCTATCTAAAGCCTAGTCTCTCATTAATTTAGCAATTAACTAAAAGTTGCTGTTAGCGTTGGAAGACGGTGAGTTTTAGATCGGAGAGGAGAGGCCAGAGAAAGTGGCATAAAAGGGCGCGATAAACAGTGGCTGAGACTGGAGAGGAGAGGCATACCCTCAGGACCTTCAGGCGGTGGAGTTCGAAGTGATGTCACAATTCAAAAAGTGACACAATACAGGGAAGGCAGCTGATTAGTAAGTAGAGTCAGATGAGTACTTCTATTTCTACTTTATTCACTAATTAAACTGCTGCAGTCCATTAGCTTAAACAAAATAAGGTGAGGACTTTGGACTGTAGTGGGAGTATTTGGAGTGGAATAAGGCCCCTAGCATGTCTATTATTCTTTAAAGGGAGTAACTAATAAGCTTAATCTAAAGGGAAGTCATGGCAGCAGAGCGCGGACCCATGATATGCTCCTCCTGCATTATGTGGGAAGTCATGGACACTTCCAGTGTCCCTGGCGACAATGTATGCAGGAGGTATGTCCAGCTACAGCTGCTGGCTAACCACATTTCGGAGGTGGAGCTGGTGGTGGATTCACTGTGGAGCATCCATGATGCTGAGATTGTCATGGACAGCATGTTCAGTGATATGGGCACACCACAGGTAAAGACTGAAAAGGCAGAAAGGGGATGGGTGACCACCAGGCAGAATAGAGGAAGGCAGGTAGTGCTGGAGTCCCCTATGGCCATCCCCCTCTTTAACAAATGTACCATTTTGGATACTGTTGGGGGAGACAGCTTCTCAGGGGAAAGCAGCAGGAGCCAAGTCCATGGCACTACGGGTGGCTCTGCTGCACAAGAGGGGAGGAAGAAGAGTGGCAGGGCTATAGTGATAGGGGGTTCAATAGTAAGGGGAACAGACAGGCATTTCTGCTGCTGCAAAAGAGCCTTTAGGATGGTATGTTGCCTCCCTGGTGCCAAGGTCAAGGATGTCTCGGAGAGGCTGCAGGGCATTCTGAAGGGGGAGGGTGAAATTCAGTGATCGTCGTGCATATTGGTACCAACGGCATGGGGTAAAAAAGGGATGAGGTCCTACAAGCTGAATATATGGAGTTAGGACGTAAATTAAAAAGTAGGACCTCAAAGGTAGTAATCTCAGGATTACTACCAGTGCCACGTGCTAACGAAAGTGGAAATAACAGGATATATCAGATGAATACGTGGCTGAAGAAATGGTGTAGAGGGTAGGGATTCAGATTCCTGGGACATTGGGACCGGTTCCAGAACAGGTGGGACCAGTACAAACAGGACGGGTTGCATCTGGGCAGGACCAGGATCAATGTCCTCATGTTGGGAGGGGGGGGTGGTATTTGCTAGTGATGTCAAGGAGGGTTTAAACTAGAATGGCAGGGGGATGGGAACCTGAGCAGGGAGCCAGAGGAGGGGGAAACAAGGAGAGAAACAAAAGACAGAAAAGTAAGAAGCAGAAGTGGATGGCAGAAAAACAAGGGCAAAAAACAAATGGGGTCATAGTGCAAAATAAAGCTAAGATTACTAACAAAGTCAGAAATATAAGTCTAAAGCCATTGTATCTTAATGCAAGGAGCATTCGCAATAAGTTAGATGAATTAGCAGGGCAAATGGACATAAATGGTTATGTTATAGTTGCAATTATGGAGACATGGCTGCAGGGTGACCAAGGATGGGAACTGAACATCCAGGGATATTCAATATTTAGGAAGGACAGACAAATAGAGAAAGGAGGTGGGTAGCACTGTTAGTAAAGGAGGAAATCAATGCAATAGTGAGGAAGGATATTGCCTCAAAAAATCACGATGTGGAATCTGTTTGGGTGGAGATAAGAAATACCAAGGGGCAGAAAACATTGGTGGGAGTTGTCTAATGCCCCCAAACAGTAATGGAGATGTAAGGGAAGGCATTAAACAGGAAATTAGAGACGAATGCAACAAGGGTACAACTGTAATCATGGGTGACTTTAATCTACATATAGATTGGACAAACCAAACTAGCAATAATACTTTTGAGAAGGATTTCCTGGAGTGTGTACGTGACGGTTTTTTTAGACCAAAGTGTTGAGGAACCAACTGGAGAGTAGGCTATCCTAGACTAGGTATTGTGCAATGAGAAAGGATCAATTAATAATCTTGTTGTGTGGGGTCCCTTGGGGAAGAGCAACCATAAAATGATAGAATTGTCAATTAAGTTGGAGAGTGAAGAAGTTGAATCCGAAACTACGGTCCTGAATCTAAATAAAGGGAACTATGAGAGTATGAGGTGCAAGATGGCAACCTTACTAAAAGGATTGATGGTGTACAGGTGATGGCTAATATTTAAGGGATGTATGCATGAATTACAACAATTATTCATTCCTGTCTGGCACAAAAATAAAACAGGAAAGGTGGCTCAATCATGAATTACAAAACAAATTAGAGATAGTATTAGAACCAAAAAGGAGACATATAAAATTGCCAGAAAAAACAGCAAGCCTGAGGATTGGGAGCAGTTTAGAATTCAGTAAAAGTGGACAAAAAGATTGATCAAGAAGGGGAAAATGGAATATGAGAGTAAACTTGCAGGGAACATAAAAACAGATTATTAAAGCTTCTATAAATATGTGAAGAGAAAAAGATTAGCAAAGACAAATGTGGGTCCTTTACAGTCAGAAACAGGGGCGATTATAATGGCAAACAAAGAAATGGCAGAAGAATTGAACACGTATTTTGGTTCTGTAATGTTAGGGAACCAAGGGTCTAGTGAGAGGAAGGACTTGAAGAAAATCAGTGTTAGTAAAAAAATGGTGCTAGAGGGGTTAAAGGCTGAAAATCCCCAGGGCCTGATAACCTACATCCCAGAGTACTAAAGGAAGTGGCCCTGGAAATATTGGATGCATTGCTGGTCATCTTCCAAAATTCTATAGACTCTGGAGCAGTTCCGACAGATTGGAGGGTGGCAAATGCAACCCCACTATTTAAAAAAGGAGGGAGAGAAAAAAGAGAATTACAGACCAGTTAGCCTAACATCAGTAGTGGGGAAAATGCTAGAGTCTGTTATAAAAGACGTGGTAACAGAACACTTGGAAAGCATTAACGGGATTAGACAAAGTCAGCATGGGTTTATGAGAGGGAAATCATGTTTAACTAATCTACTGGAGTTTTTTGAGGATGTAACTAGTAGAATAGATAAGGGAGAACCAGTGGATGTGGCGTATTTGGATTTCAAGAAGGCTTTTGATAAGATCCCACATAAGAGCCTAGTGGACAAAATTAAAGCACATGGGATTGGGGGTAATATACTGGCATGGATTGAGAATTGGCTGACAGACCGGAAACAGAAAGGTAATAAAAGGGTCTTTTTCCGGATGGCAGACGGTGACTAGTGGTGTACCGCAGGGACCAATGCTTGGGCTCCAGCTATTCATGATATATATAAATGACTTGGATGAGGAAACCAAATGCAATATTTCCAAGTTTGCTAATGCCACAAAACTGGGTGGGGTTGCGAGTTGTGAGGAGGATGCAAGGAGGCTTCAGGGCGATTTAGACAAGTTGTGTGTGTGGGCAAACACATGGCAGATGCAGTATAACATGGATAAATGTGAAGTTATATGCTCCGGTGTGAAAAACAGAAAGGCTGAGTATTATTTAAATGGTGATATATTGGCATATGTGGGTGTACAAAGGGATCTGCATCTCCTTGTACGCCAGTCAATGAAAGTAAACAGGCAGGTGCAGCAAGCAATTAGGAAGGCAACTGGTATGTTGGACTTCATTGCAAGAGGATTTGAGTTCAGAAGGTAGGGATGTCTTACTGCAGTTATATTCCAGGTGAGGCCACACCTGGAGTATTGCGTGCAGTTTTGGTCTCCCTACCTAAGAAAGGATATACTTGCCATAGAGGGAGTGCAGAGAAGGTTCACTAGGCTGATACCAGGATTGCAGGACTGTCGTCTGAGGCCTGTATTCACTACAATTTAGAAGAATGAGAGGGGATCTTATTGAAATGTATAAAATTCTAACAGGGATAGACAGACTAGATGCAGGGAGGATGTTTCCCCTGGTTGGGGAGTCTAGAACCACGGGCCACAGTCTCAGGATATGGGGCAGGCCATTTAGGACTGAGATGAGGAAAAATTTATTCACTTAGAGGGTGGTCAACCTGTGGAATTCTCTTCCACAGAAGGCTGTGGAGGCCGGTCACTGAGTATATTCAAGAAAGAAATTGATAATTTTTTGGATATTAGGGGCATCAAGGGGTGTGGAGAGAAAGCAGGAATATGGCATTGAGATTGAGGATCAGCCATGATCATATTGAATGGCAGAGCAGGCTCGAAGTGCCAAATAGCCTACTCCTGCTCCTAGTTTCTATGTTTCTAGAACAACACGCAGGCGACATGCACTTAGTGGCCTTCACTTTGGGGGAAATGAGGTGAGTGAGCAACAGCGTTCTCCACAGCTTGCCTGCTGTTTACAGGCCTCAGAATGCGGGGGGTGGGGTGGGGGGTGGGGGCAACTGATGCCTGGCCCCAGAGGCGACAGCTAAGGGGAGGGGTGGCCGTGGGGAAGCTCTGGCCAGCCTCGAAGGCGACTGCTGAGGAGTGAGTGGTGTCTGGGAGCAAGTGCTAGCCAGCCTCAGAGGCGACTGCTATGGGGGAGGTCAATTGCTGTCCTGGTGCTGCATCCCACGCACAGGAAATTGAGGTGGGGGGCAGGGTAAGCGAGGGGAGTGGCACGCATTAGGGACACCTGTATAAACTTACCATGCCTCTGCAACTGTGACAGATCAGGCACAGTCACAGTGATATGATTGGTGTCAGGCTCCTATCCTGCCCGCCCATGCATGCAACACAGAGGCACCAAAGGGCGACCAAGCACTCTATACCTCACCTCCACCCTCCCATTACTATTCCCCCCACACCCCCAGCACAGACTTCAAGTCCGCCACCACTTGATTGGGCCGCAGAGCAGTTGGACTGCACACATTGTACAATCTCCTCGCCAACGCTGCCCATGTAGCAGTCACTGCTGGAGGTGCTCACAGCCCCTTGCAATCTCAGCATCCTGGTTTGGACCAGTGTCCCCCATGTCGCAGGTTGATAGGGCAGCCATGCAGCACACTCATCCCTGGCTATTTGAGGGGTGACCAGCACATTCTGCGAAGCATTAAGGGGTGGTCACACAGGGCCAGGAAAGGTGCTAAGTACAGCCATGATAACCACGGCTCTCTCTCTTTCATGCAGCAGGAAGACCACATCGGGATCATGGATCCTGGTGACTTAGCTGTATGCCTGATACTCTACAGAGACCGTAGAAGACAGAGGAATGAGCGACTGAGGCATCTGGCTGCCCAAAGTCAGGGGCAGCAACCTCAGGAAGAAGGGGCAGCAGGGTCTGCCCATGGGCGACAGTGAATCATGGCTGGTCAGCGCCTAGCGACACCCAGGATCCATAGACGCCACCTGCCATTCCTGCAGAAGACTGAGAATCAGTGTCGTTGATGACTACGCATGTCTAGGGACCTCGTGGCTCACATCTGCCACTTACTGTAGGACTTGGCACCAAGGGGACATGGTGGGCATCCACAGCCAGTGGCTGTGAAAGTGACCGCGGCGCTCAATTTCTATGCCAGTGGCTCCTTTCAGAGCTCCACAGGTGACCTCTGTGGGATTTCACAATCCGTCACGCACAAATGCATTCATGAGGTCACGGATGCCATCCTCTCCACGGCACACAACTTTATGCATTTCTCCAGGGACAGGGACAGTCAGGCTGTAAGGGCCATTGGATTTGCCCTGATCTCGGGGTTTCAACAGGTGCAGGGTGCGATTGACTGCACTCATGTGGCGCTCAGATCTCTGTCACTACACTCGAGGAACTTCATGAACCGCAAGGACCTCCACTCACTGAAAGTGCAGCTGGTACGTGACCACCAGAAACACATCCTGCAGGTGTACACATGGTTTCCAGGGAGAGTGCACAACACCTACATCCTGAGTCGCTCACAGATCCCTGCAGTGTTCCAGGGTCCACAGAGGCTGTAGGGCTGGCTCCTTGGTGACAAGGGCTACATGTAGAGGCCGTGACTAATGACATCCATGCGGCGGCCTCACACTGCAGCAGAGCAACGCGATAATGAAGCTCATGCAGCAGCTCCCAACTTGGTGGAGCAGACCATCGGGATGCTGAAGATGCACTTCTGGTGCCTGACCGGTCCGCTGGAGCCCTGAAATACAGTCCGCAGACGTTGTCATGCATCATCATCGTCTGCTGTGCCCATTACAACCTGGTGCTGCAACGGAGAGAGGAACTGGCTAAGAAGGAGATGGAGGAGCTCCACGTCTCCTCGGGTGAAGAGAATGCCAATGGAGATGAGGGTGAGGGGATCCTCGGTGGTGACCACGACAGGGATGAGGCTCTCGCACTGGCTAAATGAGGCAAGTGCACTCGGGAGGCTCTCATAGCTACCAGATTTGTGGAGGATGATGACGACATGCAGTGAGTGTCCCCGTAGATCCTCACATCGCAACTGTGAACGTTTGACTCCAGCCTGTCTTATTGCAGCGTCAATACCTTCTGTGAGAATGCTCCTGTCATGGAGATGCAGTGGAGGCCCTAAAAGTCGCTCGATCGCAGGAGGATGATGAAAACATACAATGAGGACACTCCATAGATCTTCACATAGCCTCTGAGAATGTCTGACTCCTGTCTGGCTGAGGGAAGCTCACTTGCGCTCCATGATCAGGGCCATCGCAGAGACGCAGCCATGAAACTTTAGATGCATCTGATGCTGTGTCCAACTTCAGCACCTTAGCCCTTCAGGAGCTGATACACAGCATCACTGATCACAGATGCTGGTGTGATGGGGGCCAGCCCCACCTTAAAGGTGCTGGAGCACACAGAGAGTATGAGAGAATTCTGTGGCGCCTGCCTACTACGTTCTGGCAGCAATGACCAGCACCGCCGAGGTGCAGGCATCAGTAATGTTTCCAGGGAGTGTGAGGCTGGACCATCACTTTGGTCTGAAGGCTGCACAGAGCACAGGGAAGAGGCCCTGGACTGAGACACTTGCCTTTTATCTTGTGCAGAAAGGTTTCATATCTGAGTGACAAGAACACTGCTCAACAGAACAAGGAACCACAGGCATGTGCCACAAGACCTCAAATAGTGCATTAGATGTAAACATTTCCTGTGCCTAGTGACACATGAGGCAGACAAAGCACATGCTTATGTCTGTCTCCATTACTAGTTTTTCCAGAGACTATAGCTTGAGCACTCCGCATCAGATGTGGCTGACCAGGAGGCTTTTAAAAAAAATTCTTTCATGAGTCATGAACATCGCTGGCTAGGCCAGCAATTTTTGTTGCCCACCCCTAATTTCCCTTGAGAAGGTGGTGGTGAGCCTCCTTGAACCGCTGCAGTCCATGTGGTGTAGATACACCCACAGTGCTGTTTGGGAGGGGTTTTGGCCCAGCGACAGTGAAGGAGTCTCCCAGTCTTACCAACAGCCATTGGACAATTGGAAGGATTTGCAGATTGATAATCAACCTGTTTGGCCATGTTTGGAACCCATTTTCCATGGCCATCAGGTCCTGGAGTGGGTCTCGAATCTAGTGCTTCTGACTCAGAGGCAGGAACGCTACCCACTGTGCCACAAGACCTCCTCAAATAGTGCATTAAAGGCCTCCAAACAGAGGAGGTGAGAAGGGATGGTCTGCAGACATTGCCAGGAGATATACAAGATGAATGGACCTAAAATATTTAATTAATTGATGATTTTAATTATCTCCAGATAAACTGAAATAGAGGTAAAGTATGTAGTCAAAGTGGGCGATGGTTTTTTAAAATGCACCTCCTAGATCAGTGCCTTTCTGATCAACAAGAAGCATTGCTTGATTCATTTCTTGAGAACATATCGGGATAAATAACTAATGTGAGAGCAGGAATATAGTGACCACAGGTTCAATGTAAACATAGGTCTGCATCTCATCTATGTCAGGCGGGCTAAGCAGGAGTGGGCAGGGGCAGGCGTGGAGCCGATCGCCGCCCGCGATTGGCTGCGTGCCACCATTTTATGTGGGTGGGCCTTAATTGGCCTGCCCAGCATGACACATGGCCGGTAGCTGTGAAAAATGCAAAGTCCTCTATATCTAACTAACAAAGACTTTCATAATCTTAAAGACCTTTATCAAGTTACCCGTCAGCCTTCTCTTTTCAATAAAAAAGAGTCCCAGACAGTTTAGTCTTTCCTGATGGGTGTAACCTCTCAGTTCTGGCCTCATCAGTGTCTAACTTTTTTGCACCTTCTCTAGTACCTCTATATCCTTGTTACACTATGGAGACCAGAACTCTGTACAGTACTTCAAATGTGGTCAAAGCAAGGTTCTATGTAAGCGGCTCTATTCTTCACTGTCAGATCCTACTTTTGCCTCTGACTGCTCTGGTACCATGAGAATAATGAATTAAGAAATGCTACACCTATGAAGAGATGGCAAGAAAAGGGTCTAGGAGATTAGATAGCTTGCCGTGCTTTGGCGAGGCCATTAAACTTCCTATACTGCAAAGCGTGCTTAGTTCAAAGGTTCTGCAGCCAAGTAAGAATTTTAGGCTCAGTGTCTTTTATTCTTATTATAATGAATGATAAAATCAACCAGCAGCTTGGCCATTTTTTAAAAATTGAGAATTTATTCTTCATATATGGGCAACAATGGCAATACCCATCCCAAGTTGCTGTCCAAAGGTGATAGCAGGCACTACAGAAATAATGATTGTTGTTAACTCACTTCTGAAGCACAGATATGGACTGGAGTCACTTGTAGGTCAGGTGTGCTTCTCTTCTTTGAAGGATATTATTAGTTCACCAATTGGGTTTTTATGTGTTGCTAGACAAACAAATTGTCATATCCATTGGCTTCGGTTTCATAACTTTCCATGGTGAGATTTTAAATCAGGATCTTTAGGTTGCCCCGAAGCAGAATCATACAGACTCGAAACGTTAACTCTGTTTTTCTCTCCACAGATGTTGTTAGACCTGCTGAATTTTTCCAGCATTTTCTATTTTTGTTTCTTTGGGTTGCTTGTCCAGTAACATAACTGTCAAATTATTGTACATCTCTGTTACTACACAGCTGCAAGGGGTCGATCAAATTTGCACATAGCTGCAAAAATAATATACCCAAAGTGTGCTGCATTTATACATATTTTGAATTTTGATGAATTAACCAGACTCTGGTAAAGTACAGACTTCAGATAATGAAATACAAGCTGTATCCTTCTATCAATTGTAGACTGATGGCAGTTTTTCTTTTTAAACTTTGCATTGCAAGTTTTATATTACAAAAATACAGTATGTATTAACTTGATTGTGGGAAGTAGAATTGGTTTGGTTATTGGAGTTTAGTCAGGCAAAGCTGCTAATCTTACTGTTATCCCCTTCACCTCAGTTTTTAATGAGTAAAGCGTGAGGAGAAAGGAAGGGTCAGAATATTTTCTATGTTATGATTTGCATTTTTTTCTCTATTTCCTTTGACTTCCTGTTTCTTTAATGGGCTTGGATCCTCTGTTACCACCTTGACTTTAGGTTATTGCTGCATTACTTGATTGCCGGTCCAACATGAAGTCCAGGCTGAACTGAAGTTTTCCAATGCACAATAGCAATAAGACAAAACTTAATTTTACATTGAGCTAGTGACAGTAGCACTGACTGCTGATCCTATTCTGCAGTCTATGACTTGTCCTTCAAATCTTGTACATCTACCACCTCGATCCTCACAAATTTCTGTTGCCCTCCTGAATCCTAGTGTCTTGATTTCAAAATCCTTGTTGTCAAATTCCCTCTATGGCATCATTTCACAATATCTGGAAAATTTCCACCCCCTATATGTTATGCTGCAACCTCCATTCCTCTGACTCTATTTATAACTTGACCTCCATTTCGTCAACTTGACTGTTGGGAGTAATCCTTTCTGTCACTGTGCCTTTTCCATGGAATAACCTTTAAAAACGTAGTTAATTTCTTCAAAGGTTTCTGAAAAACATATCCTGTTTTCTGCCCCTTTTGGCTTTTCAAGTTCTTTTCATTCTCCCTGGTCAATGTCAGTTCCATTCTCTGGGCCTTTCTATCATCTATTTTCCCTTCCTATGTAGTGTTGTCAACCCTCCAGAATGAGTCTGAAGCCTTCAGGAATTGAAGATCAATCTCCAGGATACTGCTGTCGGCAACCTTGGAAAAAAATCAGAGGGACATTAAAAATATATTTTTTTTCTTCATTTTCTATGAACATTTCCCTTTACCAGATATAAAAATACTGAAAATTGAGAAAAAAGGCTGTTTGGCTGACAGTCAAGCATCATCCAATTGGGTGATGAGTCTTTTTGCTTTCCAATTAGTGTAGGAACGCAGTTATGTCACAAGGATGGATGTGTTGGCTGACTAATGGCTGGAGCGTGGGGCAAGTCATGTGATGAAATCTCCAGGAATACATTTAGTTGCAGTTGGCAACCCTATTCCTATGACTACATTCATACTGTTTTTGAATCAGGTTCAAATAGTCTTTGACTATTCTGTTGTCGCTAACGTGATGTGTCTGCGTGGACCCCATGAAGCAGTCTTGTTGAAGTTACAAAGAAGTCTTTA
The DNA here is from genome assembly GCF_964194155.1 of Cetorhinus maximus. Taxonomy (NCBI): domain Eukaryota; kingdom Metazoa; phylum Chordata; class Chondrichthyes; order Lamniformes; family Cetorhinidae; genus Cetorhinus; species Cetorhinus maximus. The sequence goes on from NC_135900.1 coordinate 36,825,095, forward strand.
TTAACAGTATTGAATGAAGTACATATTTACAGTAGAGGGTAAAGATATAGAGAGGACCCCATAGTAGGTCCTTACATGTTGCTATCTACCTCTACACTGACCTTAGCGCTAGGTCATGTGCCTTCTTACATCACTGTGTGGGCGGTACTGTACTCAGCCCCGTGTTAACCCTATAGGTACCAGATCCTTCTACTATAGTATTGTTGTCTTTTATTCCTCTTCTGTAACAAATTACATATTCTAAATTACATAATCTTGTGAATGAAGGATTAGTGGGGCAGTTCATCCCTGCTAGATCCCTTCAGTTAATATTTTGGTTTACTGTCTTTGCTGTTAGTTTCCTCAACGTTTAGCTTGTTCCTTGTCCTGATTTTACTTCTGTCTAAGTAATTAAAGCAACTGAAATATGAAAGGGATCTGAAAAATAAATGAGGAGAAATGGAACATGAGCTGCAGATCACTTAAACAACAGGAGTAAAACTGTAAATTCTGGTGTCATTGACTCAGTGCTGACTGGGTCAGGTAGCAAATTTAAAACAATTTATCCACAGCTTCAAACAGCCCACCAGCTTCAAAACCATTAACCTCTCCTTCTGAGGAGGCGACACCTACCACATTATCATTGCTGCTAGCAACACAGTTTCACAAGCATTTGTATGCAAACTAGAGTAGCCTCAGAGATGTCAGCCAGAATGCAAAATTCTTTGCATATTTTTCTGAATTCTCTGAGACTACTCTTAATTCTACATTTCCTAACAGAAAGCTCTATTAGCTTTATTGATTGGGTCACTTAACATACTGCTGTACTACCAAATAATACTGTATTAAAACCAAAGGAAAACAACTCCTCCTGTCAGGTCGGGTCAAACTGTATTGTGTAGGCATAACACATGGCTGTTGCTAGGATCCCATGAATAAAATTGCAATGCCTTACCCGCAGTGTGATGAAAAAGCAGATAGCTATTAAAGCGCTATATTTGAGAAGGATTTTTCCTATTTATTTCTCTTAAGTTTTAGTTATGTCATGGGGGCACCAACATGGAGGAATTATTATATCTAGCAATGAAAGAGAACTATATTAAAGGTCATTATGTTAAAGGTTATTAAAGGTGTTGGACCATAACTTCTGACCTCCCTAGCGTCATTTTGGGGGATTCCCCAAAGATGTGCTGGGGAATCCCACCCCTCCCCTGCAAGAGGTACACAGGTAAGGTTTGCACAGCAATTTCCAGAAGCGCAAATTTCCCCTGGGCAATTGCCCTGCACTGGGAACAGCTTAAAGTGCAATTTAAATCAAAAACTTAGGATGGTTCTGAATGGGTTAGACCAATAGTTATCCAGAAACAGCTAGAAGGATTAAAACCATTTCTAGCTCCTAGGTAAGTATTGTACAGACCCAGACCAACCCTCCCATGGGACTTCTGCCATACCCCTGACCCCCAGGCCAGTCCCCCCACCCCCAACTACTCCTCCCATGGGATTCCCCCCACTCCCACTCCCACCAAGCTTGAATCTCACATCCACCCCTACCCCTCAGACTAGACCCAACCCAACCCAAGGTCCAACAGCCCGCCCGAGGCTCGATACCCTCCCCCTTCCAAAACCCCAGGCCCGATCCAACCTGACCCAGGGCCCAACACCCTACTGTCCCCCCACCACCCCCAGGCCTGACCCAAAACAACCCAAAGCCTGAAACGCTGCCCTGAGGCCTGATGCCCACCCCCCACGCACCCCCACCCCCCTCCCCCACCACCCCCCCCGAATAAACCCTGGCCCGCTTGACCCGAGGCCCAACACCCTACCACCACCCCCCAAATTTGATCTGATCCGACCTGAGGCCCGACCCCCATGGCCTCCGACACCACCCCCACAAACTTTTGATCCCCCAGACCTCCGATCCCCCTCTGACCTCCGATCCCCCCCCGACCTCCGATCCCCCCCCCGCCCCGACCTCCCATCCTACCCTTGACCTCCAAACTTTGTATTTCTCTTTCCCTCTGTAAAATGTTCCTTACCACCTAGCTTTCTTTAGCTAAGCTTTTAGGCATCTGCCCTAAAATCCTACGGGATTAGGTGTCAAATTTTGTTTTATAATGTTGCTTTGAAGCGCCTTGGAACTTTTTACTACTTTAAAGATGCTACAAAATGCTTGTTGTTTTAAAAATGTCTTCCATTCAACTGACCTTTAATATAGGTCAATTCTAGGAGCCTAATCTGGTACACATCTATTCTTAGTGTGCACACTGTCGCTTTATAACCTCTTCCAATGTACAGTCTGAAAATTTTCGCAGTTGATTACTAACATTGACCTGTCTTATCAAGATTCTCTGAAATGATCAAGCTGATTGGGTAACTTGCATTTTATGTTCCTGAAAGGAGGCTTCTGACGATCAGTTATGATTATATGCTTCCTGACTTAGCAGACTGAGAACGAAGTGGAACTGAAGATGTGAAATATTATGCTATAATAGCCTTGGGTGATGATCCACTACTTGCAGCACAAAATTTTAGTGTTAGTGCATATGCAGGAGAGTCTGTTGGATCTATGTAGAATAGGCAGGTTGTGACATCAATCAGTGTGCAATGCTGATTTGACACCAGCGCTGCCAATTTGGAGTTCAACGCTCCAGCTAACAGCCTCTCTTAATCACACATGGCTAAACACCTGCTCAGCAGCAGGGAGGATTCCCCTCCCCCCACCCTCACAAGTGCCAGGTTAGTTGCTGATTGATTTCTACTGCATGTTGCAATGATTGTACAAGTATCTGGTGCATTCTAGAGTTCTTGAAAACCACTAACGCCCACAGGGAATGTTGTAGAATGTCCAAAGGACTTCAAGGCTCCTGCACAAACCAGTCATTCCCAGAGTAGAGTGTAGTCAGTAGGCATCCCCTCTGGAATGCAGCATGGCAGGCAGAATGAGATGAGGTGACTGGAGAATAAGAACAGAAGAATTTTGAAGCAGGCTATGCATCTTCTGGAGCCAGCACTGTCATTCAGTGAGATCATGGCTGATCTTTGTGTACTGCAAGGTGCTGGAAGAGGGAGAAGTGGGAAGAGGGGTAAGTTCTTCCATCAGGAGGCTATACCTGCTTAGAGTATTGAGGGGCAATTATTTTACCTGAACCTGAGTAAGAGGCAATGTTTGAGATGTCTGTGCTTCAGTGAGAATGTTCTCATTGAAACCTGCTACCTGCTGCAACCTTAACTGCAACCTCACTGCAGAGCAAGGACTGCATTGCCAGTGGCTGCAAAGGTAAGCTGGAGATATGTTCAACATCTCACAGTTTGCTGTCCACTGGTGCATAAGGAAGGTCATTGATATGACCTCTCAATATGAAGACAAATGATTACATTTCATTCTTTCTTGCCAGAGAGAAGCAGGTGGAGCGAGCATATGGCTACACAAGGATAACAAGCATCTGCATGGTGCCAGATGCCACTGACTGCACATACGTCACTTTGTAGACACTGCATGTATACTCTGACATACACCACAACTGAAAGGCATGCCACTCCCTCAGTGTCCACTCTGTGTGTTACCATACAAAGAGAATCATGCAGTATGCCCAGTATCCTATCTGCATTCATCAGAATGTCCAGTATCTTATCTACAGTCATGATGTCTTCATTCTTCAGCAGACCGCTGTGCCATCTGCACTTGAGCTGCTCGGCAACAAGGGTAATCCTTTGACAACATGGTGAAACCTATGCACATGTGAGGAATGTGTACATGAAAGCCATACTACCACATGAAATGTGACAGAGTAGATAACTGGCATACTTAAACAATGCTTCTGCTGCCCGAACTGCTCTAGAGGAGTCCTGCAGTACTCAGCAGAGTACTCAGCAAGATTCTTGGTGATCTGCTGTAGGCACCACAGCCTCACCATCATGAGGTGCAAGCCCTTATTACTGCCTATATGACGAGCAACTGAGGAGCAGGAGGAAGAGGAAGGGAGGAGGCAACCTAAACAATTCCTTTCTGGGTTGGACTGTATGTGAACAACTCACCTGACTGCACTAACAGTGGATGTATTCCTAATACCCCATTCACTAAAAGTCCCACACCATTCCTTTACTATGGTAATAATCACAGCAACAGCTTGGCCACAATGCAAAAATAATAGTCACTGCAAAATAACCATTCCAAAATAAATTATAAATGAAAGCATGCCATATTACATAGAAATGTCAACTAATCAACAGTGTGCATTCCCTTTGTGTCTGTTTGCATGACCCTTTACCTGTCCTGGTGCACCAGGGCCCATAGCATTTGTTGTGTTCAGTGCACGCAGTTGTTTCTTGACAACATGTGAAGTGAGGTGAAGGGCTGAAGTATTGCTTCCATGATGATGGGATCCTAAGGAGGAGGCCAAGATGGATCATGCAATCAGTACTTCTGGCTGAAGATAGTTGCAAATGCTTCAGCCTTGACTTTTGCACTGAAGTTCTCGGTTCCTCTGTATTTGTGGAGACAGTCCACCATCTACAAGACTCAAGTCAGGAGTGTGATGGAATACTCTCCACTTGCTTAGATGAGTGCAGTTCCAACAACGCTCAAAAAGCTCGACTCCATCTAGGACAAAGCAACCCGCTTGATTGGCACCCCATCCACATGTTAAACATTAATTCCCCCTACCACTGGTGTGCAGTGGCAGCAGTGTGTACCATAGCGTAGTGGTATTGTCACTGGACTAGTAATCCAGAGACCCAGGGTAATGCTCTGGGGACCCGGGCTTGAATCCCATCACGGCAGATGGTGGAATTTGAATTCAATAAAATATCTGGACTTAAAAGTGATGACCATGATTGTTTTTTTTTGTAAAAACCCACCTGGTTCACTAATGTTCTTTAGGGAAGGAAATCTGCTGTCCTTATCTGCTCTGGCCTACATGTGACTCCAGACCCACTGAAATGTGGTTGACTCTTAAATGCCCTCTGAACAAGGGCAATTAGGGATGGGTAATAAATGTTGGCCTAGCCAGCGACACCAACATCCCATGAATGAATTTTAAAAAAAAATAAAAGATGCACTGCATCAATTCACCAATCCTCCTTCGACAGCACCTTCCAAACTAATGACCTCTAATACTTAGTGGCTGGGATTTTCCCTGCCTGCCGGCATTGGGCATGTTCGGTGGCGTGAGCAGGCAATATGGCGTGATCAGTTTCACAATGGTGTGAAACCAGTTTGCAATCTGCTCAGCTCGTCGATGGTGGGCCGCATTTCCCGCCATCGGATGTTGGGAACCTCATTGTAATACGTCAGCATATCATTATTAGGCCAGAATCGTACCCTCCCACCCACCCCGCCCCGCTGCATCGTCCACCCACGTCAGCGGGAAAACATGCCAACGTGTTTCACAACAGCACATAAGCAAAGTGCACCTGGTGGGCTGCACTTCGCTCAGAACTTCAAGGTTTGTTTGCCGACCTTGCTTTGGTCAGTACTCACAGTCATCAGCGCCAGGCTTCACAGACAGCGCCACATCACTTTTCGGGAGGCTGGTAGGTTTCTACCTACCAGATCAGCCATTTCCGCTGACCGAAATATCGCGATGCCGGGCGCTGACGTCGGGACGATCGCGCGATGTCAGCGCACAGCATTTTAAGCACTGACGTGCGGGCTCCGCCACCCCCACGTCAGCCGGAAAATTCTGCCCATTAAGTTTCTCACAGGTAGAATGACCTTGATTGGAATGGACAGGAGGGTGTGGGACTAGAGATTAAAACCCTAGAGTAGCATGAGGGAAGCAGTAGGTTTTTTCTGGATGGTTGAGCTAGGGTGTTCTAAATGACTTTCCTTATCATATCTATCTGCTGATGTGTCAAACAGATAAAGACGTTTGCTTCCAGGCTTTTGCTACAACTGCTCATCTCAGTTGCCAGCAGGTATGTGGAGTAACCCAGAATGACTCTGTTGTTGCTGATCTCTCCTCCTGTGCTGGTATGCTTGAAATCAGGAGCATGCTTTGTGAATAATGACTTTACCATTTTGGGGCACTTAGGCGTTGTGTTTACCAGTTTAAAGAAAATAGTTTGGCACCCGTCTTTATTCCTCAACAAATTTTCTTAGCAAGTTATTCTTCCAGTTATTGTATATATTTTAAAAGCTGGAATTTTATTTCCTGTACTCAAACAATATTTACATTGTCTTCTGAACAGAATTGAACAATAGCCTCAGAAGGTAAAAGCCATTGTATAGATGTCTTCATCCAGAACCTATTCCACTAATCTTCTGTGACAGCTCTCCCATGGCTGCAACAAGATGTGCTACAAAAGAAATGTTCTCCTCCGGGGAAATTCATAGCCTGGTGTCTTGCTAAATTATGCAGACCAGGGAGGTGCTAGGTCCATTGATCTCAGTTGGGTCAGCAGTAGGAAGTAAGCCTTCATCATTTGCTCGAGGGAGGAGAAAAATCAACTGAAACATCAGACTCATTCTCATGATCAATGTGGTTTTATTGTTGCCTTTAAAACCCGTCCTTTTCAGGTTCAATCACAGAAAAAAATTGGATCCCAGAAACCCAGGTAAATTGAGAGACACGAGAGTAAAAATCTGTCTTTATTTGGAACATCGCTGGAACTGAAGAAAACATGCAGGGCACTGAAACTAAATGACATCTGGCAATTATTTACGCTGTTCACAGACTGCATCTATAGGCCTCAATGCCCATGGTAGTTAGAAAAGACTGCAAAATTATTTTTCAACATAACTCCACATTTCAAACTTCCTCACTCTCGAACATCAGAAGCAACAGAGCAATTGCAGTTGATTCTGTTGCCAAGTGAGAAAACCCTAAAAATTGTCAGTGTACCATGATTTAAATCTTCAGGAAAAATAAATGCACTTTTTGAAGGATCTCTTAAGGTGGTGTAAAAGCTTGACTCCTTATAGTTTTGTGTGGATCTGCCTATGTGAGATGCTATGGCCTGAACTTTCAGGTCGGTGGGTGGGCATGGTTGGCGGGCCCAGGATCAGTCAGGAAACGGGCTGCCACCCACGATCGGCCCACGACCTGGATTTCACGTTGGTGGCTAATTAAGGCCTGCCCAGCATGAAATACAGCTTCCCAGTGGCCAGGAAGGACCAGGCAGGGGACTGTCGGGCACCGGCTCCAATGGCGACACATGGCCGGTTTAAAAATGGCACAGACAGCCCCTGGAAGGCTGCTAGTGACGAACACATCTTCAGCGTTGTGACCATGAAGTTATGGTATCAAGTGTGGCTGCAGACGGCAGGTGGGAGGGCAGGTAGGGTGAGCACTCGCCACCCCCCCACCCCCACCCCTGGTTTTCAGATGAGTGCCTCGCAGTCCTCCTGGAGGAGGTGGCTGCCAGGATGGACACCTTCGCCTCCAGGAATGGCAGGAGGAGGCCACCACACCTTATCTGAAGAGCTTGGGAGGAGGTGGCAGCGCTGGTCAGCAGCCATGATGTTGTGCACCTGGGTCCAGTTGCCACAAGAGTTTTAACAACCTGCTGCGCTCAGCAAGGGTGAGTATCATGTTGGCATGGATCAGCGTGGTTAAGTGCTAAGGCTGGCCATCCCCCCATGGAGCTCAGGGGTGCTAGACTCTGAGTGCCAACCATCAATAACGCTGGAGCTGGCCAAGGGGGTGAGCCCTGGCTGCTTGGACTGAGTGCCTTGTGGCTCAAGGGCCAGGACTTGGATGTGTCCTGCAAGGTGCTCCTCAGGTGGGGTTGGCCAGGCTGCAATGGTGCTGCAGGTAGAGAGTGGACTAATCAATGCTCCTCTGTCCTTTCAGGAGAAGACGGCTCATAACAACATTGAAAGATCGCGGACCAGCAGAGGTCCCCAAATCCTCCGAATCCTAACGAGGTATGAGCAGAACGCCCTGGAGATGGAGAGCCAGTACGCACCTTGGTCAACCGGCCGCGGAGAGGCTGGGGTGTCAGATGAAGGTAAGAGTGCAGTGCACAATGGTGAGAGTTTCAGATGGTGCAAACATTCTTGTGTAGCCTCATCATTGATGGGAGCCTCAAAACTGCATTCCCCATGGATCATTGAAAGACGATGGCACCATGATGCGGATCTCCATGGTCTTACCAGGGTGCCTGGCATGCACAGTGACAGTGTGATGACTTAAACTAGTGACATGTCGTGGTTCTCCCTTAGGTTCGCCAGCACATATCCAATTGCAGGACCCTGAAGAGCCACCCCTGACGCTAGAGGACCATCAGGCTCCACATGCATCTGTGTCACACCTGTTCTCTGAACCAAGCACCAGCGCAGATACTAGCGCCTCGGTGAGCGTTAGATCAGAGGCTAGAATGTTGGTGCACAGTGGTGAGGGCACTTTATATTTACTTGAGGTGCAGGCGAAGGCAGAGAGTCCAGGGCGCTGGCAGTTGTAGGGCTGCTGGAGACCAGGACAATGCTGGATCAAAGGCAGATGATGAGCCTCTGGAGTCGTCCATTTGGCGGCAGATGTTTAAATATCCAGCGAGATGTGCGGGAGGATCTGGCAGAGATCCTTGAGGGTATGTGTGCCACGGTCTCCGTTTTGGAGGAGCCCATGCAGAGCATCAGCACTGCATTGACCCTCATAGCCGAGCGCACTGCCTCCTCCATTAAGAGAGTGGCAACTCTCATGGAGAGGTTGCTCAAGGGACAGAATTTGGGGTTCCTGAGGTTGCCCTCGGACCTGCAAGCCCTCAAATGGGCAATGACCTCAGGTGGTCAGGGAGATGGATAAGGCACCCAGTATGCCAGCTAGGTGCCCGTCCATCAATGGTGAGCAGGGTGGTCCAGAGTGACCTCACGTTGGCGTACAAGCTGCTTGCCGTTTCTGCGGGCTCCTCTCAGGGCCCTCTGGATGACGACAGCAGCTCCTTTGCACCTCTGCCAATGACCATGGCATCTATTGAGGCTGCGATGACTAGGGAGATGCCAGCTGTGGCAGTGGCCGCTCCCTTCCAGGTGGGGCCAGCACAGGCTCCAATGGCCAGAGGACACCTGCCAAGGTCATCAAGGCCAACAGGACAGCAGAGTCAGCAGGCTGCCTCCAATGCCAGCAAGGGGGGGGATCCAAGACATAGCACTTGAAAACATAAGTTTAAGGCACCATAAGCCCAAGAGGGACAGGTCATAGCTGATCTTCTGTTGTGCAATGTTTTGTTTGTGTGTATTGGTCTGGGGCTGATGACCAGAAAAGGTTCTGTTAATTTGTTTGGACTATCAAAAAGAGATAAATGTTTTTCTTTCATAATGGCCAGAGTATGCTTCACCTTTTTTTATTTATTTGGTGCAGGGTACATCAGTATGTAATGCTGGATGTGAGTGGCTCTAAACTTTACTGCACAGGCACTGAGTGGACTTTGAGTTCAAATAAAAGGGTCATTTCGGACATCCTGGATGGAGGCAGCAGCCCTGGCTTGAGGTGGGAGTGGTTCTTTGGCAACCCAGCTGAAGGAGCGTTGGATCAAGGCATCCCTGGTGTCCCTGCCTCCTTGAAGGCTCCCAAAGTCTGCCTCCACCCTTTCAGCATTCTCCTCAGGTGTTCCTCTTCTGACTCACTACTGGATACATCCTCTGTGGCTTGCGGAGCCGTATCAACATCCTGTTCCTCCTGTGGGTCCCCCCTTGCCAGTGCCAGATTGTGGAGAGCGCAGCATGCAACCATGATCACCTGCCCTCGGGGGGATTATACTGCTTCCCCTGAACGGTCCAGGCATTGGATGCGCATCTTCAGAAGACCTATGGTTCTCTCTATCACCACCCTTGTGGAGGCATGGCTCCTATTATAACACTGCTCTGCCTCCGTTCTTGGTTGGCGGAGAAGTGTCATAAGCTACCTTTTCAACAGATATCCCTTGTTACCCAGCAGCCATCCATTCACAACAAAAATAAAAAATAAAAATACCTGGAAAAACTCAGCAGGTCCGGCAGCATCTGCAGAGAGGAACACAGCCAATGCCTCTTCAACAGAACACTCAGTCAGGCTGGAGCACTGAAGAGCCTCGGCACCTGGGAGTGTCTCAGGATATAAGCGTCATGGGAGCTGCCAGGGTACCTTGCACAGACTTGCAGAATCTGCATCCTGTGATCACACACTATCTGCATGTTCTAGGAGTGGAATCCCTTCCTGTTGATGAAGGCACCCGGCTGACCCGCTGGTGCCTTGATGGCCACGTGTGTGCAGTCTATTGTACCCTGGATGCTGGGGAACCCAGCAATTACTGCGAAGCCTCTGGCTCACTCAACCTGGCTTGCCTCATCCATATGGTAATGAATGAAAGTCGATACCCAACTGAACAGAGCTTCTGTCACCAGCTTGACTCAACTATGGACAACTGATTAGGAGACTCCACACAGATCCCTCACTGACCCCTGGAAAGAACCGAAGGCATAGAATTTGAAGGTCACTGTGACCTTCAGAGCCACTGGCACGGGATGTCCACCCACACATTTGGAAATGATCTCAGGCCCAATTAAATGTCAAATGGAGGTAATTGTCTCCCTTGAGATGTGGAGCCTCTTTCGGCATTGCGCCTCAGACATATTGAGGAAGCTGCGTCACCACCTGTAAAGCCTGGCAGCAGGATAGCGGCATCTTCTGTGGCCCCTAACGCCTTGGACTTCCTGCTGGCTCTGTGCCTGTTGTGCCTGCACTTCTCCTCCCACAGGTCCCTCCCCCAAAGCTGTACTGGGGCATCTGGCCTCCTCTCCCTTCTGCCCCTCTCTTCCTCTTCAGTGGAGGTGTCACCAGTGGAGAGCACAATCCCCATTACCAGGGTAACAGAAGGCTGTCTGATACCTAGAAGGGTCTACATGAACAAAATCCTCCAGGAATCTTCGAGACACCAATGAGTCCTGAAATGAAGCCTTGAAATGCTAAGAATGAATCCCCAAACAGAGATGAAGCTACCAAGTACCAAGAAGCAACGAGCAGCAAACTATCTCCCAAACTCCTCACTACTCACACTGGCAATGCTGCTGATCCTTTTTAACCCGCCTTTGGATGAGGTTTTGCAAATTGTCGGCTGCCCACCTGCCCATTTTGCTCGTGCGATGAGTGCGAAATCGCACGGCAATGAAAAATCGGGATCAACTGCCTTTTTAATGGACTTAACTGGTCTCTTAATTGATGGTGGGTGCAGCTCCAACACCCACGTGTGCCCGCTGACCGAAATATTACACGAGTGCGGGATGACGTTGGGATGCTTGCCTGACATCATCTTGCATGATTTCATGTTCGATCAGGTAAGGCACGCACCTGTCCGATCAGGGTAAAATTCTGCCGCATGTTGCAGATGCTGTCATTTATTCCTTTAATATATCCTTGACAAGGTGCAAATCTCCAAGTGCTCCATTGAAAGAATTTGATGTGAAATCCAGATCCTGAGATGAGCATATATTGGTACATGATGTCATCCTGTGCAAAATCACAATGAACCCATCTCTTGATTTTCAGCAGGAGGAACTGAAGAAATTCAGGAAGGAGGAAAAAACTTGCAAAAGAATTACTTTTACCAATTCGTCAATATATAAAATATCGGGATTTATAATGGAAATCGATAAAATATGACTTTTCCTATGTTCTCCATAAAAGTTAACTTCAAAAAAGAAATTCAGACTTCCAGTTAATGGCTCAAAGGATGATTCAACAAGATTTCATGTTTTAAGATGTTCACTGTAACAAAAGACTAAAAGCACTAATGACTAAATACTATCTTTGTAGGCAACTTATACTTTAAACCACAGAAAAGAATATATCCCCTCTTCTTTTCAGCACAACTGAAAAAGCATACTTCACAGGTATACATTACACTGTCCTTTAAGTAGACATTCAATTCTCCCAGAATCAGTCCAGAATTATCCTTAGCTCCCCACGGTTTACTTCTGATCTTTTCCTCTATCAGCCTGGTAACTTCTAACCCCAGAATTGTCCTGCATTATGAGAGCGTTACTGGAGATCCTCCCTCTAGTGCAAGCTTCATTTTAACTCCTTATAAATTTGGTGTTTTCCATCCAAGCATGACCTTCCACCCATGTTCCAGCATGGTGAACCATAGAGACATTTAGCCTTTGGCTGCTCCCTTTCTCCCAGACCCTAGCAAACTGACCTGTCTGTGATATTCAGTGATATTTTAGGAAAGCCTGTAACCCAATATCACAATGGCTTTCTCTGAAACCTTCCCATCTTGTAGCCCATTGCTATTGCAATGTGGATTCAATGAACCTTGTATCCAGGTTAGAGATACTGTTTAGCTACCCTTGAGACCAAAACTCTTATTTATCTTGGAAGTAATTTGGACAGTTAAAAGCTCAACTATTTGCAACCCAAAATTCTGAACATTTTTTCTGCGACTTTGGAGACTCACAATTTATCCACTATTAGCACATTGGCTGCTGCCATTGTCTTTTGCACCTTCTTCCCAAACAGTAAAACAAACTGGGCCCCCTTTAATCTCTAATAATCAGAAACCCAGGTTTGTTGTCAGGCAGACTTCAAAACAGGTCACATGTTGCCTTTCATTTTTACCTTAAATTAGAGGTACAGTGCCAAAACTTAACAATCTTATAGACCTCTTAATTGTAACACTTCATTGATCCTTGTCCATTGCTATGAATTGATTCACATGTATAGTTGTTGATTTTTAATAAACACGTTTTGAACTCTCTAGGATTTTGAGCTTTGAGCATGATTCATCACGTTTACATCAAAGCAAAAGAAAAATTACAGATTACCTCAACTCCCTGATATCAAGAAAATTAAGGTAATAGTCCTGCAGAAAATAGTGGATTGGTGCTCTGAGAAATTCCTGCAGCTTTTACTGGCCTAGAATCAACAGTTAATTAAATCGAGTGCGGGTGTAAACCATTTCCATTAATTCCCCACCAAATTGATTAGGTTAAAATGACCCACTTTCAGCTTAGGGTTATTGTTGAAACACTAAGTGTAGATTCAATATTGTGAAAAGAATAACTGATGGTTGCCAAGGATTTATGACTTGTCAATGCATTTGAAATTTGTTATTTACTCTGGGCCTTATTCTCCTTTATATAAAAAAATGACCTATTTAACTCTTTAATGGAGTGAAAATTGTTTGCGCTCTCTCTCTGCTTTAAGGAATTGTTCTTTCAGAAATAATTACCTTGGGCAGCATTTTCCCCTGTCTGGGGGGTTGTGCCGGAGCGGGCGTGAGCGGGTGGGTTCCCGGTCAGCACCCTCAGTCGGGGGTGTGCTGCCATTTTACGCGCACAGGCCAATTAAGGCCTGCCCAGCATGACGTGCGCCAGGAAGTGCTATGTGCAGGTGGGGGGATTCCCTGAGTATGCCCATGCGTGCGAAAGAGCGCACAGATCTCCCTGAGGCAGCACTTTGCCTCAGGGAGATCAGTGTTACTTTTAAAAAGATAATAAATGATGAGAAAAATTTTATAGACATGTCCCCTCATGTGACACTGTTACATGAGCTGGGACATGTCAATTACTTTTATTAAAAATGTAACACAAATTTTAAACCCCTCATGAAACCTCATCCCGCCTGTGGATGAGGTTTCATGTTTTTTCTGAAGGCCGCCTGGGCTCTTCGCCTGCCCGCCAACCTTAAGGTTGGATAGGCAGCTCCCTTTAAAGGCTGCGCGCCCACCGAATTGAAAATCTAAATGACGCACAGTGACATTGAGGCATCCATCCAACGCCACCGCCCGTCATTTTACGTGTCAGCGAGTGGGCCCCGCTCCCCGCTCGTCGAAGGGAGAATTCTGCCCCTTGAGTAAAGGCAGTTTTTCTCAGATGTATTCCAGCAGCACAATGGCAACAAGCCTCGGAGAGTTAATAGGCAAATGAAATGGTTTATGCTTTCCTGACAAAACACACATTTCTGTTCAATGGAATGGAAAATTTGACAGTGCTTGATGAAACTCTACATAAAATGCTCGGCCTTGCCTTTTATTCTGCTTGATATATGCAATAAATCTGCAAACAGTCAAAATGCTCCCTTTCAATTTGCATTAAGGCTGACAGCTCTGAATGGCAGGATCATCTCTTGAAAGAGCAATGGCAAGTTTTGTTTATCAGGGCACGTTTTATGATGTTGACAGACAGTGAACAGCAATAGGCTGACAGGTTAATGTAGGCCAAATCAAATCCAATAAAACTATAGCAACTTAAACTAATTAATGAATGTTGCAATATAAAGGTTATTACTGCAATATTTTCTGTCCTTTGAGCTATTCCTGCAAAATAGTAGGAAGTGATTATAAGGATTTTATTTTAACTCTGAACTGGCCGTTGCAAATATATACTCATACTTTAAAATATAAAAGTCTATTTGCCTATTGACTCTATTTGTTTCAAAAATAATGTACAATTTACACAGTGATAGATTCTCCTGAGGGTAAAGAAGCACAAGAGGCAAGTTCCACGAAAGGAAATATCTTAACAAAAAAAATCAATGAGTTCTGTGAAAGTAATAAAGTGAAATTTCAACCCATTATACTTGCATTACTATCTTCATTATGCAAATAGTATGGTTTTGTTGACACTATATAATATTGATCTATCCAAACACGGAAGTTCAGTTGCTTCACACTTCCCTCACCAGTGCTTTGGGTTTTTATTTTTTTTGACAGGAATTAGTCTGGAATTTACCAAATAGACGTAAGCGGCAAGTTAACGATAAAATTTACAGTGGTTTCCATCCCAACTTTGCTGACCAGTGCTTACACGAAAATTCTCATTCGGACTTCTCATTAACATATGCTGGAATATGAAAAAGACATAAATCAACTGGATTGAAGGTCAACATGCCACGACCCTCCTGTTTAACCATATAGTACATGTCACACACACCTTTTTCCATTACAGGTGATGAGTCAGAGTTTACAATATTGTAGGAGGGGAGGATGCTAAAATTGGGGGAATGTTAATCTCTCCAGTGAAAGAATATGGATAGAAATTTACAAATTTCCACATAGATGGTGCAGCATTTTTTGATTGGTTCCAGAAAAAATAAATAAGCAAATTTTTCTAGCCCACTGCAGGTAGATAGAAAAGTAAGTATGGCAATGGCATTAATAAATCTCAGTAAGTTATGTGGACAAGTTATTTTAATGTGAAGATATGAAATTTCCTCAATATGTCCTTTATGTAAAATTAAAGCTTGAAGCCGTAAAACCATCATTTATGCACATTGGCAAACCATGTTCAAGAGCTTGTAATTGTGTAGACTTTATCATTCTTAATCGTATTCATTTTAAATTGAGGAACATTCAAGGTGGAGATTGATAGATTTTTGGAAACTAAGGGCGGAATTTCCCCCCCCCGTTGTGGGGGGAGCTTTAGGAGCGGGCACATGGAGGCGCGCCTCCGATCGGTGGCACGTTGACATTTTACGTGGGCAGGCCAATTAAGGCCCGCCCAGCATGACGTCCGCAAGGGAGTGCTCCCTGTGCGGGCAGGAGGATTCCCTCAGCCGAAAGTGCGCTCTTTCGGGCGAAAGAGTGCACTCATCTCTCCGAGGCTAAGTGCTCTCTCAGGAAGATTGGCTCCTGTCTGAAAAAATTTTAAAAACAGAAGAAATAAATTTCCCTGACATGTCCCCTCACGTGACACTGCCACATGAGTTGGGACGTGTCAATCACTTTCATTGACAATTTTATTAAAAATTTAAAAACCTACATGAAACCTCATCCCACCCATGGATGAGGTTTCATGCTTTTTCTTAAGCCCGCCAGGGCTCCCGGCTTGCCCGCCAACCTTGAGGTTGGACGGGCAGGTCCATTAATTACTTTAACTACTTTGTCAATGGTTTCAATTGGCCATTGACAGGTTGGCAAGTGCACAGCTGATTCTGCTGAGCCCTCGCCGACCTGAAAATCGAAATGAGGCTGGGTGACGTTGGGAGTTCCGCCCGGCGTCATCCCGCGTCATTTTACCCGTCGGCGAGCGGGCCCCGCCCCTTGCTCGCTGACCGGGAAATCTGGCCTGAGGGAATCAAGGGAACTGTGGTTAGGGCAGAATAGTGGAGATGAGGTAGAAGATCAGTCACAATCCTATTGAATAGTGGAACAGGCTCAAGGGGCCTTATGGTTTACTCCTTCTCTGATTTCTTTTGTTCTTATGATGTCATAAAATACATTCAGAGACACAGAAACCGCAGTGCAAGTATCAGTGAAGAGAATTTAAAAAAAATTACCATAAAATGCCGGAAGTGTGACTTTGGGCCCTGCAGCACCTAAAATTTTGGTTTAAATTTGCTGGCTGTTCAGAACTGGCACAGATGCAAAAAGCTCCTGTTCACTGGTCTTTTGAATAAGGGAGGCAGGAAGCTATTTAATGAGCAGCAGAGTGTATTGCCAGAAGTTTTGCTGAATCGGTGTAAAAGATTGAGGAAAATTGGGCATAGTGCAAGTAATGCACTAATTGCCTCAACCCTTAATGCAGAAAATTGGCATTATGTCTGTTTAACTATATAATACATGTCACACACACCTTTTCCATTACAGACGATGAATCAGAGTTTACAATATTGTAGGAGGGGAGGATGCTAAAATTGGGGGAATGTTAATCTCTCCAGTGAAAGAATATGGATAGAAATTTACAAATTTCCACATAGATGGGGCAGCATTTTTTGATTGGTTCTTGAAAAATAGATGTGAATTTTTCTAGCCCACTGTAGGCAGATAGATAATTAAGTATGGCATTGGCATAAATAAATCTCAGTAAGTTATATGGACAAGTTTTTTTAACGTGAAGAAATGATATTTCCTCAATATGTCCTGCAAGGAAAAGCTGGCTATTTAGAAGCTGGACAAGAAAGATAATTAGGCATTTAAAATTTTACTCGACATCAGAACTTATCTTCAGTATGACAGCTCCATCCTTTCATGCTCAGGCTACTTTGCAAACTCCTTTTTGATTACTGATGCTGTTGACCACACATAATTCTATGCTCCTGTTATTCCTACTTGTCCTCATGTGGTGAAGTTGGCAGAGACAGAAAGAAATACAAAATCAGAAAAAAGACTATTCCTGAATAGTAAATTGAAGTAAGTCAATGGCCAGAGCAATCCTTTTACTCCTTCGTTCTCAGTGCTTTCTCAGTTTTCATTTTGTATCAGAATTCTTGGGTTTTAGTAGGAGATTTCAATGCTGCTTTAAATAAAATAGTGCAGCTAAAGAAATCCTACATCGGAGGTCCACATATCTTGTGTGAATATAAGTGCATATTTAACAAATTTTAATACTGAGCTGCAGTGTTGCTACCTAAAATATACAGCACACTCATTTGGCATTTATTAATTAGGACTAGAAAGTGATTTAAGCCCATTTTTGGGTACAGAATGGGTGCCACACACAGAATACATCTAATCACAAGCGTGCAAATAAAGCCCCTAAAAGGTCCCACTGATCAATTAAATTAAAAAACGCAGGCTACCAGCGCTACTTGTGCTGTTCATTGGCAAATTGCCTAATGGGAGTATCATATCACACAGTGCTAATGCCATTTAAAGGCAATGTGCACCTCTTAAAAGAGAGGTACACTTTGACTGTGGGCAACTATAACTGAAGATTGTGGACAATGGTGGGCACAAGGGAATATGCATCTTTTTCTGATGCTGCATTGAAGTATTGGTGCAGGGGAGTGATAATCTTCTACTGTCCAGGTAAAAAGAAGACATACAGCGAAGCTGTGATTGGGCAGAGGTGATAGAGCACATCAGTGCCAATTGTATCTCACACAGGGATATGGGGATCATCACTCCTTTGAAACTGACAGCAGATTCTGAAGTCTGCACACACAGTTAAATGTGGAAACCAGACGATGCTGTCAGTGATTTTACACTTCTCCAGAGGGTGCGCTGTTGAGGCCCCTCTAGAATGCAATCAATTAGAAATCATTGAACTGACAAGATTTTGCCTTTTACGCTATTAATCTTGACATAGAAAAAGTTCCGTCTTGTGGAATAAGGTGCAACTGGGTTTTTAAAAGTGAACTAAATGTATATTTATTGTGAAACAGCCTCACTGCCCTGAAAGGGTAACTTTGGGGAGAATTTTCTCCCCGTTGGGCGGGTACCCGCCATCGGCTGTGTGCCGCCATTTTACATGAGCGGGCCAATTAAGGCCCGCCCAGCGTGATGCGCACCTGGAAATGCTCAGCGCTACCTGTGTGGGCGGGGTGGGGGAGGGGAGGAGAGAGAGTTGGGGCCGGAGCATGAAGCTGCCTCAGGGAAGATTAAGTTAAGTTTCAAACGTGGAAAAAAATTTAAAATAAATATTCAGACGTGTCGCCTCATGTGACAATGTCACATGAGCTGGGACATGTTTATGAATTTTCATAAAAATTTATATTTAATTAATGAAACATTCATGAAACCTCATCCCGCCCGTGGATGAGGTTTCATGAAAAATGCGAAGGCCGCCTGGGCTCTTCGCCTGCCGCCAACCTTAAGGTTGGATGGGCAGCTTTCTCAATAGGCTTAATTAGTTCATTAATGGCCTTAACAGGCCTTTGACAGTTCTGCGGGCGCGCAGCCGACTCCACTGTGTGCCCGCTAAACGGAAGATCAGAATGACGCGTGGTGACGTTGGGACGCACGCCTGATGTCACCACGCGTCACTTTACGCATCGGTGTGCGGGGCCTGCCTCTGCATGCTGAACAGAAGATTCTACCCTTTATATTTGTTGAATGATGAACTTTCTGCATCTTGATAAAATTCTACAAGTTTTGTCTTTTAAAGTTTGCTTATGGTATTTTAGCTTTTACCTCAATCCAATGGGCTGAAATTTTCCATCGGCGAGAAGGGGGCGGGGCCCACTCACCGACGCGGGATGACGTTGGGGGGAACCCCTGACATCATCCCGTCCCATTTAAATCTTCCGGAAGGTGGCAGCACAGCCAAATCAGCTGTGTGCCCATCGACCTGTCAATGGCCAATTGAGGCCATTGACAGGATGATTAAAACAATTAAAGGACCTGCCCATCCAACCTTAAGGTTGGTGGGGAGGCCAGGAGCCCCGGCGGGCTTCTGAAAAAACATGAAACCTCATCCACCGGTAGGATGAGGTTTCATGTCGGTTTTAAAAAAGTTTATTGAAGATTTTGTGCAATTTATTAACATGTCCCATCTCGTGTGACATTGTCACATGAGGGGGACATGTTAATGATTTTTTTATTTTTCTATTTTTAAAGTTTAAAAACCTTTCAGCGATTACCCTGAGGCAGCACTTAGCCTCAGGGAGATGTACGCTCTTTTGTGCGCATCCGCGAAAGAGCGCACTCTCGCATTTGGGGAATCCCACCCCCCCGCTCGCATTGGAAGCGCATAGCACTTCCCAGCAGCTGTCACGCTGGGCGGGCCTTAATTGGCCCACCCACGTAAAATGGTGGCAGGGCCCACTTCCCTGGCAGGGATCGGCTCTCCGCCTGCCGGAGATTGGGTTGGGCCCGACAGGCAAAAAATTGAGCCCAATGTATATTTCCCAATCATTTACTTTGCTATCTGTAAAATTAAAAATTAAAGTGAAGGGATTCATTGGTTTGCTATCTGTGAGAATACTTCAATGTGATGGGCTGCTTACTGCATTTGATGACATCACTGCTTCTGGATGCCTGGAGACCCCCTTGATTTGGCGTTAGATTCAAGCTGATGTCGGGAAGGGGAAATCCATGCTACCGAGATCGCTAGATTTTTCTAGGCTGCTTTCTTCCAAACTCAGCAGCTAGCACTGTTGCTCTGCCCATAAACTCCACTAGTCCTGGCTGCAGCTCCTAGTTATGCTGTCTTTCCCTTCTCGAAGCAAACACTGTTCTTCAACAAGGAATTCATCAGCTGTCAAAAGACCAATGTGGGACCAACAACTGCCACTTGCAATGTGCATCATAAGGTCTACTTCTGGAGGGAAGCAACAGCAGCAATCTCCCATCCAGACCCCATGGGTGTCCAATCAGCTGATGTAACATGAGTTTACACTGCAACAGCTTATTTCCTGCCCTGGGGGATAAGAAGTGTACATGATTGTGAGCTATGTGTAATTAACTGGGTTCCTACATGGACCAAGATGTTGTGTAGACCATCACCAGATGAGGACAACAGAAGGAACTGCCAAAACCCAATAGAAACTCAAACAGACCAGATGAGGGATTGACTGCAGTAAAGGGAAGCTTTCCAGTAATATACTGCCCACCTTGAAAAGCAATAGGTGGGAATGCGTTTTTTTAGTTGCTATTATCTCCTCAGCTATCAAGCTTTTTTTTTTTGGCTGATGGTAAGCTGCAGGACACCATTCAACATTTAATCTAGGATCTGCATTCTAGACCTCAATAAGGGCCTTGAATTTTCTTCAGTGGTTGGAATGGGACAGCTAATTGGGGTGAGTTAGAACAAATGGGGGTAGGAAATTTTGAACAGTTTGATGTTGGGATTTTCTGTGAGGATAAAGGCAAGTTATGGTTGTGGCCACTCCTTTGCACTTTGAAATAGTGAAAAAAAAGCAGGACGAATAGCATGGCATCATCCAATGAAATTTCTGCTAGTCCTGCCACCATTACGCCAATAATGAACAACGGCAAGATCCAGTGGTTGGAAGTGCTGTTGTTGAAAGTGAGAGCATAGAGCATTCCAGGGCAGATTGATATGATTGATGGTCATCTTTTTTGATGAGGTGTTAAACTGAGGCTTAATTTGCTCCCTCAAGTGGATGTAAAAGATCCCATGACATTATTGCAGACAAGAGCAGGGGAGTTCTCCTGAATGTCCTGGACAACGTTTATCCCTCGCCTGACATCACTAAAACAGATTATTTGATCTTTATCACATTGCTGTTTATGGGTGTTTGCTGTTGGCAGATTAGCTGCCAATTTTCCTGCAGTACAAAAGTTGTCACATTTTAAGTCCTTCAATGGCTGTAAAGCATGTTGGGACACACTGAGGTTGTGAAAAGTGCCATCTAAATGCAAGTTATTTTGTTTTCTTTTAGTACTCCTGGATTGAAACATTCAGAAGAGGACAATCAGCAGCCTTCCAGAACATATAATAGATATTAAAATACATCTTCTGCCATCTGTAATCACCTATGTAGACATGTGGACACACACACTCAAACACACATTTATGGCCAGGATTTTTCAGTCAGCGTGCGGGGGCAGACCCGACACACCGGCGTGTAAAATGGCATATGATGACATCGGGCTTGTGTCCCAACGTCATCACGCTGTCTCACGATGTTTCGTTTGGTGGGTGCGCGCTGGAGTTGGCTGCGCGCCTGCTGATAATTGATAAGCCTATTGAAAATATTAACAAAGTAATTAATGTCATCTTTACACTGCCCGTCCAACCTTAAGGTTGGCAGGCAGGCGAAAAGGCCAGGCAGCCTTCACATTTTTTAGGAAACCTCATCCACGAGCGGTATGAGGTTTCCTAAAGCGTTTACTACTTAAATAAAAATTTTATATGAAAAATAAAACCATGTCCCATCTCATATGACACAGTCACATGAGGGGACATGTCTCATTAAATTTTTAATGCCTGTAAACATGTTTTTACAAACCGCTTCAATCTCCCCTGAGGTAACTCCATGCCTCAGGGAGATTAAAGCGCTCTTTTGCTGGCCCTGACTCTCCATCCTCCCCCCACCCGCGCAGGTTGTGCTGAGTGCCTCCGCTCGCGTATTACGCTGGGCGAGCCTTAATTGGTCCACCCGCGTAAAACGGCGGTGTGAAGCCGATTGCGGGCAGCAGCCGGCTCTGCGACCTCCCCTGTCCACTTCCGCCGAGCCCACCTGACGTGGGAAAAATTCAGGCCTATGTGAAGTATACACTGTTTCAAGTTAAGTGACCAAATTCTTTCCCCATAGAGTTGTAAGAAGAATCAGGGACTTGTGCATTAACTTTCTGGGTGCGAACAGACTGTTGGAATATACTCAATTTTATACAGATTTTCTGTCAGGTAGCATTTTGCAGACAGTTCTTTTTGGGCCAAATAATAATTTAGAAGTTGATTTTGAAAGCCTTGTGAAACATGAAGTAAGATCGCTTCCTGAGAAAATGATACATTCAGCAGTATTTGCAAAGAATGAGCTCGGATTTAGTTAAAAGGTTACCTTTAATTAATCTTTTAGAAAAATGCAGTACAGGAGCTATTGCTGTTTCTAATTTAAAATAAAAGCTGACTATTGGATCAGGTCTTTAATCAGCAGATTTACTAGTAGTACGGAAATCTAATGCATTGTACTTAACGCAGCTTGTAATTGTGGTGCTGCCACTGCTCCCATAAAGTAATGTAAACAATCAACATAAGTCCACACTTCCAACTCTCACCACTACATATATATTTTTAGCATTTGCTGCCATCTTCTTCCTCCTCACCTTCCCCCTTTTATTTCATTACAACATCAATGTGCATTTATATGTGTCTTTAACATAGTAAAATGCAAGTTATTTTGTTTTATACATATAACATAGTAAAAATGTACCAAGGCGCTTTATAGGAATATTATGGAAAAAAATTTGACCCTGAGCCACATAGGAGATTTTAGGACAGGTGCCCAAAAGCTTGATAAAAGAGGTAGGCTTTAAGGACCATCTTAAAGGAGAAGAGATAGGTGGCGAGGCAAAGAGGTTTATGGAGGGAATTCTAGAGTTTAGGGCCCAGGGATCTGAAAGCACGGCTGCCATTGGTGAAGTGATTGAAAATGGGGTTGCTCAGGAAGAGCACAGAGATCTCAAAGTGTTGTGGGACTGGAGAAAGTCACAGAGATAACAGTAGTATTAGGGTGTTGAGAACTGAAAGGGTTAATGTGGACTGGGGAAACAGTACCGTCCACATGATGATGTAAAGGGAGTCACACCACTAGTAGTAGTCTGGTGGGAGTCTGAATGGAGGTAGCTCATGGCTTGGACTGAAGAAGCCCACTTTCTTGTACAACTGTACATAGTTATGTTCTTTAATAATTCATTACTGTTCAGTCTCTATGCCTCTGAACCTCTTCCTTAGACAACCAACAACAACATAAAACAATAATGAGGGCAGGGTCATTGATGGATTTAAAATGAGGATTAGAATTCAAAAATCATGCCTTCTTTTGTAAAACTGGCTGAAATAATTTTTTAACAATCATTTGCAGGCACATATACACACACACTAACTCCTTTGCAAGATGGACTGTGATCTATTATGCTAAATTTACATCCATTTTTAAAATACCTATTCTAATTTTCCAGTTGGGTTTTGAACTGGTGCTGAAAGGACCTGACAGTTTGCAGTTAATTAGATGAAGATCAGGGAGCGGATGTTGGATGTCAGGGGGTGGGAAATATGAGTTTGGACTCTTTCTGGGTCCCGAATCTACCATTGGGAAAACAGTCACTCTTGGAGTTTTCACAGAGTATGGAGACTGGTTCCCTGTCCAATTAAGTGTGGTGCGGAGAGCTGGGTCTTGATGCTGAAGGGCCAATTAGCGGCCTTCGGCTTGAGAGAAGCAGCAAGGCGTGATGGAGGAAAAACCAGTAAAACTTGGAAATGATTGGTACTGGTCCAAACTGGTGCTCCATTTTAACATATACAAGACCAGTTTGGACCAGAAGCAGTCATTTCCAACTTTTAATAGTCTTTTCATCGGGCTCTTCAACATGGTTCAAAATGGCTCCAGCTGCAGGCAGAGTGGGCCTCTAGGCCTACCTTAAACGCTGCTCCAATGCACCCCCCCTCCCCTATTCCCCACCCTGTGGCTGGGTGCACTCCTCCAGGCAGTTAAACTGGCCCCCCACCATCGCATGGAGGCCAAGCCTAATCAGCTAGCTGCGTCGTAGGGCTGGGCAGCCTTGACAAGCCCTAAACCTGTCTTGGCAGTGCCGGAGTTGGGAAATAGGCATGCTGGCCAGTGTCAGTATTTTCAGACCCTGTCCATCTCCATACCTGCCTCTGTTGGGGCCTGAAAGTCCTGCATGCCTCAACTTATGTGAGGTCATTTTCCAGCTTTGGATCTGAAATGACATTCAGTCGCTGACCTGACTTGCAGAACTGCAATTAAAGAGCCCTATTGAAACATTTGTATCAGTATTTTGAAGTTCTTTCTGAATCTTTCATGCATCTTGCTGTTTATTTCCTGTTTCCACTTAGTTGACGAGTGTTCTGACACTGTATTGGAGTAATGGGTTTTCTAAAGGCAATCCTTATAGCTTTTGTGTTTTTGGAGAAGAAACCATAGTGAGGTGCCAAGCAGGTTATCTTGAGCCTACCTACTGATACCCTTCACCAAAACATTTACAGGGGGAGGTGCATTTACCCTGGTAAAGTTTGTGCAAAACTGACTCCACAAGCTCTGATTCAGAAGGCAGCCTTAAATGTGCTATCTGCAGCAAGGACATTATTAATTAACATGCACCATATGACTGGCATTGCTAACTGTACTCAAGTTTTCTCCTACTGTCTCTTTTCAGACATACAGTAATACTGTCCTGTTGGTCGATCACCATAGAATGGTTGTGCTCCTCACTATTACTTCTTTCTGCACCATATTCAGATTGCCAGTAATCAGACAAAGATGGAATTGTATTGGACATGATTGGACATGAATTGCTCTGCTCCATCATTTGGCCACAAACTCCGTTTCCTTTTATGTATATTGTATTAATCACTAGGTTTTCCCAGACATTTTAGTTACTCAGGCAGCCACTGCATCTTAAAATGTAATTAAGTGTATTTGATGCTGATGTACATTAGGATTCTAATGTACATAGCCAGAGCAACTTCACAAAATGCTGATTAAATATACATCAGGACTTGGACACCATCAGGGCCTGGTTTATCGAGTGGGAGGTAACATGGTCATCTCGAGCAAGAGAAAACTCCCTCTGACCTTTAATCATACCACCTACCAGGTGCCCCACAATCAACAACTTGGGTTAGCAATGTTATAGCTACAAATTTGCAGTAGGAAAGAGGCTGGATACTCAGTGACAAGTGAATAATTTCATGGCCTCACAAACCTCTCCACCACGTTGCAAGGCTCAATTTAAGAGTGTGATTCGATACTCACTATTTGTCTGGATGGATGCAGCCATAACAACATTCAAGGAGCTCAATGCCACCCTGGTCAGAGCAGTTCATTTGATTGGTGCCCCGGCACTGGGCTCAATATCCACTCTCTTGCCATAGGTGCTATAGTATGTATCATCTACAGGATGTATTACAGCAGTTTACCCAATTTACTTCAGCAACATCTCCATTTCCTGTGGCCTCTACCACCAAGGAGAACAAGAGCAACAGTGCTGTAGGGACACTATCACGTCCAATACTATTCCAAGCAAAATAAAGTCCTGACTTGGACACATATCACCATTCCATCATGGCCACTGGATCAACACCCTGGAATTCTTTACCTGATACTATCATAGGAACACAAATGTGCTCTCATGGAGCTTCACTGATCCAAAATAGGAGATCTCGCAAATATTCCTGGGGTCTAAGATCCATAATTTGAAAATCTATGAGCTCCATGAAGTATTAAGTCAGGTTATATCAGTCTGAACAGAATAGAGAATGTGGCATGATCTCTATATTACATAAATCCCAAAACCAGTCTTGGTATCAGTGATAAAAAGAAACAAGATCAAATAAAACCTACCCTTAACTAACGAAACCAAGACTTATGTTCTTGATTTCATCAAATTCTTAGTTTTTAGTGCACCTTCTGTTGGTCTCTCCATAAGTAAAATGTCATGGTGTGCAAAATACCACCAGTCTTTACGGTAAAAGACACTAATAGCATACCAAAAATACTAAATAATCATGGTGCAAAAATGGGGGGAGGAAATAAATACAATAATTGTCACTCGAGAAAAAGTACTAGGGAAACTAATGGGGCTAAAGGCCAATAAGTCACCTGGACCTGATGGGTTACATCCTAGGATATTAAAAGAAATAGCTGCAGAGGTAGTGGGTGCACTATCTTCCAAAAATCCTTAGATTCTGGAAAAGTCCCAGAGGACTGGAAAATTGGCAATGTAATGCCCTTATTCAAAAAGGGAGGGAGACAAAAAGCAGGTAACTATATGTCAGTTATCTTAACATCTGTCATTGGGAAAATATTTTCTATTATAAAGTCTATTATAAAGACTATATAAGTCTATTATAAAGGATGTAATAACAGAGCATTTAGAAATGCTTAATATAATCAAGCAGAGTCAGCATAGCTTCAAGAAGGGGAAATCATGCCTGACAAATTTATTAAAATTCTTTGAGGAGGTAACAAGCAGAATAGACAAAAGGGAACCAGTAGATGTAATATATTTGGATTTCCAAAAGGCATTTGATAAGGTACCACACATATTTAATAAGATAAGAGCCCATGGTGTTGGGGGTAGTAAAGTAGCATGGATAGAGGGCTGGCTAACTAATAGAAGACAGAGAGTTGGGATACGGGGGGGCATTTGCAGGACGGCAACCTGTAACTGGTGGAGTTCCACAGGGATCAGTGCTGGGGCCACAGTTATTTACAATGGGCAGGATCTTCCGGTCGGCGAGCGGGGGCGGGACCTGCTTGCCGATGTGTAAAATGATGCGGGGTGATGTCAGATGGAACTCCCGATGTCGCCAGGCGTCATTTCCATTTTCAGGCCGGCAGGGGTGCAGCCGAGTCAGCTGCGCGCCCGCCGACCTGTCAACGGCCTACTGAGACACTAATTAAAATCATTAATGGACCTGGCTGTCCAGCCTTAAGGTTGGCGGGCAGGCCGGAAGCCCTGCCGGGCTTCAGAAAAAGCATGAAACCTCATCTACTGGCTGAGTTTCTAAATTGAGGTTTCATGAGTGTATTTAAATTTTTAATAAAGGTTTCAGTTAAAGTTATGGACATGTCCCAACACATGTGACAGCGTCACATGAGGGGACATGTCAGGGAAATTTTCCTATCATTTTTATTGCAAATTTTAATTCGGAGCCAATCTCCCTGAGGCAGCACTTAGTTAAGCACTCCTGGCAAGGGAATTCTCTCTCTCTCTCTTTCTCTCTCTCTCTCTCTACCACCACCCCCCCCCCCCCCCCCCCCCCCCCCCCACCCACACAGGGAGCGCATGGTATTTCCGGTGGATGTCACGCTGGGCAGGCTTTAACTGGCCCACCCACATAAAATGGCGGCACGCCCCTGATCGGGGGTGCCCATGGGGGGAAAATTTTTCCCACTATATATTAATGACTTGGATGAGGGAAATGAATGTACCATCGCCAAGTTTGTGGATGACACAAAAATAAGTGGGAAGGCAAGTGGTGGAGATGACACAAAGAGTCTACAGAGAGATAAAGACAGGTTAAGTGAGTGGGCAAAAATGTGCCAGATGGAATATAATGTGGGAAAGTGTGTGGTTATGCACTTTGGCAGGAAGAATAGAGGAGCTGAATATTATTTAAATGGAGAAAGACTGAAGAAAGCTGCATCAGAGAGGGATTTAGAGGTCCTTGTGCATGGATCACAAAAAGCTAACATACAAGTTCAGCAGGTAATAGGTAAGGCAAATGGAATGTTGGTCTTTATTTCAAAGAGAATGGAGTATAAAAATAGGGAAGTCTTGCTACAACTATACAAGGCACTAGTTAGACCACACCTAGAATACTGTGAACAGTTTTGGTCCCCTTATCAAAGGAAAGATATATTGGTATTGGAGGCAGTCCAGAGAAGGTTCATTACATTGATCCTGGGGATGGAGGGATTTTCTTATGAGGAGAGGTTGAGTAAGTTGGCCCTGCACTCATTGAAGTTTAGAAAAATTAGAGGTGACCTTATTGAAATACATAAGACTCTCAGGGTGCTTGACAGGGTAGATGCTGAGAGGTTGTTTCCCCTTGTGGGAGAGTCTAGGACCAGAGGGAATAATCACATAGTAAGGGGGCACCCATTTAAAACAGAGATGGGGAGGAATTTCTTCTCTCAGAAGGTAGTTAATCTGTGGAATTCTTTACCGCAGAGGGCTGTAGAGGCTGGGTCGTTAAGTGTATTCAAGGGTGAGATGGACAGAATTTTAATCAGTAAGGGTATCAAGGGTTATGGGGAAAAGGCAGGAAAGTGGAGTTGAGGATTATCAAATCAGCCATGATCTCATTGAATGGCGGAGCAAACTCGAAGGGCCGAATGGCCTACTCCTGCTCCTACGTTTTATGATTGCCTTAGAAAAAGATTCCCTCCAACATATAACACGCCTGTAGTCAATAGTGGTTAAATGGCTACAGAAACAAAAATCGCTTTTATTCTCCTTTGATTGAAAGCAGTCAAATGTTTTCTAACCCTATGATAGAGGAGTGTTAAGTGACGAGTGTAGCTCAATGTCCTTGATATAAATTTATATACAGTGTAAAGACTTTTAAAAAGTGCTGCTGCAGCTCATTGATTTTACCAATGCGGAGTGTACTGCATTAAACTGCATTATATCAACATCTGAAGATCAATAGTTTAAGTGCTACACCTTCAACCAGATTGCTTTCCTGTCTAAACCTTGTGTCTTACAGAGTTTCAGTTTACAGGAGATGCTTCATTGATGGTACTGAAATAACATTGGCTTGTTAAGTTCATGATTTATAGGGAAATCACCTGAATTTATACGATAGATTTCACAATAGTGTGTGTCCAACCATATTTTAAATACTGATAATGTTTCATGGGAAGAATGGTCAATTTAACATAATTTTTGATCATTAATTCTTTTATCAATGCTAGACATGTATGTTCACAACTTTCTCCTTGTTGCTGAAATCTGAAGTTTTCATAAGTTGCTAATTTAAGTACCACTTATCAAGGTTTGAACAATGTTAAAAAGAAAGACTTAGGCCAGAATTTTTCGCTTGTCCCCACCCTCCTTAGCGGGTTCTGAGGTGGGGGGGAGGAATGTGAAATTGCGTGGACTGGATTCCCCGGAAAGAATTCATCCAGCAGACTGACCACCCAGGACGAGCTCCTGCACATGGGTCTTTTATAAGCAACTGGTTTTGTAAGTACATACTATCGCTTAGTGGGTTATTAAAGGTTTTCCACATAAAGTGGAAATTGTATCTATAGTTTGTTTTATGTCAAAGTACAAAGTACAGGATGAGGACCTTAGAGGGTAGAGAGACCCCCTAGTTAAAAATCTTGCAAAACCTCCAGGGAAATTGTGGGATAATAAATAACCTTATTTCTTTTAAAACTCTCAAAAAGCTTGCTGCTGGAATTAAATTGGTTCAACCACTCTTGTGGTAAGAAAATACACACACCTCACATTCAAACTTACATTGAGCAAGGACAGTAAGAAAATACATAAATTTACCCATGACAGATATGCATCGATTCTCCACCACCCAGCACTCCACAAAGAATTCTATTGGATAAGTTAGGTTTGATCTATGCATGCCAAAAGCAATACACCAGTAGCTAACAGATTAAAAAAGGAGGAAATGAGCAGGACCTGTTTTTAACTAGAAGAAAAAACAAGCTGATGAATGATGAATGAGGAAGCATTGTAAAATGATCAACACATAGTAATGTCATGAAACAATCTAGAACATGTGAATGGCTACCTGAGTCACAAGATGGGATGGAATGATACAGGAGGTGGCCTCTTGGACCATTTTACCTGAATGTACTGGTTCTTTGAAAGAGCAATTAGCTCACTCCCCTGCTATAAGGCTGGATTTTACGTATCCTGCTGGATGTGTTTTCATGGTGATAAATTACAAGGGGGGGGGCCCAGTCCACCACTTTCCCTCCCACCCCTGAGCTGCCCCCATAATATGGTAGGTGGGCAGCTGCTGAAATCAGCAGCCCGCCCACCATTTTTAAATAAATAATTAATGTTTAATTGAGCTAGTTACCAAGCCAATTGAACAGGATATTACACTGCCTGCGCCATAAAATGGTTGGCATGGGCAGACGGGCAGAAGTGGGCAATCCATTGTTTGAGCCCAAATTGAGAAAATGGAGGTAAGTGATGAGGTGGGGGGAGGGCGGTGCAGATCATTCAGGAGGTCCCCTGTGCACATCCGGGACACCCCTCCAAGATGTTACCCCCCCCCACACTTTGTTCCCTCCCTCCTGCACTACAAGACCAGCCCCTCCCACCCCCCTCGCTCCTCCTCTCTCCCTAGGCTGCCTGATCCCTCCACCCCCAAAAATGCCAGACTTACCTGGCACTGGAGAAGTGACCATCTTCTCTTCTTCGTGGGCCTGCTTGCAGCCCTGGTAGCACACACTAACAAGTTCTAGCGCTGCTGGGACTGCTAGACCTGCTGGCCAGTTTGATTGGCCGGCAGCTCTCGAGGGCGGGACTTCCTCCCACTGAGGGGCAGAAGTCCCACTCTCTCTTCGTTTAGCCTGCCAGCAGCATGTTCTGGCTGCAGGGTGGGCTGCTTTTGGCTGCCTCGCCTGCCTGCCGATTTTCCTTCTGGGGGAAATCCAGCCCCTGGAATGATAGAACCTTACAGCCCAGAAGGATGAAAACTGGGTTGCTGATGTTTTAGGCCTGCAAGTGTTACAGATTTTAGATAGTAACATTTACATCTAAGCGGTTTGAGCAACCTAGTTTAAGATTACAGTTTAATTTCACTTCTCAGATGATAATAGGATTTGGAAATGGGCACGAAAGAATTTTTCTTGCTAAAGGTGTGTTTGGATGCCAACTTCTAAAGCAGTTTTGACATCACACTGGTGCCAAAGTTATAGGTATTGATGACCTGTAGGGGTACATCCCAGTGTATGTTTTGTATTACGTCCACCCTGGATCTCCACCACTGACTCTGCTAAAGTGTGCAGCGTTATGGATTCTGGGATATTCTAAGACTGTGACAGATGCTATATAAATGCATATCTTTCTTTTTTCCCTCTATGGGGGAGACCTTGTTTCATCAAGTAAATGGTGATACTCACACTATTGACGTGCATGCAGAATGTCCATCATATTAGAGAGACTAGCGAGTCTGGCACAATTTGCCAATTCAAGGGGGACTCCTCTTGAAAAAATTTATATGTATTTCTTTTAGAACCCCTTGGTAAGGAGGCTGCATTCAAATACTTAAAAAAATCTACTATTCCTACTTGTTTATGGGACGTGGTCATCACTGGCAAGGCCAGCCTTTGTTTGTCCATCTCTAATAGCCCTTGAGAAAGTAGTTGTGAGCCGCCTTCTTGAACCATGTGGTTTTGGTGTATCCACAGTTCTAGCTGGGAGGGAGATTTTGCTTCAGGGCTCTAAGACACAATGCCAAACTGGGCCCCCAGGTAGACCCCACTGGCACCCGTCAGGTGGTTGGTACAGTGGTCGCAGGAAGCAAACGCTACACCAAATCCCTCTGAGGGCTAGAGATGTGGCAACTCCGACATCTGGCACTGCCCCTTTTTGCATTGATGGCCATTCAGGGAAATCCCTGGGGCTGGCAGTGCCCAAGCCTTGCAAAGTTTACAGCTCCCCCAGTGGACAGCAGATTGTCATCTCCTACATGCAAATCTGTAGTTGGGCTTTGAAGTAGAACTCTGAAGTGGAACAGCTTAAGAGTTCCTGGTGAGGGTAGTCTCACACACTTCAGCTTAGCAATGCAATGTGACTCCAGTCTGCAGTCCAAACCAGGTTTGAATCGTGCTCAGGTTGTCAATTTTAAATAATGCTGTTGCTCCCACTGCCATTGTTTAATCATTTGAACTTTAGCTGCTGGAAGAGAAGCTCTGTACCTATCTATAACCACACGTGTAGAATTTTCTCCTCAGGAGAAGAATTGGAGTTCAAACCAGCGCAGTTTCAATGAGGTACCACGTGGCTGGAACCAGTACTGAAACTGCAGCTTAAGAGTTGTAACTGCTGTAGATATAGCATAACCTTAGTCGATGTTACATTCATGAACTTTCATGGC
This sequence comes from Cetorhinus maximus, assembly GCF_964194155.1. Classification (NCBI taxonomy): domain Eukaryota; kingdom Metazoa; phylum Chordata; class Chondrichthyes; order Lamniformes; family Cetorhinidae; genus Cetorhinus; species Cetorhinus maximus. The sequence goes on from NC_135900.1 coordinate 36,856,941, forward strand.
ATATTCTGAATTTTATAAACTACTCTCTGTCCATTAAATTCTCACATAAAATGTATTTATGTCGAGTTAAAGCTCAGTTTGCAGTCGTTATTTTATTCCTTTTGGGTCATGAATCTGTCAAGTTCCAAATTAAATAGGCTTTTCGTTTTTGTAATTAGATTGATTTTTGAAAACCTTACCTTAATAGAAGTAAACAAAGTTGATAGAAGTATAAGAAATTATAATGACTCAAAATCTGCATTTTAGAACTATTACTTTGTAATATTCACTGAAAATGAAACACGATATTGCAGAATTTAATTACATTATAAAAGTTATGGTTTTTATTTTAATCAAAATAAAATGTATGTTCCAATATTTGGTGGGCATCCTCTTCAAAACTACTCTATCAGACTCCTTTCATTATACTAATATATGCATATTAATAGAAAACCCGGGCAGAATTTCACGGCCCCGTCGTGGTGGGGTCAGAGCCATAAATTGGGCTGAGCTGTTCAAAAGTTCAATGACTTCAGCGGGACTGTGAAATCCCGCCAGCGTAAAACTCCATCCCCTGTCTGCCCTCAGGCATCTCTGTAGTGAGGTCTACCTATTTATGCTATTCAAGCAAGTTGATGAGGAATGTATTTGCCTTTCAATTTATTTTGTGGGATATATCCTGAGTACGAGTATAATGCACCAGAAAGGCTACTTTTGCTGATACATTAGTTGTTCCTAGCCTTGCAGAACCCTGATAGCAGTCCTGGCGACTGCTTATGTTATTTCTTAGTAGGTTTTTTTTTGAACAATATGTGCAAGCAGTTTATACATTTCTTTGTCATGAAGATTGAGACCACCCGATCAATTGTCTCTGCTTGTTCCTCCCCTTCTCCAGCCCATCAGGCCAAGCTTCCTCTCAACCACTCCCCCCTGCCCCTATCACCCCTGCCCCCCAGCCTTGCTCTGAACATGCATCTTTCTCTAGTTTTACTGGGGCCTCCCCCATAGACAGAGTTAGGAGATCCCACAAACAATAGATCATATTCAGGTTCTGCAGTCCTGCCGTATCCAGTTGTGTGGATGATCCATCTCAACCTACTCCTGCAGACCCCAGCATCACAGATGGCAGTATTTAATCAATTCGAATAATTCGACAAGATATCAAGAAAAGCCTAAAGGCATTGGATACTGCAAAGGCTGTGGGCTCTGACAACATCCCAGGGCCAGAATCTTTGTGTCGGCGAGCGGGGGGTGGGCCCCACTCGCCGACGCATAAAATGACGCGCAATGACGTCGGGCGTGCATCCTGATGTCACCGCACTTCAGTCCGATCTTCAGTTTGGTGGGCGCGCACCGGAGTCGGCTGTGCACCTGCCGACCTGTCAAAGGCCTATTAAGGCCATTTAAAAGTCACTTAAAACACTTAACTGAGCTGCCCGTCCAACCTTAAGGTTGGTGGGCAAGCGAAGAGTCCAGGCAGCCTTTGCATTTATCATGAAACCTCATCCACGGGCGTGATGAGGTTTCATGAAGGTTTTTAAAGTTTAATAAAATTTTTCAATAATATTCATTGACATGTCCCAACTAATGTGACACTGTCACATGAGGGGACATGTCTTAAATTTTTTCTTTCTTTATTAAAATTTTTAGAAATCAAACTTATCTCCCTGAGGCAGCTCTGTGCCCCAGTGAGATTTCTGCGCTCTTTCGCGTGCATGCGTGAAAGAGCGCAGGCCCTGACTCAGCCTACTCCCCCCGCCCACACAGGGAGCGCTCGGCGTTTGCGGGTACACGTCACACTGGGTGGGCCGATGGTCGCCCGCGGTCGCTCCCACTCTGGTCCAAACCCTTTGGCGGGGAGAAAATTCTCCCCCAGTAGTAGTATTGAAGACAGGTGCTCCAGAACTAGCCATGCCCCTAGCCAAGCTCTTCCAGTACAACTTCAACATTGGCGTTTACTGACAATGTGGAAAACTACCCAGGTATGTTCTGTGCACAAAAGGAATGGTCTCTGTTCCCTTCTTATCTACTGGCTTCATCCCTCCCACTGGCAAAAATCTGTTCCCAACCTCAGGGTTAGTTATATTTGACCCCAAAATGAGGTTCCGACTACATATCCACATCATCACTAAGACCGCCCGTTTCCATCTCCGCAACATCGCCCGACTTCACCCCTGTATCAGCTCATTTCCTGCTGAAAGTCTCCTTCATACCTTTGTTACCTCTATACTTGCCTTTTTCAATGCACTCCTAACTGGTCTCCCACATTCTATCCTTTGTAAACTTGAGGTAATTTAAAACTCTGCTGCCCGTGCCTTAACTCACACAAAGTCCCATTCCCCTATCACCCCTGTTCTCTCTGAATTACATTGGCTCCTGATGAAGCAATATATTGATTTTTAAATTCTCACCTTTGTTTTCAAATCCCTCCAAGCTCTTGCCCTTCCCTATCTCTAATCTCCCCCAACCCCACAACCCTTCAAGGTATCGACATTCATCTAATTCTGACACCTTGAGGATCCATGATCTTAATCACTTCACCATTGCTGGCTGTGTCTTCAGTTGCCAGGCCCCCAAGCTCTGGAATTCTGTCCCTACACCTCTCTGCCTCCCTACCTTGCTTTCCCTTGTTACAAAACTCCTTAAAACCCACCTCTTTGACCAAGCTTTGGGCCATCTACCCTAATATCTCTTTCTGTGGCTTGGTGCCATAATTGTTTTATATCGATCCTGTGAATCACCTGAGGATGTTATATTATGTTAAAGATGCTATATAAAAATAAGTTTTGTTGTATCTTCAGTACCTGAATGACTGCTGCTACATTAACTATCAGTTAATTTAATACAGTAGGGGAGAAAGCTAATGGAATATTCTTGGCATTAGCGCGACTTCACATGCCACTCCTGGGGCACAAAGCAGTTTTACCTTTTCAAGCTAACGTTTCTCTTTAACAACCTAAAGATGAGTATGTTTTACAATAGCCATACCCTTGAATGGATTCTGTGGTCATTTTGACTTTTGTAAGATTAGAAAGAAGGATGGACAAATATGAATTTTCATCCTCTTAATAAATTTTAAGAAGAACTCAGCAGTGGTTCAATAGACAAAATCACGATGTTATGTTGCACTCAACCACTTAGATCAGAAAGGTGCAGTGCCACTCCCTATTCTATGCTGAGTTCATCTTTGTCAGCCACTGGTGAAGACAATAACAACTGGCCTAGGATAGAGATGGTAAGAGGAAAATCTGCCAGAAATCTCCCTTTTGATCATTTGTTCAGTTATCTCTGCTCAGAAGTGTATATATTTGGCTGGTACAGAGGTCTGACCAAGGTCTGAAGGGCTCTGCAAGGCCTGAACCATCTTAAGTAACAGTCAATAATATTTACAGTAAGCAGGTAAAATGTCATACTCATACTGAGTGCACATTTAGCCAAATAAACCACGCGTGGATGAGATTGACCTTGCAAGTGATGTTCCTCTATGATCAGATTGCCTCTGGCACAGGCTGTTTATACTCATAGATGAAGGATGGCAAGTTACCTGTGGGCTGCAGGTGACAATGAAATTAAACCTAAATATCAATTACCACTGTTTGGGTTTTGAAATCCAACAGTACTACATGTCCTATCTGGCTTGCTGTACTCATGCAACATTTGCCATGAGGGAAGCTCTGTAAGCTGTCATCTTATAATCAGTTCAATAAAGACTCACACTGAGAAAGCACTGCTGTCTTTGAATTCAAAACATGGTGTCAGGAAGAGGAAATAAAATAGAGTTTTGAAACCCTAGAAATGCTGCAGAGAGGACACATCTTATGCAAGGCACACAGATATATTCACATCAGCTAAAAACTGCTGAAAAAGGACAAGGAAAGGCAAACACGTAGTGAAGGCAAGGTTGCAAGTAATATACTGGGTGAGTGAACATGGCAGTAAGCTTTCCACTCCTAGTGCTCCTGTCAAAATGAAAGGTAATATGTGGCAGAATTGGCAGTTTTTCCACTTGCAATGGCAAAACTACGAGCTGGCAACAGATTTAATTAATAAGCCGGAGCTCATAAGAGCAGCCACACTTTTAACACTGCTGGGGAGAGACTGCTGCAAATTGTATTCTGCCCTAAATCTAACCGATGAACAAAGGAAACAGATGACAGAGATTTTGAAAGCCTTGAACGCACATTTTGAACCATGAGTAAATGTTACTTATGAATGCTATGTATTCAACACTAGAGCTCAAGATTCAAATGAGCCCATTGACCAGTATGTGACTGCAGTAACACAGCTTGCAGAATCATGTGAATTCGGGCAGCTAAATGATGATCTGATTAAAGACAGAATACTCTTAGGCATATGAGACCCCTCAGTTAGAGCAAATCTACAGAAAGAGGTGAAACGTATGCTTAGAAAAGTGATAGCCATGTGTAGAAATGCGGAGCTTACAAAACATCAGCTAGAGCACATGTATGGCAGAACAGACCAGGAGATACATTATGCTGAGAGACACTCCTGGCCGAAAGAGCAGAACAACCGTGGACAAAGGACAGGATGCAAAAACTGCAGAGGACATTACACAAAGGAAAATAAGGATTGCCCAGTATGGGAAAAGCAGTGTTTTAACTGCAAGAAGCCGAATCATTTCATACACGAGTGTTTGGTGAGAAAAAAGCAAAACAAGCCTATGCAGATGGCCACTGGAGAGATATCAGCAGAAGGGTCTAATGAAAAGCTATACACAATACAACAGGTTGGTTCTATCAAATCTATAGGTGAGGAATGGTTTGTGACTGTTACAATGATGGAGAGCATCAAGCGAACATGAGGTGTCAGATAGTGATGTGTCATGTAACATAATGACCTTCACAGACCTGTGTGAAATAGCTCAACATGGCGATCCAAAACTAAGCACTCGAAAGTGAGGTTGTAGCTATATGATGGCACGACACTCATACCAAGAGGACAAATTAGCCTGAGAGTCCAATGCAATAGCAAGAAGGAAGATTTAGAGTTCTAGGTCATAGATGGGGTGCAACAGCCACTCATGTCAGCTGACCCAAGTTTAAAGCTTGGGCTGGTAACCCTAAACATCCTGACAGACATTTAATGTGAAGCAGCAGCTCAACATGATCTGGAAATCATCACCCCAGTGGGGACATTAAATCTGACAGACAAGAGCCTTGCTTAAATCAAGAGAATGATCGAACATGATGCAAATCTCCAAGCGCTACAAGAAGTAGTGATGAAAGGAGGGCCTGAGACCATCAGGGACACACCTGTGGTCACAAGAGCACATTGCGCCTACCGAGATGAATTGACAGCCCAAGTCGACATTTTGTATAAAGGCAATAGAGTCTTCATCCCTAAGGAGATGAGTGGGAGATGCTGAAGTGCATCCGTGCAAGCCATCAAGGAATTGAATTGAGTCTGGGAAAGGCAAGCGAAGTGCTCTACTGGCCAAATATGAGCAATGAAATTAAAGACCACATAGGTGTTTGTAATGAGTACCAAGCTAAACAAGCTAGAGAACTGCTGATGCATGACATCCCAGGCAGACCGTGGATGAAACTGGGAGTAGGCCTTTTCACTTTGGCAGGAACTGTTTGTCTTGCCACTGTAGACTACTATTCTGACTAGTGGGAGTTAGACCAGCTGACTGCAATGGCGACTGGAGAAATAGTAGAATGCCTGAAAGCATACTTCAATCGTTATGACATAGCAGATATTGGCCAGAATTTTATGGCCCCCATCGCGGCGGGGATGGGGCAGTAAAATGTGGTGAGCCATTCTAAACTCCATTGACTTTGATGGGAACATAAAATCCTGCTGCCGTAAAATTCTGCCCATTATGATGAGTGAAAATGGTTCTCAGTTCACGAGTGATAAATTCAGCCGTTTCACAAAGGGTTGGGAAATTCAGCACTATACACCGTCTCCGCACTATCTCCAGTCAAATGGAAAGGCTGAGGCAGTAGTGAAAATCGCCAAAGGAATCATCAAGAAATCGAGTGGAGAAAAACTGACTAAAGGCATGGAAAGTAGTCCCATCCAAAGACTAATGTCATGCCTGTTGGTAGTTTTAAAATCAATCATTTTAGTGGCACTTGAGCATTTTGTAGTCAGGTTATGATATTGAATATAAGAAGCTAACATGGTCAGAAGCCATTTTGAATTAATCCAGGAGACATTTTAAAAATTAACCAATTCCTGCATCATTGGAAACCAGTTAGTGGACAGATAGTCAGCGTCAATTGTGAGAAGGTTGAAGAATAAGTAATTAATCAATAGATGTATTGGTAAAGGCTGGTAATATAATCTGTAACAGAAAGTATATAATGTCTAACGTTTCATAATTAACACTTGATTTTAAATATACTAATTGAATATTATGAGAATTGTAAAAGGATGGTTCTCAAACCAGCCTGGAAAGATAAGAGGTAAGCCGAAGCCTTCATGATCTTGGGGAATTACATTAAAATGAGTAAAGAATGAGGCATTATTCAAGTATGAAACATTTTGATTAGCCCCATTGTATTACTGCATGGGAGAGATGCTTACAGGTGTCAGGAATCAATTTTAAATCAGCAGACGGTTAAGTTAACCAATTATTGTTCGACAGTTAGGCTAACTTGAGATAAGAAAATATGAGCTGAACGTATAAAAATGAAAGTTTTGGTAAGCCATTTTGTTAGCATGTTATCCACATGCTGAGTGACTAAAGGATTAACATCACTCCATGCCTTCAGCTTGATTACCTGAGGAAGCTGTGAGAAGTCTGTTTAGTTGTTTAGTTAAGCTTTTTCATTTTATTGTTAATTGAAACTTTGTCTTCTATCTTTTTAATGTGTTACTCTTCTACCTTCTAATTGTCAATAAATCCATTGACTTTTGGCGGGACTGGGCCATCCCGATGGCGGGCGAGGCTGGAAAATCCCACCCTTCAAATTTACCATCTGAAGTGTTCAGTCTTGCCTGATGGTTTAGTCTAGTTTGGACCAAATGATTTATTAGGTAATTCACAACTGGGGATTTATTGCAAACAAGTTGTACCCCATAAATGAAGTTTAACACGCCACACCCAAATTACTCTCCTAATACCAGAGAAGCTACAGAATGTACAGAAGTAGTAACAGGCGTGAGCGAAAAAATTAAGGTGAAAGAGCAGAAAGCCAAATGTCATTTTGACAAGACTGCCAAAGCATTGCCAGAGCTTAGTATTGGAGAGCCAGAGTACAAACCTTCAATGCTCTCAACAGGAGTCAGCCCATGTGGAAACTTGGGAAATACGTAGAGAAATTGCCAACTCGATCGTATGCGGTGGAAATGAACAACCAAATATGCTGGTGCAACCGTAGGCATATACCCATAACTAGCGAAGCTGTTCCTTCACAGCAATTGGCTGGTCAGGGAGAAGTACACCAGCTGTACTGAGTACAGAATTACCATCAATCCCAGAGGTCCATAGGTCTCCAACAATGGCAGTGGAACAGCAACAGTTACCATGGCAACAAGTGCCACGGGAATGACAATCTCCAGACAAGGGACATCACCCAGGCAAACAACCAATGACAACACACATGCTCATCATTAAGAGACCTGCACAGTTTAAAACTACATATGCAATGCAAATGCAGAGACTCACTAGCAGAACAAACAGTTGTTAGTACATGAGAACAGTGGGTGTATAGTGGGTAACTTGGGTAACTCACAGTTTCTCATGATTGCCCATACAAATTCCTGTTTTGTTCATTATGAAAAGGGGATGTTTGGGAGTTGAAATCCAACAGTACGACATGTAGTTTCTGGCTTACTGTAGTCGTGTGACCTCTGCCATGAGGGAAGCTCTGTAAGCTACCATCTTAGACTCAGTTAAATAAAGACTCATACTGAGAACGACTCATACTGAGAAAGCACTACTGTCTTTGAACTCGAAACAACCACTGGCACCAAAACAGAAGTTTGCACATGTTTTTTCTGTTTGCTTTTCTAAAATAGTGTTAAAAATAATACCACATCAGGAAAATGCCTGATGAGGTTGATGGTATTCATGTTCTGAAGTGACATGGGTGCTATATGAAGTACTCTATGAGCACTTGAACAAGCTAACAATAAAATGAAGATTGTAATACCCTGGAGCAGACTATGGGCAGAATTTTGGCATTGGGTGTGCTCGATGATGTGAGCGGACAATATGGCGAGAAGGCCAGAAATTGATTTCATGACGTCGTGAAACCAGTTTGCAATTGTCCACTCAGCATTTTGATGGTGGGCCGCGTTTCCCACCATCGGACCTCTGGAACCTCATTGTAATACATCTGCATATCACCATAAGGCCAGTCTGCTGGAATCACTCCTCCCCACCCCTACTGGGTCGTTCGCCGATGTCAGTGCGATTGCACACTGACATGCTTCATGGCAGCATATATAAGGCGTACACTTGATGGGCTGCATTTGAGGGGAACTCAGAGGTGAGCGCACAGTAACGTTCTGCAGTGCTTGCGAAGGTCGTGTGTTGGACATAAAGATTGAGGTGCATTGGGGAGGTGGGTTGAAGCATGTTGGAAGGGAGGCCAAGGGCTGCATTGCGATTGAGGTGTGTTGAAGGGGGGAAGCAAGGGCTGCCCTGTGGTTGAAAGTAGTGCAGAAGCACATATGGGGTTAGGGGGAGGGAAGTGGACACACACTACACCTTGTATAAAATTACCATTCCCCCGCTACTGAGACAGTTCAGGCACAGCCACATTGACATGCCTGGAGTTGGGCCTCTCGCTTATCTGCCCACTCAAGCAACGCGGAGGCATGAAAATGCCACCAAGTACACCAGAGCGTTTCACCCCTCGGGCACAGACTGCAAACTAATGAGCATTTAGCGGACTGCAGTACATTTGTTTGACTGGGCACATTGTACAATCACCTTGATAAAGTTGGCAGTGGAGCAGTCACTGGTGGAAGCGCTCACAGCCGCTTGCAATGTCATCATCCCGGTTTGGACCAGTCTCCCCCATGGTTCAAGCCAATAGCGCAGACTTGCAGTGCGGGTTAGGAGAATGGCTGCGCCTGAGCTGAGAGCACAGCATGAATCCAGTGGGCAAGGCTGCTGCCAATCGGTCAGGTGGAGTGAGGCGGAGGTGGATGGGGTGTCGGGCAGCCATGCAGTGCACCAAACTGTGGCCATCCAAGTAGTGGCCAGCACTCTCTGGGATGCATTAAGGGGCCTTCAGGCTTAACCAAGAGAGGTTCTTAGAACACCCAAGCTAACCTATGTGTCTGTCTTTCATCCTGCAGGAGGAGTAAATCAGGAGCATGGAGCTTGGTAAACTAGCTGTATGCCTCGTGGTACATGGAGAGCAAAGATGATGGAGAACAGAGCAACTGAGGCGCCTGGCTGTGCAGAGGGAGGAGCAGCACCCTCAAGAAGAAGGGGGGCTGAGGCTCCTGCACAAACTGCTGAAGAGCCACAACGAACCATCAGTGGTCAGTGCCTAGCTAGACCCAGGGTCTATAGATACTGCCTTTCATTCCTGCAGCTGACCGAGAACCAATGTTGCCGAAGACTGCGCATGTCTAGGGAACTGGTCGGTTACATCTGCCAGCTGCTGCAGGATTTGGTGCCATGGGGACATGGAGATAATCCCTGCCAGTGGCTGTGAAAGTGACCACAGTGCTCAATTTTTACGCCAGTGGCTCCTTTCAGGGCTCCACAGGTGACCTCTGTGGGATATCAAAAGCCTCCACCCACAAACGCATCCATGAGGTCACAGATACCATCTTCACGAGGGCACACAGCTGATTCCCTGGGATCAGGAGCACCAGGATGTAAGAGTTATTGGATTCGCCCAGACCTTGGGTTTCCCATGGATGCAGGATGCCATTGACTGCACTCATGTGGCGCTCAGATCTCCGTCGCAACAAGCGGTAAATTATATAAACCACAGGGGCTTCCATTCGTTGAATGTGCAGGTGGTGTGTGTCCACCGCAAAAGCATCCTACAGGTCTGCGCATGGATTCCAGGGAGTGTCCACAACTCCTACATTCTCAGTCGGTTACAGATCCCTGTTGTCTTCCAGGGTCAACAGAGGCTGCAGGTATGGCTCCTCGGGGACAAGGGCTACCTGCAGAGGACATGGCTGATGACACCTGTGCAGCGGCCTCAGACTGCAGCAGAGCGAAGGTACAATGAGGCTCATGCTGCAGCTCACAATTTGGTGGAGCAAACCATCGGGATGCTGAAAATGAGGCTCTGGTGCCTGGACCGGTCTGGTGGAGCCCTGCAATATAGTCCACAGAGGGTGTCACGCGTCGTCGTCGCCTGCTTGCACCCTTTACAACCTGGCGCTGCAACGGGGAAAGGAGCTGCCTGAGGAGGAGTTGGAGGAACTGGAGGTCTCCTCTGATGAGGTGGACATTGACAGTGATGGGGGTGAGGAGGTCCTCGAAGGCAACGATAACGGCGCTGAGGCCCTCTCACTGGTCAGATGAGGCAGGCCCGCTTGGGAGGCCCTCATAGCTGCCAGATTTGTGGAGAATGATGACGGCATGCAGTGAGGAGACACCATAGATCCTCACATTGCATCTATGAATATTTGACTCCAGTCTGGTTTATGTGGCAGCGCACATACCCTCTGTGATAATGCTCCTGTCATGGAGACACAGTGGAGGCCCTAATAGTTTCTCGATTGCAGGAGGATGATGACGACATGCAGTGAGAACACTCCATAGATCTTCACATAGCCCCTGAGAATGTTTGACTTCTGTCTGGCTGAGGGCAGCTCGCTTTCACTCTGTGATCAGGGTCATATCACGGAGACGCAGCCATGCAACTTTAGAAGCACCTGATCCTTTATCTGCCTTCAGCACCTGACCCCTTCAGGAGCACAGCGTCACTGGTCAGAGATGCTGAAGAGATGGGGGCCAGCCCCTCCCTAAAGGTGCTGAGAGCACACAGAGAGAATGATGGAACTCAGTGATGGCTGATCATGACATTCTAGCAGAAATTACAAGCACCATCACTAATGCAGGCATCACTAATGTGTCCAGGGAGTGTGAAGCTGGATCATCACTTTGGTCTGAAGGCTGCACAAAGCACAGGGAAGAGGCCCTGGGCTGAGACACCTGCCTTTACCTTGTGCAGAAAGGTTTCACATCTGAGTGGCATGAACACTGCTCATTAGAACAAGGAGCCAAAGGTAGGGAGACATTGTTGAGAGGCTATTGACAATAGTGAACATTATGTACAAGCAGTTAACACACGTGCCCAGGCTGTGCAACTACATCTTCTTAACTTTCCTAACCCTGCCACTACATCTTGGTGCGCGCCCGACATCCAAGCGGAGGTGGAGGCAGCCTGCTGCTACGCCCTGTCCGTGATAACCCCGATGGGCGTCCTCTGGAGGGCAGAGACCTGGAGGGCCCCGCCCTGCTTTCGGGGTCCTGCTGTGTGGCAGTGGCACCCTCCTCGAGCTGTGGAGCTGGAGCTAATGGGTCATAGGAGCAGAGGATTCGGATGGGCTGGACACTCCCAGAGTCACATGGATGGTATGCACCTGCTGATCCTCCTCCCTATGGGCACCCAAGAGCTGACTCCTTGAGGAGAAGGGGAAACTGGATCAAGCCAACCCATACCCCTTTTGCGTACACACTGTTGCAGGCCATCATTGGCATTGGCGATGGAGTTCAGCCTGCGCAGCAGTGCAGGAGCAACGTCCTGGACCAAGGTCTCCATGGCGGCTGCCATCCTACCAGTGTTGACCTTGGTGCATTGGCATGCCTTCACTGTCACCTCAGCCTGAACGTTCCATCATGCCTTGCAATCTGAGGAGCGCAGCGGACATCCCTTCCTGGTGTTCCCGAGCTTGCCTTTGCAGCTCCAGCTACTGACATGACTCCAGAGGCTCGTCATCTGACTCGATCTCAGAAAATTTCTGGCCTCCAGCCAGGGACCTGGGAAGTCCCCGCAGCTACCTGCTGTGGAACAGACAGTGTGATGTGCTCACCAGACTGTGATCCTGAGGCTACTCAAAAGCTAGGTCCCACTGAGGTGTGTCTCTGCGCTGGTGGAGGATGTGGGTGAGCGTTGTGACAGGAGGGTGACTTCAAGGAGGGTGCCTTCAGATTGCTACTCGGAGGTTTCTTCAGGGCTTGTTCGGAGGCCCTGGATCGTGGACTCCATCAACTGTTTGGCAAACGTTCCTGCGAAAACAAGGAGAGATAATTTATGCATGGCAGTGGCGTGTGAAACAGGACACACAACTCATAGTATGGTTGTCTGATGGATGTTGCACTGCTGGACCCTCACTTGGTAGAGCACTGCCGACCTCACCGTCAGCACAGGACCAGTCCAGATCCTCGCCGGCCAGATGGATGGCTCTGTTTTTAAATCCGTGCGGACCTTGATTTCAGGCATTCCTCCACCAGTTTGTGATGTCTCCCTCTTGTTGTGTGCCAGCATGTCCTGCATGAAGACAGATGGAGAGACTGTAAGCAGGATGCCTGCCAGGCTAGATGATAAGTATGCCTGGCATGTGTGGGTGATCAGTGGTCCCACGGGCAGGATGAGGACAATGACGCTGAGTGTGAGAGAGTGAATGGTGATGTCCCTTCAACCGGCAGTGAGTGAGGGCCCTGTGGATAGGCGCAAATTTGGCATATTTCCCAGGATTGCATAATTATTGTGGCTGGTTTGTGACGATATGGCATGAGAAGCCGCCATTGCTGCCGGTGGGTAAAACATTGTTTTCCCTGCCCGAAACCGCACTTAGTGCAAATCTGGGACGATTCCATCCTATATCTCATACTAAACACACAAGACTATGTCTCTAGATACACAAGGATAAGACCACCCATTTGACCAGTGCCCCTGCCACTGGACTTACTGTCGACCACCAACCACCACCAGCACACTGAGGCTGCATATGTACAATCTACTGAATGCACTGTAGAACCTCACAAAGATTACCCCAATAACACCCTGAACAGAAACCAAAGTGCAGAGTATTTCTTAAATGGTGAAAGATTGGGAAGTGTTGATGCCCAAAGGGACTTGGGTGTTCTTGTTCATAAGTCACTGAAAACAAACATGCAGGTACTGCAAACAATTAGGAAGGCAAATGGTATGTTGGCCTTTATTGCAAGAGGATTTGAGTTTAGGAGTAAAGAAGGTTTGCTGCAATTGTATACAGCCTTGCTGAGACAGCACCTGGAGTGCTGTGTACAATTTGATCTCCTTACCTAAGGAAGGATTTACTTGTCATAAAGGGAGTGCAACGAAGGCTCACCAGACTGATTCCTGGAATGGTGAGATTGTCCTATGAAGAGAGATTGAGGAGACCGGCTCTATATTCTCTTGAGTTTAGAAGAATGAGAGGTGATCTCATTGAAGCATACAAAATTCTCACAGGGCTCGACAAGGTAGATGCAGAACAGATGCTTCCCCTGGCTGGGAGGTCTAGAACCAGGGGACACAGTCTAGGAATAAGAGGTAGGCCATTTTGGACTGAGGTGAAGAGGAATCTCTTCACCAGGATGGTGGCAAATCTCTGAAATTCCCTGTCCAGTGGGCTGTGGAGGCTTAGTCATTGAGTATATTCAAGATGGAGATTGATAGATTTCTAGATATGAAAGATATCAAGGGATTTGCAGATAGTGCAGGAAAATTGTGTTGAGGTAGAAGATCAGCAATGATCTAGTTGAATGACGGAGCAGGCACGAGGACCAAATGGCCTTCTCTTTCTCCTGTTCCCTATGTTCCTATAAACCCTGAGACCTCTACCACCCAGAAGAACTAGGAAGGCACCATTGCCTCTTAGTTCCCCTCCAAGTCACATGCCATCCTAACTTGGACTCATGTCACTCTTCCTTCATCAGCACTGTGTCAAAATCTTGGGATTCTCTTTCTGATTCCACTATGAGGGCACTCATCAGCTAAAGGATGATAGTGAGCCAAACAGAAGACCATCAGTGTTTTCTCTAGGTAAATAAGGATGGACCATAATTGGTTTTGGCAGCATCACCTAGTGTAGCCAGTCATACATCCTTGACTATCCCCATGCCTGTGATGGTCAGCATGTTGTGTTCGAGGACCAGAGGATGTGTAGATGGGCCTTTGCTCCTCTGGTAATGGCTCCTTAACACCGGTTGAATGCCAACTTCTTGTGCAAGAATGAAGGGAATATGTTAGTGTGTCTTGTGAGATGTTTAGAGAAGACGCCTGAATGGTGGAATAGCTGATCTACTGTGTCAGAGGGAAGGTATGGGTGAGTGAGGGCAATGATGGTAAGAGAGTGAAGGGGAGGTGAGCATTGGGAGTAATAAGGCTGTAGGTAGTAGAGGTTTGTGCAGGGAGTAATAGAGCAATATTTTACCTTGACAACTTTGTCACTGAACTTCTGTAATTGCAATCATATGACCTGAATGTTAAGCTGCTGGGATTCATTTGCTTCACAAAGTTATTCCACTGTCAGTAGAGTTGAGATTGCGAAGAAGTGCAAAGGAAGATGAGAACTCGTAATTTACCATCCCAATGGAAATACTCATCCTTCTACCTGTTCTATGCTTTGGCTATTGTGTTGTCTTCTGGTTCCATAACATTTCAAAGGCGCAGGTATCTGTGTCCACCGTAATCTGCTTTCTGACCCAGCCACCAAATACAGGCTGTAGTATATGTGCCTAATTAAGTTTTAACAGATTAGACCTCTGTGAAATATTTTCTGGTAGCTTCTATCATCTTGCTATGTCAAGAAAGAGTCTTGTATCATAGATTTAAGCTAAAAACCTAAAATATAGGAGAATCCTATGATACGACACTCACAGTATGGGGTTGTCTTTGAAGTGTGAGTTGGAGATTCAGGTCCAGAGTGTGTGGCCCTGTATCCACTATTCTCTCCCTGCTGAGAAGCATCGGATACCCAGCAGGGAGATCTGGAATGAATTATCCCTCGTATGTTTCCAGAAGCATTTGAAAATTCGGAAACAATGTACATGAGTTAATACGCTAGTGTCACAATGAACGATATCACTATGGATAGTTGATGATGCGTGCATAATAATTCCCCAAATGGTTATTCCATAATCTGATCTAAAGATGCATTAATTCATATAATTAATTTGTGTAGATGATACATATTGATATTATTCTTGCAAGATCCCCAAAAGTTGTTGCTGAGAATAATGATTCAAACAAGAGCTACTAAAGGCATGGATTAAATAAAAGTGCTCAACAGTTTTAAAAAAAAAATCAAGTCTTTCTTAAACTAATTCTAAGATTGACAATTTGAAATTAACCATTTTAATTGAGCAGTTCTAGTCAGATTATAAGGGATTCAAAGTATCTTGATTGATGATGCTGTAACCTTGAAATATATTGAGTATGTCAAGAAGTGAGTGGGTTAGTGGGTACATCTGTTTAGTCAGATAAGACACTGCCTTCCTTGCAGACACAGAACAATCTTTAAAGGACATATGCTATCAATATTCACATCCTGCATCTCAGTCCGGGAGAAAGCATGCATCAGTATTATCAGAGATATAGAGCAGATAATCATACAATGGGAGAACTCATTACACATTTGATGAAAACTGCTATTATTTTGATCTGTATTAATCAATTTTACCCATCATAAATTGCTAATGCATAAAATATGAGAAAATGATTTTCTTTTAAGATATGTTTTTGTCAGGTAATCGTATACTGTACTATTAAAAGCAGTATGAGTCAATAGGCCCATCACAAGATTGATTATAATGGGTGTTTGTTCTTGATATTAGAAAATAAATTAGTTCCTTTCTTTCTCATTCAAGGTACTAAGGTGCTGAACAGTGTAACTGAACAAGGTCTTGTAATAGATACTGTTGTATTGAAAGTTTTAAGTGGAATTAAATTTTAATGATTTTCTTAAGTTTTCATTTTAAAATTATACACAAGCTAGAGATTTCTTGGAGTAGTGTGATTGGCAATTTATGCCAGTTTGTAAGCCAATCTTCCTGTTACAATATTGTAGATGTGTTTCAATTCCTCTTGCTCAGTGAGCCACAAATCAGTCAGTTCCCAGCAAGCTCCAAGGAAGATATCCCAGCTCAAGGACTCATTTATATGTCTGCCAAATCCTCTCAGAAAGCAGTAATCCAGTAGCAGAACCTGGAAGCAAGCTGAAACCCTGCCACCTGCACTCTTGAGCTCCAAGTCAATATTCTGCATCGAAGCAAGCTCTCAACATCCCAAATGTCCCCTCCTCCATCTTTCACCTTGCTGCTTGTGTGAGGTTGTAATTTTCCTGTGCTTTGCATTATTGGTGACACGAAACTGTGTCATTAATCATGGCTTCAGGGCCCACAAGATCCATCAGCTTCCTTGCTTGATCTCCTGTAGACAATTGGAAGGAAGCAGCACCGTAGAAATTGAAGGCTCTGGTCACCTTCATTTTGGCTTATAAAGCACTGTGGGAACTAGACTGGTTCTTTTCTAGCATTGCATAAGATTGGTCAATCACTTCCCTGGTGAACCGGTGACCATGCATGCAAAACTCCTCCGACAGTTCCCAATGTAAGAGTCGTTCCCTGTACCCTCTTTGGGCTGGGGGTAGTAGCGAGTTTGATGCTGTTCCTGTCCATGGTGCCTCGTGCACTATGCCTTCTGCCTCTGTTCATCCTCCTTGTGCATAATAATGTAGAATAGGGGAATGCCTAGTAAGGAAACCAGTGCATCGCCTTGGACATTCTGAATATATTGGGAGGAGCTAGGGTCTTGAAAACTTTGTCTTTAGACACTCAGGTAACACTGGATAGCTAAACCAAGATAGTTAAACTGAAGAGGACCAGGAAAGAAATCGGCAAAATGAATCCCAGATTGCAGCTATGGGACTGCAAAGCCTTAATGGTCCTTCCAGGCTGAGAATCAAGTGAGAGCAATAAATCATGTTGGACCAGGAGCCCAATGGTGTCATGAATGAGTGATTGTATATGCTGGTAAAACTAGTATAATTCCAGGAAAAATACAATGGCCACTGTCTTGTTAATGAACATTTCACAATTTTGACATGTGTTTTGCCAGAGTGGAACAAAAGACCCTGTGAATTGTGGTAAGTGTGAAAACTGGCATAACTCATTTATGCCATCATTTCCTTAAGGATTTGCACTGGAAAATGCCTCCATGAAGTGCACATTCTATTGCAATGGCATAACCCTCTAGGAAGATCCCGCCCATTATGTTTATCCTCTGTAGGAGTCTACAGTAAGTTATATTGTCAATTGGCTATATTGAGTTATATTCCATCTTTTACAATGATATTTGGTTATATATACATCAAAATATAATCTTGATGTTCACTCAACTAAAAGAAAGTTGTTGTTTAAATTTATGAAATTACAAGTTAGGAGCAGGAGTAGGCCACTTGGCCCCTCGACCCTGCCCCACCATTCTATAAAATCATGGCTGACCTGATTGTAAACTCACCTCCAAATTCCCGCCTACCCCCGATAATCTTTAACCCCCTTGCTTATCAAGAATCTATTTACCTCTGCCTAAAAAATATTCAAAGACTCTGCTTCCACCGCCTTTCGAGGAAGACAGTTCCAAAGACTCACGACCATCTGAGAGAAAAAAAATTCTCCTCATCTCTGTCTTAACTGGGTGATCCCTTATTTTTAAACAGTGACTCCTAGTTCTATATTCTCACACAAGTGGAGATATCCTTTCCACATCCACCCTGTCAAGCCCCCTCAGGATCTTATGGGGAGAATTTTCCCCCCATCAGTGGGGTGTTGTGCGGGGGCGGGTGGGGGTGAGTGTGAACCCGATCGGCGCCGATTGGGTCCGCACCGTCATTTTATGTGGGGGGGCCAATTAAAGCCTGCCCAATGTGACGCGCTTCCGGAAGCACTGAGTGCTCCCTGTGCGGGCAGAGGGGGGGATTCCCTGAGTCGGGGCCTACGCTCTTTTGTGCATGTGCGTGAAAGAGCGCAGAAACCTCCCTGAGGCACAGAGGTGCCTCAGGGAGATTAGTTTAAGTTTAAAAAGCTGAATAAAGGAAAGGAAAAATTTTAAGACGTCCCCTCATGTGACAGGTCAATGAATTTTTAAAAAAAAATTTATTCAATTTATAAACACTCCATGAAATCTCATCCTACCCGTGGATGAGGTTCCATGAAAAATGCAAAGGCCGCCTGGGCTCTTCGTCTGCCGCCAACCTTAAGGTTGGATGGGCAGCTAAGTTTATTGGTTTAATTAGTTTTGAAATGGCCTTAATAGGCCTCTGACAGTTTGGCGGGCATGCAGCCGACTCCTGCCCAACGTCACCCCGTGTCATTTTATGCGTCGGTGAGCAGGCCCCGCCCCTGCTTGCCGACCTGAAAATTTTGCCCTATATGTTTCAATCAAGTGCCCTCTTTCTCTTCTAAACTCCAGTGGATATAAACCTAGCCTGTCCAACCTTTCCTCATAAGACAACCCGCCCAATCCAGGTATTAGCCTAGTAAACCTTCTCTGAACTGTTTCCAACACATTTACATCCTTCCTTAAATGAGACCAATACTTTACACAGTACTCCAGATGTGGTCTCACCAATGCTCTGTATAACTGAAGCATGACCTCCCTACTTTTGTATTCAATTCCCCTCGCAATAAACAATAACATTCTACTAGCTTTCCTAATTACTTGCTGTACCTTGTTAGGAACAATGTATAAATTTAAGTTTAATTTATATTTGTTGTAGTGTGTTAAGAAGGATGGATCATAGCTCTAGTTTCATTTAGAGTTTTTGTGAGCATGGTGTCGGGAAGTCTGGAGGTCCTGTTTGTATTCATGCATTTTTAATGAGGTTTTGCAACACTATAAGTGAAGAGATGGGTTGCAAAGGGGTTAATAGTTTAGTGAAGTTAGAGAAAAAAAAGGCAGGATAAGACTGTGTTGTTGCCTGGCGACAGGGGTCCAGGGACACACAAAGACACAGGGAAAGGCAGAAGAGCAGGTCAGTCCGGGTGTGTCTGCCAGAAAGCAAAGGCAGGATTTCTAAACTCTAGGAAGAAATCCTGCAAGACTGTTGAGGAACTGAATTTAAGGAACTCATGTGCTTGTTCAGAAGCTGAAGCAATAATGAGTTTAGATGGTGGTGTTTGGGTGTCTCAGGGAGAGATAACAGCCGGGGAAAAGGCATCGAGTGAATGATCAGAAATCTGCTCAAAGAAAAATTGTTTGCAACTGGGCCAGCCCAAGCAAGAAGCCTTGGTGTTATGATAGTGGTAAACCTTCATTGAGGTTTTTGTGTATCTAAGGTTATTGCTGGGATAAAGGAATAGTGTAAGTTTGAAACATTTTCTGGGGTTTGTATTGAAACCTTTCCAACCTTTTTGTTTAATGTAATTTTTCTTGTTTAATAAACATTTTATTCTTCACGTTAAAGGCCCTTGTGAATGTGTCCAGTAACTGACCTCTATGGTTTCTAAAAAAAAACAAAGTTAGGATTGATCAAACAAGGTTTCACTCTGGGATCTGACTGTCCAATTTTAACATCAGCTGAGACCGTAACAGCCTGCATACTAGCCTTTTGAGATTCATGCGCTCGGACACTCAGATCCCTCTAAGTCTCAGAGCTCTGCAATCTCTCACCATTTAGATAATATGCCCCATTTTATTCTTCCTGCCAAAATGGACAATTTTACACTATTCCACGTCATTCTCCATTTGCCAGATCTATGCCCACACACTTAACCTACCTATATCTCTTTGTAGCTTCCTTATGACCTCTTTACAACTTACTCTCCTATCTACCTTTATATCATCAGTAAATTTAACAACCACACTTCGATCCTTTCACCCAAGTCATTTATATAAATTGTGAAAAGTTGAGACCCCAGCATTGATCCTTGTCGCACACCACTTGTTACATCTTGCCAACCAGAAAATGACCCATTTATGCCTACTCTCTGTTTTCTGTTAGCTAGCCAATCTTCTATCCATGCCAATATGTTACTTCCTACACCATGAGTTCTTATTTTCCGCACCAACCTTTGATGTGTCACCTTTTCAAATGCCTACTGGAAATAAGTACAATACATCCACCCATGCCCCTTTATTCACAGCACATGTTACTTCAAAGAACTCTAATAAATTGGTTAAGTATGATTTCCATTTCACAAAACCATGTTGACTTTGCCTGATTGCCTTGAATTTTTCTCAAGTGCCCTGTGTTAGGAACTTGAATTTTAGTTTCACTTGAAAAGATGCCTGCACTTTAATGAGGTTTATGACTCTTGAAAGGGAGTTAAAACAAGCAGGAGGTAGGAAAAACTGTGCTGCTGCCTGGCAACAGGGGTGCAGAGAGAAAGGCCTCACACAGACACAAAGGACAGAACATTCTGTTAATGGGACTACGTGCAGTGGTGGGCGGGTTCAGCAGTGCCCACCCGCTGGCTGGAATGGTGGGAACTCACGCTCGATTCCGCGCTTGGAGGATCATTAATTATTCACTGGTGTGTATTGGTCCGATTACCTGGTGGGCTGGGAGCTGATTCGTCCGTCCACCGTCAGCTGGCAGGGTCGAAGGTGCCGGTGCCATATTTAAAGGCCAGTCCAACACACAATTCCACTCTCTCCAGACCACCAGAGATGTCCTGCAGCCAGAAAATGAAGGCCCAGAGCCTCAAGAAGAAGGCAGCACCCCACTTCATCCTCCAGGCCCTCCAGGCCTTGATCAGAGGAGTGCAGGCGCACAGGTAAGTGCTCTATCCCAGGGATGGCTGCAGGAAGCGCAATAGCCTCAACTCTCCGGCCTGGGAGGCCATCGCAGAGCAGGTCAACGTGGCTGGCAACCAAACCCAAAATGCCATCCAGTGCAGGAAGAGGATGATTGACCTCATCTGCTCCGCCAGGGTAAGTCATTCTTCAACTCCCTCCAAAATCAAACTCTCATCATGGCATCATGTACTCAAATGGCTACTCTCTTCAGGGATCTCACACAACCATGAGTGGGGGACACATATCAACACTCATTGCCCCCTGACGCCCAGTTTGGGTTCCGTCAGGGCCACTCAACTCCTGACCTCATTACAACCTTGGTTCAAACATGGACAAAAGAGCTGAACTCCCAAGGTGATGTGAGAGTGCCTGCCCTTGACATCAAGGCTGCATTTGACCGAGTCAGGCATCAAGGAGCTCTGACCTTCCTTCCACCATAAGGTCAGAAGTGGTGATGTTCGCTGATGATTGCACAATCTTCAGCACCATTCGCAATTCCTCAGATACTGAAGCAGTCCATGTCCAAATGCAGCAAGACCTGGACAATATCCAGGCTTGGGCTGACAAGTGGCAAGTAACATTCATGCCACACAAGTGCCAGGCAATGACCATCTCCAACAAGAGAGAATCCAACCACCTGTCCTTGATGTTCAATGGCATTACCATCACTGAATCCCCCACTATCAACATCCTGGGGGTTACCATTGACCAGAAACTGAACTGGACTAACCATATAAATACTGTGGCTACAAGAGCAGGTCAGAGGCTAGGAATCGTGCGGCGAGTAACTCAACTCCTGACTCCCCAAAGCCCATCCACCATCTACAAGGCACAAGTCAGGAGTGTGATGGAATACTCCCCACTTGCCTGGATGAGTGCAGCTCCCACAACACTCGAGAACCTTGACACCATCCAGGACAAAGCAACCCACTTGATCGGCACCACATCCACAAACATTCACTCCCTCCACCACCGACGCACAGTAGCAGCAGTGTATACCATCTACAAGTTGCACTGCAGGAATTTAGCAAGGCTCATTCGACAACGCCTTCCAAACCCACAAATACTACCATTTAGAAGGACAAGGGCAGCAGATAGATGGGAACACCACCACCTGGAAGTTGCCCTCCAAGTCACTCACCATCCTGACTTGGAAATATATTGCCGTTCCTTCACTGTCGCTGGATCAAAATCCTGAAACACCCTTCCTAACAGCACTGTGGATGTACCTACACCATTAGGACTGCAGAAGTTCAAGAAGGCAGCAGACCACCATCTTCTCAAGGGCAACTAGGGATGGGCAATAAATGCTGGCCCAGCCAGCAAAGCCCACACCCCGTGAATGAATAAAAATTAAAATTCTCTTACCGAGACTTTCACATCACGACAAACTCATCTATCATGTTGCTCGCACTCCATTCTCTGGCGAATTCTCAGCAGGGCTCACCACACACAGGGACATGCATCTCACCAACCTCTGCTCCATCCTTTCTCATCACATGCCTTTTTCTTTCATGCAGGCCAAGCTGGCACACAACAGGCACGAGAGATTACAGACCCGGGGGAGGGACGGCCGACATCATCACCCTCACTGAGTTCGAGGAGGCTGCAGCCGAGCTGGCTGGGGAGGGCAGGGATCGCTGCTGTGGGGAAGAGGAGATCGGCCTCTCCCACCAACCTGGTACGGATCACAGCTCCATCACGTCATCACATCCTGACACTCAGTGAGTCACATGCAGTCTTATATAGTTCATGCTCATTCACTGAAATATTTTCTGTTTTCTAGGCACCAGCAGCTCGAGGCCCTAAGCCAGTGAAACACCAGTCCGAGCCCACAGGCCATGACTGAAGAGGAAGCTGTGGAAGAACGGTCACAGCACTCACACGCACCCTCTACCAGCTCAGAGATACACACGTACACACGTCAGTGAGGCACAACTGTAGATTAGGCTCGGGCTCACTTTCTGAAGAACACCTCACTGACACGTCCCCGCAGCAATCGCAGGCAGGGACAGACCAGGTCTCCAGCACTCAGAGGGCTGCTGGAGACCAGCCACCCACTCAGTCATCCATCCAGTTGGGCTGGAGCACTGAAGAACCTCGACACCTGGGAGTGTCTGAGGATGTAAGCGTCATGGCCAGGGTAACGTGCACAGACTTGCAGAATTTGCATCCTGTGGTCACACACTATCTGCACGTTCTTCAAGTGGAATCCCTTTCTGTTGACAAAAGCACCCACTGACCCGCTGGTGCCTTGATAACCACAAGGGCGTATTCGATTGCGCCCTGGATGCAGGGGGAACCCAGCAATCACTGCTGCGAAGCCTCTTGTTCACTCAACCTGGCTGGCGTCCTCCGTATGGTAAAGAATAAAGGTCAGTACCCACCTGACCAGAGCTTCTGTCACCAACTTGATGCAACTATGGACAGCTGATTGAGATTCTCCACACAGATCCCTCACTGACCCCTGGGAAGAGCGGGGGCATAGAATTTGAGGACTGCTGTGATCTTCAGTGCCATAGGGTGTCCACCCACACGTTTGGAGCTGATTTCAGGCTCAATCATCTGACAAATGGAGGTCACTGTCTCCCGTGAGAGGCGGAGCCTCCTTCTGCATTGCACCTCAGACATATTGAGTGAGCTGGATTGCTTCCTGTAAACCCTGACAGCAGGATAGTGGCGTCTTCTACAGCCCCTTCCACCTTGGACTTCCTGCTGGCCCTGCGCACCTTGTGCCTGCACTTCTCCTTCCACAGGCCCCTCCCCAGGAAGCTGCATTGGGACACCCAGTCTCCTCTCCCTTCTGCCCCTCCTGTCTCCTCAGAGGAGGTGCCACCAGCGGAGACCACAATCCCCATTGCCAGAGTAACAGAAGTCTGTCTGATACCTGGAAGGGTCCACATGGTCTGAATCCTCCGAGGCCCTTTGGAGACACTAATGAGCCCTGAAACGAAGCCCGAACAGAAATGCAGTTGCCAAATACCAATAAGTCACCAACAGCAAACTATGTACCAAACTCCCCACTACTGAAACTGGCAATGCTGCTCACTCCTTTTATCCGGCTCGTGGATGAGGTTTTTGAAATTGTCAGCTGGCCACCTGCCCGTTTTGCCCATGCGATGAGTGCGAAATCACACGGGCAACGAAAAATCGCCGTCAATTGGTTTTTGAATGGCCTGTTAATCAATGGCAGGCATGGATCCGGCACCGGCTTGCACCTGCCAACCCAAATATCATGCGGTATTTTACGCCCGATTGGGTTGGGCATGCACCCGCCTGCTGGATGTAAAATTCTGCCTCGTTTCTGAAAGTGGAGGCCTGCATGAGTAGCACGGCACAGTGGTGTTCTTCTGGACAATGTAGACAAATAGCAGGAGCAAACTGGCCCTATAGTCCCAGCCATGTGGCGTTCATCACAACAAGACTGGTGCAGCGCTATGGCAGGTAGGCTATGTATGTTTCCTTCACCTCGGGGCTACCAGCGAACTGAGGTCCAACTTGTGCATAGCACCCCTTTTCAAACTGGTTTGAGGCCGATGTGATTTCCCCCTGGAAGGCCTGCAAGACTCTGGTGAGCAGCTGTTTTAATGAGCATTCATGACATGCTAATAAATGCAAATGGCATTAGCGCCACTAGTCGGCATAAACCCACCATTGGGAGAATTACAGTTTTTATACCAGCGGATTTCCGTTTTTTTGCCTGCCTCTGGATTTTCCGCTCCCACCGCCACAAAACCCGCTGTGGGCGGAATGGAAGAATTCCGCCAAAAGAAACCAAAAGCAGTTAGAGTTCAGTTGGTCATTCTGCTCTAAGCTGAAGGGAGCAGTTTAAGTCTCTCTCTAGCTCACATACTAGCAGACTGCTGAGGAGAATAAGTCTAAGAATATTAGGTGAGTTGCTGTAAAGTTAAAGTAACAGTGAATGTCAAATGAGTTCTGGATATCAAGGAGATACCCAAGTTGTCAGCACTCTACTGGGATAGGGAACTACAGGGATCAGGTCCTAAAGGAAAATGAGAAAGGCCTAAGAAGTCCTTTAAGTTAAGTTAAAAGTAAAAGACTGGAAAAGTAAAGGACTGGAAAAGTAAAGGACTCTAGCAAAGGTCCTGTTAAGTGAAGTTAAGAGTGAGGAGCAGAGAAAGGCTCCAAGCTTAAGGGGAGAAAGCTGTAGGATGCAGACTTGAAACAAAATAGGCTTACAAAATAAGCAGAAGATCCAAGGAGACAGCCGAAGGTCTGTAACTCTTTACTATGAACATGTGAAGCAGTGGTGTTTGTTGGCACGGCTGAGTCTGGGAGAGAGTTCGTGAAAGGAAGCTTGAACGCACGTGGAACACTGGAAGGAGAGTTCGAAACCCTCGGGGTGGACCCTTGTGGAAGGTGTCTGAGAGAAAGCGTCGTTTGGGAAAAGATTCCAAAGCGGGTTCTTCGAGCATGGAGGTTGGAAACCCTCTTGTGAAAGACGGAGTTCAGTGAGACTGGTTGGCTCACGCTGTGATAAGTGTCTGGAGGGAGTTGATGAGGGATCCATAGCATCTGTTTGGGGTGGAATCTTTCACTTGGCTTCAGAGTGTGGTGTCTCTGACCACAGGTTGCCTATTGGTTTACATGGACTGTGTACTTACTGTGAACATTAGAGTATAGATAGCTTTTGTAACTTGTGTTATCCTTACGAATCTGTATATATCTATAAATGTATAGTTGTGGATGAAGGAATATTGTAAAATAATTCATCTTTTCTGGTTTAATAATTGTTTTATTCTTTTGTTAAATGTTCATCAGCTGACTCCTGTGGCTCTGTTCAGTAGCCACTCTCCGCATTTCTAAACAAAAAGTAAAAGTTAAGACCTATCAAGCTGGGTTCTACTCTGTGATCTAACTTGTCCAGTAGTAACATCAGCTGGGATCATAACACCTGCCATAACATCTTTAATAATAGCTTCCAACATTTTTCCTATGACAGGTAAGCTAACAGGCCTATAATTTCCTGCTTTCTGTCTCCCTCTCTTTTTGAAAAAAGGAGTTACATTCTCAACTTTCCAATCCAATGACAGCTTCCCCAAATCCAGAGAATTTTGGAAAATTAAAACCAACACATCAACTATCTTACTAGCCACTTCTTTTAAGACCCTATGATAAAGTCCACCAGGATCTGGGGACCAGTCAGCCCGGAGCTCCAACAATTTTCTCAGTACCACTTGCCTGGTGATTGTAATTTTCTTGAGTTCTTCCCTCCCTTCCATTTCCTGATTGACAGCTATATCTTGGATTCACTTGTGTCCTCTATAGTCAAGATTGTTGTAATCCTCAGCTTCCTTAAAGAGTAATTTTTTGCATAATATCTTTTAATTAAAAACTTCTGTCTTTGAATTTAAAAATGGCATTCACTCAACAAGCTGCAGGTAGCACCAAAGACATCCACACAGATGTTGCCCATCTGTTGGGATCAACCTTTGTCATATTAACAATATGCAGTTGGTACAATTTTTAAAAATAACTTGAGGAATAAACAGCAGAGCCTAGTTTGACCCCTAGAAATCTTCAGCTGCTGACAAATGGACTAAATTCACATATTTCCTCAATCAATCAAGCTGGTTAAAACATAGGGAAGGATTTTCGGGTCATCGGGTGGGCGTGGTGGGCGGGCCCTGGAGTGGCTGGGAAACGGGCCACCACCCGCGATTGGCCGCTGACCGCAATTTCACACTGGCTGGCCAATTAGCAGCCAGCCAGCACGAAAGGCACTCTGAAAGGCCAACGCTGCTGGTTTGGGGGTGGGAAGAGGGTGAGCGCTGAAGTCAGCGCAGGCGCAGGGGAGCGTGCAATGAAAGCTCCCTGAAGGCTGAGAGCTGCCTTAAGAAGCTTAAGAGTTTTAAAGCCAAAAATTAATATTATGAAATTCCGAAAAAAATTTCCACCCATTAGAATCATTCACCTAAACATATTGATGATAAAAATTCTGCCCAAACAACTAAAAAAAAATTAATATTAGAAACCTCATCCTGCCCTTGGATGAGGTTTCCTCAAAAATCCAAAGGCTACCTGGCTGATTCGCCTGGGTTATCATTTAGGCCAGCATTTATTATCCATCCCTAATTGCCCTTGAGAAGGGGTGATGAGCCACCTTCTTGAATTGCTGCAATCCATGTGGTGTAGATACACCCGCAGTGCTGTTAGGGAGGGAGTTGCAGGACTTTGACCCAGCGACAATGAAGGAACTGTGATTTGGCTGCAAGTCAGGATGGTGTGTGACTTGGATGGTGACTTGCAGGTGGTGCTATTGTCATGTGCCTGCTGTCCTTGTCCTTCTAGGTGGTAGAGGTTGTGGGCTTGAAAGGTGCTGTCAAGGGAGCCTTACTGAGTTGCTGCAGTGCATCTTGTATATGGTATACACTGCTATAACTGTGAGTCAGCGGTAGAGGGAGTGAATGTTTAAGCTGGCATATGCAGTGCCATTCACACGGACTGAAATGTCTTGGATGGTGTCAAGCTTCTCGAATGTTTTTAGAGCTGCACTCATCCAGGCAAGTGGAAAGTATGCCATCACACTCCTGATTTATGCCTCGTAGATGGTGGACAGGCTTTGGGGACTCAGGTGGTGAGTTACACACTGCAGAATTTCCAGCCTCTGACTTGCTCTTGTAGCCATAGTATTTATGTGGCTAGTCCAGTTAACTTTGTGGTCATGGTAATGCCCAGGATTTTGATGATGGAGGATTCACTGATGCTAATGGCATTGAATGTCAAGGGAGGGATGGTTGGGTTCTCTCTTGTTGGAATTGGTCATAGCCTGGCACTTATGTGGCTAGGACACTACCCTGAGGAACTCCTGCAGTGATGCCTTGGGACTGCTCACACTGTTAAAAATGATATGGTTACAATAATTGAAACTAATATGTTAATATCATTGGGTTAAACAAGTGATTTTCTCTTTTGGTTTACTTTCAAAAATGGGCCTGCTTGGAGACGCCCTGCTCCAGGAAGAGGATTCCGGCATCATGCATCCCACTGGCTATTCTAAAAAAAAGTCAACCTATACCAGAAAAGATACTCCATAATGGTGAAAGAAATCTTAGGTCTCCTCCTTGTGCTTCAGCATTTTGAAATTTCTGTTTGCCATGGGCAACAGGAGGCCCTAGTATACACTGATCACAATCCCCTGAAATTTTTGGAAAAATTCAAAGCCGCCAGTGCTCGGCTGTTTCATTGGAGTCTGGTCTTACAGCCCTTCAAGTTACCCACATCGCAGGAAAGGACAATGTGCTTGCTGATACCCTCTCACCGGTTTAAACCTTAAAAAAAGGAGCAGGGAACTTCCATTGCCGCTACAAGCTGTGGGTTTGAGTTTCCAATGTGAATGAACCTATGTTTGTCTGTGACCCCAAACAAAAGAAACCATTTTGCAGTTTTGGGAAAAGCCATATCTTGTTATCTCTGAGGAATCACTAACAATCACTGGGAACTACACAGGCCAACTTCAAAGAGAGCTATACAAAGGCCATTTGCAATTCATAACTCAGGTTTGCCATCAGGAAACAGAGAGTCTGCTAAGACAAAAGGCCTCTCAAGCATTCCTTTCAACTCATAATGGCTGGGACATTTAGCGGTCTTTGAGACCCAGCCAAATTCCAGATGTTAGATATGCATCCTTTGTTGTGTATCTCCTGGTGGAGAGGTGGAGGTCATCTAACCTAGGCCTTTGGCTTGCTCCAAGCAATATTTCCTTGCTGAACTGTATAGTTCAGTCTGCTCTTTAACATCTGACTGGCAGGTCACATGGAAGGAGCTCTGCCCCGGTTGGATATCTGGCCCCATCTACCCTGCTTCTGTTGGAAGTTCTGTATCATTGCCTACAAAGCTAATTCATTTCTTGTGAAGTCAACACCATCAGAAAAGTGAAATTGTACAGCATTAGTTTTCAACCTGCCAACCTCCATGAAGGAATACATCATTAGACCTAGATTCTGCACTCTGGAGCTCATGTGAACCAATATTTATTTTCTTTGTGGTCTCTGTACTGTAAATCCTTCTTTTCTCTATTCCTCTCTTTACTGTCTTAGTGTGGAGGTGATGCTGTAAACCCTCCTTCCTGTGTCTTGAGTGTGTGCAAATAAACTAACCCCTTTGAGTTCACCTTATCTCGAGTTTGCTGTGGGATTATTAATAGAAACTTGGATCACACAAAAACCAAGGGGTTGGGGGCAATATGCCACTGCTTATAGAGGGAGGAACAAATCAAAACACCTTTCAGTTTATGGGCAGGTGGCGAGAGGAGAAATCCGTGCAGTTTAAATTAACCCACCCCACCCCACCCCCTTCTGTCTGTAACAACTATCTTCTAACTAGTGGAGAGTTTTCCCCTTGATTTCCAGTTTTGAATCCAATTTTGATAGGATTCCTTGATACCACACTTGATGCCTTGATGTCACGGGCAGTCACTCTTACCTCACCTCACCTCAAATTCAGTTCTTTTGTTCATGTTTGGATCAAGGCTGTAATGAGATCTGGAGCCAAGTGGCCTTGGCAGAACCCAGGCTGAGTGTCAGTGAGCAGGTTATTGCTGAGTAAGTGCCACTTGATAGCACCAATGACACCTTCCATCACTTTGCTCATGATTGAGAGTAGACTTATGGGGCATAATTGGCTGGATTAGATTTGTCCTTCTTGTGGACATGATATACCTTGGCAACATTCCACATTGTCAGGTAGATGCCAGTGTTGTAACTGGACTGGAACAGCCTGGTTAAGGGCGTGACTAGTTCTGGAGCATAAATCTTCAGTACTACAGCTGGGGTGTTGTCAAGACTGAACCTTTGCTGTATCCAGTGACTTCATCACACTCATCCACCATACTCCTGACTTGTGTCTTATTGATGGTGGACAGGCTTTGGGGACTTAGGAGATGAGTTACTCACTGCAAAATTCCTAATCTTTGATCTGCTCTTGTATTTATATGACTTGTCTGGTTCAGTTTCTGGTCAATGGCAACCTTCAGGAGATAGTGGGGCTTCAGCGATGGCCATGCCATTGAATGTCAGTGGGGATGGTTAGATTCTCTTTTGTTGGAGCTGGTCATTGCCTGGCACTCTTGTGACGCAAATGTTACTTGCCACTTATCAGCCCAAGCCTGAATGTTATCCAGGTCTTGCTGTATATGGACATGGACTGCTTCAGGATCTTAAAAGAAGTGGCTAGTGAGATAGTTGATGCATTGATTTTAATTTTCCACAATCCCCTTGATTTGGAGAAGGTGCCATCGGATTGAAAAATAGCAAATGTAACCCCTTTATTCAAAAAGAGAGGGAGACAGAAAGCAGGAAACTACAAGCCAGTTAGCTTAACATCTGTCATAGGGAAATTGTTGGAAGCTATTATTAATGATGTTCTAGCAGGGTACTTAGAAAAAAATCAAGGCATCCAGGCAGTTAACATGGTTGTGTGTAAAGGAAATCATGTTTAACCAATTTATTGGAGTTCTTTGAAGGAGTCACAGGTGCTATGGATAAAGGGGAACTGTACTTAAATTTGCAGAAGGCATTTGATAAGGTGCCATATCAAAGGTTATTAGGGAAAATAAAAGCTCATGTAGGGGGTAGCATATTGGCATGGATAGAAGATTGGCTAGCTAACAGGAAACTGAGGATAGCCATAAATGGGTCTTTTTCTGGTTGGCAGGATGTAACAAATGGTGTGCCAGAGGGATCAGTGCAGAAGCCTCAACTTTTTACAATTTATATAAATGATCTGGATGAAGAGACTGAAGGTATGGTTACTAAATTTGGCAATGATACAAAGATAGGTAGGAAAGTAAGTTGTGAAGAGGACATAAGGAGGCTACAACAGGACATAGATAGGTTAAGCGAATGGGCAAAGTTCTGACAAATGCAGTATAATGTGGGAAAATGTGAAATTGTCCATTTTGGCAGGAAAAATTAAAAAGAAGTATATTATCTAAATGGTGAAAGATTGCAGAGCTTTGAGATGCAGAGGGATTTAGGTGCCCTAGTGCATGAATCACAAAAGGCTAGTATGCAGGTACAGCAAGCGATTAGAAAAGCTAATAGAATCTTATAATTTATTGTGAGGGGAATTAACCATGAAAGTAGGGAGGTTATGCTTCAGTTATACAGGGCATTGGTGAGACCACATCTGGAGTATTGTGTACAGTATTGGTCTCCTTATTTAAGATAGGATGTGATTGCATTAGAAGCAGTTCAGAGAAGGTTTACTAGATTAATACCTGGGATGGGCAGGTTGTCTTATGAGGAAAGACTGGATAGGCTAGGCTTGTATCCACTGGAGTTTAGAAGAGTAAGAGGTGACTTGATTGAAACATATAAGATCATGAGAGGTCTTAACAGGGCGGATGTGGGGAGGATGTTTTCTCTTGTGGGAGAATCTAAAACTAGGGGTCACTGTTTAAAATTAAGGGATCACCCATTTAAGACAGAGATGAGGATAATTTTTTTTCTCTCAGATGGTCGTGAGTCTTTGGAACTCCCTTCCTCAAAAGGCAGTGGACGCAGAGCCTTTGAATATTTTTAAGGCAGAAGTAGATAGATTTTTGATAAACAAGGGGGTGAGAAGTTATTGGGGGTAGGCGGGAGGTTACAGTCAGATCAGCCATGATCTTATTGAATGGCAGAGCAGGCTCGAAGGGCTGAGTGGCCTACTCTTGCTTCTAATTCGTATGTTCGTATGTTCAGTATCTGATGAGTCACGATGGTGCTGAATGCTGTGCAATCATCAACAAATATCCCAACTTCTGACTTAAAGATGGATGGAAGGTCATTGATGAAACAGCTGAAGATGGTTGGCCTAAGGACACTATCCTGAGGAACTCCTGCAGGGATGTCCTGGGACTGAGATGATTGACTCCCAACAACCACAGCCATCTTCCTTTGTGCTAAGTATTACTCCAACCAGTGGAGAGGTTCCCCCCTGGTTTCCTTTGACTTCAATTTTACTAGGGCTCCTTGATGCCACGCTTAGTCAAATGCTGCCTTGGTGTCAAGGGCAGTCACTCTCAACTTATCTCCTGAGCTCAGCTCTTTTGCCCATATTAGGACCAAGGCTGTAATGAGGTCAGGAGCTGAGTGGTGCTGGCAGAACCCAAACTGAGCATTAATGAGCAGGTTATTGCTGAGTAAATGCTGCTTCATAGCACTTTGTTGATAATCGAGGGTAGACTGATGGCGCAATAATTGGCTGGGTTGGATTTGTCCTTTTTGTGGACAGGACATAACTGGACAACTTTTCTGGGCAGATGCCAGATTTGTAGCTGTCCCCAAACAGCTTGGCTAGGAGCACGGCTATTTCTGGAGTGCAAGTTTTCCAAACTATTACTGGAATGTTGTCATGGCCCATAGCTTTTGCAGTATCCAATGCCTTCAGCCGTTTCTTGATATCACATGGAGTGAATTGAATTGGCTGAAGAGTGGCATCTGCGATGCTGGGGACTTCAGGAGAAGGCCGAGATGGAACACCTGCTGGGAAATTCTGGCTGAAGATGGTTGCAAATGCCTCAGCCTTATATTTTGCATTAATGTGCTGGGATCCCCCATTATTGAAGATGTGGATACTAGCGGAGTCTCCTCCTCCAGTTCATGACTGGATGTGGCAGGGCTGCAGAGCTTAGATCTGATCTGCTGCTTGTGGGATCCATTAGCTCCATCTATCATATGCTCCTTCTGCTGTATGGCATGCAAGTAAATCTCTGTTGGAGCTTCACCAGGTTGACACCTCATTTTTTAAGTATACCTGATGCTGCTCCTTGCATGCCTTCCTGCACTCTTCATTGAACCAGGTTTGATTCCCCGGTTTGATGGTAATGGTAGGGTGTGGGATTTGCCGAGCCATGAGGTTAGAGATTGTGGTTGAATACAGTTCTGCTGATGCTGATGGCCCACAGTGTCTCATGATGCCCAGTTTTGAGTTGCTAGATCTGTTTGAAGTCTGTCCCACAGTGTCATAGTGCTGCAAGAGCTGTGTGGTGGCCACTCCTACCAATACCGTCATGCACAGATGCATCTGAGACAGGTAGATTGGTGAGGACAAGGTCAAGCAGGTCTTTTCCTTTTGTTCGTTCCCTCACCACTGGGCCCAGTCTATTAGCTTTGCTCTTTAGGACTCAACCAGCTCGGTCAATAGTGGTGCTACCGAGCCACTCTTGGTGATGGATCTTGAAGTCCCCCGCCCAGAGTACATTCTGTGCTTTTACCACCCACAGTGCTTCTTCCAAATGGCGTTCAACATGATGAGTACTGATTCATCAGCTGAGGGGAGGGCAGTAGGTGGTAATAAGCAGGAAGTTTCCTTCCTCATGTTTGACTTGATGCCATGAGTTTTCATGGGGTCCAGAGTCAATATTAAGATCTCCCAGGGAAACTCCCTACCGACAGTATCCCACTGTGCTGCCACCTCTGGTGGGACAGGACGTACACAGGGATGGTGATGGTGGTGTCTGGGACATTGTAGGGTATGATTCATTAGGTATGACTATGTCAGGCTGTTGCTTGACTAGTCTGCAGGACAGGTTTTCCAATTTTGGCACAAACCCCTGGATGTTAGTAAGGAGGATTTTGCAGGATCTGCAGGACTGGCTTTGTTGTTTTTGTTTCGGGTGGCTAGGTCAATACCAGATGGTCTGTCCAGTTTCATTCAGGCTTCATACTGGTTTGATACAACTAAGTGGCTTGCTAGGCTATTTCAGACGGCAGTTAAGAATCAACCACAATGCTGTTGGTCTGGAGTCATATATAGGCTAGGCCAGACCAGATAAAGGGACATTAACAAACCATGTGGGTTTATTCAACAATGGTTTATTGGTCACCATTAGGCAAGCTTTTAATTCCCAGATTTATTTATTGCATTCAAATTCCACCAGCTGCCAAGATGGGATTTGAACCCATGTACAAAGAACAATAGCCTCTGAATTGCTACTCCATTGACATTATTTCTTCACACAAATGGTAATGGAAATGTGGAACTCTCTTCCCCCAAAATCAGTTTGAGTCTAGGCCAATTGGAACTTTCAAACAGATTAATAGATTTCTGTTGGGCAAAATGGTGTTAAATGGCTACAGTACCATGGTGGGTTGACTGGGTTAAGGTACAGATCAGCCATGATCTAACTGAATGGGGCTACAAGCTTGAGGTGCTGAATGGCCTATGTTCCTATCTAGCCTCATTGGCATCATAGACTAATATCCTTATTCCCCCAAACAGCTAAACCAGTCATAACCTGGTGATGGTAGTCCTGATAATGTAAGATTTTAAATATAAATAATCTAAAGATGGATTTTCAAATGATGGGGCTGTGACAATTTCCTTTGGCAGCTTGATCCATTGTGGGATTGTTCTTGGGGAAA